>NC_087346.1:124465000-125090000 GCF_030014295.1 Loxodonta africana
GTGTGGTTGTCCTCCACTTTATGATTTTCCTATGTGTTATAAATCATAATCTCTGCCTGTGGTTAAAGAGGATTAGGGTGGGATGTAACACTGCTGCTCAAGCCACATCCCTGATCCAATGTAAGGGAGTTTCCCTTGTGTGTGGCCTGTGCCACCTTTTATCTTATAAGAGCTAAAAGGAAAAGGAAGCAAACAGAGAGTTGGGGACTTCATACCACCAAGAAAGCAGCGCCAGGAGCAGAGCACATCATTTGGACCTGTGATTCCTGTATGGAGAAGCTTCTAGCCCAGGGAAAGATTGATGACATGGACCTTCCTCCAGAGATGGCAGGGACAGAAAGCCTTCCCCTGGAGCTGACACCCTGAATTTGGACTTCTGGCCTACTAGACTGTGACAGAATAAATTTCTCTTTGTTAAAGCCATCCACTTATGGTATTTCTGTTATAGCAGCACCAGATTAGTAAGACAGGAACTTAAAAATCCATTCCCACTTGTGTTCCACAAAAGTCTGTTGATACACATTAGCAAAGTTTTGGAATTTTTTGGCATGTAAGCTGTTTCCTCCCAGACCGTGATCTGTTCCTTTCCCCTTAAAACATGCTGATATAATTGACACTAGTTATAGGTAAAACAGGAGGTGATTGGGGTGATTCTTAAAGATAATGAGCTTCCTTCGTCCAAGATATGATTCAGATAAGGTCATCATATGACTTTCAATCACAGGAAGGCTAGATTTAACAGGCACAGGAAGACAAGCTAATCCTGTTGGGGCAAGGAATGCTCAGTGTGACATGGAATTTCAAAATTGTCAGTTTTGTCTGGGTCCAGTCAGATGCCCCCTTTCAAGTTTCGGGATACCTTCTGCTCCCCCCACTCCATTGAATGCCTTAATTTTCACTGGAAAAATTTGTAAATTTAACTAAGATTGCAATTCAGCAATCCCTACAATTAAAATTTTATTTTATTTTTCTCAATATTATACCTGGAAGTGTAGCAGCCATTGCACTGCAAAGAAACTTGATTTAGTTGACCATTTATCACATCAACCACAGGTGATATCTTGATTGCAATGCCACTGTATTCTACAAATTACTAGTTCTCTCTTTCCCTATGGCAAAGATATATCATAAATGTGCTCAAGCCCAAGGGCGTGAATAAACCTATCTCCAAATTCCATCTTTTCATATTTATCTCCAGGAAGCACTTTACCTCCTTATCTCACCTCTGTATTTGTCAGGGTTTGATTAGGAGACAGAAATCACATAGTAATTTAAACACCACGGGAAGTTTGGTATAAAGAATTATTAACTTTCACAGAGTACAGGCTACTATGGGAAAAACCCTGATTCAGGAAAAACATATATAGGCAGCAATTACAAGCATCATTGCTGAGGCAGAGCTTCCAAAGTCGTAACAGATCATATAGATCCCCTCTTCCTCCCTTGCAAGGGTGTGATCCAGACCTCATTGGAGGAGGCTTACCTATGGTCTACTAGAATGCAGAGAAGTTCTTCAGATGCTACACAGTGGAAATTGTTTGGAAGCTACTCTCTGGAGTGCCAAAGGGAGCCATTTACATAAAGGTACCCTAGAACTTGCGGGGAAGTCACCTTCAAAGGTGGTGCACATGGAAGCTCTCTTTTGCTGTACCAGAGAACACTGCCTATAGGAAAGTGTCACAAATTTTTAGTACCTTAAACTGCTGGCCACAACATATTGTTAACGAGTATTTACTGTGGGAGCATGCTGAGAAGATCATACAGAAGCCATGAAGAACAGACTCTGTCATCCACAATGTCCTTCCAGTGCCCTCTTTTCACAATGTTTAGCATCATGCCACCTGGCAAAAGTAAAATTATTAGTGGGTTCAGATCAATTACTACAGATAAGACAATGAAGGATGGATTTGGAGCTGAGAAGCGATCAACTGATACTGAACCACTAGCTGAAGAGATAGCAATGATGCTTGAATGTCCAGGGCTTAGATGAACAACAGGAGTGTGAATATTGGTTTGAAGAAATATCCACCTTTTCCAAGCAGTAGCCAAATACTATTTACTTTGGGCAGGCACTAAAGACTTCAAATATAGTTTTTTTGTGTGTAACTAATTGCAGAAATGAATGAATGGAATATAAGCCCATATATCACCTCTGATTTCTTCTGTGAAAGATGTTTCTAAAAGAAAGGGATCCCACAAATATCTGAAATAACAATGACTGATAATTCTTTATAATTAAAGACAGACACCAAAACAGAGACCCACGGAGCTCAGATAACAACAAGCAAGATAAAGACAAAAACATCTACACCGACAGATATAATTTTCCAACTGCAAAAAACAAAAGACAGAGAAAATCTTGACTAAAGTAACAGGCAGAAGCACTTCATTTGTAGAGAATCAAGAATACGAATTATATCACACATCTCTTTAGAAACCATGCAATCAAGGAGACAATGGGATTAAATATTAAAGTGTAGGAAAAAAAAAAAAAGACCTAGAATCCCTTATCCAATAAAGTTATCCTTTAAAAGTGGAAGAGAAATACTTTCTCATATAAACAAAAAAATTAGTTTTTTTTTTGCCAGTAGAACTGCTTTACAAGAAATGCTAATAAAACTAGTTCTTTAGAGAAAAGGAAAATGATTCATCTAAATAAAGAAAGAAGGTAATTATAGAAAAATAAATGAAAGCAAAATAAAACCTTTTTTTTCCTAAATTGATCCAATATACTGTTCAAAATAATTATAGCAACAATGCATTGAGTGATTATAACTTATGGACAAGAGAAATGATTGGAAGCAATGTCATAAAAGACAGGAGAGAGGAGAGTCCCTCATTAGGAGGGACCAGACACTAGAGATGTACATCAGGTTTGGTAAAGTGGTGGTAAACAAAGGCAGGGGAAACCCTCAGTGAGATGGACTCAGACATGCCAACTATCACGCAAGTGGTGCAGGGTTGGGCAGCATTTATTTCATGGACTCCCCATGAGTCAGAGTCTACTTAACTGCAACTAACAACAACAATGATGCAAGATGTTAGTAATAGGAAACTGAGTGGTAGAAAAAGGGGGTATATCATAACTACCTGTACCATTTGCTCAATATTTTGTAACCTAAATTTTCTCTAAAGTTAAAACCTATTAATTTAGAATAATAAATCGAAGTTAAAAAAAAAGTATCATGAGCCTTAACTTCAATATTCTTTGAATTAATTGCATATTTGTTTTTTTCTCTTCATTATTGAGTTAATGAGCAGATATTATGAAAAACCTATCTACGACAGATGTAGAAAATGTTAACTGCCTGCATAAATGCTGTGTGTTTCCATTCATTTGAAAGAATGCCCAAAATTACTTCTGGGACCACTCTAACCCTCCAGTGGATGATGATAATTGTTAACATTTATTGAGCAAATATTGTGTGTCAGGCAATGTTATTAGAAATTTACAAATATTAATGCATTTTACGTTCATAAGAATTCAGTGAGATAAAAATCCATTATTATCATCTCCATTTTACAGTTGGAGAAACTTGACAAGAATGACTTCCAAAATTTAAAAATGATGAATAATTGAAGAGAAATTCCATGAAAGCTTCTTCTAGAACTTGATATTTGTTATACCATGCTCTCTCCATAAAGAAAAAATAGCTGGAAACATTCTGAAAGTACAGAATCAATGGTCTCGTAAGGTACTCATCACCACAGGATTAGGAGGCTAAGTTTTGTGATTGGTGATAAAATATATCAGGCGTATGAACGAAGCCCACTTTTGTCTTTTGGCCCCTGTTTTTGAGAATTAACAATTTTGATAGAAAGCATTTGGGGCCCAAAGCATTTGGCCTGAATTAATCTTTAGGCTGGGATTAGTATTTGAGGCACTGGTAAGTTGTATAACTGCAAACTCTTGATATAGCCTTTGCTGATTCTGTTAAATTTCCCTTCATTTCTTACATATAAAAGAACTATTTTTCACTAGTCATTTTGAAGTGGAATTCCAGAAACCAATGTTGGTATTTTAGTAAATCAATTAAAATCATCCTTTTATTTCCCTTTAGATTTTTGAAAATGAAAGAAAATACCAGTTCCCCACCAGTAGCCAGTTTTTATAAAATGATCAAAATGTACTTATCCTGAGGGATGATGGACTCTGAATGGGAAGACCCAGAAATACTGAACTCAAGATGCTCTGTTTATTCTCCCAAAATTACCATGCAGATAATTCACTCCTGGAATATTTTCATAAAGAGCAAATTCCCTTCCCACAACAGAAAACATTGGATAAGGTTATAAGATTTCCCCTACAACACTTACAATTTTGAATTTCTGCTTCTCTTCCAAATATGGGTCAATACCAGCAAGATTTGAAGTATGCATATGAAATGTCTTTTGAATAAGGATAGGTAATAAACGTTTATACATGTACTTCCTGGAGCTAAGATAAATGATAGACAATGGTGGCTGACTACACTAAAAACACTAGGTCCCACTAATTTTAAAAATTTATTGCAGATCAGTACTCAAAAACAAGTTTGGTTGCCTTTTCCCAAGAGGATCATTGCAGTGTTGGAAGCTATTTTATTACAAAACATCAGCATAATCTATGATGCGAAATAGGTCAGAATATATTTCTCAAAGTGGTATGGCACAAAGTTTGAAATTGCTATCAAGAAAGGACATCTTGTACATTCAGAAATCATAACTTCAGCTAGAGTAGAGGATTACAGATAGCCCCAGTGGACTGGACACGAGCCAAAGGGACAGTAAGAGGAACAGACAAGTGCGCCTGGCCAAGGGTTGTCTCCAAGAGAGTCATATTTTTTGTGAGTCTGTAGCAAACTATGTCTTATTAATTAATGAGGTTCAATACTCAAGACTGACAATGCCCAATTTGAGAAGAGCAGAGATAATTAGTGTTTTCAGGAATGCCTTTGGTTAGTGGGGGTAGAAAAGATCTCAGTACAAACTGAACCTAGTTTTTATGGCCCAGAATGGAAGAAAATGTCTACTCATGCTGTAGTTTACATGGAGAGTAATCAAAACAGCAAATCATGACTGACAGTATGTTTACACTCTCTGCCCTTGGAACTAGATGGCCAGAGGCTTGGAATATAAGTACTTGATCCAAGTTTCAGAACAAATGACATAGTCGCTGAAGAGTATTGGGGATGAATGAGAAAATCCGTTAAAATGTACTTAAATCTGTTGTGATATTTTAAATGCCACCTACTTTAGAACATATTCCACTTAACTATAGAATTGAAATCCAAACCTATCCCCTACTATCCACAAGGAAACATGGCTGTATATGTTAGCAACAATTTCTTAGACACAGAAAAGACAGAAAGTCATTGTGCAGAACTACAAGTTCACACTTACAATATTATGAGGACAGACATAACAGATTTTGCTTATTATTTTCTGAGGTCCAGGTTGTCTACTGGATTTTGTTTCATGGATCAGGGAGGTAAAATATGAAGGATCATTTTCATTCTTGGTATTTTTATGCTTTCTTCCTATTTTACTGTGTTGCAGCCTATTCAGTGAGATGATGAAATTTCTTAATTAAATCACAAGAATTATCTGGATGCAAAAAAATAATTCCCTTTCTTCCCACCAACCTTTGACTGACCCTGTGAACATACCATCATACTGCACAAGTAATGGAAGTACTTATAATATAAAAATTGGGAAATTTCAGAAAGAACTTATAAAGGAGAAGGTGCAATATTTAGTTTATAAAATTTTAGATTTTACTTCATCTTCTTCCTCCCTGGTCGCACAATGATTAAGTGTTCCACTGGTAACCAAAAGATCAGTAGTTCCAATCCAACAGCAGCCCCTTGGAAACTCTGTGGGGCAGTTCTACTCTGTCCTATAGGGTTGCTAAGTGTTGAATCAACTTGACCGCAGTGGTTTTGGGCCTTTCAGTTTATCTACCTAAGTGGAACCCTGAGAATGCGGTGGTAAAAAGCTCACCTGCTGGCAGTTCAAATCCACCAGCTACTCCTTGGAAACCCTATGGAACAGTTCTATTCTGTCCTGTAGAGTTGCTGAGAGTTGGAATTGACTCTGTGGCAACAGTTTTTTTTTTTTTAATCTTCCTAAGTGGAAAACTACTGATTAGTTAGTCCTTTCCCAGGAGATTCTTTACTGTTCACACTAATTTTATAACTTGTTTCCTTGTTCTCAGGTGTATCCCCTTTTTAATCCCTGAGATAAACCTGACTACTGCAAACATTGAGAGACTGTCTAAAGTGACCATAGTCTAAAGCACTCAGTATAAATTAATATCTGTCCGCAATGGGTTTTTGGTTGAGATTATGATAACTATTGATGTCCAAGTCCAGCTAAAGAAGAGTTCTAGCACTCCAGATTTTTCCTTCAGTACAGTTATGGGACTTCCTGGTCAGATTAGCATTTCAATATTCCCAATATGAGCTTCAGATATGATACCATAATATGTTATTTTACTCCTGAGAATGCTAAAATAAACATGAAAATTATGGTGAGGAGGTGATTAAGGTCAGTCTAGACTAACTGATAAAGGAGGTATTTCCTTAATTAATATTCCTTATCCATTTGAACCCCCACATAAGTGTCTGTTGTACTGTGGGGACTTGAGTTTTTCTGTGATACTGGAAGCTACACCACCAGTATTCAGATACCAGCAAGGACAGCGATGGCTAACAGGCTTCCAGGCTAAGACAGATTAGAAAGAAGGACACAGTAGTCTACTTCTGAAGAGTTAGCCAGTGACAATCTTATGAATAACTGCAAAACATTATCTGATATAGTGTCAGAAGTCGAGCCTCCCATGTTGGAAGGCACTCAAAAGACAACTGGGGAAGAGTTACCTCCTCAAAGTAGAGTCAACCTTAAAGATGTGGATGGAACTGAGCTTTTAGGACTCTCATTTGCTGATGTGACATGACTCAAAATTAGAAGAAACAGCTGCAAACATCCATTAATAATAGGAATGTGCAATGTATGAAGTATGAATCTAGGAAAATTGGAAATTGCCAAAAATGAAATGGAACACATAAACATTGATATCCTGGGCATTAGTGAGCTGAAATGGACTGGTATTGGCCATTTTGAATCAGACAACCATGTGGTCTACTATCTTGGGAATGACAACTTGAAGAGGAATGGCATGGCATTCATCGTCAAAAAGAACATTTCAATATCTATCCTGAGTACAACGCTGTCAGTGATAGGATAATATCCGTATGCCTACAAGGAAGACCAGTTAATATGACTATGATTCAAATTTGCCCATCAGCCACTAAGGCCAAAGATGAAGAAATTGAAAAATTTTACCAGTTTCTACAGTCAAACATTGATCAAACGTGCAATTAGGGTGCATTAATAATTACTGGTGATTGGAATGTGAAAGTTGGAAACCAAGAAGGATTGTTCCTTGGAAAATATAGCCTTGGTGATAGAAAAAAATGCTGGAGATCTCATGATAAAATTTCATAAGATCAACAACTTATTCATTGCAAATATTTTTCACCAAAATAGACAGCGACTATACACATGGACCTTGCCAGATGGAATACACAGGAATCAAAATGACTACATCTGAGGAAAGAGACAATGGAAAAGCTCAAAATCATCTGTCAGAACAAGGCCAGCAGCCAACTGTGGAACAGACCATCAAGTGATCATATACAAGTTCAAGTTGAACCGGAAGAAAATTAGAACAAGTCGATTAGAGCTGAAATACAACCTTGATTATATCCCACGTGAATTTAGAGACCATCTCAAGAATAAATTTGAGGTGTTGAACACTAATGACCGAAGACCACACGAGTTGTGAACTGACATCAACGATATCACACATGAAGAAAGCAAGAGGTCATTAAAATGACAGGAAAGAAATAAAAGGCCAAAATGGATGTCAGAAGAGACTCTGAAACTTGTTTTTGAACATCGAGCAGCTAAAGCAAAAGGGAGAAAAGATGAAGTAAAGGAACTGAACAGAAGATTTCAAAGGGTGGCTCGAGAAGACAAAGCATTATAATGACATGTGCAAAGAGCTGGAGATAGAAAACCGATAGGGAAGAACATACTCCACATTTCTCAAGCTGAAAGAAATGAAGAAAAAATTCAAGCCTCAAGTTGCTATAGTGAAGCATTCTATGGGGAAAATATTAAACGACTAAGAAAGCATCAAAAGAAAATGGGAGGAATATGGAGAATCATTATACAAAAAGAATTGGTCAACATTCAAACATTTCAAGAGGCAGCATATGATGAGGAACTGATGGTACTGAAGAAAGAAGTTCAAGCTGCACTGAAGGCATTGGAGAAAAATAAGGCTTCAGGAATTGACGCAATATCAATTGAGATGTCTCAACAAATGGATGCAACACTGGAAGTACTCACTCATCTATGACAAAAAAAATTGTAGACAGTTATCTGGCCAACTGACTGGAAGAGATCCATATGTATGCCTGTTTCCAAGAAATGTGATCCAACCAGAAATTATCAAACAATACTATTAATAACACATGCAAGCAAAATTTTGTTAAGATCATTCAAAAGCAGCTGCAGCAGTATATCAACAGGGAACTGACAAATTCAGGCCTGTTTTAGAAGAGGACATGGAACCAGAGATATTATTGCTGTTGTCAGATGGGTCCTGGCTGAAAGCAGAGAATATCAGAAGATGTCTACTTGTGTTTTATTGACTATGCAAAGGCATTCAACTGTGTTGTCCATAACAAACTGTGGATAATATTTCGAAGAATGGGAATTTCAGAACATTTAATCGTGTTCATGAGGAACCTGTACATAAATCAAGAGGCAGTTGTTCTGTCAGAACAAGGAGATATTTCATGGTTTAAAGTCAGGAAAGGTATATGTCAGGGTTGTATCTTTCACCATAGCTATTCAATCTGTATGCTGAGGAAATAAACTGAGAAGCTGGACTATAATAAGAAGAATCAGGCATCAGGACTGGAGGAAGATTCGTTAACAGCCTGACTATGCAGATGACACAACCTTGCTTGCTGAAAGTGAAGAGGACTTACTGATGAAGATCAAAGATCACAGCCTTCAGTATGGGTTGCAAATCAACATAAAGAAGACAAAAATCCTCATAAATGGACCAATAAGCAACATCATGATAAATGGAGAAAAGATTGAAGTTGTCAAGGATTTCATTTTACTTGGATCTGCAATCAACACCCATGGAAGCAGCAGTCAAGAAATCAAAAGATGCATTGCACTGGGCAAATCTGCTGCAAAGGTCCTCTTTAATGTGTTGAAGAACAAAGATGTCACCCTGAAGACTAAGGTGAGCCTGACTCAAGCCATGGTATTTTCAATCTCATCATATGCATGGGGAAGCTGGACAATGAATAAGGAAGATGAAGAAGAATTGACATCTTCAAATTGTGATGTTGGCAAAGAATATTGAATATACCATGGACTGCCAAAAGAATGAACAAATCTTTCTTGGAAGAAGTACAACCAGAATTTTCCTTAGAAGCAAGGATGAAGAAACTGCATCTTACATACTTTGGACATGTTTTCAGGAGGTATCAGTCTGTGGAGAAGGACATCATGCTTGGTAAAGTAGAGTCAGCAGAAAAGAGGAAGACCCTCAACAATGAAATGTATTGACACAGTGGCTGCAACAATGGGGTCAAGCATAACGATTGTGAACATGGCGTAGGGTCCACGTGTGTCAGAACCTACTTGATGGCCCCTAACAACAACAATATCCGTTTAAAATATTTTAAATTTCCAAATGTTATTGTAGATATAAAAGAATATTTGGATTTCAGTAACTCAAGTACCCCCACGTATCTGTCAGTTTGTCATACTGTGGTGGCTTGCATATTGCTGTGATGCTGGATGCTGTCACTGGTGTTTCAAATGCCAGCAGGATCACCCATGGTGGACAGGTTTCAGCAGAGCTTCCAGACCAAGACAGACTAGGAAGGAGAACCTGGTGATCTACTTTTGAAAACATTGGCCAGTGAAAGCCTTATGAATAACAGTGGAATATTGTCTGGTATATCACCAGAAAATGAGCCCTTAAGATTGGAAGGAATTCAAAATATGGCCAGAAGGAACTGCTTTCTCAAAATAGAGCAGGCCTTAATGATGTGGATGGAGTCAGGTTTTTGGGACCTTCATTTGCTGATGTGGCACAACTCAAAATGAGAAGAAACAGCTGCAAACATCCATTAATAATCAGAATATGGGATGTTCAATGTATGAATCTAGGAAAATTGAAAGTCATCAAAAATAAAATGAAAAGTATAAAGATTGATATTCTAGGCATTAGTGAGCTGAAATGACCTGGTATTGGCCATTTTGAATCAATCACATGGGTTCCTATTCTGAGAATGAGAGATTAAAAAGGAATGGTGTTACATTCATTGTCAAAAAGAACATTTTAAGATCTATCTTGAATTACACTGTCAGTAATAGGGTAATATCCATAGACTTATAAGGAAAACCCATTAATATGACCATTATTCAAATTTACATACCAACCACCAATGCCAAAGTTGAGGAAATTGAAGATTTTTACCAACTTCTACTGTCTGAAATTGATCAAACATGCAAACAAGATGCATTGATAATTACTGGTGATTGGAATGTGAAAGTTGGAAAGAAAGAAGGATTAGTAGCTGGAAAATATGACATTGGTGATAGAAACAACTCTGGAGATTGCTTGATAGAATTTGCAAGACTGATGACTTCTTTGTTGCAAATACATTTTTTCAGCAACATAAACTGCTACTATACACATGTACCTTGCCAGACTGAATACACAGGAATTAAATCGACTACATTTGTGAAATGGGATGATAGAAAAGTTCAATAACATCAGTCAGAACAAGGCCAGGGAGTGACTGCAGAAAAAACAAAACAAAACTGCAGAACAGTCCATAAATTGTTCCTATGCAACTTTAAGTTGAAGCTAAAGAAAATTAGAACAAGTCCAAAAGAGCCAAAGTAAGACCTTGAGTATATTCAACATGAATTTAGAGACTATTTCAAGGATAGATTTGATACACTGAGCACTTGTGACTGAAGACCAGATGAGTAGTGGAATAACATCAAGGACAACACACATGGAGAAAGCAAAGGGTCATTAAAAAGACAGGAAATAAAGAAAAGGACAAAAGGGATGTTAGAAGAGACTCTGAATCTTGCTCTTGAACGTAGAATAGATAAAGGAAGAAGTGTTGAAATAAAAGAACTGAACAGAAGATTTCATAGGGTGGCTCAGGAAGACAAAGTAAAGTACTGTAATGATATGTGCAAAGATCTGGAGTTAGAAAACCAAAAGAGAAGAACACATGCAGCATTTCTCAAACTGAGAGCTCTAAGATAAAAAGTCAAGCCTCGAGTTATAATTTTGAGGATTCTATGGGGAAACGCTGGTGGCATAGAGATTAAGAGTTTGGCCACTAACCAAAAGATTGGCAGTTCAAATCCACCAAGTACTCCTTGGAAACCTAAGGAGTAGTTCTACTCTGCCCTATAGGGTCACTATGAGTTGAAATTGACTCAAGGGCAATGGGTTTTTATGAAGAAAATATTGGATGATGCAGTAAGCATCAAAAGAAGATGGAAGAAATACACAGTCATTGTACCAAAAAGAATTGGTTGACATTCAAACATTTCATGAGGTATCATATGATCAAGAACCGATGGTACTGAAGGAAGAGGTCCAACTTGCAAGCAAGGTAATGACAAAGAACAAGGCTCCAGGAATTGAGGGAACACCAGTTGAGATGTTTTAACAAACAAATACAGGGCCAGAGGTGCTCATTCTTCTATGTCAAGAAATTTGTAAGACAGCTTCCTGTCAAACTGACTGGAAGAAATCCATATTTGTGCCCATTCCAAAGAAAGATGACCCAACAGAATATGGGATTTATTGAACAATGTCATTATTATCACATGCAAGTAAAATTTTGATGAAGATTATATAAAAACAATTGCATCAGTGTATCAACAGGGAACTGCCAGACCTTCAACTGGATTCAGATGAGGACTCGGAACAAGGGATATCATTGCTGATGCCAGATCTATCTTGGCTGAAAGCAGAGAATACCAGAAAGATGTTTACCTGTGTATTATTGACTAGGCAAAGGCATTCGGCTATGTGGATAATAACAAATTATGGATAAGATTGTGAAGAATGAGAATTCCAGAACACTTAATTGTGCTCATGAGGAACATGTACATACCCTAGGAGGCAGCAGTTAGAACATAACTAGGGGATACTGTGTGTTATATGTCAGGAAATATGTGCCTCAGGGGTGCATATTTCCACTATACGTAAGCAATCTGTATGCTGAGCAAATAATCCTAGGAGCTGGACTATATGAAAAAGAATGAAGATTCAGGATTAGAGGAAGGCTCATTAGCAACCTGTGATATGCAGATGACACAACCTCGTTTGCTGAAAGTGAAGAGGACTTGAAGCACTTACTGATGATCAAGAAATACAACCTTCAGTGTATATTACACCTTAATATAAAGAAAACAAAAATCTCCACAACTGGACCAATAAACAACATAATGATAAGGAGAGAAAAGATTGAAGTTGCCAAGGACTTCATTTTACTTGTATCCACAAACAATACCCATGGAAGAATTGGTCAGGAAATAAAATGACGTATTGCATTGGGAAAATCTGCTGTAAAAGACCGCTTTAAAGTGTTGAAAAGCAAATACGTCACCTTGAGAACTAAGATGCATCTGGCCCAAGCCCTGGTGTTTTCAATTGCCTCATATGCATGTGAAAGCTGGACAATGAATAAGGAAGACTGAAGGAGAATTGACACCTCTGAATTATGACGTTGGTGAAGAATATTGCATATACCATGGACTGCCAGAAGAATGACCAAATCCGTTTTGGAAGAAGTACAGCTAGACTGCCCCTTAGAAAGAAGGATGGTGAAACTTGCCTTCATGTTCTTTGGACATGTGATCAGGAGGGACCAATCCCTGAAGCAGGACACGTACTTGCTAAAGTAGATGGTCATAAAAAAGAGGAAGACCTTCAACAAGATGGATTGACACAATGGCTTCAACAATGGGCTCAAGCATAACAACGATTGTGAGGATGCCTCAGGACTGGGCAGCATTTCATTATGTTGTACATAGGGTCATTATGAGCCGAAACCGACTAAACAGCATCTAACAACAACAACAACAAACATGAAGCACACTATTTAGGTTGCTTATTGTTCTGTTTCGAGATCTGGGCATTGGGAAATGTAGTGATAATAGGTGGTCACGTAGTAAGTGTCAAGAATTCTAAGCTCAAGGGGAAAGATAGGCATCTGAATTACACCCGCCATTTTTTTTTCTAAATTTCATTTAGTTTGTCGTTGTTGAAAATATACACAGCAAAACAACACTATTCGACAGTTCGTACATGTACAATTCAGTGACATTGATAACATTCTTCAAGTTGTACAACTTTTCTCATCCTCTTTTTCTGAGTTATTCCTCCCTTATAAGCTCACTGCCCCCTAAGGTTCCTATGTAATTTTTTGAGGTGTTGTTGTCAGTTTGATACAATATAGATAGTTCTTGAAAGAGTATATGGTCAAGGTACACCTTTTTTCTAGTTAAGCTAAACTATTGTTCGGTTTTATCAGGGGATATTTTCGGTTTAAGGTTTAAAATTATCTCAAAGCGATAGTTTCAGGGGTTCGTTCACCCTCCATGACTCCAGTAAGTCTAGAGTCCATGAGAATTTGAAATTCTGATCTTCATTTCCCCCCTTTTGATCATGATTCTTATATCGAATCTTTGATCAAAAAGTTCAGTAATGGTAGTTAGGCACCATCAAGTTCTTCTGGTCTCATTGCAAAGGAGGCAGTTGTTCATGGAGGCAATTAGCCACACTTTCCCTATTCTCCTCCTATTCATGGCTGTCCTTCTTTCTCTGTTTCTCCAGGTAGATAGAGACCAATTGCTGACTCTCGGATGGTCGATTTCAAACTTTAAGACCCCAAGCACTTCTCAACGAATTAGGAGGTAGAACAGAACACTAAACACATTATTAGGACATTTGACTGGGATATCCCATGAAGCCATGACACTAAACTTTACCAATGAACCAAATCCCATGAAGTATTTGGTTGTATATAACCAATCTCAGCAGCTACTCTTTTTTGTTGTTGTTGTTGCTGTAAATATACCTATCACACGACTTTTGCCAATTCAGTTTTTTACAGGTGTACAGCTTATTGACAGCAATTACAATAATCGGCTGTGCAAACCTACCCTTAATCAAAGTGATTTTTCCATCACTGTTAACCACCCTTTTCCCTCTCCCTTTACCCCTGGTAACCACTAATAAACTTTGGCCTGTATACATTTGCCTTTTCTTGTTTTTTTATATAAGTGAGGTCATATAATTGTTGTCTTTTTGATTGACTTATTTCACTCAGCATATGTCAAGATCCATACATACTGTAGCATGTATCAAGACTTCGTTTCTCTTACTGGGTGAGTAATATTCCGTTGTATGTATGTACCACATTTTGTTTATCCAGTCATCTGTTGATGGGCATTTAAGTTTTTTTCCACTATTGTGAATAGCGCTACAAGGAACGTTGGTATACAAGTCTCTTTTGAGTCTCTGCTTTCAAATCTTTTGGGTACATAGCTAGGAGCAGAATTGCTGGGTCATATGGTAGTTCTCTTTTTAGCTTTTTCAGGAACTGCCACACTGTTTTCCACAATAGCTATACCTTTTCACATTCCCACTACCTATAGATAAGGGTTCCAATTTCCCCAGATAGTCACCAACAGTTTTTTTTTTTTTTTAGTCTTAGCCATCCTAAAAACAAAACACAAAAAACAACAAACCCATTGCCGTCCTAGTGGGAGAGAAATGGTATCTCATTATGGTTTTGATTTGTATCCTTCTGATGGCTAATGACCGCGAGCATCTTACCATGTGTTTGGTGGCCATTTGAATGTCCTCTTTGGTGAAATGTTTGTTCAATTCTCCTGTCCATTTTATATTTGGGTTATTTGTCTTTTTGTTGTTAACTTGTTGAAGTTTTATACACATTTTGGTTACCAGATTCTTGTCAGATACTTGTTTTCTGAAGATATTCTCCCAGTCTATTGCTTGTCTTTTCACTTTTTTTGGTAAAGTCTTTTGGTGAACATAATTTTTTTTAATTTTCTTGAGATCCCATGTATTTATTTTGTCTTTTACACTTTGTTCTTTTGCTATTATATTAGATACTCCATTGTCAAAAGCTAGGCATGATAGTGTTTCCCCTGTTTGCTCATTTAAGAATTTTATGGTTTTAGTTTGCATAGTTAGGTCCTTAATCCATTCTGAACTTGTTTTTGTGTATGGCATAAGGCATGGATCCTGTTTCATTTTCTGTAAGTGGAAATCCTGTTATCCCAGCACCCTTTATTGCATAGGCTCTTCTTTCTCCATCAAATGAAATTAGCACCCTTGTCAAAAATCAGTTGACCAAAGATGTATGGGCCTATTTCTGGGCTCTCAATTTTGTTCCATTGGTCTAGGTGTCTATTATTATACTAGTACTATGCTGTTTTGATTACTGTAGCTATATAGTATGTTTTAAAATCAGGAAGTATGAGTCCTCTTGATTTGTTCTTTTCTTTCAACATTGTTTTAGCTATTTGGGGTCTGTTGCCAGCCCACATGAAGATGAGGATTATTTTTTCTATTTCTCTAAAGAAGGCTGTTGGAATTTTGATCAGAGTTTCATTGAATCTATAGATTGCTTTGGGTAGTATTGACATCTTACCAATATTAAGTCTTCCAGTCCATGAACATGGAACATCTTCCAATTTGTTTCAGTCTTCTTTAATCTCTTTCAGCAGAGTTTTATAATTTTCATTGTATAAGTCCTTCACATCCCTGGTTAGATTTATTCCTATGTATTTTATTCTCTTGAATGTTACTATAAATGAAATTGTTTCCCTAATCTCCCTTTCAAATTTCTCATTGCTGGTGTACAGAAACCCAACTAATATTTGTTTGTTGATCTCATACCCTGAAACTTTACTAAATTCCTCTATTAGTTCTAGAAGTTTTCTCGTGAACTATTTGGGATTTTCTATATACAGAATCATATCATCTGTGAATTGAGATAATTTTACTTCTTTTTTTCCAATCTGGATATCTTTTATTTCTTTTTATTGTCTTATTTTTCTGGCTAGGTCTTCTAATTCAATCTTGAATAGAAATGGAAGAGTGAGCACCCTTGTCTTGTTCCCTATTTCAAGGGGAAAGCTCTTACTCTTCCTCCGTTAAGTATAACGTTGGCTGCTAGCTTTTCATATATGTTCTGAATTGTGTTGAGGGATTTCCCTTCTATTCCAATAGTCTTTAGAATTTTAATCATGAAAGGGTGTTGGATTTTATCAATTGCTTTTTCTTCATCAATGGAGATGATCATGTGGTTCTTTTCCTTTGTTCTATTACATTGTTTGATTTTCTGTTATTGAACCATCTCTGCATCCCTGGAATAAATCCCACTCGGTCATGATGTATGAGTCTGTTAATATGTTTTTGGATTCTGTCTGCTAGCATTTTGTTGAGGATTTTTACATCTATATTCATACAAGATATTGGCCTGTCATTTTATTTTCTTGTGTCTTTTTCTGGTTTTGGTATCAGAGTTATGTTTGCTTTATAGAATGAATTACGGAGTATTCCTTCCTTCTCTATCTTTTGGAAGAGTTTAAGCAGGTGCTGTCAAGTCAGTTAGCCACCCTGTGTACCACAGAATGAAACACTACCCCATCCTGTGCCATCCCCCTAATTGTTGCTATGCCTGAGCCCATCATTGCAGCCACTGTGTCATCAGTCCATCTCTAAATGTTTAGTAGAATTCTTCAGTGAATCCATCTGGTCTAGGGCTGTTTTTTTTTTTTTTTTTTGGTGGGGGGTGCGTTTTGATCATTGATTTCATCTCTTCACTTGTTATGGGTTTGTTGAGACTCAGTCAGTATGGGTAGATTATGTGCTTTTAAGAATTTGCCCGTTTCATCTAGGTTTCATACAGTTGTTTGTAATATTCTGTCATAACCTGTTATTGCCAAGTGGATTCTGACTCATAGCGACCCTATAGGACAGAGTAGAACTGCTCCATAGAGTTTCCAAGGAGCGCCTGATGGATTCAAACTGCTGACCTTTTGGCTAGCAGCCATAGCCCTTAACCACTATGCAACCCAAAAAAAAAAAAAAAATTTTTTTTCAGGGTTTCCCATATTCTGTCACAGTTGTCATTATTTCTTTTGGTTCAGTTGTTATTTTTTATTTTGGTTATTTGTATTTTTTATTTTCTTTGTCAGTGTAGCTAAAAGTTTGTCAATTATTATTTATCTTTTCAAAGTACCAACTTCTGGTTTTATTGATTGTCTCTTGTTTTTTTTTTTTTTTCTGTTTTAGATTTTATTTATTTATGCTATAATATTTGTTATTTCCTTTCTTCTAATAAGTTTAGGCTTAGTTTGCTTTTCTCTTTTTACTTTCTAGAATTGTCCAGTTAAGTTGTTAATTTGAGAATTTCTTTTTTTTTTTTTTAAATCTAGGCATTAGTAGCTTTAATAAATGAGTACTGCCTTTGCCACATCCCATAAGTTTTGGTATGTTATGCTTTCATTTTCATTCGACTCTAAGAAATTTGTGACTTCTATTTTGATTTATTCCTTGACTCATTAGTAGTTTAATAATGTGTTGTTTGACTTCCATATGTTTGTGTATTTTCCAGTTTTTTGTTTGTTTGTCTGTTTTGTTTCTATTATTGATTTCTAGCTTCAGCATTGTGGTGAGAGAAAATACTTTGTGTGATTTCAATCCTTTTAAATTTATCAAGGCTTGCTTTTGTGACCTGAAATGTGGTCTGTCCTGGAGAATGATTCACATGCATTGGCATAGAATGTATATTGTGCTGTTTTGGGATGGAGTGTTCTCTATATGTCTGATAAGCCTAGTTGGTTTATTGTGCTTTTCAGGTCCTCTGTTTCCTTGTTGATCTTCTTTCTAGATGTTCTGTCTAATATTGAAAGTGGTGTATTGAAGTATCCAACTATTATTTTAGTGCTATTTCTTCCTTCAATTCTATTGGTGTTTCCTTTATATATTTTGGTGCCCCAATGTTGGGTGCATATATATTTATGATTGTTAAATCTTTTTGATTAATAACACTTTTTTCACTACATAATATCTATCTCTTCTCACAGATTTTGCCTTAAAGTCAACTTTGTTTGATATTAAGATTTCTACACCAGCTGTCTTTTGGTTATTGTGTGAATTTTTTTTTTCCATCCTTCCACTTTCACTCTATTTGTGTCCTTGGGTTTAAAGTGAGTCTCAGCATATAGTTTTTTTTTTTTTTTTTTAAATCCATTTGCCACTCTCTGCCTTTGATTGGAGCATTCAGTCCCTTTACATTCACTGTAATGACTGATAAGAAGTGACTTACTTCTACCATTTTGTTTTTTGTGTGTCTTAAGCCTTCTTTGTCTATGTCCTTTAGTACTGCTTGCTTTTGTTTTTTGTTGATTTATTGTAGAGAGCCTTTTTGGTTCCGTTCTCCTTTCCTTTTTTGTATTTTTTTTAATATATTTTCTTAGTGGTTCCCATGAATATTACATTTAAAAGCTTATATTTATAACATTCTAGGGTAAGTTATAAATATAAGCTTTTAAATGTAATATTCATGGGAACCATTAAGAAAATATATTTTAAAAAATATATACAAAATTGGGTTTTTAGGGTAAGT
Organism: Loxodonta africana; assembly: GCF_030014295.1. Taxonomy (NCBI): domain Eukaryota; kingdom Metazoa; phylum Chordata; class Mammalia; order Proboscidea; family Elephantidae; genus Loxodonta; species Loxodonta africana. The sequence continues at coordinate 124,483,786 of NC_087346.1, forward strand.
TGGTAACAACTAAACCTCAATAACATACGAGAAACTCTATGTCTATGCCACTTCCTTAAAGCTCAAGTTGACAGTCATAAATCTATTGATGCAAAGAATCTATGCAAAAGAAGCCTACAACTTCACAGTATGAATTAAGTGTGTGGTTTAATTAGGAAGTCAGTCTTTTATACTCGTGAAGAGTATGGTCTCAGGAATCAATCTGCCTGAACATAAGGCCTAGCTCTGCCATTCACTAGGTGTAAGATATTGAGAAAGTCAATTAATCTCCTATACTCCCATTTCTTCAACTATAGAATAGATGTAATAATGATACCTAGCTCATAAGAAAGAACTAAGAGTTGAAGTATTTAAAGTATGATGTTGGTGAAGAATATTGAATATACCATAGACTGCCAGAAGAACGAGCAAATCTGTCATAGAAGGATGATCCTTAGAAGCGAGGATGGTGAGAATTTATCTTGCTTACTTTGGACATGTTATCAGGAGTTCCTGGAGAAGGACATCTCACTTGGTAAAGAGAGGGTCAGCAAAAAAGAGGAAGAGAGAAAAGGAGGCAGAGCCAAGATGACAGAATAGACTGATGCTTCCAGAGAGCCCTTTTTACAACAAAGACCCTAAAAAACAAGTGAAACAAGTACATTTGTGACAAGCTGGGAGCCCTGAGCTTCAAAGGCAAGCTTAGAAAATGAACTGGGAGCGGGGGGAAGAGACCATTCAGAAGAGGAGAGGAGGAACCAGACCTGAATCGCAAGGAGCCATCAGGCACCATTCCTGGAGCTGTGGCGGCAGGCTGGTACTAGCGTTTAGCTGCAGTTTCCTCAGGGAGAACCAGCCAGCCACACAGTCTACTCACACCTCCGGAACCTGAGAAGAACGGCACTCTCCACAAAAGCTAAGTACTTGAGTATATTTTACCATGTCCCCCCATCCCGAAGCCAGCTTCAGCGTCTGAACTGCCTGGGCCTGAGATAGGCCCTGTTGAGCACCTAGAGCCATCCTCCCAGCCTTGGGGAAGGAAAAAAATTGCAACTGGGGGAAAAGATAATTTTCCAGCTCCACTAACCAGGGGAGCTCAGGACAGAAGTGGCTCCTGTCCAGGCATAAACCATTCATGGACTTTGAGCACCTTTCCCTTCTTCATGGACCTCTGTGGCCTATTTCAGGAGAATAGGCCCTTGTTGGCAAACTCCAACCATTTCAGCTGTGTGGTGGAAAGGTGGGCGTTTGATTTTTGACGTTGCTTTGCCTATTAAACAAGGTCCTCACCTACCCATAACAGAGACCTAAGGACTGGTGGCTCCACTTGGCTCGCCCAGCCACCGGCAACAGGGGCCCTGGGATAACTGGTACCTCCCAGTCCTTACAACAAAATATTTGGGTGCCCATGTTCCCTCTGCAGAGCCCACCCACCAGCACGCTCTAGGGAAGAGACACGCATTTTCCTCCGAGACACTTGGGGGTTGGTTCTCAGACCCCTGCCCTGTTCAGAGTGTGACTCCCTGCTGCAATCAGATACAGGTATATATGCCAACCACCCCTGCCCCTCTAAGACTGTAGGACAGAGCCTGTACCACACACTTGATGATCAGCTACCTGGAATCCTGAGCTGAATTCATACAAGAAAACTGAATGGACTCCTAGACTGACATACCTGATAACAGCTCTAGTCAGCTGGCGACAGGACGTCAGAGCTCCAGAGGTGAAAATAATCAAGCTAGCTCACTCAAGCAACCCATATGGGTATATGAAAACAAAACAAGACAAGAAACTATGACACAGTAAGCAAGCATAAACTAATACAATAACTTATAGATGGCTTGGAGACAACAGTCAATATCGAGTCACATAAAAAAACAGACCGTGATCACCTGAACAGGCTCTCAAAACAAAGAATCCAGGGATCTTCTAGATGAAAGTGCTTTCCTGGAATTACCAGATGCAGAATACAAAAGTTTAATATACAGAACCCTTCAAGACATCAGGAAGGAAATGAGGCAATATGCAGAACAAGCCAAGGAACACACAGATAAAGCAATTGAAGAAATTAGAAAGATTATTCAGGAACATAATGAAAAGCTTAATAAGCTGGAAAAATCCATAGACAGACAGCAACCAGAAATTCAGAAGATTAACAATAAAATTATAGAAGTAGACAACTGAATAGAAAGTCAGAAGAGCAGAACTGAGCAAATAGAAGCTAGAATTTCTGAACTCAAAGATAAATCACTTGGCACTAATATATTTGAAGAAAAATCAGATAAAAGAATTTTAAAAATGAAGAAACCTTAAGAATCATGTGGGACTCTATCAAGAGAAATAACCTACAAGTAGGTTGGAGTACCAGAACAGGGAGGGATAACAGAAAATACAGAGAGAATTGTTGAAGATTTGTTGGCAGATAACTTCCCTGATATCGTGAAAGATGAGAAGATATCTATCCAAGATGCTTATCAAACTCCACATAAGGTAGATGTTAAAAGAAAGTCACCAAGACATATTATAATCAAACTTGTCAAAACCAAAGATAAAAGAGAATTATAAGAGCACCAAGGGATAAATGAAAAGCCACCTACAAAGGAGAGCCAATAGGAATACACTTGGACTAATCGGCAAAAACTATGCAGGCAAGAAGGCAATGAGATGGCATATTTAAAAAATTGAAGGAAAAAAATTTCCTGCCAAGAATCACATATCCAGCAAAACTGTCTCTCAAATTAAGACATTTCCAAAAAAAAAACTCAAGTTTAGGGAATTCATAAAAACCAAACCAAAACTACAAGAAATACTAAAGGGAGTTGTTTGGGTGAAAAAATTAATAATATTCAGGTATCAACCCAAGACTAGAACACTAGGCAGAGCAACCGGAAGTCAAAGCAGATGGGAAATCCAAAAAAACAAAGCAAGATTATAAAAAAAAAACATCAAAATAGAGTAACAGTGATGTTATTATATAAAGGAAGACAACATTAAAATAATAAAGAGGGACTAAGAAATCATACACCTTCCATATGGAGAGAAAGAAACAGGGATACAAAGGAATAAAAGTTAGTTTTAAATTTCGAAAAATAGGGGTAAATGGTAAGGTAACCACAAAGGAGGCAAACTACCCTACTCATGAAAATAAAATACAAGAAAAAAATAGACTCAGCAGAAAGAAAATCAACAACAGCAAATACGAGGAAAGGACAATATATAAAGATAACCTACTCAGCACATAAAATTAAGTGGGAAGAAGAAACTGTCAACAACAAACAAAAAAGACATCAAAATAATAGCACTAAATTCATACCTATCCATAATTACCCCGAATGTAAATGGACTAAATGCACCAATAAAGAGACAGAGAATGGCAGAATGGATTAAAAAACTAGATCCATCTATATGCTGCCTACAAGAGACACACCTTAGACTTAGAGACACAAGCAAACTAAAACTCAAAGGACAACAATCAAAAAAGAGCATGAATGACAAAATTAATTTCTGACAAAATAGACTTTAAAGTTAAATCCATCATAAAGATTGAGGAAGGAAACTATACAGTGATTAAAGAGACAATACACCAATGTTAAATATTTATGCCCCCAATGACAGGGCTGCAAGATACATAAAACAAACTCTATCAGCACTGAAAAGTGAGATAGCTCCACGATCATAGTAGGAGACTTCAACACACCACTTTTGGTGAAGGAAAGGACATCCAGGAAGGAGCTCAATAAAGACACAGAAGACCTAAATGCCACAATCAATCAGCTTCTCCTCATAGACATATACAGAACACTCCACCCAACAACAACAAAGTATATTTTCTTTTCTAGTGTACATGGAACATTCTTTAGAATAGACCACATATTAGATCATAAAGCAAGCATTAGCAGAATCCACAGCACTGAAATATTACGGAGTATTTACTCTGACCATAAAAAAGGCCATAAAAATGGAAATCAATAACAGGAAAAGCAGGGAAAAAAAATCAAACACTTGGAAACTGAACAATTCCCTGCTCAAAAAAGACTGGATTATACAAGGCATTAAGGATGGAATAAAGAAATTCATAGAATCCAATGAGAATGAAAACACTTCCTATCAGGACCTTTAGGACAGCAAGAGCAGTGCTCAGAGGCCAGTTTTTATCAACAAATGTGCACATCCAAAAAGAAGAAAGAGCCAAAATCAAAGAATTATCCCTACAGCTTGAAAAAATAGAAAGAGAGGAACAAAACAAACCCACAGGTACCAGAAGAAAACAAACAATAAAAATTAGAGCTGAACTAAACAAAATAGAAAACAGAAAAAACAATTGAAAGAATTAACAAGACCAAAAGCTGGCCTTTTGAAAAAATCAACAAAATTGATAAACCACTGGCCAAACTGACAAAAGAAAAACAGGAGAGGAAGCAAATAACCCGAATAAGAAATGAGAGGGGCAATATTATAACAGATCCAACTGAAATTAAAAGAATCATATCAGATTACTATGAAAAATCGTACTCTAACAAATTTGAAAACCTAGAAGTAATGGATGAATTCCTAGAAACGCACTACCTACCTAAAATAACACAGAGGTAGAACAACTAAATAGACCCATAACAAAAGAAGAGATTAAAAAGATAATTAAAAAACTTCCAACAAAAAAAAGCCCTGGTCCGGATGGCTTCACTGCAGAGTTCTACCAAACTTGCAGAGAAGTGTTAACACCACTACTACTAAAGGTATTTCAGAGCATAGAAAAGGATAGAATACTGCCAAACTCATTACATGAAGGCACCGTATCCCTGATACCAAAACCAGGTGAAGACACCACAAAAATAGAGGATTATAGACCTATATGCCTCATGAACACAGATGCAAAAATCCTCACCAAAATTCTAGCCAATAGAATTCAACAATATATCAAAAAAATAATTCACCATGACCAAGTGGAATTCATATCAGGTATGCAGGGATGGTTCAACATTACAAAAGAAATTAATGTTTACCACATAAATAAAACAAAAGACAAGAATCACATGATTTTATCAATTGATACAGAAAAGGCATGTGACAAAGTCCAACACCCATTCATGATAAAAACTCTCAGCAAAATAGAAATAGAAGGAAAATTCCTCAGCATAATAAAGGGTATTTATACAAAGCCAAAGCCAACATCACCCTAAATGGAGAGAGCCTGAAAACATTCCCACTGAGATTGGGAACCAGACAAGGATGCTGTTTATCACTGCTCTTACTCAACATTGTGTTGGAGGTCCTACCCAGAGCAATTAGGCTAGATAAAGAAATAAAGAGCAACCAGATTGGCAAGGAAGAAGTGAAAGTATCTCTAGTTGCAGATGACTCGATCTTATACACAGAAAACCCTAAGGAATCCTCCAGAAAACTACAGAAACTAATAGAAGAGTTCAGCAGAGTATCGGGATACAAGATAAACATAAAAAAAATCAGTTGGGTTCCTCTACACCAACAAAAAGAACATCGAAGAGGAAATCACCAAGTCAATGCCATTTACAGTAGCCCCCAAGAAGATAAAATACTAAGGAATAAATCTTACCAGAGATGTAAAAGAGTTATAGAAAGAAAACTACAGTACACTTCTGCAAGAAACCAAAAGAGACTTACATAAGTGGAAAAACATACCTTGTTCGTGGATGGGAAGACTTAACATTATAAAAATGTCTATTCTACCAGAAGCGATCTATACATTTAATGCAATTCCGATCCAAATCCCAATGACATTCTTTAATGAGATGGAGAAACAAATCACCAACTTCACATGGAAATGAATGAGGGCCCGGATTAATAAAGCATAATCGAAAAAGAACAAAGCGGGAGGCCTTACTTTACCTGATTTTAGAACCTATTATACCGCCACAGTAGTCAAAACAGCCTGGTACTGGTACAACAACAGATACGTGGACCAATGGAACAGAATTGAGAATCCAGACATAAATCCATCCACATATGAGCAGCTGATATTTGACAAAGGCCCCAAAACAGTTAAATAGGGGAAAAGATAGTCTTTTTAACAAATGGTGCTGGCATAACTGGATACCCATTTGCAAAAAAATGAAAGAAAACCCATACCTCACTCCATGCACAAAAACGAGCTCCAAATGGATCAAAGAACTAAATAAAAAACCTAAAACAGTAAAGATCATGTAGGAAAAAATAGGGACAACATTAAGAGCCCTAATACATGGCATAAACAGTATAGCAAACATTATTAAGAATGCAGAAGAAAAACTAGATAACTGGGAGCTCCTAAAAATCAAACACCTGTGCTCATCCAGACTTCACCAAAAGAATAAAAAGACTACCTACAGACTGGGAAAAAGTTTTTAGCTATGAAATTTCCGGTCAGCGTCTGATGCCTAAAATCTACATGATACTGCAAAAAGTCAACTGCAAAAAATCAAATAACCCAACTAAAAATGGGCAAAAGATATGAATAGACACTTCACTAAAGAAGACATTCAAGTAACAGACACATGAGGAAATGTTCACGATCATTAGCCATTAGAGAAATGCAGATCAAAACTACAATGAGATTTCATCTCACTTCAACAAGGCTGGCATTAATCCAAAAAACACAAAATAATAAATGTTGGAGAGGCTGTGTAGAGATTGGAACACTTCTACACTGCTGATGGGAATGTAAAATGGTACAACCACTTTGGAAATCGATTTGGCGCTTCCTTAAAAAGCTAGAAATAGAACTACCATACAATCCGCCAATCCCACTCCTCAGAATTTATCCTACGGAAATAAGAGCCTTTACACAAACATATATGCACACCCATGTTTATTGCAGCACTGTTTACAATAGCAAAAAGCTGGAAGGAACCATGGTGTCTACCAACAGACGAATAGATAAATAAATTATGGTATATTCACACAATGCAATACTATGCATCAATAAAGAACAGTGATGAATCTGTGAAATGTTTCATAACATGGAGGAACCTGGAAGACATTATGCTGAGTGAAATTAGTCAGATGCGAAAGGACAAATACTGTATAAGACCACTATTATAAGAACTTTAGAAATAGTTTAAATTGAGAAGAACACATACTTTTGTGGTCACGAGAGGCAGGAAGGAGGGAGGGTGGGAGACCGGTATTCACTAATTAGATGGTAGATAAGAACTACTTTAGGTGAAGGGAAGGACAACACACAATACAGGGGAGGTCAGCACAACTGGACTAAACCAAAAGCAAAGAAGTTTCCTGAATAAACTGAATGCTTCAAAGGCCAGTGTAGCAGGCAGGGGCAGGGGTTTGTTGACCATGGTTTCAGGGGACATCTAAGTCAATTGGCATAATAAAATCTATTAAGAAAACATTCTACATCCCACTTTGAAGAGTGGCATCTGGGGTCTTAAACACTAGCAAGCAGCCATCTAAGATGCATCAATATGTTTCAACCCACCTGGATCAAAGGAGAATGAAGAACACCAAGGACACAAGGTAATTACACGCCCAAGAGACAGAAAGGGCCACATGAACCAGAAACTACATCATCCTGATACCAGAAGAACTAGATGGTGCCAGGCTACAACCAATGACTGCCCTGACAGGGAGCACAACAGAGAACCCCGGAGGGAGCAGGAGAGCAGTGGGATGCAGACCCCAAATTCTCATAAGACCAACCTTAATGGTCTGACTGAGACTAGAAGGACCCCGGTGGCCATGGCCCCCAGACCTTCTCTTGGTCTAGGACAGGAACCATTCCCGAAGCCAACTCTTCAGACATGGATTAGACTGGACAATGGTTTGGAGAGGGATGCTGGTGAGGAGTGGGCTTCTTGGATCAGGTGGACTCTTGAGACTATGTTGGCATCTCCTGCCTGGAGGGGAGATGAGAGGGTAGAGGGGGTTAGAAGCTGGTGAAATGGACACGAAAAGATAGAGTAGAGGGAGAGAGCGGGTTGTCTCATAAGGGGGAGAGTAAATGGGAGTATGTAGCAAGGTGTATATAAGTTTCTGTGTGAGAGACTGACTTGATTTGTAAAGTTTCACTTAAAGCACTATAAAAATTATTTTAAAAAAAGAGGAAGATTATGAGATGGATTGACACAGTGGCTGCAACAATGGGCTCAAACAGCAATAATTGTAAGGATGGCATTTCTGGGCAGTGTTTTGTTCTATTGTACACAAGGCTGCTATGAGTCAGAACCTACTCGATGGCACCTAACAACAATAACATCTCATTGGCAAGTTTTATGTATTAAGTGAATTAACAAGTATACAATATAATTTAGGATTGTGTTAAAAAATGCAAGAGATTCAAAGTAACAGCTGTTTAAAGAAGCAAACACACAGTGAGGTTTATTTATCTTTCATGTAAACATTTGGAATCATTTGAAATCAGGTGGTTCAGTGTTAATATGGCAGTTCTGATTCATAACATACTTTTACACTCAAGCATTTTTTCAGAAACAAATCATAATTTAACATGTCTTCTCCTTCTTCTGACATTGTGGCTATACTCTAGCTTATAGGAAGGAGTAAAGGATGAAGAAAGGGAACTAAGAGCCCATGCTGCTGTCTTTTAAAGATGGCTCCTGAAAGTTGACACGTGATTTCTGCCCAAACATACACCATTGTCCAAAATTTAGTCACATGTTACGCTTGGCTGCAAAAAAGCTGGAAAATGTGGCCATCGTTTGAATGTGTATGTACCTACCTAACCATCAGTAGTTCAAACAGCATGGGCTACCAAAGAAAGAGATACGTGGGGAAAATCATTCTTTGCCGTGTAACAGTTCCCAGTACACAATTAACCCCTGATGTGTTAAATGCACAGATAAGTATAAATTACCAGGACACGTCATTCTGTACTAACATGTAGTGGTTTCAACTATTTAAATCAATCCACTTTCCTAACTACATTAAGACAATTTGCTAAATGATAGAGAAAATAGGGTGCTTTTATTTATTTATCTATTTATTTTGTCTTAGACATACTAATAAAGAGCAGTCTCTCCCTCCAGTGATGAACATCTACTTAATTTTAGTATTGGCAGCATATTTTGTAAGGTAATATCTATTAAAGTAATAAATACTTTATATGTATTGTGGAAACTACATTGCTTTCTAGAAGTCAAAACTCCAAAGGAAAATTTCCTTAGGAAAAAAGGGGTAAAAATATATTCACACTTTTCATGGAGACCGTCATGAACAGACCTATATCTTAGAATAAGGATCCAATATATATCCTTAGGTCTCCTTATAGCTGTGACAATGGTTTGTAGCCTAAAATAATATCATGTACTTCCATCACAGTACTATCCTTTTCACAAGAATTTGATAATTTCATTTTATTTCCCAGAATACTTCCACCTGTATGTTTTATATTGTGGATTGAAATGACTGACCCTCACTTGATGATTCTTTATTATCCTCTACCACAGCTGAGGAGGACAGAAAGAGACGTGATTAATGCTTTAGTCAATGAAATGTCAAATAACAAAGAGAAGTGCAGTAATTGTAAAACAAACTGTTATTTCCACCTCAGGCCTTGTTTTCATTATTTATGTAAGATACGGGTACTCTATTAGCTTATTATTACTCAGAATTACTAAATGTTATTAATAATGGAAGATAATGAAACCAAGCTATGATATAGTTGTGTATATATTTTTAATGTATAAGTCAATATATACCCAGTGCCGTGGGTATAAGTCAATATATATGCATCATATATTTTGGAGTGGTATAAATAATAAAAAAGAAAGAAGTAAAATAGAAAATATAAATCTCTCCAGCTGAGACTAAATTTCTAGTTTGAAACTGAAGGTATTTAAAAAATTTAGTAACCAAGGCATCTGCTATTGGAAAATGGAAGAATGAAAACATTTCTACAAAGTCGTCATACAATATTAGAGGCTTTTTTTTTTATATATATAAGAAGACAAAAAGAAATGGCAGATTTCTTTCTCTCTATATCCGTTAAAACCCGTTGCCATCAAGTTGATTCCCACTCATAGCAACCCTATAGGACAGAGTAGAACTGTCCCATAGGGTTTCCAAGGAGTTGCTAGTGGATTTGAACTGCTGATCTTTTGGTTAGCAGCTGATCTCTTAACCACTGTACCAGTTAAAATTTCAAGAACACATTTTGGGCAAAAAAACCTGTTTCCATAATTAAAGACATTGATAATGTGAGAGTAAATGATAAAGCTTTCAAACTTATGGTATAAATAAAGTTAATCTGTTGTACTTAACCTAGTCTTAATAGGACAAAAGAGAAGAACATCTGGTAGGGCATCAGTTAAAGTCTGGATTTCAGTTATGAAAATGTTATAAACAAGTAGAATCAGAGATAACTGAGTAACTGTAAGCAATTTTCTAAATGAAGCTTCCTATAGTTGTCCTAACTTAATCAGAATATACTGGGTGCATCTTTGTGCAACCAAATACTTACCCAAATAAAAATGAGGGAAACCAAGTATGCATTCACTTCTAACATATACTGGCTGAAGAAATAAAATGTTTTAAGATTATCAAGACAAATGATATGCTTTTTGAAAATGAACTTTAGCATTCTGCTTACTTACTACAAATGTGTTTCACCAAAAAATTGCATCAGGATCAAAGAGAATAATATTTAAAAAAAAAAAAAAAAAAGATTACTGATCCCCAAACTACCAGACCAAATGATTATATTCTCTTGGGTATAGGGCATTAAGCCTATATTTAAGTAAGTTTTCAAGGAGCTTCTCATGCTCATCAAAGTCGAAGAAGCACTCTCTACATTATAAGTACCCATTATCACTTGATATGAGCTTTGGTGGCACAACAGGTATGCTCTCTGCTGCTAACATAAAGGTTGGGAGTTCAAACCCACCCAGCAACTCATCTGGGGAAAGACCCTGCAATCTGCTTCCCTTAACATTATAGCTTAGAAAACCTGATGGGGTAGTCAACTCTGTTACACTGGGTTGCTATGACTCCTTGACACCTAACAACTAAAAATTTGATATTGTGTATTTGTAATTAAATTCTTCCTCTTAATTACAAATCACTACCATAGATAGTTTTCATTTGTGTTAGACAATTATTGCTGTAATCATACTGCATAACAAACTACCTCAATATTTAGTGGCTTACCAAAATAAGCCTTTATTTTTCATTTGATTGTATGTGTTCTCCTGAAAGATGAGATTCGCTTCAAAATATAGGTCATCTGGACTTGGTTCCAGGTTTTGGGTCAGATTGAAGTCTTCTTACCTGTGATCCATTATGGGGCCTGTACAGAAGGGACAGAAGATCTTTAGCAAATGTTATTCTGGAGATCACAGACACACAAGAATTTGTGTTCACAAACACATTTAGGGTCTCTTCTTGGTTTATTTATGAGAACCATCACATTTCTGCATCTGTTGTTCTCTTTGCCTAGAATAATCTACCCCCAGATTTTTTCATGTTGACTCCATTTTTTTTTCCCTCCAGCTCTTAAATCATTTGTTATTTCTTCAGAGAAACCTAAGGTGACAATCTCCAACCTTCCAATTTCTTCTTTACCTTATCTTCCAATTCTCTTTTCTTTCTGTGACTTAAAATTACTAGCACTTTTCTTATTATGTTAAGCTTTATTTTGTTGCCACCATTATTTTATTGAGGTATAATTTACATATTTGCATGCACAAATCCTAAGGGTGAACTTCAAAAAAAATTGATAAATGTAAAAACACATGTAACAATCATAGCAAACCAAACAACAACAAAGATCAAGATGAAAACAAACCCATTGAATCAAATTGAGTTGATTCTGAATCATCATGACCCCATGTATTACAGAGTAGAAGAGAACCAGAGGCAAGTCCCCCACCTGAGACTCTGATTATAATGAAGGTGGAAGGGGAACCCATATGGTTCCCAGTGGATATCAGAGCAACCCACTCTGTCGTGACTCAGAAAAAGACAGCCCAAACAAAACAGTGTCCATTGTTGGAGTCTCACGTAAAAGGGAGTATCCTTCCTTCCTCTAGCCTCTAATTTGCTACATTCAAGGGAAGTCATTAATACATTTTTTTTTTCTACATGCCCACCGTCCCATGCCCTTGCTGGTAAGAGATTTGTTGTGCAAACTGCAAGCTCAAGTATCTTTTAATAAAGGGACCATACAGATGCAGGTACCACCAGAAAATGGATGGCGAATGCAGATGGCCCTTACCACTAGATCACTCACCAATTATAGCCGGGAAAGACACTACGCAGGATTTGTAGGGCCAGACATCAAGGATGTAGTAGTCCCGTAGGTATGGGCCAAAAAGGTGCCACGAAGCATCAAGAACATTCCTTCAGTTGTGGTGGAGCTCCTACTGGGCATAGATCCCACCCCCACCCCCAGACTTAAGCAATACCCATTCTGGGCAGAGACCTGAAAGGCACTGGGAAAAATCATCACAAGATACTTGAAACGTGGACTGTTCAGACCGCATCAGTCATAAGTCAACACCCCTATCCTATCAGTGAAGGAAAAAAAATGGAGAATTCTTCATTCAATATCTGTGAGCTGTCTACCAGGTAACAGTCATGATCCACCCTGTAGCTCTAACCCACATACCTTGCTGTTGACCTTGTCACCCACTTTTTCCATATTCACTGTGCTATACCTGAAGGATGCCTTCTTTTGCATCCAAGTATAGGAGAAAAGTCAGGAAATCTTCACTTTTAAGTGGGGGGAGGCCCAAGAACAGGACAGAAACAGCAGCTGTGCTGTCAAGTCCTCCCACAGGGCTTTAAAAATAGTTCTACTCTGTTTGGATCAGCTTTGGCCCAAGAACTGAGACAACTGACCCTGACCAATGGTGTCTTCCTATAATACGTCAAAGACCTCTTTATCACCAGTCACAGTGAGTTCGATTCAGTCCAGAACACCATAGAAGTTTTGAACTTCCTGGGAAACTCAGGGTATTGGGTCTCAAAAGAAAAATTCCAGGTCAACCTAAAGGAGGTAATTTATCTGGGTTTTAAAATCAGACAGGGAGAGGGAGAACTCCTCCCTGCCAGAGAAGATGCTGTCTATAGATTGGTGGCCACTACCAACTGGGCTTTTGGGAATGGCTGGCTTTGATGCATCTAGGTCCCAAATTTTGGACTTATTGCCATCCCTTTGTGCCAAGCCCTAGAGGGAAAAGACACAGACCCCTTAGAAGGGACCAGGACAGAGCAACAGGATTTCGATATCATTAAAACAAAGTTGATAGAGCCCTGGCCTTAGGACTCCCCGATGTGAATAAACTTTTTGACCTGTTTGTACATGAGTATGAAGGAGTGGCAGCCAGAGTACTTAACAAGACTCTTGAGACTTGGAAGCACTGGTGGCATGTTTCTCAAAGCTCTTAGACCCGGTCACTGAAAGATGGTCAGAATGTCTTCAGGCAGTAGCAGCAGCAGTCAGGCAGTAGCAGCAGTATTAATCATCAAAGTGGCTGAGAAACTCACCCTTGGCCAATCTCTCCAGGTGACCATGACCCACTCAGTTCTGATCATCTTAGAGTAGAGAGGTTCACACTGGATTTCCCCAGGGCAAATGGCCCAGTACCAAGTGGTGCTGTTAGGTGACCCAGCCATCACCTTACGAGAAACCACTAGTTTAAACCCAGCCACCCTATTGCCCACCTTGCAAAAGTAAGAAAAGGAACATGATTGTCTAATGACCATTGGCTTGGTGTATAACAATTGGCCTGACCTCACTGACCAGCCACTCTAAAATCCAGACTTTGAACTGTTCACCGATGGAAGCAGTTACTTGAAACAAACAGAAAGAAAAGCTGGATATGCAGTGGTGACTTTGGAGGAGGTTCTAGAAGTTAAAGCTTTTCCGTCCCGGTACCTCTGCCCAGAAGGAGTCAAGTTCATTGCCATGATGCAGGCCCTTAAAATCACCAAAGGCAAGTGAGTATTTATACTGATTCCAAGTACATATTTGGGGTATTGCACACACACAGGACAATCTGTAAGGAAAGCCTTCAATATGGATTATACCTCAACATAAAGAAAACAAAAATCTCACAACTGAACCATGAAGCAACATCATGATAAACGGGGAAAAGATTGAAGTTGTCAAGGATTTCCTTTTACTTGGATCCACAATCAACAGCCATGGAAGCAGCAGTCAAGAAATCAAAAGACACATTGCATTGGACAAAATGTTGAAAAGCAAAGATGTCACCTTGAAGGCTAAGGTGCACCTGACCCAAACCATGGAGTTTTCAATCACTTTCTATGTACATAAAAGCTGAACAATGAATAAAGAAGACTTAAGAAGAATTGACACCTTTGATTTGTGGTGTTGGAGAAGAATGTTGAATATACAATGGACTGCCAAAAGAATGAGCAAACCTGTCTTGGAAGAAGTAAAACCAGAATGCTCCTTAGAATCAAAGATGGTAACACTGTGTCTTACATAGTTTGGAAATGTTGTCAGGAGAGATCAGTCCCTGGAGAAGGACATTGTGCTTGGTAAAGTACAAGGTCAGCAAAGGAGAAGAAGACCCCCAATGAGATGGATTGATACAGTGGCTGCAACAATGGAGTTGAGCATAACAATGATTCTGAGGATGGTACAGGACTGGGCAGTGTTTTGTTTTGTTGTACCTAGGGTCCCTATGAGTCAGAACCCACTTGATGGCACCTAACAACAACAATGGCAGGAGATAAAGACATTAAGTAATCTCAAGAGATCTTACAACTTTTACAAGCCATTCTCCTACCCACCCAAGTAGCAGTAGTACACTGCAGAGGGCATCAGAAAGGAGACACCATGATGGCCAAGGTTAATTACAAAGCAGATGCAGCAGCATAAAAAGCCAGAGGTGGCCCTTCCTCCATTCCAGCCCTGCGATGGGGTCCTTCTCAATCCATAGAAAGCCAACTCCCTTCAGGAGAAGGGGATCAGCCCCTTAGAGTTCCTTTTGGCTACCTCAATGGCTGTCAAAACCAGTGGACTCAAAGCTTGGATCCACCATACTCGAGTAAAGAAAACTGCCCCACCAGATGCCAATGGACAAACTCGTCTGAGCTGTGAGAGCTGGATTTGTGAGCCAGTAGAGGACCTTAAGGATGTGTTTCCCCAATACTTTCCTTCGTGGGTGAGAGCCTGTAAAGACTCTTAACACCGCTAATAGCCTTGGTGCTAGTGCTCTGTTTCCTGTACCTGTATACTGTATTTGAACATGTTCGATTGCTGTGGACCTTTGAATGAGCAGAGTCAATCATGAGCAGGGTAATGTGTTCTATTGTTTATTTCCATGTGTTTGAAGATTGCTAAATTGTTATAATTTCTAGTTTATCATTATTATGTTTAGATTACAATCTCTATTTGATTTTAGTCTATTGAAATGTATTTAAACTCATTTTAAAGCCCCTCCTATAGTTAACTTTGGTGAATATTCCCTGTGCACTTGAAAAGAATGTATATTCTGCAGTCATTGAATATAGTACTTCATAAATGTCAATTCAAATTTCTACATCCTTAATAACTTTTTTGTCTACTTGTTAAATCAGTTACTGAGAAATTAGTGTTAAAATCTTCAATTTATTTATTTATTTTTTTAGCTTATTTAATTTTTGTTTCATGTATTTTGAAGTTATCCTATGGGCTGCATCACATTTAGAATGTTAAGTCTTCTTGATGAATTGACCCTTCTGTCTTTGTAAAATATCTCTTTCTCTGGAAATGTCTACTTGATTTGATATTAATATAGAATAGGCTCTATAGCTTTCTTATCATTATTGTTTGCATCATTAACTCTCAATTTCTCTGTGCTCTTAAAATAAATTTTCTCTCTTGTAAACACCATATAGTTGCATGTTGTTTTTACATACAATTTAAAAATCTGTCTTCGAATGATAGTGCATTTGAATTTAATGTAGGAACTGATATGATTGGTATTAAGTCTACCATTTAGCAATTCATTTTTTATGTCTGTCGTATAACTTTTTTCTTTCAATCAAGTGTTTAGTTTTTTTTTCTAGTATTCAATTTTTTCTTTAATGAGATTTTTAAATATAACTCTTTGTACTGCATCTCTAGTGGTTGCTCTAAGGATTAAAATATGCATTTTTACCAAGTCTGTCTTAAATTAATATTTTATCACTGCATGCAGTGTAAACCAGTAACCCAGCTGCCGTTGAGTCAACTCTGACTCCTTGCAACCCATGTGTGTCAGATTAGAATTGTACTCCATAGAGTTTTCGATGGCTAAGTTTTGGGAAGTAGATCACTAAAGTGTTCTGCGAAGGTGTCTCAGGGTGGACTCAAACTTCTAATTTTTGGGTTAGCAGCTGAGCACATTAATCATTTGCACCATGCAGGGAATTCCTGTACAATTTAAAAATCCCATACCACGGTTTAAATGGCATGAGACACCAATAACACAGTTCAAATGTCAGATACCACAGTTTATTAACTGTAAGTAAATTACAAGTTTTGCTAGCCCTTGAGGCCACAAATCACTATATAAATAACAGATGTGCTTTATGATCAGTAGCCAATCTTGTAATTTTTTTCGAAGTCTATTGGTGATTGGTCCCCGCACATGTATTTTTCACTTCATGAACAGACAGCAAAGCGTGTGTTTACGTTGTCTCCTTACTTTCCAATGATAAACCCGTGTGCAATTTTTCAAAAAGGGTAATCAAAGACGTAGTTAAATTGTCTAATAAAGCTGAAAGTGTGGCAAAGAGGGGGAAAGAAGTATTGCTACATGCAAATTTTGATTAAAATAGAAATGGCATTAAAGTAGAAATAGCCGTTTATGTAAATGTTGATATTGTCACTGGCTGAGAGACTCAATTTGCAATCAAATAAATTTATTGAAGGAGAATTTGTTTACATACATGAGGAAAGTGGCTATGACAAAAATGATAAAGATGTCCCAGAGGAAATAACCTTGGATAAAAAAGTCTTTATATTTAAGACATTCTTGGAGATATGTCATGACACTGAAAGCACAAAGGTAAAATGTTGAAAACTGATTCAGACTTAAAAAGGAACATCACAATTCTCCAAGGCATAGAAAAGATACTCACTCCATGGTATAAATTATACTACAAAAAGAAGGAAAGCACCATTAAACTTCTTTTGATCCATTTTTTTTACAAAGAAATAAAATGCTTTAGTTTTTTTTTGTATGTGTGTGCTTTAAGTGAAAGTTTACAAATCAAGTAAGTTTATCATACAAAAACTTATATGTAACCCTAGTTGCTCTCCCCCTAGTGAGACAGCACACTTCTCCTCTCCACCCTGTATTCCCCATGCCCATTCAGCCAGCTTCTGTCCCCCTCTGCCTTCTCATCTCCCCTCCAGACAGGAACTGCCCACATAGTCTCATGTGTCTACTTGAGCCAAGAAGCTCATTCCTCATTAGTATCATTTTCTGTCTTACCGTCCAGTTGCTTTAGTGTTTTTAATCACAGGGCACTAAATAGTTTAGTCCTGCCATTTTTTTTTCATTATCTTTGTACTTTTATAACTAGCAGTGAGAGAGTTTTAATGTATTGACATAAATTTTAAAGGTCACAGAACAACAGTATTTTTTTTTCCCCATTGAGAAATTCAGCTTTGAATAGATGGAGCTTGCAAAATTAAATACTTGCCGTAGGGTCCATTCTGACTCATAGAGATCCTACAGGACAGAGTAGAACTGCCCCATAGGGTTTCCAAGGAAGGCTGGTGGATTTGAACTGCCGATCTTTTGGTTAGCAGTCTAGCTCTTAACCACCGAGCCACCACAGCTCAAAATTAATACTACCTTTAATTATTTTAACCCCACCCTCCCTGTTCCACATGCATTTTGTGCTGTTGCTGCCACTTATTTTTCTTCAATGTATGTTATATAGCCCACAGTGCAATGATATTGCTTTGTTTTAAATATGTAATATTATTTTAAAGAAAAATATTGGTAATAAGATTTTATATTTACCTGTTTGGTATTCTCTTCATTTTTTTCTTGAGATCCTGACTTCTACCTGAAATCTATTCTCTTCAAATTACAGGTTTCTCTATGTGTACATATATTTTAATGAAACTAATCCAAAAAAATGTATTTTTATTTGGGTTTTTGAAGGGATTTTTCACGAAATATGGGTTTTTATCATGACCTTTATTTTTTTTTGCTTTTGCTCTTTAAAGATTTTTTTTTTATTATTTTGTTTTGCCCTCCAGTGTTTTTGATCAGGTGAGTGCCATTATACATAATTTTTTCCCCCCGTTGAGTATATCTTGTTTTGGAAGAGGTTTGTTAAAAGATTTTTTTTCTTTATTTCTTTTTAAGCAATTTAGCTCTGTGACCAAAGTTTCAGTTATTTTTCTGCTCCATTCAAATATTTCTGCTCATTCTGCATTGTCCTTTGTCCAGGGCCTGAAAACAGTAGTTTTATGTATTTTTCACCATTTTTACATTTGCTTATATCGAGAAGTTATGTCTGATACTAGCTACTCCATCACGGCCAAAAAAAGTGTTTTTTGTTTTGTTTTTTAGTGGGCTTATTCTCTTACTAATTCCTTGAGAATGTAAGGTCCATGTGAGAAAAAAGTTCATGTATCATGTTTTCATTTTTTTTCTTGGCATCAATAGAAATGACTAATGAGTATTCATTGAATAAAGGGACTGTAAATTAGGATTTGAAGACAATGTTTCATGATCTCATCGTTAAATGATACACAGTATCATCAGTGAAGATATTGGAAAATATATCAAATTCCTTAAAACCTAGCACTGACATTCAGTTGGTACACTGAGCCATTGGTCTTGTTTACAGCTAGAATTCATTTTGATTGCATTTTGTATACAGCATTTTAGTCATTATTAAATATTCTGAATATCAAATTTGGCTGTTGCTATACAGCACTGGGCTGGGCTATACCTAAAATATTATGCTGCAGTTCAAAACAGTTCATCGTAAGGAAAACCTCATGGGACTGGAAAAGACCATGACAAAAGAATTTCACAATCATAAATAAAGCATCAGGAGAGATTTATATCCAAGTAAACTAAATGATATTTACCTATAAAGTTGATGGCTTACAGAAATTTGATTAGTGGGAAAATATACTTGCACAATTCATGATTAACTGCCTATGATATAAATATTTGCACATTGTATCAAAACATGTTGAGCTTGAGCCATCCCATGAAGCCTCAAAAGGAAGCTCCAAAAAATTTAAGAAAACCCATTGCAGGAATAAAGACCCTGGTTGGCACAAATAGTTTTCACTCAGTCTTTGCAACTAAAGGTTGGTGGTTGAGCACTCACTGATACCATGGAAGAAAGGCTTAGCTATGTGGTTCACTAAAGATTATAGCCAAAAAAACTCTGTGAAATAGTTTTACTCTGTACCACATGGGGTCACCATGAGTAATAATTGGCTCGATGGCAATTATTTTGTCTTTGGGTTAGTGCAAGAATAGTACAGTAAAAGAGAACAAGCCTATTATACTTTTTGGTATGTATGTAGTTACAATTTTTGATATATGAATAGTCTAAAATTTTATTATTTGCAATATTTAACTATTAATTATAGGGAATAAATAAAATAAATAAATAAATAGAAAGTTAAAAACAGAATGAGACTGTCAGTCCACATATTTCAGCAAGAATTGCAAAGTGTATTTTGCACTTTGTAGTTGAAGGCTATAATGTATTTTTTTGAAAATTATGGTCCAGTGTTACATTTTCATAATTGTTTATAAATTGTAGAACACATATAGAGAAGCATTATTTTCTATTTTGCATTGAATTGACTCAGCTAGTATATGTAGTAAATGGTATCAGAGATGATTTTATATACATCCATATTTATATATATAATTTGAAATATTGTTAGGTAAGAACAAGGAACTCAGAGGAATTTGTATCTTTCTTTAATTTCTGGTATTTCCAATAGGGGTACATTTTTAAATAGCATAAGCTTATCAGTTTAAGGAGCCCAAACTAATTTTGTTACAGTAACGCATTAGGCAATGGTAGCAAAATAAATTCCAATTAATTATTTTTATTTTTCCTCTTGTGTCCTAATTTTTTGAGCCCCATAAACTTTTAATTATATATTGTTAGTTTTCATTAGGTCATTAGGAGTCTTTTGCAACTCATAGCTACCTTGTGTCCAACAGAACAAAACACTGCCCAGTTCTGTGCCATCTTTACAATCATTGTTATGTTTGAGCCCATTGTTGCAGCCCCTGTGTAAATTCATCTCCTTGAGGGTCTTCCTCTTTCCCATTGACCCTCTACTTTACCAAGGATGATGTCCAAAGTACGTGAGACAAAGTACGTGATAAAATATTCAAAGTACGTGAGACAAAGTCTCACTATCCTTGCTTCTAAGGAACATTCTGGCTGTACGTACATCTTTTGTCATGGATTGAATTGTGTCCTTCAAAAATATCTGTCAACTTGGCTAGGTCATCATTCCCAGTATTGTATGATTGCCTACTATTTTGCCATCTGAAGTGATTTCCCTATGTGTTATAAATCCTCACTATGATGTTGATGAGATGGATTAAAAAAAAATTAGCAGTAGTTATATTGATTACATCTACAAGATTAAATAGTGTATTATACCAATCTCTTTTGAGATATAAAAGAGGGAAGTGAGCAGAGAGAGAGGGGGCCTCATACCAGCAACGAAGCAGCACTGGGAACAGAACATGTCCTTTGGACCAGGAGTTCCTGCTCGGAGAAGCTCCTCAAACAGGGAAAAATTGATGACAAGGACCTTCCACCAGAGCTGACAGAGAAAGCCTTCCCCTGGAGCTGATGCTCTGAATTTGGATTTCTAGCCTACTAGGCTGTGAGAGAATAAACTTCTGTTTGTTAAAGCCATCCTCCTGTGGTATTTCAGTTACAGCAGCACTGGATGGGTAAGACATCTTCCAAGACAGATTTGTTCTGGCAGATCATGTTATATTCAATATTCTTTGCCAACACCAGCATTCAAAGGCATCAACTCTTCGTAGGTCTTCTTTAATCATTGTTCAGTTTTCCCATGCATATGAGGTGATTGAAAATAACATGGCTTGGGCCACGCTCATGTTAGTCCTCAGACTGACATCTTTGCTTTTTAACACTTCAAAGAGGACTTTTGCAGTAGATTTGCTAAATGCAATATGCCATTTAACTTCTTGACTGTTGCATGCGTGGGTGTTGATTGAGGTTCCAAATAAAATTAAATCCTTGACAACTTTACTATTCTCCATTTATCATAATGTTGCTTATTGGTCCAGTTGTGAACATTTTTGTTTTCTTTATCATGAGGTGCAATCCATGCTAAAGGCTGTAGTCTTTGATCTTTATCAATCAGTGCTTCAGGTTCTCTTCACTTTCCGCAAGAAAATTGTGTCATTTGCGTATCAAAAGTTGTTATTGAGTCTTCTTTCAATGCCACGTTTTTCTTCATTTAGTCCATCTCCTCAGATTATTTGCTCAGCATACAGATAAAATATGATGAAAGGATACAACCCTGGAACATACTTTTCTTGATTTTAAACCATGCAGTGTCCCCTTGTTCTGTTTAAATGACTGCTTCTTTGTCTATGTACAGCTACTACATGAGCAAGATTAAGTGTTCTGGAATTCCCATTTGTCATGGATTGAATTATGTTCCCCCAAAATATCTGTCAATTTGGTTAGGCCATGATTCCCAGTATTGCATGCTTGTCTACCACTTTGTCATCTGATGTGATTTTCCTGTGTGTTGTGAATTTTCTCTCTATCATGTTAATGAGCCGGAACTGGCAGAAGTTATGTGGATGAGGCAGGACTCAATCCACAAGATTAGGTTGTGTTTTAAGGCAATCTCTTTTGAGATATAAAGGAGAGAAGCAAGCAGAGAGACATGGGGTGCCCATACCTCCAAGAAGGCAGTGCCGAGAACAGAGCACGTTCTTTGGATCCTGGGTTCCTGCTTGAAGAAGCTCCTAGACCAAGAGAATACTGATGACAAGGACCTTGCCCCAGGGCCAACAAAGAGAGAAAGGCTTCCCCTACAGCTAGCACCTGAATTTGGACTTCTAGCCTAGTAGACTGTGAGAGAATATATTTGTTTGTTAAAGCCATCCATTTGTGGTGTTATAGCAACACTAGATAGCTAAAACATCATTCTTTGCAGTGTTATCCATAATTTGTTATGATCCACACAGTCAAATGCGTTTGCACAGTCAATAAAACACAGGTAAACATCCTTCTGAAATTCTCTGCTTTCAACCAAAATCCATCCGACAACAATCATATTCCTCATTCCATGTTTTCTTCTGCATCCAGCTGGAATTTCTGCCAGTTCCCTGTCTATTACTGCTGCAAGCTCTTTTTTTTTTTAATTTTATTTTAAGTGGAAGTTTACAGCTCAGGTTGGTTTTTCATAGGAAAATTTATATGCACATTGTTATGTGATCCTACTTCCTCTCTCTATAATGTGACAGCATGCTCCTCCTTTCCAGCCTGGATTTCCCATGTCCATTCAACCAGCTCCTGTCCCTTTCTGCCTTCTCATCTCACCTCTGGACAAGAGCTGCCCATTTAAAAAAAAATTTAGTCTCACGTATTTATCTATTTGAACTAAGAAGCACACTCTTCACGAGTAGCATTGTATGTCTTAGAGTCCAGTCTATTCTTTGTCTGAAGAGTTGGCTTCGGGGATGGTTTTAGTTTTGGGTTAACAGAGAGACCTGGGATCATGTCTTTTGGGGTTCCTCCAGTCTCAGTCAGACCATTAAGTCTGGTCTTTTTACTAGAATTTGAGTTCTGCACCGCATTTTTTTTTTCTGCTCTGTCAGGGACTGTCTGTTATGCTCCCTGTCAGGGACTCTCTGTTATGCTCCCTGTCAGGGTGATATTGGTGGTAGCTGGGCACAATCTAGTTCTTCTGGTCTTAGGATGATGGAGTCCCTGGTTTATATTGCCCTCTCTATCTCTTGGGCAAATATTTTCCTTGTGTCTTTGGTGTTCTTCATTCTCCTTTGCTTCAGGTATGTTGGGACCAATTCATGCATGCTCACTAGCTTTTAAGACCTGAGACACCACTCACCAAAGTGTGATGCAGAACATTTTCTTATTAAACTTCGTTATGCTACTTGATCTAGATGTCCCCTGAAACCATGGTCCCCAGACCCCCAGTCCTGCTACTCTGTCCCTGAAAATGTTTAGTTTTATTCAGGAAACTTCTTAGCTTTTGGTTTAATCCAGTTGTGCTGACTTCCCCTGTATTATATGCTGTCCTTCCATTCACATAAGATAATTCTTGTTTGTTGTCCTTCCTTTCACCTGAAATAATTCTTGTCTACTATCTACTTAGTGAATACACCTCTCCCTCCCTCCCCACCCTCGTAACCATCAAAAATGTTTTTTTCTGTGTTTAAAACTTTTCTTGAGTTCTTATAATAGTGGTCTCATACAATACTTGTCCTTTTGCTACTGACTAATTTCACTCAGCATAATGCCTTCCAGATTCATCCATGTTATGAGATGTTTCAAGGAATCTTCATTGTTCTTTATTGTTGCATAGTGTTCCACTGTGTGAATCCACAATAATTTATCTATTCGTCCATTGGAAACCCTGGTGGCATAGTGGTTAAGTGCTACAGCTGCTAATCAAAGGGTCAGCAGTTCAAATCTGCCAGGCGCTCCTTGGAAACTCTATGGGGCAGTTCTACTCTGTACTATAGGGTTGCTATGAGTCAGAATTGACCCGACCGCACTGGGTTTTGTGGTTTTTATTTGTCCATTGATGGGCATCTAGGCTGTTTCCACTTTTTGCTATTTTAAACAGTGCTGCAATGAACATGGGTGTACATATATCTATCCATGTGGTGGCTCTTATTTCTCTAGGATATATTCCTGGATCATATGGAACCTGTATTTCTAGTTTTTTAAAGAAGCTCCAAATCGATTTCCAAAGTGGTTGCACCATTTTACATTGCCACCAGCAGTGTGTAAGTGTTCCAGTCTCTCCACAATCTCTCCAACATTTATTATTTTGTGTATTTTGTACTAATGTAAGTATTGTTGGGGTGAGATGGTATCTCATTGTAGTTTTGATTTGAATTTCTCTAATGGTTGATGATCATGGGTATTCCCTCAGGTATCTGTTGTTTTTTTATCTGTTAGCCACCTGCATGTCTTCTTTGGTGAAGTGCATGTTCATATCCCCTGCCCCTTTTTTAATTGTGTTATTTGTCTTTTTGTTGTTGAGATTTTGCAGTGTCTTGTAGATTTTAGAGATTAGCCCTTGATCGCATATGTTGTAGCCAAAAATTTTTTCCCAGTCTGTAGGTAGTCTTTATTTTTTTTGTGAAGTCTTTTGATGAGCATAGGTATTGGATTTTTAGGAGCTCCCAGTTATCTAGTTTCTCTTCTGGTGTTTGTGCATTGTTAGTAATGTTTTGTGTTCTCTTTATGCCATGTATTAGGGCTCCAGCATTGCCCCTATTTTTTCTTCCATGATCTTTATTGGTTTAGATTTTATATTTAGGCCTTTGATCCATTTTGAGTTAGTTTTTGTGCATGGTGTAAGGTATGGGTCTTGTTTCATTTTTTTGCAGATTGGATATCCAGTTACTCCAGCACCATTTGTTAAAGACACTGTCTTTTCCCCCATGTATTGGTCTTTGGGCCTTTGTCACATATCAGCTGCTCATACGTAGATGGATTTACATCTGGATTCTCAATCTGTTCCTTTGGTTTATGTACCTGTTGTTTTACCAGTACCAGGCTGTTTTGACTACTGTGGTGGTATGATAGGTTCTAAAATCAGGTAGTGTGTGGCCTTTCACTTTGTTCTTCGCTGCAACCTCTTTTGAAAGATATTCAGCAAAATTTTACTTGTGTGTGATATTAATGGCATTGTTTGATAATTTTTGTATTCTGTTGGGTCACATTTTTTTTTTTTTGGAATAAGCATAAATATGGATCTCTTCTAGTTGGTTGGCCAGGTAGCTTTCTTCTAAATTTCTCAGCATATGCCAGTGGGCACCTCCAGTGTTACATCTCTTTGTTGAAACATTTTAATTGGTGTTCTGTCATTTCCTAGAGCATCGTTTTTTCCCAGGTCTTTGTTGTAACTTGGACATCTTCCTTTAAAACCATTGGTTCTTGATCATATGCTACCTCCTGAATGGCCGAATATTGACCACTTCTTTTCAGTACTATAACTCTGTGTATTCCTCCCATCTTCTTTTGATGCTTCTTGTGGCATTCAATATTTTGTACACAGAATACTTCAATACTGCAACCTGAAACTCGATTTTTTTCTTCAATTCTTTCAGCTAGAGAAATGCCAAGCAAGTTCTTCCCTTTCAGTTTTCTAAAGACAGGTCTTTACATATTTTATTACAATAATTTACTTTGTCTTCTCAAGCCACCCTTTGAAAATTTCTGTTAGTGTGTTGTTAACTCAATGCAAAAAAGAGCTGCATAACCACATTCTGCTTTTTTTAAAACTGTGAATTTGAGAAAATTTAACTAAAATGTAGGTAATATATGCACAAAGTATAACTACTGAGAAAATAGACAAAATTTCATAAAATGGTGTAAATAAAATAAATACATAAAATAATACATTTTCAACATCTCCATATTGCATTTTAAACTTGTCACTTGCCCTAAATGAGACTGTTTCCTTCAATGTTTGAGTCCTAAAATATTCTGAATTTTCCAAGTGGGTTCTGATTTACTTACTCATTCTCAAGTTGCAAATCGTTTTACATTTGTTTTTCTGATAATAAAACTATCATATGGGGATTGAAAAAAAACAGACATTAAAATACCATTTGCTTCAAAACTTAGAGATAACCACATTTAACATACTTTACTGGTATCCGTAACTTTTTTTTCTATTTAGGTACACATATACTGATAACTCTTCATTTGTTTATTTATTCATTCATGTAATAAATATTTCTTGAGTGCCTACTATGTGACAACTGCTTTTAGTTTTAGGAATATAACATAAAGTTGTAACACTCATTGAGTACACATATGAAAGAAGACAGATTGAAAACAAATAGATATATAATAACAAAGTCAGATTGTAAAAAAATGCCATGAATAAAGAATTAATTAGGAGATGGGTACAGGGGAGGAAACTACATAAGTGTATTGGTAGAAAGCTAATCAGGAAAGTCTTATGCAAGAAGGTAAGTTAAAAAGAGACCTGAAAGATGGAAGGGAGGGAGCATGTGGAAAATAGAAGACAGAAAATTTCAGTTAACATAGGTACCTATGATGTTATTATAAAAATGTCATATTAAACTGTTCTTATCAATACCCTTAGGACTCCCTGGTTGGCATAAACAGTGTCATGACTGTTAGCCTAAAGGTTGATGGTTCAAACTCACCCAGAGGCTCCTTGGAAGACAGCCCTGGCAATCTGCTTCCAAAAGCTCACAGCTTTGTAAACCCTATGGAGCAGTTCTACTCTGCACATATGGGGTCACACCATGAATGGGAATCTCCTCCTGAATGCAACTAACAACAACAACGTAAATACCTATATATATCAAACACATCTTAGTACATGACTATAGTGTTTTTATAGAATCAGTTTATAGGAGTGGTCTTTGTTGCTCAAATAAGATGTACATTTAAAATTTAAATACATTTTCCTTCAAAACCTTACACTAATTTTTAATTGTCATCTCTTTCAGACATACTGAGAAAATCAGTTTTTGGATAAATTACAGACTATATATATTACAACTTTTCTATTTATTGTTTAATCTGAAAATTCAAAACTAATTTCTCATTGGTTTAAATTTCAGTTATTTAATTATAAGTCAGGCTGGATATCATTTTTTGATTGCTGATTAAGAGTGTAGCCCTGGAGTCAGTTTGCCTTGGTTTCAATCTCGTTCTACTTACTTGCTGGGCAATCATGGGTAATATTCTTGTCCCTATGCCTTATTTTCATGATGTCAATATTAGAAAAGAAGATAAAATCATCTTTGCAAGGAAAAATAAAAGAATAACCTTAAAATATTGTAAATGTAACTAAATGTAACTGGCTCCTAGTAGGCCTTCACTCAATGTTGGCTCCTATCATTGGTAGTAAGAGTAGTAGTAAAATTCATTGGAAATCTGTGTTTCTTCTTTTGTAAATTTCTCTTCATATTCCTTTTCATTGTTCCTCTGTATTTGATTGGCTTTTTAAAAACATGTATTTCTAAGATCATTTAAAAATTCCAGTATATTAGCTTGCAGTCTGCCTTTTATGCTGCAGTAGTTTTCCCAGTTTTTGCTATTTGTGTGTATATATATATATATGTATAATACATATACACAGATATATACATATATTTTTTTTACTTTAGTTGTGCAGTGTGTGTATATATATATATATATATATATATATATATATATATATTTCCATCAAATATCATCCTTGCAGTTTCCAATTATAAATAGTTTTCTTTATGGCATTGGTCTTTAATGTTGAGCCAACTAAGTACTTCTACACAGTATTTTTATTCAAACTCATCTTCACCTAAGCTTCTGTTTGATACTTTCATTAGCAAAACAAAACAAGGACAAAAACAACTCTGCGATCTATACTGAATGTATTTTTCTACCAGCTCTGCCTCAACATCTCTGACAATCATTTCATATTTCTCTGCTTTTACATATTCATATGATTAGTTTAGGGATGTCTTAGTAATTAATCAATCTCGAGTTTATCAGATGAGCCCTGGTTGTTTATGGCAGAAAATTCTTTTGAAATGCAGCTGGATTTCATTAGTAAATAGTTTATTTATGACCAATATATACATATATAGTCCTGAATTTTTATTGGTCTGTACTTTCCTTTTTTCATTATTTTCAATAGCTTTCTTTTTTTGATATTAGAATTCTACTAACTTGACAAACAGAAGAGTTGCCTTTATTATATGTTTTAAAACTGTCTAATAGTCTTGAAAAATATCCTCTGGAAGGTTTGAAAGTACTGTCCTGCCTTTAAATGGTTTCTTTTGCTTTCTTTTAAAGTATATTTGCTGTTGTTTAAATTTTTACTTAAAAAGTCAAAAAATGCCCAGTGATAAGTAAATATAATAAATTAATGGTCTAATCAATAATTATTTCAGTAAAATTCATTAGCACATTATTATCTGTAAACAACTGTAAATCCAGAAATACATTGTTAGCATTTTGGCAAATTAATCCATATACTTCAATCTTTCTTCTTTTTGGTAAAATACATACTGTAATTCAGACTTTTCATCATTCTGCACTAGTTCCTTTTCTCTTCTTTACCCACAGCTTGCTTGGAAGTATTACGAAGGCTTTACAGTAAATACATGTGGTAATATCTATTTTGGACTTTCTGAATAAAATCACCACAGCTGTGATTTATTTCTGGGAGGGTTTCATTTCTTAGCTTATGAAATTGTAGGGAAGATGATGAGATAAGTAGAAAGTAAAATTTCCAACTTCAAGGATGAGAAACATTTTGCTCATGCTCCCTGAAGATAATGATAAGAGAAAATTTGTTTTATCCCTGATGAAATGGAATTTTAAGACAGAAACAATAGCAAAGGTAATCAAACATGACCATCCATCATGCAAATTACTGACTTGAAATTAAGCAATTCAATAGCCATTTCTTACCAAGAAGTTCAAAGGCATGTGGGTTCCTGTAGCAGTACACATATTTTTAACAACCTTATATATTTTGGAACAACAAAGAATGGTTTGTGTGTCACTGTCAATTAATAAGTCAAAATGGCAATAAATACACAGATTCAGTAACCAAACCAAAAAAAACTAGGTATGTTATCCTCCAGAAGGAAAATACACGGTAGAAAATGTACATTTATAAAGATAGATCTACCTTGTGCCCTTGATTTCTTAGTTATCTAAAACTCGTTGCCATCAAGTCGATCCTGACTTATAGCAACCCAGTAGGGTAGAGTAGAACTGCCTCATGGGGTTTCTAAGGAACAGGTGGTGGATTTGAACTGCTGAACTTTTGTTTAGTAGCCTGAGCTCTTAACCACTGCACCACTAGGGCTTCAGAAATATCACTTTATGTCATTACATTTTAGGAGACTTGAAGTCTGAATTCAAGACGTTGGCTGTAGGAGAAGCCCTTCTATCTCCGTTGGCTCTGGGGGAAGATCCTTGTCTGTTTTCAGCTTCCATTTCTTGGTTCCTTGGAGATCTCATCTGACGTGGCATCTATCTTTCCCCATCTCTACGTGTTTGCTTGGTTTCTTGTTCAAGCTGTTCTTTTTGTATCTCATAAGAGGTTGACTTAAGACATACCCTAAACTAATAATATCTCATTAACATAACAAAGAAAACCCATTCCCAAATGGAATTATAACCATATGTATAAAACCCAAAATGTGTTGTTGTTGAGTCAATCCCGACTTATGTCAAGCATACTGAACAGAGTAGATCTGCCCCACAGGGTTTCCAAGGAGCGGCTGGTGAATTTGAACCGCCAACATTTTGGTTAGCAGCCGAGCTCTTAACTACTATGTCACATAGGGTTTAGGATTTACAGCATATATTTCTGAGGGATGCAATTCAATCCATAACATTCCACCCTTTGCTCTCCTAAAATTTATGTCCTCCTACATGCAAAACACATTCATGCCAAGACATCATCCCAAAATTCTTAAATTGACTCCAAATCCAAAATCTCATCTTCTAAATCATCTACATCAAATATGGATGAGACTTTAGGCATATTCCTTGCTGGGGCAAAATTCTTCTTCATCTCTGAACCTGTGAGGTCTAGAAGACAAATCATTTACTTCCAAACTACAATGGTGGAACAGACAAAATATAGACATTTCCATTACAAATGGGAAAAATTGGAGGAAAAGAAGGGTAACTGGAACCAAACAAGTCCAAACCCCAGCAGAACAAATCTCATTAGCTCTCGAGGCTTGAATATAATCTTCTGTTCTCTGCCACCATATGGCCAATGGTCCTTCCCTCGAGACTCTGGGTGTTGGCCATGTTTTCTGGATTCTGAGTGTAGGCCACTTGGCCCTCTCTGGGAAGACACCTTACCTTCAAGTCCACTTTTATGAAAAACTCATCCCTTCGGATTTAGGAGGCTCCATTCTCCTAGTCCATCAGAGTGGTGACATCACCCCTTCAGCCCCAAAGATTTTGTTCTCCTGCCCATTGGGCATTGCAGCCTCTCACATTAAGCTTTGGGAAGCAGCTGTAATTTTTGGTCAACCTAAATGGCAGCCACACACTTCAAAACTGAATTGGTGGAGATCTGACCATTTATTAAATTCTCGGATGTCATGGCTCCACGGATCCACCCTTTGAAACCCAAGAGGCTGTGGCTCTACACTTTGAGACCTACGACGCCCTTTGAAACAGTCAGCACTGCTCCCAGTCTTCCTTCCAATGTTCTGCTGATCTCTATGCTGCTCCAGGGATAGTCTTTTTCTTCTTTTTTTTTTTTTTTTTTGGAAGACAGCAGATGTAACTTCAATAGCCTGTTTCATGCCTGGAGAATTCTAAGAGCAGACAGCTTTCCTTCCTTTCATCCTGTATCTCCTCTTTTGTTTATGTTGATGGATTTTCTGCTATGGTAGTTGGTGAGATCCATCAGACACAGGCTTAATCTCTATAAGAAAAGATTGAATCACCAAGTCCTTGATGAGGGTTTTAGGACACATGGCCTTAGTTTGTAAGATGAAATTTTGTAAAGCTTTAAGTTCTGTTTTCATTTTGGACCATTCATTTTTAACTCCATCTCTTTCCTCTCACATTTTACTATAAGCAGAAAAGAGAAAGTATGCAGCTCCTTTAAGATCTTGCTCAGAAATATCTTCAGCCAAATATTCACGTTCATATCTTACAAGTTCTATCTTCCACCAAATATTTGAACATAATTCAGACAAGTTCTTTGCCATTGTATAAACAATCACCCTTCCTCCATCGTTCAGTCACATGTTCATCATTTTCTTTTAAAGCCTCAACAAAAACACATTTAATGTCAGTGTTTCTAGCAACATTTTTTTTCTAGAAATGTAGACATTACACACCATAAGTATTCTCTAAGAGTATAGAGACTTTTTCTATAGCTCTCCTCACTTCTTTCTGAGCTCTCACCAGAATAGCCTTTGACATCCATAATTTTACCTACAGTCTCTTCAAGACGATCTAGGGCTTTACTATGAAGCACATCAAAATTCTTCCCTAGGTACAATAGAAAGAAACACAGCCTGCTCCTCCTAAACCCTCACAATCATTGCTATGTTTGAGCCTATTGTTGTAGCCATTGTATCAATCCACCTAGTTGAGGTGAGGGTCTTCCTTTTTTGTTGTTGTTGTTGTTGACCCTCTATTTTACCAAACATGACGTCTTTCTCCAAAGACTGAGCCCTCCTGATAACATGTCCAAAGTAAGTGACATGTTCTAAGGAGCATTCCAGCTGTACTTATTCAAAGACAAATTTTTTCATTCTCCTGGCAACCCATGGTATATTCAGTTTTCTTTGACAGCACCATAATTCAAAGGGATCAATTCTTCGGTCTTCTTTATTCATTGTCTAGGTTTTGCATGCATATGAGGCAATTGGAAATATCATGGCTTGGGTCACACACACCTTAGTTCTCAGGTGACATTTTTGCTTTGTAACGTTTGAAAGTGTTCTTTTCTAGGACATTTGCCCAATACAATGTGTCTTTTGATTTTGATGTTCTTGACCTCCACTTCCATAGGTATTGATTGTAGATCCAAGTAAAATGAAATCCTTGACGACTTCAATATTTTTTCTGCTTATCATGATGTTGCTTATTGATCCAGTTGCAACATTTTTTATTTACTTTATGTGGAGGTGTAATCCATACAGATGGATTAAGCTGCTTTTATACCTCTAAAAAGACTGACTTAGAGGGGGCAGGGCCAAGATGATGGAGTAGTCAGAAGCTTCCTATGTTCCCTCTTACAACAAAGACCTGAAAAAACGAGTGAATCAATTATATATGACAATCTAGGAGCCCTGAACATCAAAGGAAAAGTTGAGGAATTGGACTGAGTGGCAGGGGAAGGGAGAGATGGTTCAGAAGCAGTAAGGGGTTGCCAGATCTGACCTGGCAGAAACTGGCACCCTGCAGGCTGGATTGGCTGACGAGCAGTGACACAACCGTTGGCATTCAGGACATATTTTTTTCACATCAAGAGAGACTGAATGGTGGAGACTGCTCAACCTTCCAGAACCAGCAAGAAGTGGCCCTCAATATGCAAAAGATAAGTACATGCATCTAACCTACTGCGTAGATCAAAAAACACCCCATTTGGGAAGAACCTCTCCACGATTTACCTGCTCCCTCCCTACTATGCACTGGGCCCAGGGCCAGCTTCAGTAATTGTTGCTTCCCCTCGGCTGGAATTTGGGCCCGTCACGCTCCCTAAGCCATTTTCCCAGCCTGGGAGAGGGGACAAATTAACAAACAAGAAAAAAATGACCTGCCAACTCCCCTAAGCCAGGAACTCAGGGCAGGTACAGCACCTTTGCCTAGGCACAGGCATAAAGAATCTGTGGACTTTGACTGCCTTTCACCCCTGCATAGACCTGTGTGGGCCCATTTCAGGAGTACAGGCCCTTGCTAGACAGTAGAACAGGGTATATACTGAAGCCTAAGTTCACTGTATCAGCTACATGGTGGAGTGGCAGGTCTGTGACATTTGACATTGCTCTGCCAATTAAGCAAGGTGTCACCAACCCACAACAGGGGCCTGAGGACTGGTGGCTCCACCTAAGACACTGAGCCACCTGTAACAGGGGTCCAAAAATAAGTGGTGCCTCCCAGTCCTTACAGCCAACAGCACTGGATGCCCATACTCTGGCTGCAAAACCCACCCACCTAAGCACTCTAGAGAATATGCTTTCCTCACAGACACTCGGGGCAGCCATTAGCCCCATACCTTGCAAGCCCATGATCCCTTACTGCAGCCAGATACCTGTACCTACTCCAATCACCCCTGCACATCTGAGACTGTAGGTAAGAGCCTGCACCACACACTTGGTGATTGACTATCTGGACACATGAGCTGAATCCATATAAGAAAAGTAAAAGGACTCCTGGGCTCACGTATCTTGTAACAAATCTAACCACCTCGTGACAGGACATTAGAGCTTCAAAGCAACCAATAATCAAACTAGCTCACACTAGCAGCCTATTTGGGCATATAAAAATGAAACACAACAAGAAGCTAGGACACAGTAAGCAAACATTAAATAAATAAATAAAATGATTGTTGATGGCTCAGAAACAACAGTCAATATCAAATCACATAAAGAGGCAGACCATGATGGCTTCATCAAGCTCCCAAAGTAAAGAATCAAGAAATCTTCCAGGGGAAGATAACTTCTTGGAATTAACAGAAGTAGAATACAAAAGATTAATATACAGAACTCTTTAAGAGATCAGGGAGGAGATCAGGCAAAATACAGAACAAGCCAAGGAACACAGAGACAAAACAATAGAGGAACATAAGGAGATTATAGAAGAATAAAATGACAAATTTAACAGGCTGCAAGGATCCATAGACAGCAAAGAGATATCCAGAAGATTAACAATAAAATTTCAGAATTGGACAACTCCATAGGAAGTCATAGGAGCATAATTCAGGCAGTGGAAGTCATAATTAGTGAGATTGAAGATAAAGCACTTTACACTAACTTATTTGAGAAAAAAAATCAGATAAAAAATTGTTAAAAATGAAGAAACCCTAAGAATTATGTGGGACTCTATCAAGAGAAATAACCTATGAGCAATTGGAGTATCAGAACGGGGGGGATAACAGAAAATGCAGAGAGAGTTGTTGGCAGAAACCTTGCCTGATATTCTGAAAATGAGAAGATATTAATCCATGATGCTCATCAAATTCTACACAAGGTAGATCCTAAAACAAAGTTACCAAGACATATTATAATCAAACTTGCCAAAACCAAAGACAAAAAGAGAATTTTAAGAGTGACTAGGGATAAACAAAAAGTCATCTACAAAGGAGAGTCAATAAGACTAAACTCAGGCTACTTAGCAGAAACCATGCAGGCAAGAGGGCAATGGAATGATACTTATAAAACCTTGAAGGAAAAAAAAAAAAATGCCAGCCAAGAATTATATATCTACCAAAACTGTCTTCCAAATTTGATGGCAAAATCCAGTTTAGGAAATTTGCACAAACCAAACTAGAATTACAAGAAATACTAAAGGGAGCCCTCCAGTTAGAAAATCAATAACATCAAATAACAACTCAAGAATAGAATAAAGGACAGAGCAACCAGATAGAAACCCAGATAAAGAAGTCACAAAAATAAATTAAAGCTAAAATGCAGAAAATAGGGAAACAGATGGGTCAAAACGTAAAAAGACAACATTAAAACAAAAGAGAGGGACTAAAAAATGTAGTCATAGATCTTTCGTACGGAGAGGAAGTCAAGGCAACATAAAGAAATAAAAGATCATTTTAAACTTAGAAAAATAGGGGTAAATATAAAAGTAGCCACAAAGGAAACTAACAATCCTACACATCAAAATAAAAAACGAGAAAAACATAAAGATTCAACAAATACAAATTCTACAATAATGAAAAACATGAGAAGAAAATACATAAAGAAAAATGGCTCAGCACTGAAAAGTAAGAGGAACAGGGAAACTGTAAACAAAACAAAGAAAGACATCAAAATGACAGCACTAAACTCGTACCTTTCAGTATTTACCCTAGATGTAAATGGACTAAATACATTTATAAATAGAGAGTGGCAGAATGGATTTAAAAAAAAACACGATCCATCTAAATGCTGCCTATAAGAGATACACTTTACACTTAAAGACACAAACAAAAGCTCAAAGGATGGAAAAAAAATATCAAACAAACAATAATCAAAAAAGAGCAGGAGTGGTAACATTAATCTCTGACAAAATAGGTTAAGTAAAATCCACCACAAAGGATAAAGAAGAACACTACATAATGATTAAAGGGGCCATACACTAAGAGGACATAACCATAATAATTATTTACCCACCCAACAACAGGTCTCCAAAGTACATAAAACAAACTCTAACAGCATTGACAAGAGAGAGAGACGGCTCCACAATAATAGTAGGAGACTTCAACACAACACTTTCAGTGAAGGACAGAATATCCAGAAAGAAGCTCATTAAAGACAGGGAAGATCTAAATGCAACAATCAAGCCACTTGATATCATAGACATATACAGAACACTCCAGACAACACCAGCCAAGTATAATTTCTTTTCCACATGAACCATTCTCCAGAATAGGCCACATATTAGGCCATAAAGGAAGCCTTAATATAATCCAAGCATCAAAATATTGCAAAGCATCTTCTCTGACCATAAAGCCATAAAAGTAGAAATCTATAACAGAAAACGCAAGGAAAAAAAAAATGGAAATTGAAGAACACCTTGCTCAAAAATACCAGGTAATAGAAGAAAGTAAGGTTGCAATAAAGATATTCAGAGAGTCAAAGGAGAATGAAAACACATCCTACCAGAAGCTTTGGGACATAGCAAAAGCAGGCTCGGAGGTCAATTTATAGCAATTAATGCACACATCCAAAAAGAAGAAAGGGCCAAAATCAAACCACTAACCCTACAACTCAAATAAAAAGAAAGAGAGCAGCAAAAGAAGCCCTCAGGCACCAGAAGAAAGAAAATAATAAAAATTAGAGCAGAATTAAATGAATTAGAGAATAGAAAAATAATTGGAAGAGGTAACAAGACCAAAACCTGGTTCTTTGAAAAGATCAACAAAATGGATAAACCATTGGCCAAACTGACAAAAAAAAAAAAAAAATGGGGGAGGACACAAATAACCCAAATAAGAAATGAAATATCACAACTGACCCAACTGAAATTACAGGAATCGTAATAGAAAACTATGAAAAATTGTACTCTAACAAATCTGAAAACCTAGAGAAAATGGACAAATTTCTAGAAACAAACTACCTGCCTAAACTAATACAGAGGCAGAACAACTAAATAAAACTATAACAAAAGAAGAGATTGAAAAGGTAAAAAATAAAACAAAACAAACAAATAAAAACTTCCAATAACAACAAAATAAAAAGCCTGGGCCCCTGACTGTTTCACTGGAGAATTCTACCAAACTTTCAGAGAAGAGTGAGCACCACTGCTACTAAAAATATTTCAGAGCATAGAAAAGGAAGAAATACTACCAAACTCATTCTATGAAGCTAGCATAACCCAGATACCAAAATCAGGTAAAGATACCACAAGAAAAGAAAAATCCAGACCAATATCCCTCAAGAACATAGATGCAAAATTCCATATAACAAAATTCTAGCCAATAGAATTCAACAACATATCAAAAAAGTAATTCACCACGACAAAGTGGAATTCATACCAAGTATGCAGGGATGAAAGTGAAGAGGACTTGAAGCACTTACTAACGAAGATCAAAGACCACAGCCTTCAGTATGGATTGCACCACATAAAGAAAAGAAAAATCTTCACGACTGGACCAGTGAGAAGATCATGATAAACGGAGAAAAGATTTAAGTTCTCAAGGATTTCATTTTACATGAATCCAGAATCAACAGCCATGGAAGCAGCAGTGAAGAAATCAAAAGATGCATTGCATTGGGTAAATCTGCTGCAAAGGACCTCTTTAAAGTGTTGAAGAACAAAGATGTCACCCTGAAGACAAAGGTGTATCTGGCCCAAGCCATGGTATTTTCAATTGCATCATATGCATGTGAAAGCTGAACAATGAATAAGGAAGACCGTAAAATTGATGGCTTTGAATTGTGGTGTTGGCAAAGAATGTTGAATATATCAGGGACTGCCAAAAGAACGAACAAATCTGTCTTGGAGGAAATACAACCAGAACACTCCTTAGAAGCAAGGATGGTGAGACTGTGTCTTACATACTCTGGACATGCTGTCAGGAGGGATCAGTACCTGGAGAAGGACATCATGCTTGGCAGAGTACAGGGTCAGCAGAAAAGAGGAAGACCCTCAACAAGGTGGATTGACACAGTGGCTGCAACAATGAGCTCAAGCATAACAATGATTGTAAGGATGGCTCAGTACTGGGCAGTGTTTCTTTCTGTTGTACATAGTAGGGTCGCTATGAGTTGGGACTGACTCGACAGCACCTAACAACAATAACAACATGCAGGAATGTCTCAACATTAGAAAATCAATCGATGGTAATCCAACACATAAATAAAGCAAAAGACAAGAACCACATGATTTTATCAATTGTTGCAGAAGAGGCATTTGACAAAGTTCGACACCCATTCATGACAAAAACTCTCAGCAAAATAGAAATAGAGGGGAAATTCCTCAACATACTAAAGGGCATTTATACAAAGCCAAAAGCCAACATCATCCTAAATGGAGAGAGTCTGAAAGCATTACCCTTGAGAGTGGGAACCAGACAATGATGCCCTTTATCACAAATTTTATTCAACATTGTGCTGGAGGTCCTAGCCAGAGCAATTAGGCTAGAAAAAGAAATAAAGTGCATCCAGATTGGTAAGAAAGAAGAAAAAGTATCTCAATTTGCGGATGAAATGATCTTATATGCAGAAAACCCTAAAGAATCCACAAGAAAACTACTGGGACTAATAGAAGATTTAAGCAAAGCTTCAGGATACAAGCTAAAAATACAAAAACCAGTTGGATTCCTCTGCACCAACAAAGAGAACTTCTTAAAGGAAACCACCGAATCAATACCATTTACAATAGCCCACAAGAATATAAAATACTTAGGAATAAATCTAACCAAAGACATAAAAGACCCATAGAAAGAAAACTACAAGATAAAAAAAAAAAACAAAAAAAAACTGCTGCAAAAAGAGACCTACACAAGTGGAAAAACATAACTTGCACATATATAGGAAGACTCAAGATTGTGAAAATGTCTATTCTAATCTAAGCAATCTACAGATACAGTGCAATTTCCATCCAAATTCCAGTGGCATTTTTGAATGAGATGGAGGAACAAATCACCAACTTCATATGAAAATGGAAGAGGCACTGGATAACTAAAACACTACTGAATAAGAAGAATAAAGTGGGAGGCCTCACGTTACCTGATTTTAGAACCTATTATACCGCCACAGTAGTCAAAACAGCCTAGTACTGGTAAAACAACAGATATATAGACCAATGGAATAGAATTGAGAATCCAGACATAAATCCATCCATATCTGAGCAGCTTATATTTGACAAAGACCCCAAGTCTGTTAATTGGGGAAAGACAGTACCTCTAATAAATGGTGTGGGTATAACTAGATATCCGTCTGCAAAAAAGTGAAACAAGACCCATACCTCACACCATGCACAAAAATGAACTCAAAATGGGTCAAAGACCTAAATATAAAATCTAAAACTGAAAAGATCATGGAAGAAAAAATAGGGACAAAGCTAGGAGCCCTAATACATGACGTAAACAATATACAAAATATTACTAACAATGCACAAACACCAGAAGAGAAACTAGACAACTGGAAGCTCCTAAAAATCAAACACTTATGCTCATGCAAAGACATACTCAACAGAGTAAAAAGATTACCTACAGACTGGGAAGAAATTTTTGGCTATGACAAATCTGATCAGCGTCTAATGTCTATAATCTACAAAATACAGCGGAGCCTCAACAACAAAAATATGAATATTCCAATTAAAAATTAAAAATGGGCAAAGAGTATGAACAGGCACTTCACCAAAAAAGACATGTAAGTGGCTAACAGATATATGAGGAAATGCTCACAATCATTAGCCATTAGAGAAATGCAAATCAAAACTACAATGAGATTCTATCTCACCCCAACAATGCTAGCATAAATCCTCCCCCCCCCCCAAAAAAAATGAAATAATAAATATTGGAGAGGTTGTGGAGAGACTGGAACACTTATACACGGCTGGTGGGAATGTAAAAGGGTACAGCCATTTTGGAAATTGATTTGGTGCTTCCTTAAAAAGCTAGAAATAGAACTGCCATATGATGCAGCAGTTCCACTCCTTGGAATATACCCTAGAGAAATAAGAGTGGTCACATGGATAGATATATGAACACCCATGTTCATTGCAGCACAGTTCACAATAGCAAAAAGATGGAAATAACCTAGGTGTCCATCAATGGAAGAATGGAATAACAAATCATGGTATATTCACACAACGGAATACTGCACAATGATAAAAAGAAAGTGACAAATCTGCAAAACATCTCAGAATGTGGATGAATCTGGAAGGCATTATGCTGAGTGAAATTAATCAGTAGGGAAAGGACAAATATTGTATGGGACCACTATTATAAGTACTGAAAAAATGGTTTAAGCACAGAAGAAAGCATTCTTTGATGGCTACGAGGGTAGGAAAGGAGGGAGAAGGGTATTCACTAACTAGATAGTAGACAAGAATTATCTTAGGTGAAGGGAAGGACAACACATAATACAGGCGAAGTCAGCAGAACTGGACTAAAAGAAAAGCGAGGAAGTTTCCTGAATACAACCAAACACTTCAAGGGGCAGAGGTACAGGAGCAGGGGTCTGGGGACCATGGTTTCAGGGGACATCTAGGTCAAATGGCATAACAAAGTTTTTAAGAAAATGGTGAGTGGTGTCTGGGATCTTAAAAGTTGGCAAGCAGCCATCTAAGATACATCAATTGATCCCAACCCACCTGGAGCAAAGGAGAATGAAGAAAACCAAAGACACAAAGAAAATATTAGCCCAAGAGACAGAAAGGGCTACATACACCAGACACTCCATCATCCTGAGACCAGAAGTAATAGATGGTGCCCAGGTACCAACAATGACTGCCCTGACAGGGAACACAACAGAGGGTCCCTGATGAGGCAGAAGAAAAGTAGGATGCAGAACTCAAATTCTAGTAAAGAGACCAGACTTAATGGCCTGACTGAGACTAGAGGGACCCCAGAAGACATGGCCCTTGGACTTTCTGTTAGCCCAGAACTGAAAGCATTCCTGAAGCCAACTCTTCAGACAAAGTTTAGACTGGACTATAAGACATAAAGTGATACTTGTGAAGAGAGTGCCTCTTAGCTCAAGTAGATACTTGAGACTAAATGGGCAGCTCTTGTCCAGAGGCTAGATGAGAAGACAGAAAGAGACAGGAGCTAGCTGAACTGATATGGAAAATCCAGGGTGGAAAGGAGGAGTATACGGTCACATTATAGGGAGAGCAATTAGGGTCACATAACAATGTGTGTATAAATTTTTGTATGAGAAACTAATTTGAACTGTAAATTTTCACTTAAAGCACAATTTTTTAAAAAAAAAGATTGACTTATGACACACTTTACACTAATATTGTCCATAGATATAGGAGTTAGGATTTAAAACACATAATTTTGGGGGACACAATTCAATCTGTAACAATATCTAAGCTCATTTTGATCATAGATTCTATTTCCTTAACCACATTTTCTCCTATCAAAAGATTTATTTTTTCTGAATACAATTATATATGTCCAATTTATAATTTGAAAAACTAGTCACAATATTTCTTGTTTCACACGATGTTTTGAAACTTGTCGCTTCTTGATCAAGAGATAGAATGCATGCCCCTCCCCCTTGAACAGGCCAACCTTTGTGATTGCCTCCATAAGAATATTACAGAAGTAAAGCTATATAACTTCCAAGGGTACCCAATGACAAAACCAAACTCATTGCTGACAAGTTGATTTGGACTCATAGTTATCTCATTGGTTTAACAAGCCTGTAAATCTCTCCAGAAGCAGACTGGTCTCCAAGGATAAGAAAAAAAAAAAAAAATTTTTTTTTTTCAATAGAGTTCCCACTTAATTTTTCTCTGTCTTCGGATACTTGTCCTTAGAACCAAGACACCATACTATGAAGAAGTCCAGTCTGTGTGAAGAAGAACCCAAGTCCCAGACCTTCATCCCCAGCTGAGGTCTCAGCTAATAGTCAACACCAACTTGCTAGCACCATGAGCAAGCCACCTGTGAAAATGGATCTTTCAGCCCTCAACTAAGCTACCTCAGTGGACACGGCATTCAGTATACAAATCTCCCTATCCCTGCTGTGTACAAATTACAGATTTGTGAACAAAATAATCATTGTTATTTTAAGGTGCTAAGTTTTGAGGTAGTTTGTTTTTAACAATAGATTTCCAGGGTATCTGAAGTGAGAAAGAATATTTTGCAAACAAGATATGCAAATAAAGGCTTAGAAATAAATTTATAAATAAGATGGTTGGAATTCCCCTATCAGTGCCTTAAATTTCTGATTTGTATTAGGAATCTGCTCATCTCCCATCATTATCCTGAACAATCCACCATCTAGGCAGTTGATATGTGAGATAAGAAGCTTTGTGAGGAGTTTTTCATCAAGAATAAAGAATCGCACTATGTATGAGAATAAGGATTTTGAGCTTGACCAGAATTTGGGGGGGGGGGGGAAGCAACTAATGATATTGAACTTTATCTGAGCTCTGTGTTAGAGGAGAACAAGGATGATCAAGAAACTCTCCACGATTTTATTTTCCAGTAAAGTACTTACTGAAAAGAACCACCTTCCTCTATATAACTCACATGACACTTGCAGATAATCTCTGTTTACCCAGGATACTACCTGACAAAAACCCTCCAAATGGCTATTCTTTGTCTCAAACATGATTAGCTGAACTGTTTGTCTCCAATGACCAATCTAGATCAATTGCTCATTAAGCTGACTTGACCAAACTTTAATCAGGCTTCTCTCCTTCCCTCAGGCCTCTGAATTTTGGCCCATTCTTGGGTGGTTAAGAGCCACTGTGAGCTATGGCTGCAAACCAAAAGTTTGACAGTTTGAATCCACCAACCTCTTCTTGGAAACCCTGTGGGGCAGTTCTACTTTGTCCGATAGGTCACTATGATTCGGAAATGATTGGACAGCAACAGGTTTGGTCTGTTTTTTCCTAGAGCAATGGATTGTTTAACAGCCCTTCCTTAATGACCCTTCTTAAGAATCAACTGAACTCAAGGAAAAATGTCCCCAGAGCAGCTGTCCAATCAAACCATCTCCTCGTCTCACTCCCCCTCACCCCATTCATTCTAGCCTTGCTTACACCTCCTCAGAATAGAACAGCCCTTTCCTGTCTGATCTTTGAGAAGTCTGCAGATCTTTCAGTAGGTCTGTGTTCTCCCCTCCCCCATTGCAGATGTTTTTTTGTTTGTTTTTGGGTTTTTTTTGAGTAAAGTTACACAAGTCTAAATTTTTAGTTTTTTTTTTTTTTTTTTGGTAAATATATATGTAACAAAGCATTTGCATTACAACAATCATCATATGTACAGCTTAGTGACATTAATTATATTCATATTGTTCAACCATCGTTTTTAATTGTTCCCAAAAATTTCCATCATATTTAACAGAAGTTCAGTGTCCTTTGTTTGTTTTTATTTGTAAGAACCAATCGAGATAAATTGATACTCCTCAATTTCTACATCAAGGAACATCAAATAAATCTGACACCTTACCTACTGCTATAACTGATTGTGAGGTTCATAAAGGCAGAAATGTTGATGTTTTTACCCCTTGAACAGAATTTTGTGATGAGTAATTCCAAGTTGAGTCTTTCTCATAAGATTGAGGAAAGAAAAACAGGTAGAAAACATAAACACGACAGTTCTCTAGATATTTCTGTCTACCAAAACTGTAGAAAGACCCTATCTATGGTTGAAGCTGCATTTTGCATTTTAGTAGAATAATTTTTCAAAAAAAAAAAAAAATTAGAAAACCACACACAAATGAGGTAGTAGTTTGCATAAGGAATAAATAGTGATCAACTAAGTATACTAATAAGAAATAAAGATAGTTAATGCCTTGAATAGTTTCTGTGAGATTCTAAATATGTTAAAAAATAATAATAATAATGAACTCTTCTAAAACCGTGCCTAGTAAAAGACCAATATGCCCTGGCATATGAGTGGGGAAAGTGTAATGATACTTTGCAGTAGGAGGCGAGACAGCATAGGAGAAAGTGTACTTACCCACTACCCACTGAAACACAAGTTTTGAGTCCAGGTCCATGAGTCATTACTTGCTAGATGTTTGAAATCAGAAAGGTCCTGATTTCTGTAGTCATTTCATATGACCATTAAGAAAAATGTTAAATCAGAACCACACACACATGCGTGTACAGAGACAAACTTGGTATCTACAGTGACATGCTAGTAATGTTTAACAACCAGTTGTATGAGGAAAAAAAAAAAAAAGCCAACATGTATTGATTTGAGATGTTTGACAATTTCTATGATATAAATACTTCCAATATTGCTAATTTCAAGGTACCAACTGGAGATCAATAAGATTCAGCATCCCACCCAATACTTAGGTACATTTATTGGTATGTGTATGTGCATGTGTCTGTAAGTGTAAACACACATACATATATATTCAGCATACATAATATAAAAAACCCAAATGTGTTGTCATCAACTGGATTCCAACTCATAGCAACCCTATGGGATAGAGTAGAACTGTTCCATACAGTTTCCAAGGAATGGCTGGTGAATTTGAACCGCCAACATTTTGGTTAGCAGCCAAGCTCTTAATCACTGAGCCACGAGGGCTCCATATATAATGTATATATATTCCCTTTGTGTGTGTATTTTATATATACAATAGATATGTGCATGTGTGTATTTTAAAGCAAAAAAAAAAGACAAGAAGTCTGTCTAAAACTGGAAACACTGTGAGGCATTTTGCATGAAGAATTAGACAAGTTAAGATGCAGGGCCACAAAGAACTAACAATCTTTAAAAACACCGTATCACAAAACAACCAAGAAGATCTGTGATTGCTGTTCATTGAGGATATTTACCTGTTTAGATAAATTAATACTAAAACATATTTTGAATATATTACTGTTTTTATTTCTAAATACATAAATGGACTAATATGAGCTCTTGCTGAAGTATCTCACTGATTCCACATTCTACTGAAATCTGTTTATTTTTTTCTATTATTTTAGTTGGGATGACTGTAGTAAATTTAACTGCATATAATGGCAACATAATCAGACAGTGATAAAAATGGCTCCTCTGCATTTGCCTTCCAGACAAATACATGCAGAGCTCACAAAAGCTGATAACAGGCTGCGGCCAATAGAGTTTTATTGCATGTAATTAAGTCAGCATTGCCATTACTATAGCCAAGTGCTTTGGGAAATTGAGTTGCCTTTTTTTTTTTTTTTTTTAAGGTGAAGAATCAATAAATCTTTGGGAGGAATATAGTAATCTGTGCTACAATAAAAC
Source organism: Loxodonta africana (assembly GCF_030014295.1). NCBI lineage: Eukaryota > Metazoa > Chordata > Mammalia > Proboscidea > Elephantidae > Loxodonta > Loxodonta africana. Next base: position 124,528,043 of record NC_087346.1, read on the forward strand.
ATATTCCTCCAGATGATTGATTTTAAATGGATTTATAAAGAATGGCTGTAATTCCATTGCACAAAATCTGAGTAGAAGATATATACAGAATTATGATGACCCACGAAAATCTTACAGTTAGAATGGAAAAATCAGTTGGCTTCTACTCTTTCTTTACAGATAAATTCGGAAAATTTGATAAATCTTTCTGAGTCTTTCAATATAAATACACTTTCGAAGGATTAATAACTAAAGTCCACCTCCACTTCAAAGAAGACAAAGGTGATCTGAAATAAAAGTAATTTTAAATTGCAAAATCACACAGAGAAAGCAGGAGCCAGAAGGAGTTCTTCAAAGACTATGTTTTGGAAGAAATGATCATTGCGCACACTCAGTGAATGCCAGAGGAAACATCCCTTTGCAATAACTTTTGGTTCACATATTTTATTTTAAAGGAGTGGAATGGGGCATGTCTTACTATATTCCTACTAATGTGTAGCTCTTACACTTTATTTTAATTTATTTCTTCCTTTAGGCTGCCTAAAATTTGTTAAATAAACCTAAAGAAAAAAACAAAACGAAACACTTCTTACCAAAAAAAGAGAAAAGCCCAAATAGCAAAGAACAAAAGATATTAAATGCCTCTGTGAAAGCTTTAATGTGAGGAGGTCTCAATTTAAAACTGACCCCATAAAAAGAGGGTAGGCTGCCTTACATAGGTAGCAGTCCCTGAAAAATCACTTTGCATCAGCAGGATCAGCCCACTGCTATAAGAAATTTTACTTTCTGCCTCCCCTCTAGCACTCTAATTCGTTCATATTGTTTGCTTTTTTACTGAGAAGTAGTGCTTTCCCTTTTATTCTGGTGGCAATAATTCAGAGTTCTTAGCTAATCTGACCGGGGGGCCCTTGGTAAACTCTCAAACAGATTTTGGAGTTAAAAGAACTGAATAACAGAAATATCTGCAAGAGCAGATGGAGCTTGACAACAGCCATTGGCCCGTGAAATTTTTGACCAAATATACAATGAAATCTGAATCATCTCAGGTGTTTGACAATCTTATAACCTCCTTGGAAATGCCTAAATCATCTACTTCAGACCTTATTGGGATTAGATTTGGGACTCTAATTTTAGTAAATGCTTCAGGTGATTCTTAGGCGTATTAACGTTTGAAGACCACTAGCTTAGAGAAAGATTCAATCTACCTGTCCTGTACTTATTACAAATCTGTGAGAAAGCCTCATTAACTTCCTTCCTAAAACCAGCTTTAATACTAGCAAAATCCTTTAATTAATACAAAATATGGCATAGATGGAAGACTGTGTTTTTACCCACTTTAACTTGGAAGTAATTAATATTTAACTTTTTTTTTCCTGGTTAAAAAGCCTAATGAAAATGAAAATAGGTCATTTGCTAGAATGCAGCATAAGGAAATTAGTGAGTATTATAAGTATAAGAATTCCCGGAATTTAATCTTGACTTGAGCGCTAATTAGCTTATTCATCTTGGGCAATTCATTTAAAATTTTTTCTTGCTTAAAAATTAATTTTGAATATATAAATTATACATTAATATGTTACCCTGTTAAAAAAGGAAAATTCAAGTATAAAATATAAAGCTAAATTACTTTTTGACAACCACCTTCAATTTCAGTTCCTATTCTAGGGTTAACTACAGTCGTCGTTATTGTTGTTAGGGGTCCTTGAGCTGCTTATTACACATAGCAACACTATGTACAACAGAAAGAAACCTTGCTCAGCCCTGCACCTTCCTCACGGTCATTGCACTGCTTGAGCTCATGATTGCAACAACTGTGTCAAGCCATCTCATTGAGGGTCTTCCTCTTTTTTCTCTGACCATCTACTTTACCAAAAATGATGTCCTTCTCTAGGGACTGGTCTCATCTGATACCATTTTCAAAATACATGAGAGGAAGTCTCCCCATCCTCACTTTTAAGGAGCATCCTGACCGTACTTTTTCCAAGACAGATTTGTTCCTTCTTCTGGCAGTCTATGGTACATTCAATATCTTTTGTCAACTCCATAATTCAAAACCATCAATTCTTCTTTGAGCTTACTTATTCATTGTCCAGCTTCCCATGCATATGAGGTGATTGAAAACACCATGGCTTGGGTCAGGTGCACCTTAGTCCTCAAAGTGACATCTTTGCTTTCTAACACTTTTAGGAGGTCTTTTACAGCAGATTTTCCCAACGCAACATGTTGCTTGATTTCCTGACTGCTGTTTCCATAGGTGTTGATTGTGGATCCAAGTAAAATGAAGTCCTTGACAACTTCAACGTTTTCTCCTTTTATCATGATGTTGCTTATTGGTCCAGTTGTGAGGATTTTTTTTTTTTTTCTTTATGTTGAGGTGTAATTCACTCTGAAGGCTGTAGACTTTGATCTTCATCAGTAAGGGCTTCAAGTCCTTTTAGCTTTCAGCGAGCAAGGTTGTGTCATCTGCATATGGAGAGTTGTTAATGAGTCTTCCTCCATCCCTGATGCCATGTTCTTCTTCATATAGTTCCGTTTTTCTGATTATTTGCTCATCATACAGATTGAATAAGCATGATAAAGGTACAAATATGAAGCACACTTTTCCTGATTTTAAACCATGCAGTTTCCCCTTCTGTTTGAAGGACTACCTTTTGATCTATGTGCAGTTTTGGCATGAGAATAATTAATTGCCTTGAAATTTCTTTTCTTCACAATGTTGTCCATAATATGTTAAGATCCACAGAGCTGAATGTCTTTGCATAGTCAGCAAAACACAATAAACATTTTTCTCATATTCTCTGCTTTCAGCCAAGATCCATCTGACATCAGCAGTAATATCCCTTTTTCCGTGTTCTCTTCTGAATTTAGCTTGTATTTTCCGTGGTTCCCTGTGGATGTACTGCTGCAACCCCTTTTGAATTATCTGCAGCGAAAATTTACTTGCATGTGACATTAATGATATTGTTTGATAATTTCTGCATTCTGTTGGATCACCTTTCTTTGGAATGGGCCTAAATATGGACCACTTCCTGTTGGACAGATAGCTGTCTTCCAAATCTCTTGGCATAGACTAGTGAGCACCTCTAGCGCTGCATCAGTTTGTTTGAACATTGTATTTTGTATCTCTTTAGTTACTATTGTTTCAATAATATACCAGCCACTTTTTATGCCCCTGGGCCTCATGGGTATTACATCATTCTGGTTCTAATTCATTTAGTGCCAAGGTGTGTTCCTTTTGAAATGCGTGAAGCTCAGCTGACCTGAGTTGGAGACACATTGTTGTGTAGGTTGAACATTCTATTAGGTGATAATTCCTGGATGTGTTATTTCTGTAAACTTTTGCCTTTTTTGCTTTTTTTTTCTGTGAGATAAGGCTTGCCAGCATAATTATGGTTTTCCTGTGTGATAGGGGGATCTGATGGGCTTGTTTTGGTATTCCTTTACCATATTTGGAAAACCAGAGATTTCCCATGTAACCCAATTGAAACATGCCCACAATAAATTTTCTATTTAGTTCCTATTGATACATTGTCATACCACAGATCGATGGCACCAGATGTTATTTGCCTTATCAGTGGCTTGCATTACCAAATCACATTTCCCAAAACCCACATTAACCAAAAAAACAAAAACCAAACCCAGTGCCGTTGAGTCGATTCCGACTCATAGCAACCATTACCAACCAAAAATTTAAACACTCTCAATTAGTAAGCGTGCATTCTACTACTGAAAATATATGCCATTAAAAACTTCAAAAAAATAAAATAAAAATTTGATAACAAAAGGGTATTCCATGAATTCCTGGAGCATGCTTTTAGCCAATGACTTCAGTGCAGCTTGGACTTCTTCTTTCAGTACCATGAGGTCTTGATCATATGATATCACCTGAAACGGTTGGATGTTGACCGATTCTTTTTGGTACAGTGACTCTGTGTATTCCTTCCATCTTCTTTTGACATTTCCTCTTCATTCAATTTTTTGCCCATAGAGTCCTTCAGTAATGCAATTTGAGGCTTGAATTTTTCTTCAGTACTTTCAGCTTGAGGGATTCCGCACATATCCTTCGTTTTTGGTTTTCTAACTCCAGGTCTTTGCACAATTCATTATAGTACTTTACTTTTTTTTCTTGGGTCACCCTTTGAAATCACGTGTTCTGCTCACCACAGTCATTAGTTTGGTCTATAGCCATCCAAGTCTGTGTGTGTGTGTGCGTGTGGGTGTGTGTGTACATATATATATATACACATATATATACATGCATCTATACATTCATTTTTGTAATTTAATAGTATCAAGGAGACTCTAGGTGGTGCAAACTATTAACACACTTGGCTGCTAAATGAAAAGTTTGAGGTTCAAGCTCACCTAGAGAAACCTAGTGTGAAGGCCTGGCAATCTAGTCCAGAATAAAATCAGCCATTGGAAGCCCTCTAGAGAACAGTTCTTCTCTGACACATGTTAGATCACCGTGAGTTGGAGTCAACTTGAGAGCATTTTTCTTTTTCTTTTTATCCTAGCATGCTCTTCATAGAGGGCAAGTAAGCACACATCTTGCTTACATTTTGATTTTTAATCTAATAATATACTTTTCAATTTTTCTGTCAGTCCATTTAAATCACATTTTTTTCTTCTTTACTACTATACAATGTATTTTAATGTGAATAATATTTAAGTTTTTAATTTACACATTTTCTTATTGGTAGCATTTAGGATCTTTATCATTTTGCTTTGCTTTGCTTTTTCATTGTTGTTTTTAATACAACTAAATTTCCATATAATATTATTGTATGTCCTTGCTTGTTAACATGTGTAAATTCTTCTTCAAAGTATATATCATGATGTAGAATTAGTGGGTCATAGGGCATATAAATTTTAGATTTGAATTAAAATATTCAAATTCTTTTCCAAAATTACTTTACCTAATGAAACTCCCAGAAGCACAACTCTATGACTGTATCATTCAAGCTTATTTTTAACTGGGTCGGACACTAAATTATTTAGTCAAACAAGCTACAATTCTATCGAGCAGTTTCACTGGTAGTTGGGGCCTACAGTTTTATGTAATTGATTTACAGCTCACTGACATGCATATGCCTTACCCCAGTAAGCAGTGTATCTGTCACTTCATGCTGTCCATATTCAATACTAAGTACTATGACATTGATACAGTGGACCAGTATAATAAGTTTTAAAACTGAGAAATATTTAAGATCTCTCTAAATTATGGCAGAGAGAGAGAGCTCATGTATGTCCAATGCAGCAAAGTAAAGGCATAATCTATCTCTACCAAATGAAACCAAAAATATTCAGGACATATCAGCCTAACTAAATGTTGTTTTTAGGTACAGTCCAGTTGTTTCTGACTCATAGTGACACTTGTGCAAAAGAAAGAAACACTGCCAGGTCCTGTGTAATATTCACAATCATTGCTATGTTTGAGCCCATTGTTGTAGCCCTGTGTCAATCCATCTCCTTGAGGGTCTTCCTTTTTTTTGCTGACCCTCTACTTAACCAATCATAATGTCTTTCTCCAGGGATTGGTCCCTTCTGGTAACATGTCCAAAGTACATATGTAAGACAAAGTCTTGCCATCCTTGCTTCTAAGAATCATTCTTGCTATACTTCTTCCAAGAAAGATTTCTTTGTTCTTCTGGTAGCCCATAGTATATTCAGTATTGTTTGCCACATTCTTCTTCATATAGTTCATCTTCTCAGATTATTCGCTCAGCATACAGATTGAATAAGTATGTTAAAAGGATACAACCTGATGCACACTTTTCCTGATTTGAAACCATCCAGTATCCCCTTGTTCTGTTCGAATGACTGCCTACTGTTCTATGTACAGATCCTGCATGAGCTGAATTAAGTGTTCTGGAATTCCTATTCTTTGAAATGTTATCCATAATTTGTTATGCTCTACAGAGTCAAATACCTTTGCATAGTTAATAAAACAAGGTAAATACCTTTCTGATATTCTCAGCTATCAACCAAGATCCATCTGACATCAGCAATGATATTCCTCATTCCATGCCCTCTTCTGAATCTGGCATGAATTTCTGGCAGTTCCCTGTTAATGCACTGCTGCAACTGTTTTTGAATTATCGCCAGCAAATTTTTACTTGTTTGTGATATTAAAAAAAAAAAAATCAGCTAAAAGGATCCCTGGATCCTCACTGGAAAGAACCATATGCAGAATCCTTGCACTGCTGAATTTTAGGGAGTGAAGACTTGGATTCACCTCTCTCAATTAAAGAAGACTACAACTCCTGTGTGGACTGTCCAACCTGCTGAGGGACTCAAATTGAAATTCAGGTGCTTCAGTACACAGAAACAGAGGACTACATGAGAACCAAACAGCTGACCCAAAAACACAGATCAAGACTCCAGTGCAATTCGCTTCCTATTGATTGTTACTGTTGCCATCGTGATTGGACTATTGCAGATTGGTAATGTTGTTCCTTGCTTTAAGGTTTTGTTCTTTCCCTGTGAACCTAAAACCTTTGCCTTTTTAATGCTAGTCATTAATTGCCTTAGTAACTACACTGTATTTTATTTCTTTATAAAATCCGTATGTCAAATGCCAATACAGGAGTTCTCATACACTTTTTTTGCTTTTAATATTTTAACTATTTTTCTTCTTTACCTTTTGTCAACTGTTGTACCCTCATTTATGCCAACAACTGAAGGAACATATTTATCTTTGCTATAATTTATATACTTTTTGCCCTTATACATTGTTTTTGGACAGTTTTCCTATGTTATAAAGGTTATTTTAGGGTTTCTCTTTCTCATGTTCGCAATTCCCACTGAAAAAAAAAATTTGAAGCCTGACATAAAAATGCCTTTGTTAAACTCAGTCAAGCAGCAGTCAAGTTATGTAACCTGTCTGACTACTGGATTTGCCATCAAATTAACAAATCTGAACTTCTGAATTCAGATCCATTAGCTTCTCCCATAGTGGGCTACAGTTTTCTCCGCTTTACTACCATCAACTTTAATATCACCTTTGGCAAACCATACATATGAAACTGTGATATTTCTGCCAGGTTTTCAGCTACAGATCTGAAAATGGGTCAGTTTTTCTTCAAGGCCTTCTACCCCTTGTTGGTCTTCTTTAACTTGAAAAATCTATTCCCAATTTATCCACTAATATAGGGTTGCTATGAGTTGGAATCAACTCAATGGCAGTGGGTGGGTGGGCTGCTCCAAATAACTGATAAGCTTTCTGGTAGCATAGAGGCCCAACAGAAGTCCCTAAGTTCTTTAGTCAAAATTGTACTGGATAAAAGGTTTGCCCTGGTTTTCTTCTAGCCCAAAAAGGAGGAGTTTGTACAGTTGCCAATACCTCCTACTGCACTTGGACAAATACTTGACCATAAGTAGAACAAGGTATCAGACAGGTCCAACAAAAGGCCACTTGGCTTCAAATACCCCCTGTATCAAATCCCTTTTTTCAGATACTTTCATCTGGCAACTTACAGAGATTGGATTGTAGATCAGACCGATATTGTTAAATGGTCTAATGATACTAACATTTATTGTTATTGTAACTAGAACAAGTAGATGCTATATGAAAATTACTGCTAATACTTTGAGCCAGAGAAGCAACATGCTACCAGTGAAGCAACTCAAGTATATTTACAAAACCTATTCCATCAATGGACTTGAGCCCTCATTCTAAGGATTTCCAGTTTACATAGAAACCAATTAGTTTCTCTAATGTGGCCCTGCCCCAGGCTGTTGTTGTTATTAGGTGCATTGAGTTCATTCCCGCTTAGAGTGACCATATATGTATGACAGAACAATACTACCCCATGCTAAAACAGCTTCATACTAGTCTTCCCCAAAAGATCAGTGAAGACTACATGCTAAATCAAGGTGTGGTGAAGGTGGTAGATGGCACCTGGTTATTCAGAGAAGATGATGCCCAGTGTCTTAAAACTTACACTAAAGGAAAGTGGGCATTCAAAAGATAATTGGAATGAAAGAGTTCATGCAGAAAAAAGTACACAGTCTTGCGTGTGATCAAAGAATGTCATGAAAACCCTTGATCAAAAGGAAAAGATGTATGTGAAGTACTTGGTGTGTGTAAGTAGAGCAGACTGAAAGCAGAGCCTTAACTCCATCTTAAGTCTTAACATCAGTCTGGAATCCATGTTGAATTTTTAAGTTGCCTTTTCTAACAATAGCTTTTTCTTTCCTGTGCTTAAACTTTGGTTACCCTTTACTATATACCCTAAAGGAAATGTTTTTGTCTGTGATGTAGGATGTCCCAGAGTGTTTCCTCTAGACTCAAGAAGATGCAGAATCCCACGTCCCATCCAGAGGGTCTTGACACATAGCATTATTGGAAATCCTCCTTTACAATAAACTCCCAAGACATGCTTGAGAAAGCCGTGTTAATAACATGGTCCCAGAAAACATGCCCTAAGATTGTCTTGTGACTATCCAATAATCACCTGAAAAGCACATATTCTTGCAATTATGTATCTGAACAATCATGTAACCACACATATATGTTACTCACCAATCCAAGGAAATGTGCTGCCTTTAACTACATCAGTTGCCTTTCAGCCAACCAGAATGCTGTAGTTTTAGTACCTGATTTGACTGTATAAGAATGTTTGCTTCTTTGTTGCTCTTCTCAACAACCATTTTCACCTTGTGATTTTGGACATCTTCCCAGTCTAGACTGTCTCTGAACTTTCAATACATCTCTTTGATTTTACTTTTACAGCTTGTACAGTTTCACTCTAGGACAACTCTTAAATATCATAACTTGAGAAAAATAAAATCTAGGAGGTTCTGGGTTTTCTTTAGGAAAACAAAACAAAAACAAACAAAAAACTGTATGCTTAATTAAAACTCCCATATCACATTAAGAAAACCAAAGAGGATTGCACAATGTTTTTTCAAGATTTAAATTAAAATATGATAATATGTTATTTAGTTTGCAAAGTATTCACGATATCTGGTCCTTTGTTTTCTTCTTTATTGTTTACCTTTAAGCCACTTTACAGTCATTATCTTCAACATGAAGAAAGGACATAAATTAAAAAAAGGAAATCTGAAATTAACTAATACTGCTGACTTTTGGAAGATGAGATAAATTTTTTAAAAGTCTTCTATAACTGGTGGATTACTTATCTATTTCCTCTCTCTTCTTGATCAGGATTAGTTCAGTTAACCACTTAACCATATTAATTCCATTAAACATAAAAACAAAAATAAAAAAAATTACAGCACAACTTCACCAGAGAAGGGAAAGTTGAAATGTGTCAGAGATGGATTTATTACCATTTACATTCCATGATAAGAAGCAAAAGTTAGAGGCCACTGAAGAGAAGCAGGTCAAATTATTAATAAGGTTGCTTCTCATGTGTTCTATCTTATATTGGTGGACTACCAACCACAGGAAACCCTGGTGGGGTAGTGGTTTAGTGCTACGGCTGCTAACCAAAGAGTCGGCAGTTCAAATCCGGCAGGCACTCCTTGGAAACTCTATGAGGCAGTTCTACTCTATCCTACAGGGTCCCTATGAGTCGGAATCGACTCGATGGTACTGGGTTTGGTTTGGTTTTACCAATCACAGCTTCCATGAAGTTCATCTAAATAATAAAGTACCATTAGCTAGATACAAAGTGAATTTTACTAATCATTTTCATATGATATGCACATAAATATTAATTTATAATATACCTATCTTTACCAGAATAGAATATTCACTAGTCATGGAGAAAAATAAAACCGATCGTGATCATCTGAATTAAATATCCTGGGCTTTGTGCATTTTTTCAAAAAATAGGACAGAATCTTGAACTGTACCATACTTCTAAATTTTGATGACTATGATGTAAAAATTATTAAATACATAAAACTCTATATTAAAGATACACTGATCTAAATATACAAAATTTAGAAAGTATTTTATGATTATCATACCCCATTTTAATTTAATGATATAGTGAATTAAATGTCAATTAAATCAGGTAATCATTTTTGGAAATTTTCCCAACCTTATTTTTTTCCTGTTTTCTACATTGTTTTTAGGTAAGATTTTACTTTTAAAACAGTTGTATTGGATAGTTATTTTCAAAGTATACATGCTCCTAGAAAATATAAATGTATCCCTTGTGATGGAATCACAGTATGTACCTCCTCAGATCTGCTCAGTCCCACCTGCTCCCCACTTCCCTGTTTCCTAGTAGGAACAGCCCCAGTGATGGTTCACAACCTTACAGAAGCTATTGCCCCTTCATAATGTCCTGGCTCTCATCTTTGCAGATATAAGAAGTCTCACACTCAAAAAAAAAAAAAAAATCTGACAGAAAGAAACTAGTAAATTTGTACAATGAGATCATTGCAACTGCCAGAGCTATGGCCCCTCCAATGGTGCCTGGAGAGAAAGGTACACAACCCAGAAATGTGAAGGAGTTACTGCCAAAGACAGACAGGAGACAGGAAATGGTTACCAGTTAAACTGTTTTGCTTTCTTCTCCCCATGCACTGTCCCAAGATAGATTCATTTCCTTTTAATCTCTTTAAAGCAATCCCATAAAATACACCCCCAGTTGTATGTGTTGCAAAGCACTGACTAGCTCCACAGCTTTCTTGTATTTGTTCTCGCTACCTGCAAGCCTTATGTTCCTTTTGCTTCAAATGTAGCTTCTGTGGAATTGCACTTCTAATAAATTGGCAGCTTACAAACTTTTTCCTCAGGCTCTGTTCTCTAGGAACACAGTGTTGGGCAGTTTCCTCACTCCTGCCTCTACCCACCTATTGAGAAGAACTACCTTATGGAGTTGGATTGCAAAATTGATTTCAATAAATAAAATAATTTGGCAAAATACTAATATGACCTTCACTGTGCCTTTTTTTTTCTAATTCCACATAACTAGGAAATTAAAAAACAAACACCAAACCTGTTGCCGTCAAGTCGATTCTGACTCATAGTGAACCTATAGGACAGAGTAGAACTGCTTCATAGGATTTCCAAGAAGCCACTGGTAGATTCCAACTGTCGGGCTTTTGGTTAGCAGCTGAGCTCCTAACCACTGTGCTACCAAGTCTCCAATTATGAAATAAGAGCTTAAAATTAGAACCTGTGTATTCTTAATCAGATCACAAATCCAATATTGATTATATGAATTGGCATATATTAGGTGCTGTGACAGAAATATATAGCTTTGTGTAGACTGAAGGAAAGCACAACCATGTAAGGAGACATAGAACTATCTTACATGAAGTAATCTTTGAACAAAATGAAGTAATTAAGAACTGTTTTTAACGAAGTAATTATTGATTAACATGAAATATTTGCTATAAATATTATGAGAGTTTAGATAAAGTAGTGATCATTTGACTCACTAGAAATAAATTAAAAAGGGCTGAAATGGTTCAAATTTTCCTAATTTAATAGTTACAAAACAATCAGACTGAGAATAGTTGAACCCCTTTACTTCCAATGATAAGAGACATGGTGAAGGAATGAGGATTAATAGGTAACAATAACTTACATGCAAGAATCCTTTAAATATGTGAAGTAACTGTGATCATTTACTTAAAATAGACAGTAAAAAATTATCATTCTAATCAAGTAGTTTAGATAAGCTGAAGAATTCAAACCACTGTTTAATATGATGTATTGATTCTGAAACATCTCAAATTGATTTATATATGTAAGTTCTGACCTTAATTGTTATATTACCCTTAGAGTCTGTTTTATTTTTTTAATTCGAAATACATAGTCTTTAAGCAATAAAAGCAGATAATTAAATTTTTTTTATTAATAATAATTAAGATACCATTATTTGAGTTCTAATTTTAGGCTTTTATTTAGACTAATTCACAAATTTTTTCTTCTTGTTTAATTTTATAATACTTTCCCAGGATACTACTACTTTATCAAATGGAGAAACTAATGATTAGAAAATTAACTACTATTCACATGGAAAGGTCAAGTTTAGATTTTAATTTCCAACTTATTCAACTTCAAAACCTAAGCATTTTCATCAAAATTCTATTCAAATCAGAGTTCCCAGTAATAGACAAAGTATACTACCCTGAAACATGATAAAATAATTAATGTTCATAAATGAAATATATAAGTATCTTTAAGATATAGAGGAGAGATTAACAAAGTTACAGGACACTTTAAATACTTTGTATGTTCAATAAGAAGGGAGTTCCTGGCTGGTAAAAATGGTTATTGTACTCAGCTGCTACCAAAAGGCACCTTGGCAAAAAGTCCTAGTGATCTATCTACTTCCAAAAAAACAACAAATTGAAAACTTCATAGGGCACAAGTTCGACTCACACATGGGGTCGCCATGAGTCAGAGTTAACTTGACGGCAACTGGTTACTACATGGGGAGTGCAGTAAAGGTCACCACAAATAACTTCGAAGAAAAACCAAACCAAAACCAAACTGGTTGCTGGTGAGTGAATTCTGACTCATAGTGACCCTGCAGGACAGAGTAGAACTGCCCTTAAGGTTTCCAAGGCTGTAATCTTTACGGAAACGGATTGCCACCTCTTTCTCCCCTGGAGTAGCCAGTGGGTTCAAACTGCAGACGTTTTGATTAGCAGCAGAGCACTTACTTAGAAATATAAATACCTGTTGTTGTTGTCGTTAGGTACCTTCCAGTTGGTTCTGACACATAACAACCCTATGTACAACAGAATGAAACACTGCCTGGTTCTGCGAAATCCTCACAATTGTTGTTCTGGTTGAGTTAATTGAAATAAATTATAAGTTTGTGCAGACATATACGACATTTTCTTAAAGAGACAAATATGGTATGTTCTAAGAACACAGTTAACTGAATGAGTTCCCTTGACTTCTACTCTCATTCTAAAATTATGTCTTACGAGATTCATGGAAAATAAGCAGCTGGGTGCTTCTGAGTACATTTTTATGGAGGTCTCAGTATAGAGAACTTGCTAGAGGGCCATCAGGGGCTGGACTAATTATAGCAGAACAGCAAAAAGAACTCAGAGAGAAGGGTAGTAATTAATGTATCCTAGGAAAATGTTGACACTGAGACAGGGTCACCTAATAAAATTAGGCATAAAAACTGTACAAGTGTACATGACACTCCTTAATCACAAGACATAGAAAAAAGATGAACAGGCAAGCTTAGACTTACCTTTTTCTGAAGATGAAATTGTATTACTGAATAGACAGCAAATTTCTGCTGAGTGCTTTAGAAAAGAGTAGTGGACGATTTCCTGCTCCTAAAAACGTGTCGAGTTTAGTGACAATTTGCTTCCTAGTCTCTAAAGGAATTTTTCCTCTTTACTTCCAAACTAAATTAACCTCCAGTAACTTGACAACTTAAAAACTATAACCTTTATTTTATGGTGGCGGGGATAGTAGCCAATGAGAGATAGGTGAGTTAGAACAAAAAGGATAATTGCATAGCAAAGTAGTATATGAATGTGTGTGTATGCATATATGTCTGTGTTTGTGCTCCGTTCCGTTCAACGCCATCAAGTCAATTCCGACTCATAATGACCCTGTAGGACAGAGTATAATTGTCCCATACAGTTTCCAAGGAGCACCTGGTGAATGAACTGCAGGCTTTTTTGGTTTAGCAGCTGTAGCTCTTAATTACTATAATACGAGGGTTTCGGGTTTGTACTAGGACTCTTCAATAAAGACAACAGAAATATTTTAAGAGTTTCAAATGTTGCACGGCACTTCCTTCAGCTAAAATTATGATTTTAAAATAAAGATCATTAAAATCTTATTAAAATTTACTAGACAGCAATTGTTCATACAACGAGTAACATACAATTGTTACTGTCGACACAAAACTTAGTGTCTGGAAGTTAGTTAAAGTTGAAATTATTTTATTTCAAATAAAATAATTTGAAAGTGTTTTAATGCCAAAAGTTTCTGTTAACAAGTCAATAAACTAAGTTGACAACACACATTTGTTTATGTGCTTGGAAACACAGAAAAAGAAAAAGGCTTAAAATTTGTAATACATATAGAATTCATACAGACTGACAAGAAAAAGATAGACAAGTATAAACAGAGTAAAAACAAGTAATTTACAACAAATCAAATAACCAAAAAACATGAGAAGTTGGTCAAATTCACTAATAGATCCCATTTTTGTGAGACAATGATACACACTCAGGTAAGCACATATGTGTGTGAGTATGTATAAATCTGTATGTATGTACATATATGCCTGCATTTATATGTTATTAGCTGAACATGGATAAATTTGGAAAAGTATGTACTAAATTGTTAATATGATTATTAAAGCCATACCTTCCTAATTTTCATCTTTCATTTTTAGCAACTTGGGTTCTTTTGTTTCTCCTGACTAATTTGAATGTCTAAGTCCTTGGCCTTATCTTGCTCTGTATCTCCACTCACACCATGCATCTGTCAGTGTCATTCTGAAGCACAAGTTTCAGAAAATCTTCCAGACTGAGACAGACTAAGTGGAAGGAGCTGGTGGTCTACTTCTGAAAAAAACTGGACAGTAAAAACCTATGTATATCAGCAGAACCCTGTCTGAATGGTGTCAGAAGATGAACCCCTCAGGTTGGAAGGCACTCAAAGTATGGCTGGGGAAGAGCTGCTTCCTCAAAGTAGTGTCAACCTTAAAAACTTGGTTGGATTAAAGCTTTTGGGACCTTGATTCGCTGATACTGCATGACTCAAAATATGAAGAAATAGCTGCAAACATCCATTAATAATCAAAATATGGAATGTAGAAAATATGAATCTAGGAAAATTAGAAGTTGTGAAAAATGAAATGGATTGAATAAAGATCAGTATCCTAGGCATTAGTGAGCTGAAACAGACTGGTATTGGCCATTTTGAATCAGACAATCATATATGATCTACTATGCCGTGAATGAAAAATTGAAGAGGAATGACGTCACATTCATTGTCAAAAAGAAAATTTCAAGATCTATCCTGAAGTACAATGTTGTCAGTGACGGAATAATATCCATATGTCTAAGAGGAAGATCAGCTAATACAAGTATTATTCAAATCTCCACATCAACTACTAATGCCAAAGATAGAGAAATTGAAGATTTTAACTATATTTCTGCAGTCTGAAATTGATCAAACATGCAATCAAGATGCTTTCATAATTACTAGTCATTGGAATGCAAAAGTTGGAAACAAAGAATAAGGATCGGTAGTTGGAAAGTTTGGCCTTGTTGATAGAAACAAGGCAGTAGATCACATGACAGAATTTTGCAAGATCAACAGTTCATTCTTTGCAAATACTTTTTTTCAACAACATAAACAACAACTATATACATGGACTTCACTGATGAAAAACACAGAAATCAAATCATCTACATCTGTACAAAGAGATGATGGAAAAGCTCAATATAATTGGTCAGAAGAAGGCCTGAGGTTGACTGCTGTACAGACCATCAATTGATCCTTTGCGAGTTGAAGTTGAAGATGAAGAAAATTAATACAAATCCACAAGAGCCAAAATATGACTTGAATAGGCCCCACCTGAACTTAGAGGCCATCATAGAATAGATCTGACACATTGAACACTAATGTCCGAAGGCCAATCGAGTTATGAGATGACATCAAGGACTTGGTACATGAAGAAAGCAAATGAAAAAAACAAATTTCTTGCTGTGAAGTTGATTCTGACTCACAGCAACCCTATAGGACAGGGTAGAACTGTCCCATAGAGTTTCTAAGTGCTGGTGGTGGATTTGAACTGCCAACCCTTTGTTCAGCAGCCAAACCCATAACCACTGAGCAACCAGGGTTCCAAAGAAAGCAAAAGATCATTAAAAAGTCAGGAAAGAAAGAAAAGACCATAGTGGATGTCAAAGAGACTCTGAAACTTGCCTTTAAATGTCAAGTAGCTAAGGCGAATGGAAGAAATGATGAAGTAAAGGAGCAGAAACAGAAGATTTCAAAGAACAGCTCTAGAAGATTAAGTAAAGTATTACAATGAAATGTACAAGACCTAGAGTTAGAAAACCAAAAGGGAAGAACATGCTCCTCATTTCTCAAGTAGAAAGAAATGAAGAAAAATTTATGTCTGCAGTTGCAATTTTGAAGAATTCTATGGACAAAATGGAGCCCTGATGACACAGTGATTCAGATATCAGGCTGCTAACCAAAAGGTCAGCAGTTGGAATTCATCAGTCACTCCTTGGAAACCCTATGGGGCAGTTCTACTTTTTTTCTATATGGTGGCTATGAGTTGGAATCCATTCGACGGCAACAGTTGCAGTTTATGGGCAAAATATTGAATGGCACAGTAGGCACCAAAAGAAGATGGAAGGAATACACAGATTCTCTGTACCAAAAAGAAATGATAGACTTTCAACCATTTCAAGAGGTAGCATATGAACCAGAATGCATGGTATTGAGGGAAGAATTCCAAACTGCACTGAAGTCCCCGGTGAAAAGTAAGGCTCCAGGAATTGAGGGAACATCAATCAAGATGTTTCAACAAACAGAGGCAATGCTGGAAGCACTCATTCACTTATGTTAAGGAACTTGGAAGACAGCTACCTGGTCAACCAACTGGAAGAGATTCATATTTGTGCCCATTCCAAAGAAAGGCAACCCAACAGATGTGAAAATTATCGCAAAGTATCATTAAAATCACTGACAAGTAAACTTTTGATGAAGGCAATTTAGAAACAGTTCCAGCAGTATATGAACACGGAACTGCCAGAAATTCAAGCAGAATTCAGGAAAGGACATGGAAGAAGGATATCATTGCCAGTGTCAGACGGAGCTTTGCTGAAAGGAAAGAATACCCGGAAGATATTTATCTGTGTTTTATTGGCTAAACAAAGTATTCAGCTGTATTGATCATAACAAATTATGGATAACAATGCAAAGAACGGGATTTCCAGAACACTTAAATGTACTCATGAGAAAGTTATATAGTCCAAGATGCGACAGTTTGAACAGAACAAGGGGACAATGTACAGTTTAAAATCAGGGAAGGTGTATGTATCAGGGTTGTATCCTTTCACCACACTTATTCAATATGTATGCTGAGCATATAATCCATGAGACTGGACTATATGAAGAAGAATGCAATATCAGGGTTGCAGGAAGACTCATTAACAACCTATGGTATGCAGATGGCACAACTATACCTGCCGAAATGAAGAAAATTTGAAGCACTCACTGAGGAAGTTCAAACACCGCAGCCTTCAGTACAGATTATACCTTAACATAAAGAAAACAAAAATCCTCACACCTGGACCAGTAAGCAACATCATGATAAACAAAGATAGATTGAACTTTTCAAGGATTTCGTTTTACTTAGATCCACAATCAAGTGCCTATGGAGGCAGCAGTCAAGAAATCAAAGGACGTATTTCATTGGGTAAATATGCGGTAAAAGAACCCTTTAAAGTGTTAACAACCAAATATGTCCCTTTAAGGTGCACCTGACCTAAGTCATGACATTTTCAATCACCTCACATGCATAGGAAAGCTGGACAATGAATAAGGAAGACCAAAGAAGAACTGATGCCTTTGAATTATGATATTGGCCAAGAATATTGAGTACATCATGGACTGCCAGAAAAACAAATCTTTCTTGGAAGAATACAGCCAGAATGTTCCTTAGAAGTGAGGATGGTGGAACTTCATCTCACATATTTTGGACAGGTTATTAGGAGGGACCACTTCCCAGAGAAGAACATCATACTTGGTAAAGTAGGGGGTCACTGCAAAAGAGGAAGCCACTCAATGAGATGTATTGACAGTGGTTGCAGCAATGGTCTCAAACATAACAACAACTGTGAGGATGATGCAGGACCAGGCAATGTTTTGTTCTGTTGTGCATGTGGTTGCTATCAGTTGGAACTGACTCAAGGGCACCTAACAGCAACAACAACAAATGTAGATTTTCTTAAGTAAATTATCTTAATAGAGAATTTGAATCTATGACTCATTTAGGTAACGCTTCTAATACTGCATAACAGTGTTTAGACAAATGGTGACCATTTATGTATTCATATTGAAAACTATTGGTAATACTGATGGAATTTCTTAATTTCTCTGCACCAGTTTTTCTTTTTTTCTCTAAAACTAGAAAAAAAGAGAGAGAAAAAGAAGATACTGGAAGTAGCTATTTCATATGGTTAATGTGAGCGTTAAATTAGTTAATATATGTAAAACATTTAGTTCAGAGGCTGATATATTGCAAGACTCCCTAGATTTCCTATTACCATGAATACGACTTGCCTCACAATTCTCATTCCATTTGTCACTGTTCACATATTTAAGGCAGCCTCAAATCCAGACACTGTCTAAACAAAATACCCATTATTTAATACAAAAGTTTAATACTATCCTAAACTATTAAATCTTTATCAGATATTAAAATGCATTTCTAACAGTTCCCCATATTTCCACTCTTTTTAGATATCCAGTGTTGCTGATTGAGAACGGAGATGTAACCAGTAGATTTGACAACATGTAAACCTGATATTCTACCAAAAGGTATTACAGTATAATTCACTGGTTTATGCCAAAAAAAAATCAGGTATATTGGTAATGTATGATACTTCTATTTTCTAAGTAAAAATTATGAGTTTTGGATATATTCTGATAATGAAAGAGAATATGGAAATAAGTAATGCTGAGGTTTTCATCACCCTGGCTCCACACTTTCAGGCCAGGCAAGGTTACTAATTCTATCCATCAAAATCCACAATTCCTCTGAGGTGGCTTGTTCCTCTATGATAACCATTTCTACTCTATTCTTTGCTCCTTCAAATTTAGGGGCAGTAAGTGCTCTACCACTGAACATCCTGGAATACTACCCTGTACTGTTTGCTTCCATTAATTCCAAACTTTCTTCAAATTGCCCATTTTGAATTTGTCACTGTGTTCCAGGACCTTGACTGATATAAAACAGTTTAAGAAAAATGGTAACCTCACTGGATTAGTCTCAGTTCAGTCTGATGAATGATAGACTCAGGGATAAGTGAACCAGTTAACATTTCAGATAATAAGTACTAAGAAAAAAAAATAAAGAAGGATAAGTGGATAAACAGGAACTGAGTTGGGTGAGACTTATCCTAGATAAGGTGGTCAAGGAAAGGCTTTCTGAGAAGGTGGCAAATAGAAAGAATGCTAACTTCTGAGAAGGAGTGAGTCATTAGAAATTCTGGGGCAAGAGTATTCCAGGCAGAAGGATTGACAAATGGTTTCCAAGTATTTAATTAATGATCTGGGATTTGACAGGAGAAGTTAAAAGGCCAGAGAGGCAGAAGCTTAGCAAGGGAAAAAGCTGAAGGCGATAGTCAGAATCTTAAACAGATAGGGTCAGAATCTTAAGCATAAGAATATCACGCAAGCTCGTTTTGGCCATAATAGAGTTAAGAATTCTGAGAGTAATTGGAAACTCTTTGAAGGATTTAATTAAGGAAGTTATGTGATCTGATCAGCATTTTAAACAGATAAAATAGCGGGCTGCTCTTTGGAGAACAGATTGAAAGACGGCAAGAACAGAAGTAAAAAAATAAGCTAGGATGCTACTGCTTTGGACAAGTGAGAACGGATGGTGGAATTAGGATGGTAGTAGTGAAGTGATAATTTTAAAATATGTTTTCATGATAGAACCACAGGACCTACTGATACAGGGATAGAAAATAAAAACTTACTAACTGGGTATGTGATGGAGCTGTTTGTAGAAAAAAAAAGAATCAAGGGGAGAATAGATTTATGAGGGAAATTATCAAGAACTGTGTTCTGTTCATATTAATTTTGACTTAATGAGACTGGAATAGATAGGAGTCAATATGTGCCTTTGCTACATTTGGAAGAACTGCTTGACATGGAAAATGGAAGAAATTCTAGAGGAAACTCATTTAGAACACTAACTAGACTAAACTTAAGACTAAACTATAAGACCAGTATGTTGTGATTGGTCACATCTATGCATCCATCTAGCCCCTCTGGCAACCATACCAAGCATGTTGCCCAGGGACATAATCCTGGTTTAAGGAGACTCGCAAAACAGGAGGGGTAGAGTAAGCATGACTGAAGCTTCTTTCTCATGAAAGACATGCGTAAGACTAACTGCCCAGTGCTGCCCCAGCTAATGTCACTGCCACACCAAACAAGGGAAAGAGATTTTCAGCTCAGAGACAAACTTTCTGATACTGCTTCCTCTTTTTCTAGCCTCTTTTCGGTAACCCCTCAGGATTCTAAGTTGCTGAATTACAAAATAAAACTATAGTTTTTTTTTTAATCTTTCTATTTAGGTTTTCTTTGGGCTTCAAAGATTCAGAATACCATGATATCTGATAGAAGCCATTACAATTTCTCTGTTAAAGAATCATAGACCAAAGCTTTCTGTAGAAAGGACTCGTGAAAAAAAACTAAGATGATATTTATTTCAAAAGGTAGGGTGCAACTCTGATATAATATCGTCTCTGATGAGAAATAGTTACTCAGGACTGGAGAGTATTTTACAAAATTTATAATATAATTTTCTTAACATGGTTCGAGAAGAAACTATTTCATTAATACTTGAACAGTGAAATATGAAAATTAAGTGTATGAGTAAAGCATTAAGTCTCATGTAGAAAGGGAACACCAGATTGACTCTTGTTCAAAATGTAATCTGATAACAAAAAGTATGGGAATTTCTACTACAGCTGAGGAGAAAAAGTCAGAAAAGGGAAATGTTGAAAGAAAAAAATAATAACCTGTGGAAAGAACAGCATCAAGAGTTCCTATGTGTAATAATGATCATAGGTATGCTTATTGAACATGGGACAAGTACTTGGAAATCCTGGTGGCTTAGTGGTTAAAAGCTTCAGCTGCTAACCAAAAGTCAGCAGTTTCAATCAACCAGGCACTCTTTGGAAAAGTATGGGGCAGTTCTACTCTATCCCATAAGGGTTGCTGTGAGTCTGAATCGACTCGACAACAACAGGTTTGGTTTTGGGTTGGACAAGTACTTTACATGATTTACTGTGCTTGATCCTAACTGCCACCCTGTGAAACTGTTTTATTGCTTGTTTCAAAGTCAGTTCCTACTCCATGGCAATCTTCTTTATATAACAGAACAAAATGTTGCCTTGTCCTGTGCCATCCTTCATGGTTGTTGGTATGATATTTTTCAATTTTACAAATGAAGTACAAAGACATTAAGCTGTTTTTTTCAAAGCTTTACCATTTGTGAATTATAGAATGAAGATTTGAATGTAGACAGTTTATGTACAAAATCCCAAATATAAATATTCATTCAACAAGTATTTATTGAGGCCCCACTATGTACTAGGTAATGTTCTAGAACTGTTAAAAATTAAAAAAAATTAATAATTTTTTTCTAATCTCACATAATTTATATAATGTTTTCAGGGGAAAATAATAAAATAAAGAAAACAGATACACTATGTTGTTGTTGTTGTTAGGTGCCATCAAGTCAGTTCTGACTCATAGCGACCCTATGCACAGCAGAACAAAACACCACCCGGTCCTGTGCCATCCTTACAATGATTATTGTACTGGAGCTCATTGTTGCAGCCACTGTGTCAATCCACCTCACTGAGGGTCTTCCTCTTTTCTGCTGACCCTGTACTTTGCCAAGCATGATGTCCTTCTCCAGGGACTGATCCCTCCTGACAACATGTCCAAAGTATGTGAGACACAGTCTCACCATCCTTGCTTCGAAGGAGCATTCTGGTTGTACTTCTTCCAAGACAGACTGTTCATTCTTTTGGCAGTCCATGGTATATTCAATATTCTTCACCAATATCACAATTCAAAACCACCAATTTTTTTTTTTTTCGGTCTTCCTTATTCATTGTCCAGCTTTCATATGCATATGATGCAATTGAAAATGCCATGGCTTGGGTTAGGCACACATTAGTCTTCAAGGTGATATCTTTGATTTTCAACACTTTAAAGAGGTCCTTTGCAGCAGATTTACCCAATGCAATGCATCATTTGATTTCTTGGCTTCTGCTTCCATGGCTGTTGATTGTGGATCCAAGTAAAATGAAACCCTTGACATCAATCTTATCTGCATTTATTGTGATGTGGCTAATTGGTTCAGTTGTGAGGATTTTTATTTTCTTTATGTTGAGATGCAATCCATGCTGAAGGCTGTGGCCTTCAATCTTCATTAATAAGTGCTTCAAGTCCTCTTCACTTTCAGAAAGCAAGGTTGTGTCATCTACATAACACAGGTTGTTAATGACTCTTCCTCCAATCCCGATGCCCTGTTCTTCTTCATATTGTCCAGCTTACAGATTGAATAGGTATGGTGAAAGGATAAAACCTTGGCACACAACTTTCCTGACTTTAAACCAATCAGTATCCCCTGGTTCCTTCTGAACAACTTCTTCTTGATCTATGTAAAGGTACCTCATGAGCACAATTAAGTGTCCTGGAATTCCCATTCTTGGCAATGTTATCCATAATTTGTTATGACCCACACAGTTGAATGCCTTTGCATAGTCAATAAAA
This sequence comes from Loxodonta africana, assembly GCF_030014295.1. Lineage (NCBI taxonomy): Eukaryota > Metazoa > Chordata > Mammalia > Proboscidea > Elephantidae > Loxodonta > Loxodonta africana. The sequence goes on from NC_087346.1 coordinate 124,550,490, forward strand.
CACAGGTAAACATCCTTCTGGTATTCTGTACTTTCAGCCAGGATCCATCTGACATCAGCAATGATATTCCTGGCTCCATATCGTCTTCCGGAACCAGCCTGAATTTCTGGCAGTTCCCTGTCGTACTGCTGCAGCCATTTTTGAATGGTCTTCAGCAAAATTTTGCTTGCTTGTGATATTAATGATATCGTTCCATAATTTCCACGTTAAGTTGGATTACCTTTTTTGGGAATAGGCTTAAATATGGATCTCTGCCAGTCAGTTGGCCAGGAAGCTGTCTTCTATATTTCTTAGCATAGATGAGTGAGCACCTCCAGCGCTGCATCTGTTTGTTGAAACATTTCAATTGATATTCTGTCAATTTCTGGAGACTTATTTTTCACCAGTGCCTTCAGAGAAGCTTGGACCTCATCTTTCAGTACCATCAGTTCATGATCATATGCTGCCTCTTGAAATGGTTGAACATAGATTAATTCTTTTGGTATAATGACTCTGTATTCCTTCAATCTTCTTTTGATGCTTCCTGCTTCATTTAATATTTTCCCCATAGAATCCTTCACTATTGCAACTCAGGGCTTGAATTTTTTCCTTAGCTCTTTTAGCTTGAGAAACGCCAAGCATGTTTTTCCCTTTTGGTTTTCTATCTCCACTCTTTGAACATATCATTATAATACTTTGTCTTCTCGAGCCACCCTTTGAAATCTTCTGTTTAGTTCTTTTACATCATCATTTCTTCCTTTTGCTTTAGCTGCTCGACATTCATGAGAAAGTTTGAGTTTCTTCTGACATCCATCTTAGTCTTTTCCTTCTTTCCTCTCTTTCCAATGACCTCTTGTTTTCTTCATGTATAATGTCCTTGATGTCATTCCAGAACTCATCTGGTCTTTGATCGCTAGTGTCCAATGCATCAAATCTATTCTTTAGATGGTCTCTAAATTCAGGTGGAATATACTCAAGGTCATATTTTGGCTCTCGTGTACTTGCTCTGATTTTCTTCAGATTCAGCTTGAACTTGCATATGAGCAATTGATGGTCTATTCCACAGTCGGCCCCTGGCCTTATTCTGACTGATGATATTGAGCTTTTTCATAGTCTTCTTCCACAGACATAGTCAATTTGATTCCTGTGTGTTCCATCTATGAGGTCTATGTTTATGTTAGGTGGTGATAAATGCTACAAATAAAGAAAAAGCATTGGCAGAATTCAGAGAGTGAGAAGAAAAGGGGCCAATATGATTAAGGCAGTGTAGTGAAGGGTCCCTTTGAGTAGGTGATACTGGATATCAGACTTTAAAATATGACAGAAAATGCGTGGAAATATATAATATATACAAGAAGTATGTTGTTGGGTGTCATCAAGTAAATTCCGACTCATAGCATCCATGTCTGACAGAGTTGAACTGCCCCATAGGAATTTCTTGGCTGCAGTCTTTCTGGAAGCATATCACCAGGTCTTTCTCCCATGGTGCTGCTGGGTGGGTTCCAACAGCCAACCTTCTTGTTAGCAGCTTAGTGCTTAAATATCTGAGCCACCATGGCTCTTTACGAGAAATAGATATAATAAGATTCCAGGAAAAAAAAAATTGCAGATGTAATCCTTCAGATTAAAGAAGTTTTGAGTATATACTTCAAATATCTCGCTACATACCAGGGGAAATACTTTAAAGTATATCAATACCGAGACATACACTGAGTAATTTTTTAGCTTTTACTATTAAAGACAAAATTCTAAGAGTACTTACTCTACATGGATTTTTCATTAGCAAAGAAGCGAAACTATGGATGGTCATAGACCTTACTTCTCCAAGATTAAGTGTGAAAAGCTTAAGGAGTTGTATTGATTCATTTTGGGTGAAGAATTGTGACTCAGGAAGTGCAAAGCCAGTCAAATGCAAAGAAACAAAAACTAACCCTTGAAAATTATAAAGTCTCACTGAATATACTACCTAGGGAGGATTTTTTTTTAATTATAGGAAAAAAAAGATTAAAAACAATCTCAAAGACAAACATGAGCCAATTGAGGAATGCATAAAAATAATACAAGAATAAAATCTTAGTAGTTATTGCCAATGTGAACATAAAATTATATATGTGTATATTTATCTTGATAAAGAGAATTAACGAAGTTAGAACTAATATTAACGATCTGAATCCAAAATCCCAAATCAAACCTATAAACCCTGAGACATGCAGTATAATTAAGGGAAGAAATTGAAAGTTTCTATTTCTCTATTTACATTGAAGGAATCAATGTGTACCATTTCTTTCATGGCTTTGATAACTGAAGAAATATAAATCACATGTGATATTTAATAATCTAATTTTACTATTATTAAAATGAACAAAAATCTTTATATTCTAAATCATTAGAAAATAAAATTGCAAAGGCATTATAGTAACCAAATTAAAGGGAATATAACGCATATAGATGTACACATAAACCAAAATGTTAGCAACAGGCATCTCTTGGTGATAATTATATTTGTGATTTTACGTCCTTCTTTGTATTTTCCAATTTTGTAAATAAATATATATTGCCCTTATAATCACTATGGCCTCTGGAGGAATTTTTAGTGTCTCTTTTCTTAATCCTGACTCATCATTTTGCTTATTTTCATTTAGGATGTTTTCCCTACTAACTCTAAAACTGACCTTGTTGTTCTTCATGGTGTTCTTTGCATATTAATTTCCATGTAACCCTTATAGCCAGGTCTGTTCTTACCTGCATCTCTGGGCCCAATCCACCAGCTAGAGGCCAGTCAATTCCACTTCTATATCCAGCCTTAGAACAAGTAGGTTATGAAACAGCTGCCGGCTCTAACCTTCTCTGATCCTATGATCTAAGCTATACCCCGGGGCATACTATGTATTATAACTAAGCTTTTTTGCTGTTATTTTTTAACTCCTGCCAATAAAGTTGACTAATTCCTTCTAAAAAAGACAAACTTCATTTTAAAATCTATACACTAAAATACTATTTTTCTATGAAGAAGTACAATTTGAACTTCAACTGAAGTATTTTTAATATAGGTACAAATTTTGATCTTGGTGATCTTTTCTTCTAAGGATTCCAGACAGTGATGTGAGATAACACTTTTGGTGTTTCCCACCAAAGTCAAAAATCATCCTGTATTAAGCAATGTTCACATTTCAAAGTGAGAGTCAGAATATATGCGTTATGCACCCTTTGGTGCCAGAATTTTTTGTTTTTTTCCTTTTTTACACAGAATATAAAAACTAGCCTCAAAACACTGATCTCCACAGTCACTTATACTATACACTGAGTATGTGAACATAGACACAACCCAAGGGTTGTTAATCAGTCACAACTCAGCATTTTATCAGCTTCAGAGCACATTTTTAAATGTAAAATATACAATTTTAAATCTCATGCTTCCACTTGCTAGGATTAACACGTTTTACTGTTCTTGCTAATACTCCAATGTCATATAGAAATAAGAAGGCTGATATGCAGAAAAATAAATAAATAAAAAGGAAAGAGGAAGCTAATAGAAGGTGAAAATAAATGGGTGGCCCTGGAAGAGTGAAATAAGAGACGCAAAGATAAAATATAAAAGACTAAGGGCTTCCCGGTTCCTAAGGGAAAAATGCATATATTCCTATCTGACACAGAGATTGAAGTCGAGGAGTTTCTCCTACTATGTGTTGTCTTTCTCTCCTGATTCTCTCATAAAATATTTCAGGATGACAAATTGCTCTTTTAAGTCAAATTTTAAACAGGTGTATTACTATCAGACACAGGCAAAGTTGATCCTAGGTAATACTGTAATGTAAGAGAAATGTGTTTGGGAGAACTTGTCTTTCCTTCCTAACCTCTTCCGCCTACATGTTTTCATTTCTTCCTGATGCATGGAGCCCTAAGAACAATTCTGCTGCCTCACTCTTAAGGCACAAGTTAATATCCTCAAGGAAATCCTTCCTATCCTTAATATCCCGTTTTATGGGGAGGCCGTAAAATCAAATGCTAAATGTGAAAGCTTGTGCATCTGCACATATGTAGCAGCTGTGGAACTATTCTGCCCATATCTGCCATGGGAAGTGTATTGTACTGAAGCTCCAGCTGCTTACCTGTGGATCCACCATCGTATGCACACTGAGGTCATGTTTCCCCTAGGCTGCACTCAGTCACTGAGTGCAACATAGATACTTGGGCAGAGTCATTTCCAACAGGGAACTTTGGCTCAAAGAATTCCTTTCAGCTTGGCTGACACTTTCCTGCAAATGTGCTCCAGTCTGAGAATCTTTATCCCCAACCCTTCTTTCCCATATTCCCTCCACAGTTCTCAGACCTGCTTTGTGATATTAAGACTGCCCTCCTTTTCCTTCTCCCTCTCAAAAAAAAAAAAAAAAAGATAAAATCTTGAATATTTAATTCTATCTTGGCATCTGCCACTCAATGGTTTTAAACTAATGCAAATGGTACTAAGATGTTTAAGCAAACAGTTTGCAAAATGAAGATTTGGAACTTTATCATGTACTGCCTGGTGGATGATGACATCATTCTGAATAGTAAGAGGAGTGCCACTAGAATGGACTTAAGATGGCAACTCAATTGTTAAATATTTCTATTGCGGTTTCCTGGGGGGGTGTTTCAGTGAAGACCTCACTCTTATAGGTACAATGACTCATGCACTTGAAATATTGAGTGGTGAGGTGCTAATAAAAATAGCAAATAGGGACAAATAGCTTTACATAGAGGGCGGAGCCAAGATGGCGGACTAGGCAGACGCTACCTCGGATCCCTCTTACAACAAAGACACGGAAAAACAAGTGAATCGATCACATACATAACAATTTACGAACCCTGAACAACAAACACAGATTTAGAGACGGAGAACGAACTAATACGGGGAAGCAGTGATTGTTTCCAGAGCCTGGAGCCAGCCCACCAGTCAGGTATGGCACAAACACAGAGACCTGCTCCACCCCCCTGAACTAACCCCGGGAGGGGGACCAGCCGGTTCCACGGGTGGCGTGGGACGCAGCCGGTAGGAGAAGTCCCCGGGAGGCAGTGACTGGTCTTGGAACAGAAAGAGCAGCATCTGAGCCGGGGAACCGTCCCGCAGGGATTTGGAGTGGACGCAGGTACGCCATAAACACAGAGAGTTGCTCCACCCCCCTGAACTAAACCCGGGAAGGGGACCAGCCGGGTCGCGCGGGCAGCGTGGGACGCAGCCGGTAGGAGAAGTCCCCGGGAGGCAGCGACTGGTATTGGAGTGGGGAGAACAGCGTCTCAGCTGGGACACTCGGTCACGGCACAAGCACGGGGAGCTGCTCCACCCATCTGAACTAACCCCGGGAGGAGGCCCAACTAGTTCTCGGAGGCGGCACGGCCACGCGGCTGGAGGGACGAGAAGTCCCCGGGAGGCAGCAACTGATTTTGGAGTCGAGAGTGCACCGTCCCAGTAGGGGAGCCTTGACGCTGGGCGTGGGGCTGGAAGCAGAGGATCTGACCGTGACTCCAGTGGGCCAGACCCCCCGGGGGCAATCTCCACACAGCCAGCACACATAGGTGATGCGCCCACGGGAATCTCAGATATAATAGTCATTCCAAGCAAGACAAGCAACTCTGGCTATATTCTGAGGTGCTACTCTCCTATCTCTCTGTTCCCTCCCCCACCCTCCCCAGGCGGCTTCATTAACATCTGAATAGCCTGAGCCAGAGGGAGAACTCTGATAGGGATCTGACTGCATTTTTTTTTTTAGTGGATTTTCTGGAAAAACTAGTTTCCCAGTGGTGGCTCGGAGACAACAATCCATATCAAACCACTTAAAGAAGCAGACCGGGACAGCTACTCCAACCCCCCAAACAAAAGAATCAAAACCTTTCCCAAATGAAGATACAATCTTGGAATTATCAGATACAGAATATAAAAAACTAATTTACAAAATGCTTAATGATATCACAAATGAAATTAGGATAACTGCAGAAAAAGCCAAGGAACACACTGATAAAACTGTTGAAGAACTCAAAAAGATTATTCAAGAACATAGTGGAAAAATTAATAAGTTGCAAGAATCCATAGAGAGACAACATGTAGAAAACCAAAAGATTAACAATAAAATTACAGAATAAGACAACGCACTAGGAAGTCAGAGGAGCAGACTCGAGCAATTAGAATGCAGACTGGGACATCTGGAGGACCAGGGAATCAACACCAACATAGCTGAAAAAAAATCAGATAAAAGAATTAAAAAAAATGAAGAAACCCTAAGAATTATGTGGGACTCTATCAAGAAGGATAACCTGTGGGTGATTGGAGTCCCAGAACAGGGAGGGGGGACAGAAAACACAGAGAAAATAGTTGAAGAACTCCTGACAGAAAACTTCCCTGACATCATGAAAGACGAAAGGATAGCTATCCAAGATGCTCATCGAACCCCATTTAAGATTGATACAAAAAGAAAAACACCAAGACATATTATCATCAAACTCACCAAAACCAAAGATAAACAGAAAATTTTAAAAGCAGCCAGAGAGAAAAGAAAGGTTTCCTTCAAGGGAGAATCAATAAGAATATGTTCTGACTACTCAGCAGAAACCATGCAGGCAAGAAGGGAATGGGACGACATATACAGAGCACTGAAGGAGAAAAACTGCCAGCCAAGGATCATATATCCAGCAAAACTCTCTCTGAAATATGAAGGTGAAATTAAGATATTTACAGATAAACACAAGTTTAGAGAATTTGCAAAAACCAAACCAAAGCTACAAGAAATTCTAAAGGATATTTTTTGGTCAGAGAACCAATAATATCAGATATCAGCACAACACAAGGGCACAAAACAGAACGTCCTGATATCAACTCAAATAGGGAAATCACAAAAACAAACAAATTAAGATTAATTAAAAAGAAAAATACACATAACAGGGAATCATGGAAGTCAATAGGTAAAAGATCACAATAATCAAAAAGAGGGACTAAATACAGGAGGCATTGAACTGCCATATGGAGAGTGATACAAGGCGATATAGAACAATACAAGCTAGGTTTTTACTTAGAAAAATAGGGGTAAATAATAAAATAACCACAAAAAGGTATAACAACTCTATAACTCAAGATAAAAACCAAGAAAAACGTAACGACTCAACTAACATAAAGTCAAGCACTGTGAAAATGAGGATCTCACAATTTACTAAGAAAAACGCCTCAACACAAAAAAGTATGTGGAAAAATGAAATTGTCAACAACACACATAAAAAGGCATCAAAATGACAGCACTAAAAACTTATTTGTCTATAATTACCCTGAATGTAAATGGACTAAATGCACCAATAAAGAGACAGAGAGTCACAGACTGGATAAAGAAACACGATCCATCTATATGCTGCCTACAAGAGACACACCTTAGACTTAGAGACACAAACAAACTAAAACTCAAAGGATGGAAAAAAGTATATCAAGCAAACAATAAGCAAAAAAGAAGAGGAGTAGCAATATTAATTTCTGACAAAATAGACTTTAGACTTAAATCCACCACAAAGGATAAAGAAGGACACTATATAACGATAAAAGGGACAATTGATCAGGAAGACATAACCATATTAAATATTTATGCACCCAATCACAGGGCTGCAAGATACATAAATCAAATTTTAACAGAATTGAAAAGCAAGATAGATACCTCCACAATTATAGTAGGAGACTTCAACACACCACTTTCGGAGAAGGACAGGACATCCAGTAAGAAGCTCAACAGAGACACGGAAGATCTAATTACAACAATCAACCAACTTGACCTCATTGACTTATACAGAACTCTCCACCCAACTGCTGCAAAATATACTTTTTTTTTCTAGCGCACATGGAACATTCTCTAGAATAGACCACATATTAGGTCATAAAACAAACCTTTACAGAGTCCAAAACATCGAAATATTACAAAGCATCTTCTCAGACCACAAGGCAATAAAACTAGAGATCAATAACAGAAAAACTAGGGAAAAGAAATCAAATACTTGGAAACTGAACAATACCCTCCTGAAAAAAGACTGGGTTATAGAAGACATCAAGGAGGGAATAAGGAAATTCATAGAAAGCAACGAGAATGAAAATACTTCCTATCAAAACCTCTGGGACACAGCAAAAGCAGTGCTCAGAGGCCAATTTATATCAATAAATGCACACATACAAAAAGAAGAAAGAGCCAAAATCAGATAACTGTCCGGACAACTTGAACAAATAGAAACTGAGCCACAAAAGAATCCATCAGGCACCAGAAGAAAACAAATAATAAAAATTAGAGCTGAACTAAATGAATTAGAGAACAGAAAAACAATTGAAAGAATTAACAAAGCCAAAAGCTGGTTCTTTGAAAAAATTAACAAAATTGATAAACCATTGGCTAGACTGACTAAAGAAATACAGGAAAGGAAACAAACAACCCGAATAAGAAACGAGAAGGACCACATCACAACAGAACCAAATGAAATTAAAAGAATCATTTCAGATTATTATGAAAAATTGTACTCTAACAAATTTGAAAACCTAGAAGAAATGGATGAATTCCTGGAAAAACACTACCTACCTAAACTAACACATTCAGAAGTAGAACAACTAAATAGACCCATAACAAAAAAAGAGATTGAAACGGTAATCAAAAAACTCCCAACAAAAAGAAGCCCTGGCCCAAACGGCTTCACTGCAGAGTTCTACCAAACTTTCAGAGAAGAGTTAACACCACTACTACTAAAGGTATTCCAAAGCATAGAAAATGACGGAATACTACCCAACTCATTCTATGAAGCCACCATCTCCCTGATACCAAAACCAGGTAAAGACATTACAAAAAAAGAAAATTATAGACCTATATCCCTCATGAACGTTGATGCAAAAATCCTCAACAAAATTCTAGCCAATAGAATCCAACAACTATGCAAGGCTGGTTTAATATCAGAAAAACCATTAATGTAATCCATCACATAAATAAAACAAAAGACAAAAACCACATGATCTTATCAATTGATGCAGAAAAGGCATTTGACAAAGTCCAACACCCATTCATGATAAAAAACTCTTACCAAAATAGGAATTGAAGGAAAATTCCTCAACATAATAAAGGGCATCTATGCAAAGCCAACAGCCAATATCACTCTAAATGGAGAGAACCTGAAAGCATTTCCCTTGAGAACGGGAACCAGACAAGGATGCCCTTTATCACCGCTCTTATTCAACATCGCGTTAGAAGTCTTAGCCAGGGCAATTAGGCTAGACAAAGAAATAAAAGGTATCCGGATTGGCAAGGAAGAAGTAAAGTTATCACTATTTGCAGATGACATGATTCTATACACAGAAAACCCTAAGGAATCCTCCAGAAAACTACTGAAACTAATAGAAGAGTTTGGCAGAGTCTCAGGATATAAAATAAACATACAAAAATCACTTGGATTCCTCTACATCAACAAAAAGAACACCGAAGAGGAAATAACAAAATCAATACCATTCACAGTAGCCCCCAAGAAGATAAGATACTTAGGAATAAATCTTACCAAGGATGTAAAAGACCTATACAAACAAAACTACAAAGCTCTACTACAAGAAATTCAAAAGGACATACTTAAGTGGAAAAACATACCTTGCTCATGGATAGGAAGACTCAACATAGTAAAAATGTCTATTCTACCAAAAGCCATCCATACATTTAACACACTTCCGATCCAAATTCCAATGTCATATTTTAAGGGGATAGAGAAACAAATCACCAATTTCATATGGAAGGGAAAGAAGCCCCGGATAAGCAAAGCACTACCGAAAAAGAAGAAGAAAGTGGAAGGCCTCACCTTACCTGACTTCAGAACCTATTATACAGCCACAGTAGTCAAAACAGCCTGGTATTGGTACAACAACAAACACATAGACCAATGGAACAGAATTGAGAACGCAGACATAGATCCATCCACGTATGAGCAGCTGATATTTGACAAAGGACCAGTGTCAATTAACTGGGGAAAAGATAGCCTTTTTAACAAATGGTGCTGGCATAACTGGATATCCATTTGCAAAAAAATGAAACAGGACCCATACCTCACACCATGCACAAAAACTAACTCCAAGTGGATCAAAGACCTAAACATAAAGACTAAAACGATAAAGATCATGGAAGAAAAAATTGGGACAACCCTAGGAGCCCTAATACAAGGTATAAACAGAATACAAAACATTACCAAAAATGATGAAGAGAAACCCGATAACTGGGAGCTCCTAAAAATCAAACATCTATGCTCATCTAAAGACTTCTCCAAAAGAGTAAAAAGACCACCTACAGATTGGGAAAGAATTTTCAGCTATGACATCTCCGACCAGCGCCTGATCTCTAAAATCTACATGATTCTGTCAAAACTTAACCACAAAAAGACAAACAACCCAATCAAGAAGTGGGCAAAGGATATGAACACACATTTCACTAAAGAAGATATTCGGGCAGCCAACAGATACATGAGAAAATGCTCTCGATCATTAGCCATTAGAGAAATGCAAATTAAAACTACGATGAGATTCCATCTCACACCAGCAAGGCTGGCATTAATCCAAAAAACACAAAATAATAAATGTTGGAGAGGCTGCAGAGAGATTGGAACTCTCATACACTGCTGGTGGGATTGTAAAATGGTACAACCACTTTGGAAATCTATCTGGCGTTATCTTAAACAGTTAGAAATAGAACTACCATACAACCCAGAAATCCCACTCCTAGGAATATACCCTAGACATACAAGAGCCTTCATACAAACAGATATATGCACACCCATGTTTATTGCAGCTCTGTTTACAATAGCAAAAAGCTGGAAGCAAGCAAGGTGTCCCTCAACGGATGAATGGGTAAATAAATTGTGGTATATTCACACAATGGAATACTACGCATCAATAAAGAACAGTGACGAATCTGTGAAACATTTCATAACATGGAGGAACCTGGAAGGCATTATGCTGAGTGAAATTAGAGGCAAAAGGACAAATATTGTATAGGACCACTATTATAAGATCTTGAGAAATAGTAAACCTGAGAAGAACACATACTTTTGTGGTTACGAGGGGGGGAGGGAGGGAGGGTGGGAGAGGGTTTTTTATTGATTAATCAGTAGATAAGAACTGCTTTGGGTGAAGGGAAAGACAACACTCAATACATGGAAGGTCAGCTCAATTGGACTGGACCAAAAGCAAAGAAGTTTCTGGGATAAAATGAATGCTTCAAAGCTCAGCGGAGCAAGCGCGGGGGTCTGGGGAACATGGTTTGCGGGGACTTCTAAGTCAATTGGCAAAATAATTCTATTATGAAATCATTCTGCATCCCACTTTGAAATGTGGCGTCTGGGGTCTTAAATGCTAACAAGCGGCCATCTAAGATGCAGCAGTTGGTCTCAACCCACCTGGAACAAAGGAAAATGAAGAACACCAAGGCCACACGACAACTAAGAGCCCAAGAGACAGAAAGGGCCACATGAACCAGAGACCTACATCATCCTGAGACCAGAAGAACTAGTTGGTGCCCGGCCACAATCGATGACTGCCCTGACAGGGAGCACAGCAGAGGACCCCTGAGGGAGCAGGAGATCAGTGGGATGCAGACCCCAAATTCTCATAAAAAGACCAAACTTAATGGTCTGACTGAGACTGGAGGAATCCCGGCGGCCATGCTCCCCAGACCTTCTGTTGACACAGGACAGGAACCATCCCCGAAGACAACTCATCAGAAATGAAAGGGACTGGTCAGCGGGTGGGAGAGAGACGCTGATGAAGAGTGAGCTAATTATATCAGGTGGACACTTGAGATTGTGTTGGCAACTCTTGTCTGGAGGGGGGATGGGAGGATAGAGAGAGAGGGAAGCAGGCAAAATTGTCAAGAAAGGAGAGACTGAAAGGGCTGACTCAAGAGGGGGAGAGTAAGTGGGAGTAGGGAATGAGATGTATGTAAACTTATATGTGACAGACTGATTGGATTTGTAAACGTTCACTTGAAGGTTAATAAAAGTTATTAAAAAAAAATAGCAAATAGGCTGGTTACTGCTAATTCTAGTTGGCCATTAAAGGAGGACAATGAGAAGCTAAGGGTGATTAATAAGCAGTTCGAGGCTAAGTGTGAAGGTGAAAGTTCTCTTTGGTAGACAGCAGACATTCCAGAGTATTAGACTGAAAATCTGATAAACTCACAGGTTCTAAGAGCCAGAGCTCAGAGCTCCAGAGACATTTTAGTACTTAGTGAAAGCAAGTTTGTTATGCTAAAGCCAGGGTCCTGGCTCGAAAAACCCTACCGCATGGGATGGGAGCATCTGCTTGGAACCCCAGAGGATACTGGCTCTGCAGACTCTCTCCCACCAGCAGAGCTTCCAGATGCAGCCCATCCTGCCCTTGTTAACCTCAACATTTAACTGTGCTGGAAGATGCTGCAGAGAGTCCTCTGCCACTGGGCAACAGATGTCCCTCTAAGAAACTGCACCTACCTATAACTAGGGCTAATCAGAGCATAACCTGGCTGAAGACATGCTGAGCCTGATGAGGGAAGAAAGAAATCATATATAAAAGTAACCGGATTTTTAGAGTACTTGATTGTGAGCAACAGAATGTAAAACTGAACCAATATGAATTCATCAACTTCAGGGTACTTTATGAGCAAGGAACCCCAGGAAGTAGGGCAAACTCACCAAGCTGAAAGAAAGTGATGATTGATGTTGAGTGAAGTGGAAATGCCCAAGTGTTATGGTTAACAAGATAATTTTTTTTTTTTTAACAAGATAGGAATAAACAGGCCAAGGAAAGCGGGCATGATGGAATTGCACATTATTTAAGGCATGAAGATCCACCACATGATTATGATTTACAGAATGGCCCAGAGGGCAAATCCTTCACTAAAGCCATCAGGACCATTCTGGTGAGAAGGGCACGAGAACTAAGGAGGGTACCAAGAAGTTCAGTGGTTGCTATTCTCTACAGGCAAGGCATGAAGGCAAGTAAGAAAAACAGTAACAAAATGGGGCTCATTAATATCTATTGTGATGATAAGCCCTGAGATAATAGAGGCCAGATGGCAACACTTAATATCTAGAAGATGGAACGGCCACAGTTACTGTAATAACCAGTCAAATTGGAGGGTAAACAGAGAAAAAAATAGACACAGGGGAGTTGGGGATGTAGTTATTACAGCGTTTCATCCATTGAAACAAAATAGACTGTGCTATTTAGCATTTAAAATCAAATGAAGGAGAGAATTTCCCTGATAAAAACTCATAATCTTTTGCTCAGTTTCTGGACATGAGTTATTTCCAGAAATGGAACCCAATGACTGCAGAGGTTTTTGGATCCCTATAAGGAAGGGCTCTGCAACACTACAACAATTATATAGAGAAAATGGCTTCATTCATTTGCTTCAATATTTGAACACTGAGAGGAGGGAAATACACAGATATTTTATGGCCTGTATACAGAGAATCAGAGTTGAAATTGATAACCTGAGACCTACAGTATTGTCATACCTTCTGTTATGGTGAGGACTATGGGGGCTAAGCCAAAAAAAAAAAAAGAACCCTTTGCTGTTGAGTCGATTCTGACTCATAGAGACCCTATAGGACAGAGGAGAACTGCCCCATAGGGTTTCCAAGGAGCACTTGGTAGATTTGAGCTGCCAACTTTTTGGTTAGGAGCCAAACTCTTAACCACTATGCCACCAGGTTTTCTATGGGGGCCAGGAAAATAAAATAAATGGATTCCTGTCCAAAGTCTAGTTTAAAGTGAGATCACTGGTCCTGCAGACCCACCAGATAGCCCTAAGTTGTATAACTGAATTTGGCATACTGAGACATCAAAGTAACCTGAGTATTGGATCCTTATAATAAGGGATGCCAAATAGAAACCTCAGAAATGCTAGTTATGATAATAAATAAAAAATGATGTTATACTGTAGGGCTGATGGCCACGATCAATGACACCACTAAAATCCTAATAGATGCAGAGGTGATTCTCCCTATCATATTTTGATTTATTTTACCATTTTGAGGGCTAAAAAACTCAGATGGATCCTGGAGAGTGACTCTATACTACCAAAAACTCAATGATGTCATAGGCATGATATTAGCTGTGCCAGATGTCTTACTTGTCATACGATGATTTATTTAGGAAATGTTTCCTTCTCCATTCAATTATTAAAGAGGAGTAGGAAATAGCTTGCATCCATGTTATGTGAACAAAAATATTAATTTCCAGTTTTGCTTAGATCATATTAACTTTCCTAGTGTCTGTTATAATATGGATTAAAAAGATCTAAACCTCTTAGGCATATCACAAAACATCATACTGATCTCTTTATATCTAATCCTGACTCAGAGAATATGTATTGAGTGATTTGAACTAGAATTAATGCAATTTGTAATGTATTTTTAGCTGGAGAGGGTCCATTTATTGCCCTTTGTTAAAACAAAAATATAAAATGTTACATATTGCTTAAAAAAGACTTTGCAGAATTGGTCTAAATCATCTGTTCTCGTAAGATTTTGTTCATAGGTCCACTTTTCAGTTGAAAACAAATAAAGAAGAAAGGAAAATAAAGATTTTAATATGGAGAGAGAGAGAGGGAGGTAGGAAGGAAGGAAGGAAAGAAGAGATTAGATCCCCATTTTAACCATGAGGAAATTGAGACTGAGAGAAGTTAAGTAATTTTTGTCAAGGTACTTTGTTTAAAGAGTATTGAAACTGTTACTTGATCCCTTCTCTGCTGATTCCAAAGCCCTTTCTCTACCCCATACACAACTAAGGCAAAATAGGAAATGATATTTATGAGATTTAAAAAATATATATTTTAATTAATTATGTAAGTTGACTCTTTTTTAAATATCGTTATACAATATAATCTGAATAATTGTCATGGATTATATTCTTCAACCTTTGTGTAAATGGAAAACTATTGATATGCTTCAGAATAAATTTATAGTACTTAATTTTTTTAATATTTTAAACTATTTAATAATGTTACAATCTATAGCTATTTTTCTTAGTAATAATTAAGATTTGACAACACAATTTAAAATTTATAACATTGGTAAAAATAGTGACTCATAGTCATGAAAACTATAAACATTGGCTTTTGACAAATGTTTATTTGTGGGAGGTTTCAAACAAAGATATTTCTGGATTTGGTTATGGAGTAACAAATATTCCAGCTCTCCACGATTAAAAAAAAAAAAAAGAAGTATCATCATTTTGGTTTCCTTGTTTCACTAGCTTCAACCACTTTCTTAGATGGATTAAGATAAATATTTTCTCTTTAAAGAACAGAAGACATTGTTCTGTGTTAGTGGTTATTTGGGTAACCTATCAGGATCTCTTAATTCAGCATAAGTACAAGTGACTCAGATAAATATCTACTGTGATAAAGAAATTGACAATGAAATTGTCACTGAGCTGCTCCAAGATTGATGATCCTTCTTAATCATAAGATATCATTATCAATTCGGGCACCCAAAAGGAAATCACAGGGCTGTTGAAAGTATGACACTATTACTTTTCTCAAAAGAGATATTACCTAAGATTTGCTCTGGTTAGTAAGTCCTTTTTTCCTTAATAAAAACTCTGTAAATATATACAATATTAAGAATTTATTTTTTTGTTTTATTTTAATTTTTAAAGTGAAAGTTTACAAATCTAGGCAGTTTCTCATACAAAAAATTATATACATCTTGCTCGAAAAAAACAAATGAAACCCACTGCCGCTGAGTCGATTCTGACTCATAGCGACCCTGTAGGACAGAGTAGAACTGCCGGATAGAGTTTCCAAGGAGCGCCTGTCGGATTCGAGCTGCTGTCTTCTTGGTTAGCAGGAGTAGCACTTAAACACTACGTCTCCAGGGTTTCCATACACTTTGCTGTCTACTCCTAATTGCTCTCTCCCTAATGAGAGAGCACACTCCTTCCCTCCACTCTCTTTTCATGTCCATTTGAACAGCTTCTAATCCCCTCTGACCTCTCATCTCCCCTCCAGACAGGAGCAGCCAACATAGTCTCATGTGTCTACTTAATCCAAGAAGCTCATTCCTCACCAGTATCGTATTCTATCTCATTGTCTAGTCCAATTCCTGAATGAAGAGTTGGTTTTGGGAATGGTTCCTGTCTTGGGCTAACAGGAAGTCTGGGGACCATGATGACCAGCGTCCTTCTAGTCTCAGTCAGACCATTAAGTCTTGTCATTTTATGAGATTTGGGGGTCTGGATCCCACTGCTCTCCTGTTCCCTCAGGGATTCTCTGTTGTGTTCCCTGTCAGGGCAGTCATCCACTGTAGCCAGGCACTATCTAGTTCTTCTGGTCTCAGGCTGATGTAGTCTCTGGTTTATGTGGCCCTTTCTCTCTTGGGCTAGTAATTACCTTGTGTCCTCGGTGTTATTCATTCTCCTTTGCTCCGCATGGGTTGAGACCATCTGATGCATCTTCGATGGCCACTTGCTGGCATTTACAACCCCAGACGCCACTCTCCAAAGTGGGATGCAGAATGATTTCCTAATAGATTTTATTATGCAAATTGACTTAGATTTCCCCTGAAACTATGGTCCCCAAACACCCGCTCCTGCCACGCTGGACTTTGAAGTGCTTGGTTTATTCAGGAAGCATCTTTGCTTTTGGATTAGTCCAATTGTTCTGACCTTTCCTGTATTGTGTGTTCTCTTTCATTCACATAAAATAGTTCTTATCTAATATGTAATGAGTGAAAACACCTCTCCCTCTCTCCCTCCCTCCCCTCCTCATAACCATCAAAGAATATTTTCTTCTCTGTTTAAACTATTTCTCGAGTTCTTATAATAGTGGTCTTATACAATATTTGTCCTTTTGCAATTGACTAATTTCACTCAGCATAATGCCTTCCAGGTTCCTCCATGTTATAAAACAATTCATGGTTTCATCATTGTACTTTATTGATGCATAGTATTCCATTGTGAGGAATGTTTATCCATTCATCCATTGATGGGCACCTTGGTTGCTTCCATCCTTTTGCTATTGTAAACAGTACTGCAATGAACATGGGAGTGCATATATCTGTTCCTGTAAAGGCTGCTATCACTCTAGGATATATTCCAGGGAGTGGAATTGCTGGATGTTATGGTAGTTCTATTTCTACCTTTTTAAGGAAGCACCCGATCAATTTCCAAAGTACCATTTTACACTCCCACCAGCAGTGCATAAGTGTTCCAGACTCTCCACATCCTCTCTAACATTTATTATTTTGTGTTTTTTGGATTAATGCCAGCCTTGTTGGAGTGAGATGGAACCTCATTGTAGTTTTGATTTGCATTTCTCTAATGGCTAAGGATCGTGACAATTTCCTCATGTATCTGATAGTTACCTGAATGTCTTCTTTAGTGAAGTGCCAGTTCATATCTTTTGACCATTTTCTATTTGGGTTGTCTTTCTGAGTTGAGTTTTTGCAGTACAATGTAGATTTTAGAAATCACGTGCTGATTAGAAATCTCATAGCTAAAAACTTTTTCCCCTCTGCAGGTAATCTTTTGACTCTTTTGGTGAAGTCTTTGGATGAGCACAGGTGTTTGATTTTTGGAGTTCCCAGTTATCTAGTTTCTCTTCTAAAATTGCTGGTAATGTTTTGTATACTGTTTCTGCCTTGTATTAGGTCTCCTAATATTGCCCCTATTTTTTCTTACTTGATCTTCATCATTTTACATATTATATTTAGGTCTTTGATACATTTTGAGTTCATTTTTGTGCATGGTGTGAGGTATGGGTCTTGTTTCATTTTTTTGCAGAAGGATATCCAGTTATGCCAGCACCATTTGTTAAAAAAAGACTGTCTTTTCCCCATTTAACTGTTTTGGGGGCTTTGTCAAATATCAACAATTCATATGTGGATGGATTTATGTCTGTATTCTCAATCCTGTTCCATTGGTCCATGTATCCGTTGTTGTACCAGTACTGGGCTGTTTTGACTACTGTGGCGGTATAATAGGTTTTAAAATCAGGTAAAATAAGGCCCCCACTTTGTTCTTATTTTTCGGTTATGCTTTACTTATCCAGGCCCTCATTCATTTCCATATGAAGTTGGGGATTTGTTTCTCCATGTCATTAAAAAATATTGTTGGAATTTGGATCAGAATTGCATTGTATCTGTAGATCGCTTTTGGTAGAATGGACATTTTTACAATGTTAAGTCTTCCTATTCATGAGCAAGGTATGTATTTCCACTGATGTAGGACTCTGGATTTCTTGCAGTAGTGTACTGTACTTTCCTTTGTATAGGTCTTTTACATTTCTGGTAAGATTTATTCCTAAGTATTTTATCTTCTTGGGGGCTACTGTAAATGGTATTGATTTGGTGATTTCCTCTTCGATGGTCTTTCTGTCGGTGTAGAGGAATCCAACTGACTTTTGTATGTTTATTTTGTATCCTGATTCTCTGCTGAACTGTTCTTTTAGTTTCAGTCATTTTCCTGAGGATTCTTTAGGGTTTTCCATGCATAAGACCATGTCATCTGCAAAAGAGATACTTTTCCCTCTTCCTTACCAATCTGGATGCCCTTTATTTCTTTACCTAGCCTAATTTCTCTTGCTAGGACGTCCAGCACAATGTTGAATAAGACTGGTGATAAAGGGCATCCTTGTCTGGCTCCCAGTCTCAATGGGAATGCTTTCAGGCTCTCTCCATTTTGGATGATGTTGGCTATTGTCTTTGTATATAAAAAAAAATGCCCTTTATTATGTCAAGAAATTTTCCTTCTATTCCTGTTTTGCTGAGAATTTTTATCATGAATGGGTGTTGAACTTTGTCAAATGCCTTTTCTGCATCAATTGATAAAACCATATGACTCTTTTACTTATACAAAGTATCACATTACTTGTTTTTCTGATTTTGAACCACCCCTGCATATCTTGTATGAATCCCACTTGTTCATGGTGAGTTATTTTTTTGATATGTTGTTGAATTCTATTGGCTAGAATTTTGTTGAGTTTTTTTGCATATAAGTTAGTGAGGGGTATAGGTCTGTAATTTTCTTTTTTGTGGTGTCTTTTTACCTTTTTTTTTTTTTTTTACCTGGTTTTGGTATCAGGGATATACTGGCTTCATAGAATAAGTTTGGGAGTATTCTGTCTTTTTCTATGCTCTGAAACACCTTAGTAGTAGTGGTGTTAATTCTTCTCTTAAAGTTTGATAGAACTCTGCAGTGAAGCCGTCTGGGCCAGGGCTTTTTTTTTTGTAGGGCGTTTTTTGGTTACTTTTTCAATCTCTTCTTTTGTTATGGGTCCATTTAGTTGTTCCACCTCTGTTTGTGTTAGTTTAGGTAAGTAGTGTGTTTCTAGGAATTCATCCATTTCTTCTAGGTTTTCAAATTTGTTAGGGTATAATTTTTCATAGAAATCTGATATGATTCTTTCAATTTCAGTTGGGTCTGTTATAATATCACCCATCTCATTTCTTATTCAGGTTATTTGCTTCCTCTCCTGTTTTTCTTTTTTCAGTTTGGCCAATGGTTTATCAATTTTGTTGTTTTTTTCCAGCTTTTGGTCTTGTTAATTCTTTCAATTGTTTTTCTGATTTCTATTTCATTTAATTCTGCTCTAATTTTTATTATTTTTCTAAAGGTGTCTGAGGGTTCCTTTTGTTGCTCCCTTTTTATTTATTCAAGTTCTAGGGATAATTCTTTGATTTTGGACCTTTCTTTTTGTGTGTGTGTGTGTGTTTGCATTTATTGATATAAATTGATCTCTAAGCACTGCTTTTTCTGTGTCCCAAAAGTTCTGATAGGAAGCGTTTTCATTCTCATTGAACTCTATGAATTTCTTTATTGCATCCTTAATGTCTTCTACAGCCCAGTCTTTAGTGTTCATTTTCCAAGTGTTTGATTTCTTCTCCCTGCTTTTTCTGTTATTGATTTCTACTTTTATGGCCTTATGGTCAGAGAAGATGCTCTGTAATATTTCGATGTTTTGAATTCTGCTAAGGTTTGCTTTATGGCCCAATATGTGGCCTATTGTAGAGAATGTTCCACGTGCACTAGAAAAGAAAGTACATTTAGCTGCTTTTGGGTGGAGTGTTCTGTTTATGTCTATGAGGTCAAGTTGGTTGATTGTGGCATTTAGATCTTCCGTATGTTTATTCAGCTTCCTTCTGCATGTCCTGTCATTCACCAAAAGTGGCGTGTTGAAGTCTACTGCTATAATTGTGGAGCTGTATATCTCACTTTTCAATGCTGTCAGAGTGCTTTATGTATCTTGCAGCCCTGTCATTGGGTTCATAAATATTCAGTATGGTTAATTCTTCCTGGAATATTGCCCCTTTAATAATTGTATAGTGCCCTTCCTTATCTTTTGTGATGGATTTAACTTTAAAGACTATTTTCTCAGAAATTAGTATTGTCACTTCTGCTCTTTTTTGATTGTTGTTTGCTTAATACATTTTTCCATCCTTTGGGTTTTAGTTTGTTTGTGTTTCTAAGCCTAAGGTATGTCTCTTGTAGGCAACAGATAGATGGATCAAGTTTTTTTTTATCCATTCTGCCACTCTCTGTCTCTTTATTGGTGCATTTAGTCTATTTATATTCAGCTTAATTATGGATAGGTATGAATTTTGTGATGTCATTTTGAAGTTTTTTTTATGTGTTGTTGACGGTTTCTTTTTCCCATTTAGTTTTTGGGGCTGAATAGTTTATCTTTATATATTGTATTTTTTTCTTATTCATTGTCATTGATTTTGTTTCTGCTGAGTCTCTATTTTTTCTTGTATTTTATTTTGATGTGTAGGATAGTTTGTCTCCTTTATGGTTACCTTAATATTTACCACTATTTTCTAAGTTTAAATCTAACTTTTATTTTTTTATATCACTTTGTCTCCCTCTCCATATGAAAGATCTATGACTACATTTCTTTGTCCCTCCATTGATTTGATGTTGCCTTCTTTACATAATAACATAGCTGTTTCCCTGTTTTGAGTTTTTTTTTTTTTTTTAATCTTGATTTATTTTTGTGATTTCCTTGTCTGGGTTGACATCTGATTGCTCTGTCCAGTGTTCTAGTCTTGGTTTGATACCTGATATTATTGATTTTCTAACCAAAGGACTCCCTTTAGTATTTCTTGTAGTTTTGGTTTGGTTTGGTTTTGACAAATTCCCTAAACTTCTGTTTACCTGGAAATATCCTAATTTCATCTTCATATTTGAGAAACAGTTTTGCTGGATATATGATTCTTGGCTGGCAATTTTTTTCCTTCAATGCTTTATATAAGTCATCCCATTGCCTTCTTGCCTTCATGGTTCTTGCTGAGTAGTATGTGTTTATTCCTATTGACTCTCCTTTGTAGGTGACTTTTCATTTATCCCTAGCCGCTCTTAAAACTCTCTCTTTAACCTTGGTTTTGGCAAGTTTGATTATAATATGTATTGGTGACTTACTTTTAAAATCTACCTTATGTGGAGTTCGATGAGCATATTGGATAAATATCTTCTCATCTTTCACGATATCAGGGAAGTTTTCTGCCAGCAAATCTTCAACAATTTTCTCTGTATTTTCTGTTATCCTTCTCTCTTCTGGTACTTCAGTCTCTCTTAGATTATTTGTCTTGATAGAGTCCCACATGATTCTTAAGGTTTCTTCATTCTTTTAAATTCTTTTTTTTCTGATTTTTCTTCAAATATATTTGTGCCAAGTGCTTTGTCTTCAGTCTCACCAATTCTGCCTTCCACTTGCACAAGTCTGCTCCTCTGACTTTCTATTGAGTTGTCTAATTCTGTAATTTTATTGTTAATCTTCTGAATTTCTGATTGCTGTCTCTCTATGGATTCTTGCAGCTTATTAAACTCTTCATTATGTTCTTGAAGAACCTTTTTTAGTTTCTTCAACTGCTTTATCTGTGTGTTCCTTGACTTGGCCTGCATATTGCCTGATCTCCTTCTTGAAGTCTTGAAGAGCCCTGTATATTAACTTTTTGTACTCTGCATCCTATAATTCCAGGAAGGCACTTTCATCTCAAAGATCCCTTGATTCTTTGTTTTGAGAGCTTGTTGAAATGATCATGGTCTGTTTCTTTATGTGATTCAATATTGCCATCTATAAGTTATTGTATTAGTTTATTTTATGTTTGCTTACTGTATTGTAGCTTCTTGCTTTTATTATTTTGATATGCCCAAATAGGTTGCTTGAGTGAGCTAGCCTGATTATTTTCACGTTTGAATCTCTGATGTCCTGTCCCCAGGTGGTTAGAGCTGTTATCCGGTATATCAGCCTAGAAGTACATTCACTTTTCTTGTATGAATTCAGCTCAGGTGTCCAGGTAGCTGATCATCAAGTGTGTGGCACAGGCTCTGTCCTACAGTCTTAGAGGGGCAGGGGTGATTGGTGTAGGTACCGGTATCTGGTTGCAGCAGGGGGGTCATGCTCTGAACAAGGAAGGGGCTGAGAATAGTCCCCCAAGTGTCTCTGATTAAAGCACATCTCTCTTCCTTAGAGTGTATAGGTGGTTGGGTTCTGCAGATGGACCGTGGGCCCCCAATGCTTTTGGTTGTAAGGACTGGGAGGTACCAGTTATTCTTGGACCTCTGTTGCAGGTGGCTTGGTAACCTGAGTGGAGCCACCAGTCCTTAGGCCCTTGATGTGGATAGGTGAGGACCCTGTTTAATAGACAAAGTGTTGTCAAATATCAAGCACCCACCTCTTAACCACACAGCTGAAATAGTTTCAGTCTGCTGACAAGGGCCTATTCTCCCAAAATAGGCACACAGGTACTTGCAGGGGGGAAAGGTATTCAAAGTCCATGAACCATTTATGCCTGGACAGGGGCCACTTCTGTCCGGAGCTCCTCAGGTTCCTGGAGCTGGCAAATTATCTTTTTCCCCAACTGTGAATTTATTCCTTCTCCAGGGCTGGGACCATGGCTCCTGATGCTCAACAGGGCCTATCTCAGGCCCAGGGAAATCAACAGCCCCTGAAGCTGGCTTGTGGGCAGGGGGCACATTAAAATATACATAAGTACCTAGCTTTTGTTGAAAGCACTGTTCTTCTCCAGTTCCAGAGGTGTAAGTTGTACACCTTTCTGCTTCTCCCTGACGTAACTGTGGCTGAACACTACTTCCAGCCTGCCACAGCCACCTGTGGCAGGAATGGTGCCTAAGGGATCCTGGCAATTCAAGTCAGGTAACTCCTCTCTGCTTCTGAACTTTCTCTCCCTCCCCCTGCTGCTCAGTCCATTTTCTGACTTTGTCTTTCATGTTCAGGGCTCCTAGCTTGTCATAAATATAGTAGTTTCACTTGTTTTTTGGGGTCTTTGTTGTAAGAGGGATTGTGGGAAGTGTCTGGCTGTTCTTCCATCTTGGCCCTGCCTCCAACATTAAGAATTAAAAAAAAAAAAAGAAAACCTCTGATTCTTCTTAAGGAAGGAATGGCATGTCTTCGATCTTTCTTACATTTAAACTCAACACACAAAAAGGAACTGAATTTTTTATTAGTGTACTTTAGTTGGGACAGGGCCTATATTAGATTTGAACATTTCATAATATAATAATGCCTATCACATGGTGTATACACTTTATAAAAATGTTCAATTTTATAGTTACAAATGCCTTCTTTTATATATTTGGTATAATTAATTGTTTAATATTCATACCATTTAGAAAGTGATTATATACATAGTACATTTACAAAATGATTATGTATATAATACACACACACATATTAATTTGGAATTAGAAATAAAGCAAATTTATTCAGTAAGTACATAGATCTATTATGCATGTATGGATTTTTTTTCTTTTTTAAAACTGTTTTGAAGCAGATGCTAAATTCTGTCTAACTTTACTTATTTTTAGGGCCCTGGTGACTCAGTGGTTAAGAGCCACCCTATGCTATGGCTGTGAACCAAAAAAGTTGGCCGTTCAAATCCACCAGCTACTCCTTGGAAACCCTATGGGGCAATTCTTTTCTGTCCTATAGGGTTGCTATGAGTCAAAATCAACTCAGTGGCAACGGGTTTTGTTTTGGTTACTTATTTTCAGCTCATAGATAATATGTATGGTGTGTGTGTATGTGTGAATTCCCAAACAGGGTGGAATTTAATTCATTCCAGGAAGAATTCGAAGTGTTTCCATCATAATACCATTGTTTCATCACTTTGATTATCAGTTAGATGTCCAGAGAGGTCCTTTTTAGATCATTTATAGCCAAATTAATATTGAAAGAACTGAAGTGCCAAAGGTAAAAAGAAAACAAACAAAAAGGTGATACTTAGTTCTAAGTGTTTGCCAGGACTTTGTAAGATTTCTATGAAATTACTCTAAATGTATTAGCTTGGAGCTAAAGAGAATTTTATGATAATTCATACCTGCTGATAAGTAAAGCATTGTGGAATTTAATTTCTTACCTCAGAATATTGTTTTAATTATGATGCAGATGTGCCTTTAATCAGGAAGTAGTTACAAAAATGTTTTGTTACGTGTGTTATCAATGCTGCCACTTGAATGTGCTAATGATGGATTACCCAATAAGCAAGATTTGCACGTGGTTAATTGTGTTTATTTACTTATATGTAGTGCACAATTTCACCTGTTTTCACCATATGAAACTCATGTGAAATTGTGTGCTACAGATTATTAGGTAAACACAATTAAGCCTGTGTATACTTCGTTTACTGTAAACTGGTACATACAGTGTTTACTTATTAATCCGTCCCTTGTAGTATTCTAATTGCCTTGGAGGGGTCCCTGGGGGTACAAATGGTTAAAGTGCTTGGCTGCTAACAGAAAGGTTGGCAGTTCAAGTCCAAGAGATACCTCAGAAGAAAGGCATGGCAATCTACTTCTTAAATATCATCCACTGAAAACCCCATGGAGCACAATTTTATCCTGACACATTTGTGGTCACCATGAGTCAGAATCAATGCAATGGCACCTGGTCTGGGGACTGGTAGTGACTTACTGGATTTTCCTAATTTCTTAACACCTTGCTTTACTTGATGAGGTGTTGATCATGAAAGCACTTCTTGCTACTAGCTAAACTGAAGACCAGGTGGCTATAATCAGATTCTGTTGATGAAGAGATGTCCCAAGGGATGATCTGACAATTTTGGTCCAGATATGTTTTCTACTTTTTTATTTAATCAGCCCTCAGAGATTGTTTCCTTTGTAAATTAATAAAAACAGAAATGGTTTTGCTTAAAAATAATCAAAATAGTGACTTTTGTTTTTTCATTCTTTTATTCCAATATTTAAAAAAAAAAAAAAAAACAACTATTTTCTGGACAACTATTGCACACCAGGCAATAGAATAAGCGCAAGGTACTCATGGTCTGTTAATACACTGGGTCTCTGCACTGGAAAAGTGAAACTTAAATTATTGAATCACATACACAAGATTCTAAGGAGATAAATCGAATTGTTACTCAATTTTGTTACCAACAATCTGTAATACTTCCAACCACCCAGATCGCTACCATGGCAAAATCAAAGCAATCCAGCTTCATTTTGGAAAGAGAAGAATATTGTTTACGTCATTACTGCCTAGAGTTTTACTTATCACAATATATTTACTTAAATTTCTAACTCATAGTTAAAAAATACTATGAAAATAATGTGTATCTCAGTAGTTCCCAATTGTTCCTGAATACACATACACATTTTGTCCCCACCATATAGGTAACTGCCCTGTGCAGTATCCCATTTTATGGAAAGGAAACTGATGCTATTAAAGGTAGAGTGACTCACCTAAGACTCAAATTTTAGTAAGTGTTGTATGTAAAATATGAAATCATATCCTTTAATCCTTTGTCCTGGATTTTTTGATACCACAAAGAGATTACTAACAGCTACAAAAGTCTTGCTTTGTTTACCATGTGCTATTTAATTGTACAGATCATGGCTCTTAAACTATATTATAGATATGTTTATAACTCTTAGAATATTTTATATATGAGATTAAAAATTTTGAAGGACTTATATCTAAGTGAATATTTTGATGTGACTCAGGGCTTGAAAGAGAAAAACTTGTATTACTGAGGGTGGGAAATAATTTGTTGAGTGTACCATACCAAACTTATCACTACTGCATCATCTTTACTCAGTCCATTACATATTATTTATCCCACCCTGGTAGCTTAGTACAGAAACAATTGAGAGCTTTTATTCCTGTAGTGAACACCCCATAATATACATATATATTGGTGTCTTATAATGTAGTCATTTGCCTTCTTTTCTGAAGAGAGTTTTCTGCTTGGGGAGTAATCTAATTGCAGTTATCGAAATTACTATTCTCCTAATAGTGGGGGTGCTGGTTTGTTTTGCTTCTCTCTTGGGCCATAGAATGCTTTGTATTTGGGCCAGATAGATTAATCTTATTTATACAAACTATGCCTACCCTCTCTCTCTTATCAATAATTGTGGAGTTTTGGAAGCAGGAAAATGAATTCAGGCGACACTGCCACTATAAACTACTTCATAATATAGTCATCAAAGTTTTCCTTCTTTTTAACAAACCGCAGGGCTACAGTATGAATAACTGCTTTGGCAGGTTGTGTGGAGTCTTCTGATATTCCCAGGGCAATGAACTTTGATTCTTATTGATTGCTTTCTGTCAGCTCATCTCTCCTCTCTCTATACTCCTTCCTCCTTTCCATCCCTCTACCACTTTGTCTCTTTGGTTATACCATATCATTGTATTGGGATGTCCCTGTCTGACTGAGGAGCCTTGCTAACAGGAGGGATTTGAAGAGATGGCTTTAACAGATCACTATCAACCTTGAGATATCATGGCACAATGTCAAAAAACTTGAGATTTTTTGAAGCATATTGCCTTAGTTATCTAGTGCTGCTATAACAGAAATACCACAAATGGATGACTTTAACAAACAGAAATTTGTTTTTTTCAGCTTTGGAGGCTAGAAGTCTAAATTCAGGGTGCCAGCTCTAGGGGAAGGCTTTCTCTTTCTATAGGCTCTGGAGGAAGATGCTTGTCTCTTCTGAGCTTCTGGTCCTGTACCATCTTCTTGTGCTTGGCATCTCTATTCCCTTGTTTCCCTTCTGCTTGCCTGTTTAATGTCTTTTATTTCTCAAAAGAGATTGGCTCAAGATACACCCTACGCTAATCCTGTCTCATTAACGTAACAAAGACAGCCTTTTCCAAAATAAGATTATAAACACAGGCATATTTTGTGGGACACAATGCAATCCATAACAAATATCAACTGTCAAATAAAAATAACTTTTGAAA
Source organism: Loxodonta africana (assembly GCF_030014295.1). Classification (NCBI taxonomy): domain Eukaryota; kingdom Metazoa; phylum Chordata; class Mammalia; order Proboscidea; family Elephantidae; genus Loxodonta; species Loxodonta africana. Next base: position 124,577,684 of record NC_087346.1, read on the forward strand.
GTATATTGTGATAATACATTCATCTTTCTATAAGATCTCTTTGTTTGGTATTTATCCTTTCTGAAACCTCATAGTGTTGTTACCATAGAAACCATTCATGAGATAATTATCCATCATTTAAGAGTACTAAGAATAAGAGAAATTATTCAGGGAAAATATATGCCAAGCATAGTCAGTTAGGATTTTATGAAGATTGTTGAAGATCACCTACATTCTCTCCAAACATCATTTTTCTTAATCCACATTTAGCAAAATTTTACATATGTCACCATAATGGTGCATACAGGTTTGTTTCCTCTACGTGAATGCCTTGGGCCTATTTTTTAAATAGCACTGAAGAAGCAGTATGTACATATTTTTACTTACTGGAAATCAATTATGATAAACTTAAAAGAAAGAACAAAAAGAAGGAGAGAAAGATGAGTCAGTAAGCATAAAATAGCAATTTAAATAGTATAGGCTAATTGCCATTTACTCAATAAAGTATTTGTCCCCTAATGAGCATGATAAGAGTTTAAGTAAACTTGCTATTCCCTCAGCCAGTTTCACACCCAATTTCCATAGTCAGCACAGACTTGGGAAGTGTTTGAAAATAATCTAAATCTTCTTCCTACTTCTTGGCTTCAAATACCTGAAAGTCAACTACGCCATTTGCTATTCATCTGGAGAAACAGTGATGAAAGTGGCTATGTTCTTCAGTTAAGAACTGATATTCAGTGTCACACTTTTCAGATGTTACAAAAGTCTAAGGACTTCTCTATTTGGGTTGTCAGAACAGCACCTCCATTCTCTGAGTCAAATGAGAAGTGACATTGTTATCAATATCTCACAGCTTCCACCTTCCTCTCGTCATTCAACCCCCTTTCTTTTTTTGCAATGATCTTCCTGTATAGAGAACCACAGTGTAATTATAAAGTTCTCACTCCTATCGCCATGACTACTAAACGTATTCCTGGACTGATGATATTCCACAAGCTGGGAAAGGGAGTATTGGAATCTGAGGGCAACTTCAAGGCCCAAATACAATCTTATGTCTAAGGGAGTTAGAGGGCACTTGGCTTTGTGATGTTGCTTCTTCACTTGTACACCAATGTCACCAACCCAAGTTCTTCATCACCTAGAATACTGCCATGCCTGTCACCACAGTGTACTTTGAATTAAATGGTTCTCCCATACTAATGTAAGAAGTTATCCATATTAATACTGGAATGAACAAATCAATATTATTTATGTATTATATATGTGTGTGTGTGTATATATATATATATATATATATATAGTCTGGAAAGTCTGGTGGAGTAGTGGTTAAGAGCTATGGCTGCTAACCAGAAGGTTGGCAGTTTGAATTCACCAGCAGTTCCCTGGAAACCCTATGGGGCAGTTCTACTCTGTTCTACAGGGTTGCTATACATATGCAATACATGAGTTCTCTTAAAAGCACTTGAGAAATAAATTTATAAAACAAAATTTTGTATATTAAAAAATATTATCTTCTGTAGTATTTTCTAAGATTTTTTCAATATCCAAACTTGACATTGATGATGTATTCTATACCTGAAGCTAATACAATAAATTTTATTTCAATGATCCAATGAGAAATATAAGTATACTAGATTCTGTGTGAAATATCACTGATTCTCATCACACAATATTAAATTATTCATATTATACCCACTGTGAAACAATCTTAAAATGAATTTTTCTTCTACATTCATCCTTGTCTTCTTTATTCCTTTCTCACTGTTAAATTGCATTCCTTACTCTCCTTAACTAATTTCTTCTCATGGTTTTGCATTCTATCTGCCTCTTGAGGGATCTTGTTGGGTAGAAAAGGTGAAAGCAATCCTGTAACTCATTATCTCTTTCTCTTGGGAATGGTGGGAGGAAAAAAATGACCCCAGTGAAACCCTCTTCTAACAAGATTTCTTGTTAAACACACTAACGATAGTTACTAGCAGAAGGATAACATACAGTCTTCAATATTGAAATACTTTTAACAGAATATGCCTGTTGTCTCTACATTGCTTTTAAAAATAAACTTGGAATTTATGGATTTATGGAGACATGACTGGTGCTAGAAGATGAGTCCATCAGTTTGGAAGGCATTCACAATAGTCACAGCACTGGACTCAAACATACCAATGATCATGAAGATGGCACAGGACCAGGCAGAGTTCCGTTCTATTATACATAAAGCCATGGTGAGTGGGAGACAACTCCACAGCAACAATTGGCTAGAGGTTGTGTAATTAATAGGGTATAAAATGGAAATGTACTAAAACTGAAATGGCCCAATACAGTGCCCCATATGCATTTCTTAGAATAATTCCTACATGCTATATCTACCCAGAATATATCCTAATGCAGGAGAGGAAGGACTTGCAACATGCTAGGTAGATGGTTTTTAAGTTTTCCAAGGTAAGAGTTTTTGCCTATGTGTTGACTATATCCTTTGAATCATTAGTAATATTTGATAATGGCTAAAATACATAGTTCATGTCACTTTGATTTGACAATTCAACCCTTTGTCTTAACTCACCTTATATTTTTAATATTACGCCAGCGGTTATTACCCCAGTTAACAATAACACATGACGCATCTGGGAGAAAAATAAATAAATAAAAAAAATTCAAAGCCTCAAATCACCTTATTACATCATTCATTCCCTTTATTTACAAATGGCCTGAAAGTGCCATTTATGCTTGCTGCCACCCTTTCCTAATCTCTTGTTTATTAAAAAACCCAATATGTTTCTTTCTTCACTAGTCTCTCAGAACCCATGTCTATTTTATATGATTATTTTCTTTCATGTTTTTGAAGTTTATCTCTAGAAAAACATTTAAGATGCTTTTTTTTTTTTTCTTCCCCCTATGTTTTGAAAAGTTTATGTCTAGGTTTTTTTGTTTGTTTGTTTTTTCTTCTTTTTAAAATCATCCTCAAAAGATAGTGATTTCTTACTCTCTAAAAATGTACATCCTAAACTGAGAAAAACATTTTATTTCCTCCATTTTCTTTTTTAGAGCTCTGCTAAGTAATGTTAGACATTCTTAATTGATTTTCACATTGCTTAACTTTTACTTCATATGTTATTCAGCTTACATCTTATTAGCTCTTCAAATATTTTTTCTGCCTCACTTTGTCACTATTATCCTTCCGGAATCAAGTTTTTTAGAAACATATATAGTCCCACATTTCTTGGTTGCACTGTTCTTCCTCTTTTTTCACTCTTTGTGTTTTAGTTTAGGTAATTTCTACTGACTTATTTTCAAGTTCAGATTCCTTCTTCTGCTTTGTCCAGTCAGCTCATAAGCATGCTGAAGAAATTCTTATTATCTATTCTCAGAGAAATGTTACTTGCAATTCAGTTCAGCTGTTTTCCTGTAACCTTGGCTCTATATTCAGTTAAAAAAACAAAAACAAAAGGGGCTCAATAGATCTTCTAGGTTTTTCTTGTTGGTTAAACGGGAACAGCTCTCTTTCAGCTTTCTGTAGCCTAAGTGTAAGTCGAATTACTTATTCTCTTTAACTCATGATAAGCTTCTTCCAACATTAGTGGAATTACAACTGCTGAATACTTTTCTTGAGATTCTCTTCCTCCGTATTTATAAGATTAGGACACCCTCAGAACAAATATTAATTCCTGAGAGAGGAATTTATTAAAGCCTTCACCACCAATCCTCCCCTATGTCAATATTTCTACAGTATAGCTTACCATTATTAGAAATCATCTTATTTATTTACTTGTTATGACCTGTTAGATTACAAGAGGTTAGATGCTCTATTTGAGAAGGAGCTCCATGTTTTCTTTACCACTGTATTTTTACTGATTAAAATGGTGCCTGGTATATAGCATGCATCCAATATACATTTACTAATAATGAATAAAGGACATGCAATATTTGAGAAATGTAGACGAGAAAGGAGGTATTGAAAGTACTGACATTCACAAAACTAGACAAAGACATTGCAAGAAAGGAAAATTGAAGACCAATATCCCTCATGGAAATAGTTGCAAAATTCCTCAATAAGATATATGCAAAACAAATCATGATTTAAAAAAGATAATACATCATGTCTAGTGGATTTTATCTCTGACCACATGCCAGTTCAACATTCAAAAATCAAATAATGTGCTTTACCGTATAATCCAGATACAAAGAAAATAGTATTACCTTTATAATAGACACAGGAAAAAAATTACAATATTCAACCTTCATTCAGGATAAAAGCTGTCAGGAAACCAGGACTAGAAGGGCACTTAGAATGATAAGGGACATCTGCACAAACTACAAATAACAGTGTACTTAATGTCGAAAGATTGAATGTTTCCATTTTTAGCTCAGGAATAAGGTAAGGAAGTCCTCTCTCACCACTCCTATTCAATGTGATTGTGGAAGTCCTAGTCAATGCAACAATGCAATAAGAAGACATACGCATTGGAAAGGAAGAAATAAAGCCATACCTATTCACTGAAAACATGTTTTTCCATACTAAAAACAAACAAGCTACAATACTGCAACTAAAATTAAGTGAGTTTGGTGAGTTGGTAGGATATATGACTAAAATACGAAAATCGATTCTATTTTTATATAACAGGAAAGAAACTAAATTGTGATTAAAAATACAAAAGTATCATTTATAATATTAAGAAGAACAAACAAACTACGTGTAAGATTTGTATGCTATAATCTACATAATTTGGATTGAAGGAGTTAAAGAAGATCTAAATAAATTGTGAGAAATGTTTTTATGGATTGGAAAGCTCAATATTCTTAAGCTGGCAATTCTCTGAAGCTAATTTATAAATTCAATACAATGCTAGTCAAATATTCTGGTAGAATTTTTTTGTATTAATTTGTATTCTGATTCTGAAATGTATATGTATGGAAAACAGGATCTAGAGTGTTCAAAATTATTATGAACAAAGAAAAACAAAGTTTAAGGATTCGAACTACCAGCTTTCAAGATTTATTCTGTAACTACAGTAACCAAGACAGCAGCATTGAATAAAGCATAAACACAAATATGAATTGAACAATATAGAGTGTCAAATAGATGCACACATATGTAGTCATTGGTTTTCAACAAGGGTAAAATGACATTTGAGTAGTGAAAGGATAAATTGTGCTGGAACAATTGGCTCTAGAAAAAATGATGCTGAAACAGCTGGACATCTAAATGAAAAGAACAAAAAAACAACTTGATCAAAAACTTACACCATAATAATTAACTTAAAATGGATTATAGAACTAAATATAAACTAATTAGAAAATGTAGGAGAAAATGTCTGTGATTTTATGTTCAGAAAATATTTATGAGATTTTGTGGGACGATGGAACTGTTCTATATATCTTCCATATGTTTTAAAAAACAAACAAAAAAAACTGTTGTGAATTCATGTGACCACATGTGTTACAGAATAAAACTGCTTCATAGGTTCTTTGCGGGGCTGTAACCTTTACAGATGCAGATCACCGGCCTTTCTTCTATGGTACCGTTGGGTATGTTCAAACTACCAACCTTTAGGTTAGCAGCTGATCGCAAACAATTTATGCCACCCAGGTCCTTTATACATCTTCCGCATACATTTTATATGAATAAGGTCTGTACATTCAATAAACTGAATTCTATAGTACATAAATTATACTTCCATGTTTTAAAAAATAAAGTACTGTAGTCCAGCTGTATTCACTATAGAAAAAAAAAAAAAAGCAAAAACTATAAATGAACCAAATTTCCATAAACAGGTAAATGGATAAGTAAATTACAGTATATTCACAATGGGGCAGTGGCATCACTAGGGTTGCTGTCACCCAATGTGGTAACTCATGGTGTCACCCTGCCACCCCCATGGACCTCCTGCAGTACCAGGCCATGCAGAATCCTTAGTAATATTTTTTGCACTGTTACTCATGAATCATAACTCCTGTACATCAATTCTTTTTTTCTTTTAATTACTACTTCATTTTCAAAAAGGTTACTGATATAGGCTCACAAATACTAATTACTAGAACATGGTAGCTAAAATAACAGAAAATTTGACAAAATCAGGTGCTATAAAAACACAGCAACAAAAACAACAGCATGAGCTTGAAGCCACGTGTTTCAAAGTGTCATTATAATTAGGTAATAATGATAGCTTTGGCCAGAGCACATTACCTACCTACCTTCATGTCACAGATTGAATTTTGTACCCTAAAAATATGTATATTGATTTGGCTAGGCCATGATTCCCAGTAGTGTGTAATTTTCCACCCTTATCGTCATCTGTTGTGATTTTCCTATGTGTTGTAAATCCTGCCTGTATGATGTTAATGAGGGGGAATAGGAAGCAGTTATATTAATGAGGCAGAACTCAATCTACGAGATTGGATTGCATCTTGAGCCAATTTCTTTTGGGATATAAAAGAGAAAAGCAAGCAGAGAGACAAGGGGATCTAATACCACCAAGAAAGCAGCACTGGGAACAGAGAGCATACTTTGGGCCCAGAGTCCCTGTGTAGAGAAGCTCCTAGTCCAGGGCGAGATGGATGAGAAGGACCTTCCTCTAGAGCCAACAGAGAAAGCCTTCCCCTGGAGCTGATAGTCTGAATTTGGACTTCTAGCCTACTAGACCATGACAGAACAAACTACTGTTTGTTATAACCATGCACTTGTGGTATTTCTGTTATAGCGGCACTAGAGAACCAAGACATTACCTGTTGCCACTGAGTCGATTCCGACTCATAGCAACCATATAGGACTGAGTAGAACTGCTCCCATAGGGTTTCCAAGGAGAGGCTGATGGATTCGAACTGCTGACCTTTTCATTAGCAACCGAGCTCTTAACCACTGCATCACCAAGGCTCTATTTAGAAGGTTCAAAAATTAAATTAGCATAGAGTTTTAGCCTTGTAGATATATTGACACATGTAAACTGGGCTTACATAAAAAATGATTTTGTTGTTATAACTAACTACAGGAATATTTTTATTAAAAAAAATATAAATTTCTGCTGAAACACTGCAAAAATTTTTTACACACTCTTTTTAATGTCTCCGCCTTGGCAGTGTCACCTGGTATGCACTCAGCTAGTGATGCCACGGCAAAGAGAAATATTTTTCAGCAGTAAAAATGGATGATCTTTGTATATGAGAGTGTACAAGATCTGGCCTTAATGTTGATTTACTCAAATCCATAAAGTCAGATGTGTCTCTATAAAGATTTCCTTTTTCTCTTGGATGAGTGTCTGCTGAATTCATAAGTTCCTTGCAGAGATATATCATGACATTTTGACTGAAGAAAACTTCTGTGATGTACCATCAACTAGGGATTTATTGAATAAGTCTGTAAGTCAGATGTAGTTAAACTTAGATTTTGTGACAATATAAATTTAAATGCTATTGAAAAATGTTTGAATTTTTCTTTATCATTACTCCAAGGTGCAACCTCAACTCTTGCTGATGGTAAATCTAATCAGATTGCAGGAAGAATTAAAACAAAATGAAAAAGAGCAACCAAAATAAAAATCCAGTAAAATGAATAAGCATAAACACTCTTTTCCTATATAAGTAATTTTCAGTCACTAATAGCTGCAGTGGTAGCATCATATGGTAGATCAATAACTGTCCTTTCATGTCCATATACTGGTTAGATAAAGGAAACCCTGGTGGCGTAGTGGTTAAGTGCTATGGCTGCTACCCAAGAGGTCAGCAGTTTGAATCCTCCAGGCACTCTTTGGAAACTCTATGGGCCAGTTCTACTCTGTCCTATAGGGTTGCTATGAGTCGGAATCCACTCGATGGCAGTGGGTTTTTTTTGGTTTGGTTAGATAAAGGACTGTTCTTTGGCCCGTGATAAAGCCACAGATGTCATCACAGAAAGCTTTAATTTAAAATACATTACAATACACGAGAAATCAAAGCTAAAATAAGTAGCACGTTAACACTTCTCAATAAATAGCAACTCTTTTTTTTTCCCGCCTTAGCTTAATATTGTTTATCCTCGGCCTTTTAGATAATGCAGAAATCATGGGATTTCTAATGATGGCACAACATGTAGCTCTGCAGCTGCCCCTGTTTCCCAGCATTCCCCAGCTTTGCCATATGGTTAGGAGCACATCAGTGCCTTTTAAAACACATCTTCTAGCTACTCTGCCTGTAGTGGGTTCACCACCACCCTGCAGTCTGCAGATGACTAAGGGGCCTGCTGTTTTCACTTCTTCATATGCCCTCAGCACAGCAAATTTCCAATGCAGGAAGCATTACAAACCCAACATACTGGCTGCTTTCCAAAGTTTCAAATTTACTCCTCTGGCTCTATCAATTATGGAAATGGATTATTTCATTCATGTCTGGGTGGTGCTAGCAAGTCTCTGTGGAATGCAGCCAGAGGAATGGCATAGAAGAGATAATGAGAAAGGCAGAACAGTTGCATACGTATGGTAGCTACGAGAAAAGGGACAATTTTTTGTGAAAATGTCAAGCAGTCCTTTCATTTTATTCAGTCACTCACAACTAGTCAATATCAGACCGAGGTTTCCGGATTATGAGTCTAGTGTGTTTTCTAATATACCTTGATCACATTATCTAAAGGTGTTTCTGTTAAACATTATCATTACCATTATTTGAGTGAAATATCCAAACATGAGGTATCAAAGTTCATGACTTTCTGAGCCAACTTGACTTCAGATATTCATGTATGTGGTTAAAGCCATGGGTTCCACTCCCTGTGTAGTTGCACACAGTGCTGTCCTGGATAATGGGCAGAATAAGGAACAGGGTAATTTTTAGAAACGTTAAAGGTTACCTGGAGTTTCCAAAATGTTTTTCCTTCAAAACACTATTTATATTTATTTAACAACAACAAAAAAATATTCTAGGCAATAATTCATAGTCTCAGGTGAAGAAAAGTAAATGAAAAGTGACAATACAATATGGTCAATTCTAAGACTGAGTTAAGCGCAGACTGTGTATACATGGGCACTAACCTAGAAGACAGAGTCTCCGTGAGTTTTCTGGAGGAAGTGACATTTGATTTGCTCTCTCTTACCTCCAATTTCCAACAAATTATCAAGTTCCATCAAAACAGTTTAATCAGCACCTTCTTTCCATCTCCACTGCCAACATTCTAGTTCAAGTTATCATCATTTCTTACCTGGAGTACATTATAATCTCCTAATCAATCTCCCTATTTTCAGGTTTGCACATCAGAAAGCTATCTGTTCTACAGGCAATGTCTCAAAATATATTTTTAAAATTTATGTCTGTCCATGTCACACATTTCTTAAAGGTAAATAGAGAAGATTTCTTCTGATCTGAGAGTAATGACCATTTGTTTATTTTACTGTTTTTTTTTTTTTTTCCCATGGCCTAAAAACTCCTGCATAATTATATCCTGGCTTATATCTCTAGTCTAAAGTCAGGCTACTCTTTCTCCTTTTTAGATTTATTTCCAGTTACTCTGGCCTTCAGTATGCTTCTCTGATTCTTAAAGTTTCAGCTTGATCATTTTAGGAAGCAGGTTCCTCTCTTAGGGTGTTTTTTCCCTCAACCCTTTTCGCTTTGGTGTTGTTAGCATCTATTCCATCCACAAGTCTTGTACTAAATGTTGTTTCTTCCTAGATACCTTTTTTGAATCTTCCCAAAGGGCTGAAGCATTTTGTTTTTATGATACCCATATAATTTCCCCCCTTTATATAAGAAAAAAAATTTTTTTCTTTTTTTTCTTATAATATTGACAACTGAATTTCTATAGTTATTAACCTATAAATGTATCATTCAGTAGGCTATCAGTAACATAAAAGTATGGATATTAACCGTCTTTTCTTCATTCTTTCACCACACCTAACATGGTACTTCATACATATACACCCTCTCTTCAAGTATTGACATGGTTAGGTTTCAAAGATCAAGTTGTTATGTGAAATTGGTGTTATTAAAAAATGGGGGATGACTACGTTAGATCACAAAATGGAAGTTGACTACATTATTACATAACTGTCAAATAACACCATTACATTAACTACCAAATTACATCAGTATGTAACTGCCAAAATACATTATTACATAACTGCCAAACAACTGAGAATTATGGCCCAGCCAAGTTGGTAAATAACATTAACCATCAAAGCCAGTGTTACTCTTACCTCGCACTTCAGCGTTCATTACTGCCAGACATGCATCTTTAATATGCAAAATATTTGGATAATAGATTTTTTCACTCTTGTCATAAATGTGAAGTATCAGTTAACAAGACAGTCAATAAGTAAGGAGAAGATGTATTTATTGGATAAGTGAATGAGTTGAATTCTAAAGAATGAGCTGGCCTGGAGAAGAAGGGAAAAAGGGGTGTACCAGGAAGAAGCAAGAGTTTATGTCAAAGTTTCTGAAACATGCCCGTCCATGAAACTGCATATGTAATTCTAGAAGGCATGTCTCAAGGGAGGTATGGTAAAAAGTGGGTCCAGAGTGGCAGTAAGAGACTCATTAATGAAAGACCTTTTATTCCATGCAAAATAAATTGGATTTATTCTAAGGTCAATGAGGAGTTAATGACATATTTTACAACTTGGTAAGCTTTGTGTTTTATAAAGATCCTAAGGTAGTGAGTATATTAGAGAGTGGAAATATTTGAGCCAGAAAATGAAAGACAGTGTATGGTAAAAGAGAGTAGGAAGGCCAAGATTATCCATGTTCTTCTACATTGTAATCCCCATCTTGTTTCTTCTCTTAAGGACTTAAATTCCAAATTGATCCCCTATCACAAAACAATTAAGGACAAAAAGAAAAAGAAAGAAAAAAGCTTTTGTTGACACGTAACATCCATTTATCCACAGTTATGTTTTTCTCTTCCAATTAACTAATTAATTAAATATATCTACATTCCCTACCTTGAATTCACCCCTCAGCTTATTTCAGTATTGTTTTCCACTCACAACTAAGGAAAAGAAGTCATTAACATCATTCTTATACTAAATCCTGTGAACTATTCTCATCTCTTACCTTACTTCACCATTCAGGGTCTTTTGAAATTCTGCTAAGGTCCAGCACTGGACATGCATGTGAAAATGATTTTGCAAAGGCAACTGATAGTGACTCATCAAGAGAATGAAGCCACCCAAGGAAACAAAAATTTTCAAGGATCTGGGAAAAGTCAATAGTGTCATCTGTCATATATGTTGACTAATGATTGAAAAGCTTTGGTTAATAGAATGCAGTTGATGAACAACAAAGGTTGGTTTCCGAGGACCTCTGGGATGGCTAAGTGGAGATGAACTAGGATATACACGGAATGTGAGCAACTCATTGGAAGCTCAACTATGAATGGAAGGTGGATATAGGTAATAGCTAGATATTTAGAACTGGAGTTAGTGAACGATAATTATTTGTTGTGGCTATTATTATTACTACTATCATTATTTCTTATCCAAGAGAGAAGAAAAGATGAGATAGTAAAGTCCTCTGAGGAAATAGAAGCAAAAGGTCAGAGAATACATATAGTAACAGACCTTCAGTAAGAGCAGGAATTCTGCTTCCACTTCACCGTAAGCAAGGAGGCATGACTATAAACATAGAGAGCATTTTGAGGTTTACAGGAAAGTGATATATGGTTTCTCAATATACTAATTTCCAAGAGAAAGAAAAAATACATACATTATAAGAGAGTGGTTTGTTGGATTGTGAGAAGGGTGAAGGCAAAATAGTCTTGGGAAAATGGAATTTATTGGGAACACATGAGAGTTTCAAGGCTATACTGAGATCAAAGTGTATGTCGTTTGCTTTTTTAATAGCAGTGTTCAACCTTCTGCACGAAGAGAGAAGACGCGATAGTGTTGAGCTCAGGTTCATGTTTTTCTACAGAGAAATAGCAATAGATAAAGTGTAGTTTAAATGATAGGTCATAGGATCTAGGTAGGACTAGGGAAGTGAAAAAGTGATCCACTTTTCCAGAGGAAAATGAATACTTCTCAGACACATCTACACTGTCTTTCAAAAAGTTCAGACTTAGGTATAGGTGAAGAATTTAGTTATATGGATTTTATCTTTTATTGTATGGAAGCTCAGAATCCTCTCTGAGGTTTTACCTGTTGTGTGGCTTCCAGGTGAGCAAGCAATAAAGTACATTGGTTCTTAGGACATTTACCTTCTTTTGAAAATGGAAACCAAACCAAACCCATTGCTGTGAAGTTGGTTCCATGTGTTTCAGTACAGGATGGAGTTCCACAGAATTTTCTTGGCTGTAACCTCATTATTAAGATACTAATTATAGCATTGCGTGTTACAGAAAGCTAGAAGAGTTTGTGTGGGAGAAAGATGTGGCAGTCTGCTTCCATAAAGATTGACAACCTTGGAAACTATATGGGGCTGTTCTACTCTGTCCTGTAGGGTCATTATGAGTAGGAATCAACTTGATGGCAACAGATTTGGTTTAGTTTAGTCATGCCATAGGCCAGAGCTACAGGCAAAGCAGGAGAAATACATAAACGTTTTACATGTCTACATTACACTACTTAAGTGTAATTCCTCAGTTAATAAGGCAGAAGTGTATTATACAGAATAAGGAATTTCTATTCCCCTCAACTTGTCTATTTTCAACATTTCATATAAATGGAATCATAAATATTATGGCACTTTATAACTCACTTCTTTCAATCTGCATAGTGTTTTTAATGTTCATCCCTTTTTTAACATGCATCAGTATCTCATTTATTTCTGAATGCTATTCCATTGTATAAAATATACTATATTTTATTTATCCATTCATCAGTTGATGAGCATTTGGGCTGTTTACACTTCTTTGCTGTTGTGAATTATGCTGCAGTGAACATTTGTATATGAGTTTTTGTGTATATATGTTTCCATTTCTCTTGTTTGTATACCTAGGAGTGGAACAGCAGGGTCATACAGTAACTCTGTTTAAGCTTTTGAGAAATGGCCATACTGTTTTCCAAACTGGCTGCATCATTTTATATCCCCACCAGCAATGTATGAGTATTCCAATATCTTGCATGTGGCATTTATGATATTATTCAACATTCCCTTGGATTGCCTTTCTTTGGAATGGGCACAAATATGGATCTCTTCCAGTCAGTCGGCCAGGTAGCTGTCTTCCAAGTTTCTTGGCAAAGACAAGTAAGTGCTTTCAGCAATACATCTGTTTGCTGAGGCAAGTCAATTGGTATTCTGTCAATTCCTGAAGCCTTGTTTTTTGCCAATGGCTTCAGTGCAACTTGGACTTCTTCCTTCAGTACAATAAATACTTGATCATTGCTACCTCCTAAAATGGTTGAATGTTGACCAATTCTTTTTGGTACGGTGACTCTGTGTATTCCTTTCATCTTCTTTTGATGGATGTTTCCTGTGTCATTTAATATTTTTCTCATAGAACCCTTCAACATTGTAACACGAGGCTTGAGTTTCTTCTTAAGTTCTTTCAACTTGAGAAATGCCAATTGAGTTCCTCCCTTTGGTTTTCTAATTCCAGATCTTTGCACATTTTATTATAATATTTTACTTTGTCTTCTCAAGCCACCCTTTGAAATCTCTCATTCAACTCCTTTAGTTGATCATTTCTTCCGTTTTCTTTAGCTACTCTACATTCAAAAGTAAATTTCAGAGTCTCTTCCGACATTCATTTTGGCCTTTTCTTTCTTTCCTGTCTTTTTAATGACCTTTTGCCTTCTTCATGTATGATGTTATCCCACAGCTCTTTTGGTCTTCTGTCATTAGTGTCCAGTGCATCAAATCTATTCTTGAGATGATCTCTAAATTCAGACTGGGTCTATTCAAAGTCATACTTTGGCTTTTTTTAATTTTTTTAGTTTTCTTCAGCTTAAACTTGAACTTGCATATGAGCAATTAGTAGTGTGTTCTGAAGTGGACTCCTAAGCTTCTTCGACTGATGATATTGAGCTTATCCATTGTCTCTTACCACAGATGTAGTTGATTTGATTCCTGGGTATTCCATCCGGCAATATCCACATGCAAAGTCATCATTTATGTTGGTGAAAGAAGGCATTTCTAGTGAATAATAAATAAATTTTATTTTTTTTTATTATGGAATTATATCATGTGATCTATAGAGTTGTTTCTATCACCAAGGCCATATTATTCAACTACTGATCCTTCTTCCACATTTCCAACTATCTCATTTCAATCACTGGTAATTATCAATACATCTTGATTGCATGTTTTATCAATTTCACACTGCAGGATTTGGTAAATATCTTTACTTTTTCATCTTTGGCTTTAGTGGTTGGTGTTTAAACTCCAATAATAATTATATTAACTGGTCTTCCTTGTAGGCATTTGAATATTATCCTATCACTGAAAGTATCGTACTTCAGGATAAATCTTGAAATGTTCTTTTTGGTGATGAAAGTGATGTCATTCCTTTTCTATTTGTGGTTCCTTGCACAGTAGACCATATGATTGTCTGATTTAAAATTGACCATACAATCAATTTCAGCTCACAATTGTCTAGGATATAGATCTTTAAACATTCCATTTCATTTTTTAATGACTTCCAGTTTTTTGGATTCATACTTCATACATTCCACATTCCAATTTTAGTCACACCGCATCATCAAATTCAGGTCCCAGAAGCTCTATTTCATCCTCATCATTAAGGTCAACTCTCCTTTGAGGAAGCAGCTCTTCCCAGTTGTATTCTGAGTGCCTTCCAATATGAGGGGTTCATTTTCCAGCACTATGTAAGATAATGTTCTGCTGTTATCCACAGGTTTTATTTATTTTTCAAAATTAGTTTGCCAAGTCCCTCTTCCTAGTTTTTCTTAGTTTCCAGTCCCCACTGAAAACTGTCCAGCATGGGTGACCCTGCTAGTATTTAAAATACTGGTGGCATGGCTTACAGTAACACAGCAACATGCAAGCCACCACAGTACAGTAAACTGACAGGTAGTAGATGAGAGAATATGAGATAAAGCTTTTATGAAACCTAGTTGCAGGGGAAAATTTAAGGCATAGAAGTAAGTGAGGTAATTTAAGGAAGCGTGAATACCGAGAAAAGGCACAAATAAAGTCAGACTATTATGCTGGTATGTGAAATATGTAATGAAGTATATACATATCCGTATTTAAATCCAGATAGTGTCTCCCCATGGGTTTATCAACCTATAAACTAACCTGGTTCACATCACTGTTAAAGGGCATAATCATTTATTTTATATTGCGTTTACTTAGTTTGCAGTGATACGCATTTTATTTATGTACCTATTTTTTTGTAGTATAAAACTACTCTTCATCAAAAGAAACACATTTCCAATAGGTAGGCCTCATTCATCTGCATGGAAACCTATGAAAAAAGTCATTATTTTATAAAAATAATAATTAGCATTTAGTTGGCAAATAATTAAATCATCAACATTTTGTAACTGATAATAGTTTTTAATTTTGACTCTCAAGACAGCAGCAGATTTCTGTATCCTAATAAAAAAAAATCCAAAATGTCTTTAGTGTTCTTAGAAAATATGTGTTTGCTCTGTTTCAGAGATTCAAAATGAAAGAAAATCATTCATTACAGATATATAAAACATAATTTAAACTCCTGCAAAGAAGTTATAGTAGTAAAGAAAAAAAATGGCATATGATTTTGAACTATATATTTTATCACGCATTCATAGAAGACGTTATTATATAATATAAAATTG
Source organism: Loxodonta africana (assembly GCF_030014295.1). NCBI lineage: Eukaryota > Metazoa > Chordata > Mammalia > Proboscidea > Elephantidae > Loxodonta > Loxodonta africana. The sequence continues at coordinate 124,593,334 of NC_087346.1, forward strand.
TCAGCAATTTCAGTATCGACGACACTATAAAACTAGCCCACATTTTATTTTGGCCTATATTTTGCCTTCATTTTTTTTTCATAAATGTGAAGTGGTTGGCATTCACATCAGTACTGTTTCTTTTAGAGCTCATTATTTCCAGTTTCAGCAATATCACCCAAAGACAAATGATAAAAAATTATTAATTTTACAAGTTCCTCTGGCCAAATGATCATTTAACATCTGAAATACTGCCCTGCGAAAACATTAAGAATATACAACTGATTTATATGAAATAAACGGAGAGATTTAAGTGGTTGTTTTTAGATAAAGATGAATGTATAGTTTATGTTTATGGATTTCAAAATTTTAGAAGACAATGAGTAAAGAGGAAAGAAAAATGAAACAATAATAATTTAATATTTAGAGTTCTAAAAGAGTAAAAAATGTTTCTCAGGAAGATATGTACGAAATAAATTGTTTAGGTGTTTAGGAGTATAGAATTGAAAAAAACATATATTTCGGTCACTAGGGATTGGAAAGTGCGTTTTAGAATTTGTATAATTATTATAATCTAACTTGCACTGAAATAGCAGTTAATGCAAATGACAAAATCATAAAGTAAATTTTAACTAATATTTGTAATCCTAGAAAGTAAAGGCTGCTGTTATAAATGAGAAAAGAGACACTAGAACATAAATGACTTCACCAAAATCATTGCTCATAAGAATCTAAACTGGAAATAAAACCCAGGTTTTTCTGATTTTAAAGATTTTGTATTTTTTTCCCCTACACTATGATCTCTCACAGCCTGTGACTTTCCTTCCTTGATTAACTTTACACTGTGAGATTTATTTATTAAAAATGGGGCTAGACATGTCTGAAAATGTAAGGCTAGAATATAAAAAAAAAAAAATAGATCTGTAAAATCCTTTAGTATTTTATATTATTGTTTTTCATAACTATTATTATTGCCATTGCATTTTTCTTTGCCTTCAGTGGTTTATTCCAATATTCTATGCTCTCAAAACTAATTTTTTTTCTTTTTTGCAGGTGATCTTTTTGGTAATTTGACTTCATTTTTTTGACTTACAACTTATTATCAGGAAACAAAATGATTGTTTATTTGTTCTGTCAGGTTCTTCCTCTCTAAGTAACTAGTGTACATCAAGTTTAAGTGCTAAGGGTAAATAGGAAAAAAAAATTTTTTTTAAACATTCTAATCCGAACTCCCTCCCACAACATTCGACCCAAAACTAATATATTTAACTTGATGAGTACTCCAAGCCTAACTTATTTTTTATTTCCCCCCAGGTTAGACCTTGCATGAATACAGAATAAGTACAGCATGCTTTGTTTCACTCATACTACAACGAAATGATCGAAAACCAGAATCTGATAAGGCAATGAAGAACTCATCATCACAAGGCCTTTATAAGGGATTTTATAAGGAACTAAGCGGCAATCACAGAAAGCTAATCAAACCATTCTGAGAAGGGTAGGAGCCAAGAGGATAGAGGGTAGTAGAGTATATTAACATTGTCTCTGAGTATTTTGAGATATGGTCTAATTACAATATAAGGATTTCATTCGGGATGAGGCTGTTCAAACCATTTGCTGCTTCAGGTTAAACCGTTATATCAAGAACATTTTTGTTATTGTTTTTTCTTTTATAATCTATATCAAATTTGCCAAATTATGCAAAAGAAAGGTACTCTAAATGTGGTATATATATTTTTGTAATTATGAGTTATTTTATTAAATATATTAATACCTGTAAGTTTTTTATTAAAAGTATCAAACTGTTCTTTTCAGTATAGAATGCAAAGCCAGATAAGCAGGGCTCATTTCCCATAAACGTGTGTTGATTATATGAAAGTTCACAGGGTGTTGTTTTCTAAATTTTAATTAAAGGCATATGTATTAGGGTTCCTTTAGCTAACAGAGAGTGGTAATCTAGTGATGCTTTCTATTATGTCCATTTTTGTATAGTATCATGTTTAACATAATGCTGTGTAAAATTTTATCATTACAGTATTTTAATTACAAAAATATGCAACTTTCAAGAGCAAACTACGTATCAAGAATTCATGATACCACAATCAAAATACCAAGAAAATCAGTGTTATGTTTATATACCTGCATATAAAAGTAAATATGAACATTTTCTGATGATTCCTTTTATTATTTCTTTTCCCTTAATCTTTACGGTGTTATTTCAATACATTTGTGACTTTCAAAGCAGTAGTATCATATTTTTTAATATCTAGGATTATTATTTCTCACTGGAAACTTTGGAATGTAACTATTACCATCATAATGCCTATTTTAATCTTTTCTGTATTTGATTTAAAGTACAGGTGGAACATATCAAATATGCAAACCAAAAAGAATAAAGAAATCCTACTTTTTCAATTATTCTTCAGCTGGCAATTAAAATGGAATATTTGTTTAAATGTTCCCTCTAAATATATTCTCAGGTGGGGAGTCTTTGCCCAACATTGTGCAGATAATGTTATCTGCTTCATGCATGCTAATATCACACTCTCACTGCTGGATGCAAGCTATATAATCTCTCAAATAGGTCTTTGGTTTAAATCTGTTGTTTGGGATAAAAAAAAAAAATAGAGTCAAGTAATACAACTGAAAAATAGTGAATCTCTCCCTTTCTGAATAGTCGCCATTTATCTTGAAAATATTCCTGTGATTTGCCTCTTAAAATGTTAGTATCCTAAAATAACAAGCCAAACTCCAGAGTCTATCAATCAGGGAATTATAAATTCAAGAAGAGACCCCTCACTCCATCATATCACTTTTTTTCCCAAGAAGTAAAAAATTATTTTTTTCATAGATAAATTTCTTTTCTGTATAACTCCTTATGACATGGAGGTATTATTTCTTCCTAAGGGACTGTACCTACAGAAAATACTTTCTTCACACATTACCTTATATATGCATATATTCAAATTTCAAAATGGCCTAAAAATAATTTTGCTGTCCAAATCAGTTCAGACTCATAGCGACCTTGTAGTACAGAGTGGGACTGCCCTAGAGGGTTTCTAAGGCTGTAATCTTTAAGTAAGCATTCTGCTGCACCTTTCTCCCACAGGGCAGCCAACTGCCAATCTTTCATGAGTAGCCAAGCTGCACCACCACTGTGCCACCAGGGCTCCAAAATGGCCATAAGACCAAACCAAACCAAACCCATTGCCATCAAGAGGATTCTGGCTCATAGTGACACTGTAGGACAGAGTAAAATTGCCCCATAGTGTTTTCAAGGCTGTAATTTTTATGGAAGCAGACTGCCATCTCTTCCTCCCACAGAGCGGCTGGTACTGTCAAACTGCCAAACTTTTGATTAGCATCTGAGGGCTTAACCACAGGTCATCAGGGCTCCTTAAATTGGCCATAATAAGTCATAATTATAAACCATTAAGCTTAGAACTGTATTTTTCACAATGATACTAAAAGGCTAGATAAATATCAAAGTTATTCTATTCAAAATTTCAATCCTATACAATTTAAGATCATATTTTCTTCAATCCTTTTTTGGTTATCATTACTAACAACAGGATTAAAACATTTAAATGCCTTTTAGTCTTAAGTTGCATGAAAGAAATACACGAAATTGTTCCTACTATATTTAACTTGTCCCTGGGTTATGTATACATCTTGACTGCCTACAGAAAGTCAAGAGTCTATCTAGAGGTGCCTTGGAAGAAAGACCTGGTGATCTACTTCTGAAAAATCAGCCATTGAAAACCCTATACCATTTTATTCTGACACACAGGCAGTCACCATGAGTCAGAATTGAATTGACAGCAACTACAGTTATTAAGCAATTGGCTGCTTACCAAAAAAGGTTGGCAGTTTGAATCTACCAGCTGTTCTTGGAAACCCTATAGGATAGTTCTACTTCACCCTATAGGGTCATTAAGGGTCAGAATCGACTTGGCGGCAAGAGTTTGAGTTTAGTTTTGGTTACATTTAACTTATTACCTGCTTCACCCAATTATAACCTGTCAGCTATAAAGCTGTATTTCTTATGCTACAGTTTGAGATCTAGTGAACTCAAAATTGTTTTACTTATTCACAGTTCTTCTGGTTTTACAGAATGACTATTGCTTCTTTTAGGCTTTTTCTTTCATGCCCAAGGATTTTGACCATTTTATCAAGACTGCTTCCTAACATGCTTTTCAAAAATGTAGTTATTTTGTATTGAATTATAACTACTTTTGTCATACACTTTTGAAATATTGCAACTAGAATTATAAACAGTATTCTACATGTGCCCACACTATGTTATTATTCAAGAATCAGTTAACTTTATTCTTCTTTTTATTGCCCTTTTTGATAATGACAATTTTTAAGTTGACTTTTTTTTTGTACAAGATAAGCCACCATAATTTTTACTTCTGAAATAGTCTGTAATAATCCCTAGATTACTATTTATAGTTTACAAATAACAGCCCAGAGACTGTCGTCTTATAGGCTTTTCATCAGAAGTTGATTGGTAGCCACTAATTTAAATTGCAATATAATTTTTTTTTAATCACCAGAGTTTAATAATGAAATAAGTATCTTCTATTAAGTGCCTCCTTTACTTTCTAAAAAGCTCAGTTTAATGATAATAGAACATAGCTAATTCATACAAGAGAATGTATCACTATAATGGTATTAATACTATACTATTAACACTGTATTGGTATTGGAAACCCTGGTGGCTCAGCAGTTAAGAGCTACAGGTGCTAACCAAAATGTCAGCAGTTGGAATCCACCAGGCGCTCTCTGGAAACTCTGTGGGGCAGCTCTACTCTGTCCTATAGGGTCGCTATGAGTCAGAATTGACTTGATGGCAGTGAGTTTTTTTATACTGATATGGTATATTAATTAATTAATATACTATACTGATATTAATGAGCTAGAGCTCCATGGGTTAATAATCCTCAAAAACAACATGTTAAGGGGTAAAAAAAGGAATGATTTTTAGGAGTAAAGATTTACCGTTATTTGACCTTTGCAAGCACATACAATCAATCCTATGTGTTGTTAATATACGTATATGTGAGCAGTTATAAAATATTTATATATAAGCTATGTAAATTTTTTTTTTTTTGGTAAATATTCCTATCACCGTGAGGTTACTCATAAGAGAGTGGGAGAAGTAAACTACGGAGACTTGGACATCAGCTGTCATTTTGACTTTCTTTCAAATAAAAAAAGAAAAGCTGAAGCTAATAAGTCTAAGAGTTAATATCTTCAAAGGCTGTGTGGTCAAAATATTAAGTATGTTTTGTGATATTCTGTGTAGTTTTTTGAGTCTTTGAAAATTTTTGAAATAACTGAACTAGCAAAAATTAGTATAAAATTGTGGTTTTTGTTGCAAATATTAAGAAGATTCAGAATGTGACAGTTAATAAAAACACTGATATACAAAACTCACACTTAAGAAAGAACGGTTAAGTGCCTTTCCTCTCTACTTTCTGCTACCATCCCCGTAGAACACTTTATTGTTTATTTAAAAATCAGTTACTACTCGACAGAAGTCAGGGATGAAAGCAAAATTGCCTTGGATTTCAGCTCCAGAATCCATTAATTAGCAGCTAGGGATCCTAGACACTTTAATCAAAATATAAAGAGGCATCGACAATTAAAGAATCATCATCAAATGAAAGAAACCATTTTTCAAACCAAGGCAAGTATGAGAGGAGATACATGATTTTTAAAAATCTAATTTACATGCTTTTTTCCCTGCAATGCAGAAAAAAAAAAAAAAAAAACTTTAGCAGTTATTTTAACATATGTGAACAGTTTCAAAAAAGCCTCATTTTTCAGGGATGGAACATGATGCATAATGTATAAGCTTGTATGTACTTATACATATGTGAATTCACATGTACACTATACATATATGTATGTTCATGTATATGTATGATGTCAGATGGCTCTTGACTGAAAGCAGAGAATACCACAAAGTTGTTTGCGTGTGTTTTATTGGCTGTGTAAAGGCATTCCACTGTGTGGTTCATAACAAATTTTAGATAACCCTGTGAAGAATGTGAATTTCAGAACGAGAGAACACTGCGTGGTTTAAAATCAGGAAAGTTGTGCATCGGGGTTATATACTTTCACCACGCCTACTCAACCTGTATGCTGAGCAAATAATCTAAGAAATTATATGAAGAAGAAGATGATACCGGGATTGGAGGAAGACTCACTAACAGCCTGTGTTACGCAGATGACACAACCTTGCTTGCTGCAAGTGAACAGAACTTGAAGCACTTAATAAAGATCTTTGATAAAGATCGAAGACAACAGCCTTCAATATAGATTATACCTTAGTGTAAAGAAAACAAAAGTTCTCACAACTGGACCAATTAAGCAACATCATGATAAACTGAGAAAATACTGAAGTCGTCAAAGATTTTATTTTACTTGAATCTACAATCAATACCCATGGAAGCAGCAGTCAAGAAATCAAACGACGTATTGTACTGGGCAAATCTACTTCAAACAACCTCTTTAAAGTGTTAAAAAGTATGGATGTCACTTTGAGGACTAAGGTGTGCCTGACCTAAACCATGGTGTTTTGAATTGCCTCATGAGCATGTGAAAACTGGTCAATGAATAAGGAAGTCCAGGTAAGAATTGATGTCTTTGAATTATGGTATTGGGGAAGAATATTGAATACAACATGGACTGCTAGAAGAACGAACAAATCTGTCTTGGAATGTGTACAGCCAGAATGCTCCTTAGAAATGAAGATGTTGAGGCTTTGTCTCACATATTTTGGATATGTTATCAGGAAGGGACCAGTTCCTGGAGAAGGGCTTCATGCCTGGTAGAGAGTCAGTAAAAGAGAGGAAGATACACAGCGAGATGGATTGACACAGTGGCGGCAACAATGGACTCAAACATAGCAAAGATTGTGAGGATGGTGCAGTACCAGACAGCTCTTTACAGTACTTTCGTGACATATAGAATTTTTGGGTTATTGAGATGCATCTTTTTTTTTTTCCTTTTATTGTACTTTAGATGAAGGTTTACAGAACAAGACAGTTTCTCATTAAACAGTTAGTACACGTATTGTTTTACGACGTTGGTTAACAACCCCACAACATGTCAACACTCTCCCTTCTCAAACTTGAATTCCCTATTACCAGCTTTCTGGTTCCCTCCTGCCTTCTAGCTCTTGCCCCTGGGCTAGTGTTCCCCTTTAGTCTCCTTTTGTTTTATGGGCCTGTCCAGTTTTTGGCTGAAGGGTGAACCTCAGGAGTGACTTCATTACTGAGTTGAAAGGGTGTCCAAGGGTCATACGCTCAGGGTTTCTTCAGTATCTGTCAGGCCAGCAAGTCTGGTCTTTCTTTTTCAGTTAGAATTTTGTATTGCATTTTTCTCCAGCTCTGTCCAGGACCCTCTATTGTGACCCCTGTCAGAGTGGTCAGTGGTGGTAGCCAGGCACTATCTAGTTGTACTGGACTCAGTCTGGTGGAGGCCATGGTAGATGTGGTCCATTAGTCCTTTGGACTAATCTTTCCCTGTATCTTTAGTTTTCTATATTCTTCCTTGCTCCCAAAGGGGTGAGACCAGTGGAGTATCCTAAATGGCCACTCACAGGCTTTTAAGACCCCAGGCGCTGCTCAGCAAAGTAGGATGTAGAACATTTTCTTTAGAAATGCATCATCTTTTAATTCAGTGGTGATAAATTATTTTGACGAATGCAAAGTTCAGATTCTTTTATTCTAATAACATTACAAAACTCTAAGGGTCTGATAATGATAAGCATACTTAGAATTTAGCTAGCATAGTGAACAATCACACAAAATATTTTGCCTATAATGCTTACAATATAGTCTTCAAAATTGCCCCCGAAGAAAAAATAAGTTCGATAAGTAAAAGCCCAGGAATAATCTATGTTTGCTACTTCTACTAATACTAGGGCTTATGGAACACTTATGTTTTCTATGAATACGGAGGAGCACGGCAGAGAAAAAATTCAGGATAAATAGGTGCTAAGGAGTAATACAATATTTGAATCCATGTTCTTATTTACTAAACTTTAAAAGTGGCATGATTTTTAGTGTAACATTCTTCAGAGAATACATTTCATTGTATTTGCTTAGAAAATATGATTTGGTATATATCCTGAAATGATTTTGTTCCATAACATTAGAACACTTTATGTGGCAGCCACTCTGTTATGCACCACTTTTGATCTCTATTCTAGAAGCAACACGCCACAAGAGACACAATTAGCTAACAGCCTCCAGTTGCTTTCAGGATCTACCTCAGCTTTTGAGCCATGGTACACAACAGAATGGTTGCCTCCATCCAGTAAAAGAGTGTTATGAAAATATAAGGATTCAGCATTTCCAGCCTCCCCTGTTGGGTTAGCTAGAATTTTCTCAAGGCTACACTGCTATCGGAAGCCCTGGTGGTGTAGTGGTTAAGTGCTACAGCTGTTAACCAAAAGGTTGTCAGTTCGAATCTGCCAGGTGCTCCTTGGAAACTCTACAGGGCAGTTCTACCCTGTCCTATAGGGTCGCTATGAGTTGGAATCCACTCGACGGCAGTTGTTCTTTGGGACACTGTTATCTGAAACTCTCCCTATTCAATCTTCTTTCCTTTCTAGTCTCCTTTCACTGGTATCAGACCTGTACTGCAATTAGAAGTCTCTTCCTACTCCTACCTTTTTTCCTTTATCTTTCGCAAACACTGCTCTCAGGGAATATCCTGTACTTCTAAGGAGTCCTTGTGGTGCAGTAGTTAAAGTGCTTGGCTGTTAATCAAAAGGTCAGTGGATAAAACTTACCAGCCACTCCATTGGGGAAAGATGTGGCAGTCTGCTTCCATAAAGATTATAGCCTTGGAAACCTATTCAGCGGTTCTACTCTATCCTGTAGGGCAGAATTGACTTGAAAACAATGGATTTTACTTCTAAGAACATATTTGTATATGCATCATGGAGGACCCAAATGACAAGCATAAGATGTATAAGAAAATCTTAAATGAATTTTCTACATAATCATCTAAATTTAAGTCTTGAGACCCCAAACATTTTATGAAATTTTGAGCAATTTTCTCAGGAAAAAAAAAAGAATGAATGTAATACTTGGCACATTATCAAAAAAAAAAAAACCCACAGCCATCAAGTCCATTCCAACTCATAGTGACTCTATAGGACAGAATAGAACTGCTCCATAGGGTTTCCAAGGAGAGCCTGGTGGATTTGAATTGTTGACCTTTTGGTTAGCAGTTGAACTTGTTGAATGAGTGTCCTGCTTTCTTCAAAAGAGAATACTAATATAACTTGTTGGTTTATTAATGACTCTTCTCTATGACTAATCAGAGTACTGGATCAAAGGTAGTACTAGCAGTATAGTTGAATCCATCACCAACTTTTGACTGGATATAATTCTCCAGATGGTTTCTTTGAATTAGCTTTTGCTCCCTAAAATCACTACAGATTTTATAGTTTATAAAATAGTAGAACTAAAGGGATATTACAAATAACCCCATGCCAAAAATTTCAACAACCTAGATGAAATGGAAGAATTCCTTGAAACATACAAACTACCAAAGCTGACTTAAGGATAAATAACCTGAATAGTCAAGTGTCTATTTAAACAATTGAATTTGTAGTGAAAAACCTAAGCAAAAAGAAAACTACAGTCCCTGATGTTCTCATTGGTGAGCTATATCATTAAAAAAGAAGAAATACTAACAATTCTGCAAAAATTCTTTCAAATAATTGAATAGGGAGTATGTCCCAATTCATTCTATTTGACCAGCATTATCAGCATTATCTTGATACTAAAATCAGAAAAAAAAAAATAAAAAAGACTCTACAAGAAAAAAAAAAAAAAAAAAACCTATGGAATATTTTTCATGAATGTAGATGTAAAAATTCTGAACAGTAGTTTATTAAATAAATCTGACAATACATGGAAAAAATGGTTTAATATTGAAAATTATAGAGTAGCACAAGAAAACTGTAGTTGGTGGATATGTTCATTTTCTTGAATGCAGTGATGGTTTAACGGCATATGCATCTGTCAAAATATCTTATCAGCATTTATGGGATGCAGATAAAGCACTGTTTACAGGGAAATTTATAGCATTAAATTCATGTATCAGGAAACAAGAAAGATCTAAAATTTGTAAATTTAATTTTACCTTAGGAAAATAGAGAAAGAAGATCAAATTAAACCTAAAGAAAGCAGAAGAAAATAAATACTAAAAATTGAAGCTTAAATTAATGAAATTGAAATTAGAAAGCAATAGGGAAAATCAATGACACCAAACACTGGTTCTTTGAAAAGATAAATAAAATTAATAAACCTATAGCCAGGCTATGGTAAATTAAAAGGCCCATAAAAATGAGGAAAACCCTCCCTGAGATGGACTGTCATGGGCGTTACAACAATGAGCTCAAATATAACAAAGATTACGAGGATGGCACAGGATTGGGCAATGTTTCATTCTGTTACACGTCAGGTTGCCATTAGTTGGAGCCTACTTGAAGGCAACTAACAACAACAAGCATAGGTAATCAAAGAAAAGAACTGAAAAGATAGAAATTACTGATATCACATATGAAAAATGGGTCATTACTACTGATTCCCTGAACATTAAAAGGATAATTAAACAATACGACAAAGAAATCTATGTCGCCAAATTTAAAAACTTTGATGAAATGAAATAATATTTTCAAATTCACCAACTACTGAATGTCAATTAAAGAGAAATAGATAACCCAGTTACCCAGTTATAGCCAAGAGGTTTTTACATTCCTTAGTTTTCCTCCTGGTCACATACCCATACTTGATTTCTGTCAAATGACATTGAACTCCACTTGTTCTTCACTCTGATTGAAATCCCTTCCCAAAATATCCTGTTCATTGTGGTCTCTGTGAAGGTATTACCGCCCCAACCCTCGCTATCTGAAATAACATTTCACCCATTCCATTACTCTGCCTCTTCTTAATTTCTCTCAAGCATTTATCATAATCAAACACTATGTTTTTATTTATATATTTACTTTCTTACCATCAAAGAGAAACAGATATGACCCATTTTCCACAGACACTTTTTCTAAAAGTAATAAAATATCCACCAATCCAAGGTATCAACTATGTCTATTCTCTTTCCATCTCCATAATAAATGCTACACTACAGTTGGTGTCTATTACTCACTTTCAAGTTTTAGAATAGTTACTTTCTATGTAAACAGATATAAATAATATATAATATTTTGCTTTTTTAAATTGTATATGGTATTTTCCTACAGTATATATTCTTTTTGCAGTTTTTGCCTAATGTTTAAATTTGGAAATTAATCAATTCTGAGGCCTATATCTCTACTTTATTCATTTAACTACTATTTAATTTTCCATTATATGAGTGAATCACACATTTCTTTATTTCTTTACTGAAGGATAATAACTTTTTAAATATTTCCAACAGTGCTGCTATAAACATTCTTCCTATACATTTATGTTAAAGCTTCTCCAGAAGCTCAATTACTGAATTATTGGTGCTTAAAAGACATTAGTTTTAGCTAAAATTACGGGCATTTTTATTTCTATTTCTCTGAACACTAGCGAGATTTAGCATGTTTTTCTTCATTTGTCACCAAGACTTCTACTCCGGTAAATTGTTTATATTATTTATTCTGTTGTTTTTTCTTTTATTATTGATTTTAAGTGTTCTTTGTATATTTGTGATCCTAATTCTATGTCAGTTACTTTACTGCAAGTATCATCTACCTCCCTATGGTTTCTCTTTTTTGCCACCTGTTAGGTAATGATAATAGAAACAGCAAAAATGGAGTTTTTTGGTAGCATTTGTCCCACAGATTAGTTCTGAGTCAAATATTTGATAGTATATTGATCCACAGTTCGACTTTTGACCTGTAGGTGAGTTTTTTTGCATTAGCAACCTCCTGAATACAATTCAAATACTATGACCTTTTCAAATTTCTGATTAAGTTACCCAAATTTCAAAAAACATTATAATCCATTATACCTCATTATTCTTGGAAAACCAAGCATTTGCAATTTCTTTTAGTCTAGTCGGATAGAATAATTATGCAACTTACACTTGCTCCAATAATACCTGATGCCTGATTTTGTCTAGGGGAAGTACTGTTTCTCTAAATGCTGCTTCAGCGGAATGCCCTACATTGCATTCTCCCTAAGGTCGTCAGAAAAACCCAGCCACGAAGGCCTATTTGACCCTCTCCAATAGGTATTTTCAGTTTATTATTGTTCAGTTATTCTACCAAGGGGCTTTCTAAATATAGTTACGCTCAGGTACTAAGATTATTTTATATTAATCAACAACCACATGGCACAGCTATTAAAGGTTTTTTGGGTTTTTTTTTTTTTTTTGCCTTTAATACTTACCGGGTCATTTAATTGAGCCACGTCACATAACTTTTTTAAATCTGTTTTCTCATCTCAAGAAACTTTTTAAATATTTGTTCTAAAGGAAGACCTTTTCACTCCCTAGAACTTCAAATTGAATAACAAAAAAAGCCTTTTCAAAGAGCAGCATCTTTAAAAATTATTTCAACTTTACAGACTGAAGAAAATCCTCAAAAAGAGCAGTTATGATCCAAAGAATCTTGTTTACTTGCAAAGAACATATATATAGTATTTGATGATATGCTATTTCACAAGAAAATAGAGTATCTTGTTTGCCAGGAAAAAAATAATGAGTTATTTGAAGTGGTGGAACAAATATGCATTAATTCTTAAATTCAAGATATATATTTAAGTATATATATATACATATATATGTATATATACACACAGAGAGAGAGAGAGCCCTAAAATTACTTTCTCGGGGCACTTGACCAAAAGAATGTTGTTTCTGGGTATGAACTTAAATCCCATTTTGAAACAGCCTGCTGTACTTTAAAGAATTAAACTTTAAGCAGACTTAATCTGGTATCCAATGAAATTTTTTCTTTATAACCATATCAAGAACAAACACTGTCAGTTTTTTTCTCAAGGGGACTTTATATAACCTCGGCATTTCCAGAAAGGAATGTCTAGCAAAAGCCCTGTAAATTTCCTTCCTGTAAACCCACCAGGGTCATTAAACTGTAACTAATCAACAAAGCACATATCATCAAGCGGTAAGTAGTTAACAAAAGATCTTTGAACCAATCGTTATAAAGATCCCACTTTGTTAACCTTCCTTTGACTTTTAAGCCAATCAGAATATTGAAGTTCAAATCTAATAAACGTCTTTATTTTAATTCAATTTAGACCATGAGTTTTTCACTCTACAGCTCTACATACACACACATATGTGTGTGTTTTGTTCTGTTGGAATCAACTCGAAGGCATCCAACAACACGATATATATATTTGCTAAATTGCTCAGCATAATTAAAAGGAGAATAATTTGGAAGGGGAGGGGAAAATATTAGGTGGTGGTCCAGATAACTTGAAGTTTAGTCCTTGCAAAAATTAATTGTAATCGGGAGATTTACCCAATATCGGCATAAGAAACAATGAAATTGGAGATGAAAATGAAAATTTTTGGTGGAAACTATGTTCTCTGCAAAATATGCACACTCCAGGTAATCTCTCATAAATTACTCAAGATCCAATTATCCAAAAAATACTTGTTGTTTTTGGTCTCTAGTGGAAACCTACCGAGTAGCTTAATTCTACTACTTTGAGGACAATACGTATATAGCACTAATATATTGACTAGGGTCAAGTCAGCTATTATATTAATCAAGCGTATATAATATATTGAATTCATAAATAACCTTTAAGGTTATACCAGTTGTGGTGCCTATCTGTAGGTAGGTATGTAATATATTTGGGGCATAATTATTTCCTGAATTTTACCAAAATATTCAACCCTGTAAATATTTTGTCAATATTTTAGTCTTTATGAAGAATTTGACAGCCTAGTTGAGAATAGACACCGGATATGCACGAAACAACGTATTGTTTGTTAGTTTCTATCAAGTAACCTCTGACATATTTTCAGATTCTTCACTTGCTCTTTTGTGTAGAGTTCATCCTATACTATTCTGCACTGATATTAGTTGAAGTTGAGTTGGCTCTGACTCGTGGCGACCTTATGTATAACATAAGGAAACTTTGCCTGGTACTGTGCCATCCTGAGAACTGTAAATATGTTTGAGCCCAATGTTACAACTATTGTGTCAATCCACCTCACTGAGGATTTCTCAAATTCTTACTTATCTCTACTTTACAAATTATGATGTCCTTTTCTAACAACTGGTCTTTCGTGATGACATGTCAGAAGTTAACGAGTCAAAGACTCACCTCCTCGCTTAAAGGAGTATTCTGGCTGTATATTCTCCAAAATTGGTTTATTTCTTCTTATTGCAGTCCAAAGTATATTCAATACTCTTTGCCAACACCACAATATTAACGTTTCAATTCTTCCACTACCCTTTGTCATGCTACGGTGGCTGGTGTGTTGCTATGATGCTGGAAGCTATGCCACAAGTATTTCAAATACCAGCAAAGTCATCTATGATGGACAGGTTTAGCAGAGCTTCCAGACTAAGACAGGCTAGCAAGATGATCCTGGTGATCTAAATTAGCCAGGGAGTATTAACCAATGAAATTCTTATACATAACAACAGAAATTGTCACCAGTGTACTTTAAAAGACTACACTGATATTGTGAATTAAAATATTACAGAGGGGCAGGGGATGAGTATAGCAAAGAAATGATCAGCGTGTGAGCCCTTTTTAAGAGATTAGGTTTTGATTAGAAAATAGACTACACGCACTTTTCACTCATCGACTATCTCATTATCTGACATTTTGCACTTATGGTAACGGTAAAAAATCTACTACCTGGCTATTTTGCACTTTAATGACACACATCTGGCAGTAATGAACACCAGGGTATGAGGCAAGAGTAACACTGGCTATGATAGTTAAGGTTATGTACCAATGAGGCTGGGTCATGATTCTTAGTGGTCTGGCAGCTGTGTAGTTATGTAATTTGGCAGTTATGCAATGATGTAATTGGGCAGTTACATAACAGTGTAGTCATCCTCCATTTATACATAAAGCTGATTTTCATGTAAGAACCTAATTTTTGGTTCCTAACTATGTTGATAAGTGAGGAGTAAGTGTATATTCAAGTCAAAATGAATAGATACAGGTGCTTGAATATTAGTCAGAAAATGCTAGGGGCTAACAGAATGAAAGCTATTAAAAATGTCTATTTCCATAAGTATTTACCCTGAAAAATATTTCTGCTGGAGTTAAAATTTGTGGACTCTGCCTAGCAGTAGATTTCTTGAGCATCAGCAGTCAAGTGAACAGGCGGACACAACTCTAATCAGGTTATGTAGAGGAAATGTTTAAAGATGCTTTGAAGCACAAATTCAAATGACACAGCACAACTGTGTGCTACGGGGATGCAACAGCTGCAGTCGGGCCTCCTGGCAGTTACTTATGGCTCTGTCAAGCAGTGCTATCAGAAAAATTTGATTTGCTGCTGTTAAATGATGGTGTCATAAGGAAAGCAAAGGTGGCTCTTGAACTAACAAGTCTAAAGACAAATTTCATTTAGAAAAAAGGCTATTTTTTTTCTCCACATAGTCACTGTCTTTGAGATTTTAATACAGTGTCTTTTAGATGTTTAGCTCTTGTTACATTTCTCCTGTATTTAGGTTTCTTTCACATATGAAAATAATTATTTTATTATAAGGTACTAACCATTGTTGATTCTCTTTCTCTCTTTTTCAGTTGATCTACCTTGAATATTGTTTTCAAATATCATAACCACTGTTTGAATTCTCCTGTGGTCTGGTTGGAGCCCTGGTGGTGCCGTGGTTAAGCATTTGTATGCTGGGCAAAAGACTGGCAGTTCGAATCTACCAGTCGCTCATTGGAAACCCTATAAGACAGCTCCATTCTTCCCTATAGGGCTGCTGTGAGGCCAAATTGACTCATTGGCAACTGGTTTGCTTTTTTTTTTTTTTTTGGTGGTCTGATTAGTCAAAAAAAAAAACCAGTTTGCAAGGTACACTTACAAGAATGTGAATTGAAGTGCCCTCCCTTGTAGTGTAAAAACACGTCATATTTTATAGGGTCTATAACAATCATTTGTCAATGTGTTTTTTAAGGAAAGTTTCAAAAATACAGCATTTTAAAGATTCTGCAAGTGACATGTCAAGATATAATGTGTTGGTAATAACTGAACATTTATATTGTATAATTTACAAAAACCACATCTATTGCAATGAAGCTAATGTGTTTGCTCGCCATACTCCAGTGGTCTCCATTGTTGTATTAAGCCAGGGATATATTTCTTATAGTTTGTGCCAGTGCTTTGTCTGTGCAATGCCCTTGAATAGTGTCATGTTTTCTTTATAGCAGCTGTGCCTTGAAAAGGGTCTTCATCAATTCTCAACAAAGCAGCTAGAGTGATAAGGTCAAAATTTGTCAGAAACTGTTATCCCTCCATTCTGAGTGAACAAGTAGCTTCCTATCTCACCTGCTTGTAAAGCCTCACCAAATCTTGCCCCCAGCCCCATTATATCTCTGAATTCAACTCTCACTCCTGTCCCCCTCCCTCCATTCTAGCTATACTGGCTTCCACAACATTCCCCCATCACACTAGGCACACTCCTGCCTTGGGAAGTTTAAGTCATTCTTCTCACTACCTGGCACGCTTTTCTTCCTGATATTTTTATGGTTTCCTTTTTCATCTCCTTCCATTTTATTTTCAAATGTAAAAGTTCAGCCTTCTCTGACCACACTATTTAAAACTGTAATCTTTATCCGTACTTTTTTCTTTCCTTCTTTATGTTATAATAGCATGTTCTTCTTTAGTTTTTTTATTGTTTTTTAGGATGATATAATGATTGAATATACATTAAGTAAATTAGAAATTAGTTTACATTATGGCTGCATGAATATCCAGAACATAGTGGCTTTGTTAGACTACTTAGCAACAGACACAAATCATTACGTGATTATAAATGCTTATGTGCTTCTGAACTATAGGATCTAAGAAGAGAAAGAAATCTGATACAATATACCATTGAATCCCCTTAATTGACATCTGATGAAACTGAGGCCTGAGAGACTGTGTTACTTGCCCAAGGTAATGACAAATGAATTCAGTAGAGATAGTACTAAAACTTGAGCCTTCTGATTCCAGGTGTGAGGGTCCACAAAACACCAAACTATAGTGGGTAAGGACTTGGCTGTCATGAGAAAATGCCCTGTTCCAATCCTCATTCCATCACTTATTAATCACCACTGACTAGTCATTAGGTTAAGTTACTTAAACTTCTTAAGTCTCAGTTATCTGTAAAACAGGTAAATAACAGTACCTACTTCATAGATTTGGGGTAAAAATTAAACAAGCTAATTTATATAAAATATTTAGGACCTAGTACATTACAAGTATTTGGATAAGTTAGTAAGTCTTGTGTTACTATGATATAAGATATATTGTTTATGCTAATATGTGCCTATATATTAATGGTACATATTTCCAATACCAAAACCAAACCAAACCCACTGCTGTCAAGTCGATTCCAATTCATAGCAACCACATAAGGTTACCAAGGCTGTATATCTTTACTGAAGCAGACTTCCACAATTTTCTCTCATGGAGGGGCTGGTAAGTTGCAACTGCTGACCTTTCAGCTAGCAGCCCAGCTGCTTAACCACTGTTCCACCAAGGCTCCTAAGGAAACTATAAACTTATTCATTTATACTGTGGTGGTATCTCTAAGGAAATGGAACTAGGGATGCCATTGCTGATGTTAGATGGATCTTGGCTGAAAGCAGAGAATTCCAGAAAGACGTTTATCTGTGCTTTATAGACTATGCAAAGGCATTCAAACGTGTGGATCATAACAAATTATGGATAACATTGCAAAGAGTGGAAATTCCAGAACACTTAATTGTGCTCATGTGGAACCTGCACAGAGATCAAGAAGAAGTTGTTAGAACAGAACAAGTGGATACAACATCGTTTAAAATCAGGAAATGTCTACAGCAGTGTCTTATATTTTCACCATACTTATTCAATCTGTATGCTGAGAAAATAACTCGAGAAGCTGGACTATACGAGGAAGAACTTGACATCAGGATTGGAGGGAGACTCATTAACAACCTGTCATATGCAGATGACACATCCTTGTTTGCTGAAAGCAAGGAGTACTTGAAGCAGTTACTGATAATCATAGACTGCAGCCTTCAATATGGTTTACACCTCAGCATAAGGAAAACTAAAGTCCTCACAAATGAACCAATAAGTAACATGATAAATGGAGAATATATTGAAGTTGTCAATGATTTCATTTTACTTGAATCCACAATCAACTCCCATGGAAGCAGCAGTCAAAAAAGCAAACAACATATTGTATTGGGCAAATATGCTGCAAAAGACCTCTTTGAAGTGTTAAAAAGCAAATATGTCATTTTTAGGACCAAGGCACGCCTGATTGAAGCCATGGGTATTTTCAATTGTCTCATACACATGCGAAACCTAGACAATGAACAAAAAGACTGAAGAAGAATTGATACCTTTGAATTATGGTGTTGAGAAGAATATTGACTCTACCACGGACTGCTGGAAGAAAGAAACAAATCTGTCTTGGAAGATGTACAGCCAGAATGCTCCTTTGACTCAAAGACACCAAGAATGCATCTCACGTACTTTGGACATGTCATCAGAAGGGACCAGTCCCTGGGGAAGGACATCATGTTTGGTAAGCAGAAGGTAAGCAAAAAAGAGGAAGACCCTCAATGAGATGGCTGCAACAATGAACTGAAACATAGCAAACACTGTGAGGATGCACAGGACTGTGCATTGTTTCATTCTGTTGTACATGGTATCGTTATGAGTCATAACTAACTTGATGGCACCTAACAGGAATAGCAACATCTCTAAGGAAGACCTGTCGCCAGAATCAAATGTTGCATTAAAACAAGACAATTACTTATGTAAACAGTATCCATAAAGACAATGATAGTCCAGTCATATGTTCTAATTCTCCACAAACAAGAAGAGTAAAGCTTTCAACAGCAAAATTTTATTTCAGTAATGATACAAGGAGCGTTGGTGGAGCAATGGTGAAGTGCTCAGCTGTTAAGCGAAAGAGTGGAGGTTCCAACCCTCCCAGCATGTCTGTGGGAGAAAGACCGGACAATCTCCTTCTGTAAAGGTTATAGCCAAGAAAATCCTATGGGGTAGCTCTACTCTGTCACATGAAGTAGCTGTGACTTGGAACCAACTCAGTGGCACTCAGCAACACCAATACAGGCAATATTTTTGCAAGTAATATGGCTAAATATGATTTCAAAAGACAGTTTTTACTATCTAGAGAGTTTTTAAGGGTTTCAAGACTTTTTTTTTAAATTAATTTGGGATGGAGGAGAGTTGTTCATTTATTTGAAGTTCCTGGATGGTTTGTTACATTCTCTGCACCTTGGAAGAAAGATCTGGCACCCTACTTCTGAAAAATCAGCCCCTGAAAATCCTACGGAACACAATTTTACTCTGACTCACATGGGGTCACCATGAGGCAGAATTGACTCAACAGCGAGTGGTTTGGTGTTTTGGTTTGGTAAGTTTATTTAATGCTTAAACATAATGAATATATCAAATAAATTTGTGACTTATAAATAAGTTTCCAAAACTGGCTGATTCTAGAGGTAGTTCATGAATATTTTATTGTTAGCACTCCTTTGCTGCTGAACTTGGATCTGAGAAATTGGCTGTTTTATGTCTTATACACATCTTGCCACCGACTTGGAGCTCAGTTTTGCAGTGCCCTTGATGGAGGGACAAAGAACTGCCGCAGGCACAGTTTTAGTTGGTGGGTCTTGAAAGGCAACCTTCATTGGCATTAGATCTTTTAATTATTTTTACCGTGCAAGTATTGCACAGGCTGTGATTCTATAAACAGGGACTCCCATCATCATTGCCAGTGCTTTGATCATAACATGCGGTTTAATAGATCAGTGCCCCCAAGCCAAGAATTCATGCTGTCAGCAAGAAACACACCATATGGGGCTTCAGTTGCTCAAGTTATTACCTTATCGGGCCAGAGTTGTTGTTGACTGTAACAAGGAAGTGTCTCGAATCAACTGCAGATGAAAATCTGAAAGGAAAAAATAAAAGCTTATCTTAAAGGCCTAAAAATATTATAAAGATTTTCTATTAGAATCAGTTGAAGCACAACTGATATACTTTCTGTTTTATACAATATTTCTAATAATAGACATTCTAGTTCTTTCAACAATCATAAAAGAGCCCATGACACATAAAAACCTAGGTTGCAGTGCCACTGATCTCTACTATTTACAACGTGTAGCTTAGGGGTCCAAAAAGAGTGATTCTTCTCATCTCTATAACACACAGATTTACAATGTCATATTCAATTCCAAAAACTTCCTATTCTTCAACTACAGCTACAAAACACATGTGTACTTTGTATGCCTATATTTAATATACAACCCAACATATTATTTATAATCACACGTTCCATTATTAAGTCATTTGCCCCTATCAAGTGTTGTCTTTATTATATTTGTGGTCTATGTTAAAGATATTGAAGAGAGCCTATTTATGAGAGAACAATAACAGTGGCCAAGGGAATATGTGGAATGAATATATATGTTTGGCAGTTAGTAAAATACCTACTTTGGTAAATTTAGAGATGAGAGGCAATATGGTAAAAATAAAATTGTTTGAACTTTGAATTAGACAAGTATGTGATAAAATTCTTTCAGTTGGAAATTTATGACCTTGAGGAAGTTACTTAACCTGTCTTTATCTCTCATGAACTAGTCACTGTATACAGACTCCCCCAAGGAAGAGGTAAAACTTTCATAGAGACCACTTTCCTCAGATTAGGGTAATTTCTTAGGAAGGAGTTAGCTCTCAACCTTTAGCAGGCTGCACTCCCAGCAGTCAGAGGGGAATAAGTACCTCTGTTCAGAAAGGGGAGCCCTAGTGGTACAGTGGTTTAGAGCTATGGCTGCTAACCAAAAGGCTGGCACATCCAACCCACCAGTAACTCCTTGAAAACCCTCTGGGGAAGTTCTACTCTGTCTTATAGTGTTACTATGAGTTTGAATCTACTCGACGACAATCAGTTTTTTGTGTTTTTGGTTCAGAAAGGGGATCTTGGCAGAATACCAGAGTATCCAGGATTGTCCCCTTAATGGTAACACTCGAATCAAATGTTTTGGTAACTCTCATCTCTTTTCAGCACCAAATATTTCAACCTAATAAGCCCTGTCATGGATTGAATCATGTCCCTCAAAAATATGTGCATCAATTTGGCTGGGCCACGATGCCCAGCATTGTGTGATTGTCCACACTTTTGTTGTCTAAGGTGATTTGCCTATGTGTTGTAAAGTCTGTCATTATGATGTTAATGAGATGGGTTAGCAGCAGTTTTGTTGATGAGATCTACAGAATTGGATTATGTTTTGGGCCAATCTCTTTTCAGATATAGGGGAAAGAAGCAAGCAGAGAGACATGGGGACCTCATACCACAAAGAAATGAGATCTAGGAGAATAATGTATCCTTTGGATCCAGGGTCCCTGCACTGAGAAGCTCCTTGACCAGCAAAGATTGATGAAAAGGACCTTCCTCCAGTGCCCACAGAGAAAGCCTTCCCCTGGAGCTGACACCCTTAATTTGGACTTGTAGCCTACTAGACTGAGCGAATAAACTTTTCTTTGTTGAAGCCACCCACTTATGGTATTTCTGTTATGGCAGCACTAGATAACTATGATAAGCCCTACCTCTCTAAAAAAAAAAAAAAAATTTTTTCTCTATCCCTTATAAATTTAAAATATAAGTAAAACGGCTAAGAAATGCCCACCTTTATTGTGATTATTTTAATCTCTATTCTAATCATTGTCTTCTACCATAAATAATATAGTAGAGACAGTAGCTGAGTGGTTAAGAGTGTGGGTTTTGGAGCTAAATTGTTTGGATTCTTGACAACCCCATACCCAACAGAAGGAAACACTGCTTAAGTAGGGTCTTATTAATTGCCTTGGTATTCCTAACCCTAGCCCAGCATCTGGATCACCTGCAGAGGGTGAGTTGAGTTGGGTTGGGATGGTACAGGGTGTGTGAATCTAGCAGAATCCTTCAAAAACAGTTGGATCTCAGAAAAAGTTTTAAGATAAATAGAGAAGTAAACTTCTTTGCAAGTAAAAATGTTATCTCACTCTCCACCTAACTTATTAAAATTAATTTTCCAAAACTGAATTTTCAACAGTACTTCAAAATCATATCCTTTGTTTCGTTCAATAGCTTAGCACAGCCCTATGCAAATTTCACTCTGTATCTCTAATGACCCTTTTCCAAAATACATTCACGCTTCAGTTTTTTTAAATGTTTCTTATTAAAAATGACATAAAATCTTGTGTTAAAGGATGAAGACTATCTGTATCAAGCTTTTTTATAAAACTATTTTAATTTTAGATACTACATACACACACACACACACAGATGATAATGAGTTCAAAATTAGTTGTGAAAAGGACTGAAAGAATAGTTTTTTGTTGTTTATTTGTTTTTACTTTGCATTTGCGATGTTGGTTGGAACTATGTAACTGGGTCAACCTCATTTCTCTTTTTTTTATTTTTTTTATTGTGTTTTAGATGAAGCTTTACAGAACAAACTAGTTTCTCATCAAACATTTAGTGCGCACATAGTTCTAAACATTGGTTAACAACCCCATGACATGTCAACACTTTCCCTTCTCAACCCTGGGTTCCCTATTACCAGCTTCCCTGTTCCCTCCTGCATTTCAATTCTTGCCCCAGGGTTGGTGTGCCCCTTTAGACTTGTTTTGTTCCATGGTCCCATTCAATCTTTGGCTGAAGGATGAACCTCAGGAGTGACCTTATTACTAAGCTGAAAGCGTGTCGGGGCCCATACTCTCAGGGTTTCTCCAGTCTCTGTCAGGCCAGCAAGTCTAGTCTTTCTATTTGAGCTAGAATTTTGTTCTAAATTTTTCTCCAGCTCTGTCCAGGAGCTGTACTGTGATCTCTGCCAGAACAGTCAGTGGTGGTAGTCAGGTATCATCTAGTTGTACTGGACTCAGCCTGGTGGAAGCCATGGTAGATGTGGTCCATTAGTCCTTTGGACTAACCTTTCCTTTGTATCTTTAGTTTTCTTCATTCTTCCTTACTCCCAAAGGGATGAGACCAGTGGAGTACCCTAGAATGGCTGTTCACAGGCTTTTAAGACCCCAGATGCTATAAGAATATGTAGAACATATTCTTTATAAAATATGTTATGCCAGTTGAGCTAGATATTCCCCAGGTTCATGTTAACCACAGCCCTCAGCCCAGCATTTCGGTCCCTCAGGGAGTTTGGGTGAGTATATGGAGGTACCATGACCTTGACTTGTATAGGTTGTAGGGACTTCCCCAGAATTGTGTACTGTCTTACCTTTCACCAAAGTTTCTGCTTATCTATTGTTTTTCCATCCCCACCCCTTCCCTCCCTCATAACCATCAAAGTTGTATGTACACCTTTTCATAAGTACTTACAGTAGTGATCTCATACGATATTTGTCCTTTTGTGATTGACTTACTTCACTCAGCTTAACGCCCTCCAGATTCATCCATGTTATGAGATGCCTCACAGATTCATCGTCGTTCTTTAGCTTTGCCTAATACATCATTGTGTATTAGTTTGTTTATCCATTCATCTGTTGATGGACATCTGAGTTGTTTCCATCTTTTTGCTATTGTGAACAATGCTTCAGTGAATACGGGTGTGCATATGTCTGTCCATGTGACGACTCTTATTTCTCTAGGATATACCCATATGAGTGGGATTGCTGAATCATATGGGATTTCTATTTCTAGCTTTCTAAGGAAGCACCGTATCGTTTTCGAAAATGGTTGTATCATTTTGCATTCCCACCAGCAGTGCATAAGAGCTCTGATCTCCCTGCAGCCTTTCCAACATTCTATATTTCCTATTGTGTTGTGGTTTGGATCTGCATTTCTCTAATGGCTAGATATCCTGAACATTTCTTCATGTGTCTGTTGGCCGCTTGAATGTCTTCTTTGGTAACGTGTCCTTTACCCATTTTTAAATTAGATTATTTGTCTTTTTGTTGGAGAGGTGTTGGATTTTCTTGTAGATTTTAGATTTGTAATAGCCAATTTTTTTTTCCCAGTCTGTGGGTTCTCTTTTTGCTCTTTTGGTGAAGTCTTTTGATGAGCATAAGTGTTTTATTTTTAGAAGATCCCAGTTATCTAGCTTATCCTCTGGAGCCTGTGTGTCATTGGTTGTGGTTTGTATCCTGTTAATGCTGTGTATTAGGGTCTTTAGTGTTAATCATGTTTTTTCTTCTATGAACTTCATGGATTTTTGTCTTTATATTTAGGTCCTTGATCCATTTTGAGTTAGTTTTTGTATATGGTTTGAGGTATGGGTCCAGTTTCATTTTTTTGCAGATGGACATCCAGTTTTACCAGCACCATTTGTTAAAAAAGACAAAAAAAAAAAAACTGTATTTTCCCCATTCAATGGACTTTGGGCCATTGTGGCCCCTGGGTGGATGGATTTACAACTGGGTTCTCAATTCTGTTCTATCGGTCAATGTATCTCTTGTTGTACCAGTACCAGGCCGTTTTGACTACCTTAGCTCTATAGTAGATTCTGAGGTCAGGTAGTGCGAGTCCTCCTACTTTATTCTTCTTCAGTAGTACTTTACTTATACAGGGCTTCTTCCTTTTCCATATGAAGTTAATGATAAGTTTTTCCATCTCTGAAGTTAATGATAAGTTTTTCCATCTCTGAAGTTAATGATAAGTTTTTCCATCTCTTTAGAGAATGTTGTTGGTATTTGTATTGCACTGTATTTGTAAATCGCTTTGGGTAGAATTGTCATTTTCATAATGTTGAGTCAACCTATCCATGAGCGTGGTATGTTTTTCCATTTATGTAGATCTCTTTAGGCTTCTTGCAGTAGTTTTGT
Organism: Loxodonta africana; assembly: GCF_030014295.1. Classification (NCBI taxonomy): domain Eukaryota; kingdom Metazoa; phylum Chordata; class Mammalia; order Proboscidea; family Elephantidae; genus Loxodonta; species Loxodonta africana. The sequence continues at coordinate 124,618,321 of NC_087346.1, forward strand.
AGTTTTCTTTACATAGGTCTTTTATATCTCTGGTAGATTTATTACCAAGTATTTTATTTTTTAGGGGCTATTACACATGGTATACTTCCCCTGATTTCCTTTTCATTGTTCTCTTTGTTGGTGTATAAGAATCCAACTGATATTTGTATGTTTATCTTTTATTCTGCAACTCTGCTGAATCTTTCTATTACTTTCAGTAGTTTTCTGGTGGAGTCTTTTGGGTTTTCTATATATAGTATCATATCATCTGCAAATAGTGAGAGTTTAACTTCTTCATTACCAATTTGGATGCCCTTTATTTCTGTTTCTTGCCTTATTGTTCTAGCTAGGACTTCCAACACAATGTTAAATAGGAGTGATGATAAAGGGAATCCTTGTCCTGTTCCTGTTCTCAAGGGGAATATTTTCAGCCTCTCTCCATTAAGAATGATGTTGGCCATTAGTTTTGCATATACGCCCTTTGTTACGTTGAGAAAATTTCCTTCTATACCTATTACTGAGAGTTTTTTTCAGGAATAGGTGTTGGGCTTTGTCAAATGCCTTTTCTACGTTGATTGAGATGACTGTTTAACTCTTTTCTTTCTTTTTATTTGTGTGGTGGCTTACATTGATTTATTTTCTAATGTTGAACCATCCTTGCATACCTGGTATGAATCCTACTTGGTTGTAGTGTATTATTTTTTTGATAAGCTGCTGAATTCTATTGGCTAGAATTTTGTTGAGAATTTTTGCATCTATATTCATGAAAGGTATTGGTCTGTAATTTCTTTTTTTTGTGGTCTCTTTGCCTGGTTTTGGTATGAGAGTTACGCTGGCTTCATAGAATGAATTTGGAAATATTGCTTCCTTTTCTATCGTTCTGAAATAATTTGAGCAGTACTGGTGTAAGACCTTTTCTGAATGTTTGGTAGAATTCTCCAGTGAAACCATCTGGGCCAGGGCTTTTTTTGCTGTTGTTGGGAGTTTTTTTGTTTTGTTTTGTTTTTTTAATTCCCTTTTTAGTCTCTTCTCTCGTTATGGGTCATAACAAGATGGGTCACATCATTTCGTGATAGTTTGGGTAGGTAGTGTGTTTCTAGAAGCTTGTCCATTTCCTCTAGATTTTCAAATTTGGTGGAGTATAGTTTTTTTTTTTTTATTAACTTTTATTAAGCTTCAAGTGAACGTTACAAATCCAATCAGTCTGTCACATATCAGTTTACATACATCTTACTCCATACTCCCACTTGCTCTCCCCCTAATGAGTCAGCCCTTCCAGTCTCTCCTTTCCTGACAATTTTGCCAGCTTCCCTCTCTCTCTATCCTCCCATCCCCCCTCCAGATAGGAGATGCCAACACAATCTCAAGTGTCCACCTGATATAATTAGCTCACTCTTCATCAGCATCTCTCTCCCACCCACTGACCAGTCCCTTTCATGTCTGATGAGTTGTCTTCGGGGATGGTTCCTGTCCTGTGCCAACAGAAGGTCTGGGGACCATGGCCTCCGGGATTCCTCTAGTCTCAGTCAGACCATTAAGTATGGTCTTTTTATGAGAATTTGGGGTCTGCATCCCACTGATCTCCTGTTCCCTCAGGAGTTCTCTGTTGTGCTCCCTGTCAGGGCAGTCATTGATTGTGGCCGGGCACCAACTAGTTCTTCTGGTCTCAGGATGATGTAGGTCTCTGGTTCATGTGGCCCTTTCTGTCTCTTGGGCTCTTAGTTGTCTTGTGACCTTGGTGTTCTTCATTTTCCTTTGCTCCAGGTGGGTTGAGACCAATTGATGCATCTTAGATGGCCGCTTGTTAGCATTTAAGACCCCAGATGCCACATTTCAAAGTGGGATGCAGAATGTTTTCATAATAGAATTATTTTGCCAATTGACTTAGAAGTCCCCTCAAACCATGTTCCCCAGACCCCCGCCCTTGCTCCGCTGACCTTTGAAGCATTCATTTTATCCCGGAAACTTCTTTGCTTTTGGTCCAGTCCAATTGAGCTGACCTTCCAAGTATTGAGTGTTGTCCTTCCCTTCACCTAAAGCAGTTCTTATCTACTAATTAATGAATAAAAATCCCTCTCCCTCCCTCCCTCCCTCCCCCCCTCGAAACCACAAAAGTATGTGTTCTTCTCAGTTTTTACTATTTCTCAAGATCTTATAATAGTGGTCTTATACAATATTTGTCCTTTTGCCTCTGACTAATTTCGCTCAGCATAATGCCTTCCAAGTTCCTCCATGTTATGAAGTGTTTCACTATAGTTTTTGTAATATTCTGTTATTATCCTTTTTTATTTCAGTTGGGTCTATTGTCATGTCCCCCATTTCATTTCTTATCTGGGTTGAGTCTACTTCTGTTTTTCTTTTGTCAGTTTGACCAGTGGTTTGTCAATTTTGTTGATGCTTTCAAAGAACCAACTTTTGGTTTTCTTGATTCTTTCTATTGTTTTTCTATTCTTTGTTTCATTTATTTCTGCTCTGATCTTTATTATTTCCTTTCTTGTGGTGGCTGTGGACTTCTTTTGGTGCTCTCTATTTGTTCAAGTTGTGTAGCTAACGTTTTGATTTTGTCCCTTTCTTCTTTTTTGATGTGTGCATATATTGCTATTAATTGACCTCTGAGTACTGCCTATGCTGTGTCCCAAAGGTTTTGGTATGGTGTGTTCTCATTCTCATTTCATTCTAGGAATTTTTTATTCCATCTCTGAATTCTTCTATCACCCAGTGGTTTTTAAGCAGGATGTGATTTAGTTTCCATGGAATTGATTTTTTTTTTCTTTTCTCTTCCTGTTGTTAATTTCTACTTTGATGGCATTGTGGTCAGAGAAGATACTTTGTATTATTTCAATTTTTTGGATTTTGTTGAGGGTTGCTCTGTGGCCTAAGGTGTGGTCTATTCTGGAGAACATTCCGTGTGCATTGGAAAAGAATGTGTACTTTGCAGCTGTTGGGTGGAGCATTCTATATATATCTATGAGGTCAAGTTGGCTGACTGTGCTCTTTAGCTTTTCTGTATCTTTGTGGCGTTTCTTTCTAAAGGTTCTGTCCTTTACTGAGAGTGGTGTGTTGAAGTCACTTACTATTATTTTGGAGCTCTTATTTTCTCTTTTCAGTGCTGTTAGAGTTTGTTTTATGTATTTTGGAGCCTTGTCATTGAGGGCATAGATGTTTATTATGGTTAAGTCTTCATGACGGATTATCCCTTTAATCATTATATAGTGCCCTTCTATGTCTTCTATAGTGGATTTTGTTTTAAAGTCCTTTTAATCTGAGATTAGTATTGCCACTCTTGCTCTTTTTTTAGTAGTTATTTGCTTAGTATATTTTCTTCCATCCTTTGATTTTTAATAAATTTGCATCTTTGCTTCTAAGATGTGTCTCTTGTAGACAGTATATTGATGGATCCTCTTTTTTTAATCCATTCTGTCACTCTGTGTCTCTTTATGGGTGCATTTAGGCCTTTTACATTCAGTGTAGTTATTGATAGGTGTGAGTTTATTGTTGTCATTGTGTAGTTCTTTCTTTTGTGGTGCTAATGTGTTCTTTGTTCCTCTTACTCTCCTGTGCTGAGTTTCTTTTGCTTGGGGATTTCTTTTGTTTTTGTAGATTTTGTTTTTATTGAGACCTTATGTTTTTCTTCTTTATTTTGATGAGTAGGTTTGTTAACTTTCTTTGTAGTTACCTTGAAATTTACCCTTATCTCCCTAGGTTTCAACCAGTCTATTATTACTGGGTATTGGTTTACCTTCCTCTCCATCAGAAAGTTCTATACCTGCACCATTTATTCCCTCTTTTATTGTTCTGACTTTGTTGTCATTTACAGGTTAACCCCTCTGATTCCCTTTTGTCATTCTTCTGGTTTTGGATAGTCCTTGAGAGTTCGTTTCCAACGTTGGTATCTGGTACGATCTTGCATCCTAGGTTCAGGCTGTGATCTGGTGTTGTTTGTTTTTAGGGTGAAGGACTTCTTTTAACAATTTTTGTGGGTTTGGTTTGGTTTTTACATATGCCCTTAATTTCTATTTATCTGGAAATGTCCTAATTTCATCATTATATTTGAATGAAACTTTTTCAGGGTATATTATTCTTGGTTGGCAATTTTTCTCTTTCAAGGTTTTATGTATACCATCTCATTGCCTTCTTGCCTGCATGGTTTCTGCTTAATAATCACAGTTTAGTCTTATTGTTTCTTTTTGTTGTTCTTTTTGTGACTTTTTGTTTTTCTTGAGCTGCTCTCAGGATTTTTTCTTTGTCTTTGGTTTTAGCGAGTGTGATTTTGAAATGCCTTGGTGTTTTTCTTTTGGGGTCTATCCTATATGGGATTCGTTGAGCTTTTTGGATGGTCAGTTTTGCATCATTCATGATATTAGGGAAGTTTTCCGTCAGCAATTCTTCAATGATCCTCTCTGTGTTTTCTGTTTTCTCTCCCTGATCTGGAATTCTGATAACTTGCAAATTTTTGCTTTTGATTGTATCCCACATAATTCTCAGGGTTTCCTCATTTTTCCTCATTCTTTTTTCTGATTTTTCCTCAGAGTTGCCTCCAAGTGCTTGTCTTCAGTTTCACTGACCCTGTCTTCCATCATTTCAATCCTGCTCCTTATTCCTTCTGTGACACAGTCCGTTTCTCAAATCTTGTTGTTTATTTTTTGGATTTCTAATTGCTGTTTTTGTATGATTTCTAGTAGTGACTTTATTTTGGCATTTTGTTCCTGTATTATTTTCCTGAATTATTCCATTTTTAACCTGTATTTTCCATGAATTAGTCTTCCTTTTCCATAAATTTGTCTATTTTTTTCTGTCATTTTTCTCTGCTTTTTGCTTTAACTCTTGGATAGCTCTGAATATTAGAGATTTGTATTCCCTGTCAGGTAATTCCAGTTTTCTTCTACTGGAATGTCATCAGGTGTTTTATTTTGGATGCTTACTGGAACCATCCTCTCCTGTTTTTTTGTTTTTTTTTATGTTTTTATATTGTCTGCTGTCTTCAGGATATTCTGCAGTTGTTTTCTTCATTTCTTGATTGCAATTTGTTTGTTTCATCCTTTTTTTTGTTGTATTTGGTTTTGTCTGAGCAGTCGGGTTGTGCATTCTTTATTGTTTGCTCATCTGTAGTCACAATACTTTTCACCTCCTCGTCCAATAGGTGGGGCCAGTCACTCACCTATGGTGCAGCAGGGCAGGTCCAGCTGAAGGGGTGGGGCTGGAATAGATTGTTTGTTGTACATACTAGGGCCAATATGGCGGGCCAAGGATCAGTGCCAGGCAGGTTCCAGTAGACCACGCCTATGCTGCTTGAAGGTGTGATTTTCATTGCACAGTGCAGGTAGGCAGGAAAGAAAGATGAGGTTGTGATGTGTAGAGATAGTATGGGTATGGGGTAGAGGTGAGAGAAACAGGAACCAAAAATAAACAAAGAAAAAAAAAAACATAGAACCCCCTCCCCCAAAAAAGTGCAAAGGGAGCTTACCATTGGAGTGGAGAGATAAGAACCTGAGAAATGGACAGAAGCAAAAAGGAAAAAAAAAAAAAAAAGAAATAGGAAAAAGAAAAAAAATAACTAAATAAAAATTTGGAAAAGTAAAAAAGAAAAACCCCCAGGGGTCCCACCAGTGTGGCCATGAAGACTGGGGAAGTCTCTCAGGTTGTGCACTATAGCCTGGCTGGAGGGGGTGTAGATGTCACACAACACTCGATATATAGGAGACTGGAAGAGAAGGTCAGTATAGACAGATGAGAACTGAGAATTGAAGAAAGACAGAAATTGAAAATGAGAGAAAGAAGAAAAGAAAAGTACCCAGGGATCCCACCTAAGCTGCTGTACAGATTGAGGCAGTGGCTTCTAGGCTGTGCAGTGTAGCCTGGTTAGAAGGGGCTTCCAAGTACAAAAAGAGAAAGAAAACAAATAATAATAATAATAATAAACAGAACAATGCAAAACAAGCAAAAAAAAAAAAAAACCAGGGATCCCACCATCATGGTGTTGTGGGCTGGGGGAGTAGATCCCTAGTCGAGAGGTACTTCAAAGCCTTTTAAGAAGAAGCAAAGATGGCACTTGGAGCCAGGTGTTCAAGAGAAAAGGGAGAGAGTTGATGGGAGGCATGGAAGAAACCAAAAGATATGGAAAGAAGCTACACCAGCTCAGGGACCCAGGCAGTGTGAACGGGCCAAATCCAAGTAGCATGGGATGGAAGCAGTTGCCTCCTGGCCAAGAAACTGCAGCTGGAGGGAAGCAGAAGAGGCTAAAAGGGGAAGGGAAGAAGGATGGGAGTTAGGAAAGTGTATATCACTCCTTACCGGGTGCTCTGTCTCCTGCTGGGAACTTCATGTAGCTGCTTTCCCGTACTCCCTGCCCACCAATCTGTGATGTGGGTGGGGCAAATCCAGGCAGCAGGGACACTGCATTTCCCAGTCGTTCAAGTCACTGAAGCCAGTCAGGAAGCTCAGGGGTAGAGCAGCAGGAAGAAGATGTTGTTGTTGTTAAGTGCCGTCAAGTTGTTTCCAACTCATAGTGACCCTATGCACAACAGAACGAAACACTGCCCAGTCCTGTGCCATCCTTACAATTGTTGTTATGCTTGAGCCCATTGTTGCAGCCACTGTGTCAAAAGAACTCGTTGAGGGTCTTCCTCTTTCCTCTGACCCTGTACTTTACTAAGCATGATGTCCTCCAGGGACTGATGTCTCCTGACATGTCCAAAGTATATAAGATTCAGTGTCATCATCCTTGCTTCTAAGGAGCATTCTGGTTGTACTCTTCCAAGACAGATTTGTTTATTCTTTTGCCAGTGCATGGTATATTCAATATTCCTTTTGCCAACACAATTCAGAGGAGTCAATTCTTCTTCAGTCTTCCTTATTCATTGTCCAGCTTTCACATGCATTGATGCTATTGAAAAATACCATGGCTTGGATCAGGCTCACTTTAGTCTTCAAGGTGACATCTTTGCTTTTGAACACTTTAAAGAGGTTCTTTGCAGCAGGTTCACCCAATGCAATGTCTCTCTTGATTTCTTCACTGCTGGTTCCATGGATGTTGATTGTGAATCCAAGTAAATGAAATCCTTGGCAACTTCAATCTTTTCTCCGTTTATTATAATGTTCTTATTGGTCCAGTTGTGAGGAAGGAAGAAGATGGGGGTGGGAAAGGCTGTATTGCTGGTTACTGGGTGCTCTGTCTCCTGTTGGAAGCTCCGTGAAGCTGCTCACCTGTGTTCCCTGTCAGATGATCTCCAACAGGAGTCCAAGATGGAAAATCTGTGCTGCCTTAGCTGATAAGGAACTTTGGCAAGTATCTCTCCTCAATCTCAGTCCTCTGTGAGTTTCTTATTCCATTCAGTGTTTGGCTGAGTTCTTTATCTCTTCATTTGACACTTTGGGTTTCAGGAATGACGTTTGTCTCTGTTTTACTTAGATTTTTGTATCCTTGCCGTGGAGGGATGGCATGGTGCTTCTGTGTGTGGTGCAATGTTGGCCAGAAGCACTCGGCCTCATTTTTCTGAAGGCAGCTACAGAGTGAAAATAAGAAACTAGGACTTGGACCCATTACAGGTGTCATGTCAACCATATTTTGCTGTTGTTGTTAGTTACTCTCAAGTGAACTCTTACTCATGGTAACCCATGTATAATAGAATGAAATGCCACCCAGTCCTGTACAATTTTGACAAAGAAAAACATACTTTTTTTGACAAAAAAACAGTATTATAATAAATGTGTACAATTCTTTTAGATTTTTTTCTGCTAACTTTATGGTGGCTAATTTTTGGAATATGGCAATCACCATATCATTTAACTAGCAATGCTCCTGACCTCACATCTAACTTAAAACGAAGATTGAAATAAGAAAGGAAAAAATGCAAAGAATAATGGATCAAATTATGTTTTAATAATGCATTCTTTACTCTTCCTTGCCTTCCGTTGACTTTGCAGAATTAGGAGTAATGTATCTGGGTCAAGTGAATTTTCACATGGAATGTCTGGTAAATTTCATTCCTATTTAAACCATCATTAAACTGCAAAACTGAGCTATGCTTTTCTAGAGAAAAGTGGTCCAAGTTTTAATAAGTAAGGGTGACAATACCTCTAAATGACCCACACATATTTTTTCAGGAGTATAAGGATAATGATATTGCCCCTTACTTTAACAGTGATATGTAGTTCACTCCAAATTATCTAGGAGTAATTGTGCATGCTGCTCATTATTTATAACCTTTACTTCTCTTTCTTCTCTCCTGGCCTAATATGTTTGGATTTTGCATTGTGCCAGCAAAAAATGGAGAAAAAAAAAGATGAAAGACAGAACACAAATGAATGTGATGTTGTCATTTCTAGCAATTTAAAAATGAAATATCAAAATAACTGAATATTTTTGATCAGTTAATTTGGCTTTGTTGAAGAGTTGCTTGTATTCCTCTTAAAAAAAAAAAGGTTAAGTAAATTAATAAGATAAATATTCCAGTGGACAAAATTATATTCCAATGGACACAATTAAAGAAATGTATAATAATTTTAGCATATCAACTAAAAATTAGATGCATATCAATTAAAGTCATCCCCTACAAGGCTTCAATCTAAAATTATTTATTAGAAGCTAATTTAAGTTACTATATAAATTTAAAATTAATGAAATTGATACATTCTATGCTTATGACATGATCCTGTTTTGTAAAGGGACTCACTTCCAATTAGTTTGAACTTATGATGCTGTTTTATACTTTCTGCAATACAGTTTAGGTATTATTAAGTATCCTGTGACTATCTCTTATGCATGCACAGCATAAAGGAGTTTTTTTTCTACACACCAAAACTTCCTCCATAATGACGTGAAGTTAAATTCTTTACTTAAAAAAAAAAAAAAAAATTAAAATTCACATGCACTTGAATCTCACAGATCAGTATAAACTGGTTCCAACATATTTGTCAAACCATGTATCACACTCTTCTCCAATTTTTACCCTCAGGTTCATTTAGGTCAGTGGTAGGATAATATTCATACCCCTCCAAGTAAGACCAGTTAATATGACTATTACTCAAATTTACACAAAACCACTAATACTAAAGATGAAGAAATTGATTTTTACCAACTTCAGCAGTCCAAAATTGATCAAACATGCAATCAAGATGTGATGATAATTACTGGTGATTGGAATGTGAAAGTTGGAAACAAAGAAGAAGGATCGGTAGCTGGAAAATACGACCTTGGTGATAGAAATGACTCCAGAGATAGCATAATACAATACTGTGATACCAATGACTTATTTATTAGAAATACTTTCTTTCAACAATATAAATGGTGACTAGACTATACACGTAGACCCTACTAGATATAATACACAGGAATCAAATCAATTCATTTGTGGAAAGAGAAGGTGGAAAAGTTCAATATGATTAGTCAGAAAAAGGCCAGGGGTTGACTGTGAAACAGACCATTAGTTGCTCATATGCAAATTCAGGTTGAAGCTGAAAAAAATAAGTCCACGAGAGCCAAAGTATCTCCTTGAGTATATTCCACCTTAATTTATAGACTGTCTCAAGAATAGATTTGACCTATTAAATATTAGTGACAGAAAACCAGACAAGTTGTGGGATGACATCAAAGACATTGTGCCTGAAGAAAGCAAAAGGTCATTAAAAAGACATAAACCAAAACCAAAAAACCAAGCCCAGTGCCATCGAGTAGATTCCGACTCATGAAAGAAAGGCCAAAATGGATGTCAGAAGAGACTCCAAAACTTGTCCTTGAATGTAGGGTAGCTAAATTGAATGGAAATATCCTCAGGACCGCAAAATTTCTTTCCTTAGAAAACATTAATGTACTTTCCCCTGAATAGTATACAGTAAGGGGTATTGATACAAGCCCCAGGTAGGCATGAGAGGCTGTTCTTTCTCAAGTGCAGATTGCAGTGCTTGATTTGTGTTCATATCTGGTGTTAAAACTCTTGTCTATATTTGAGGTAAAGTTGTTATAATTCTTATTTCAAAGGAGTTCTTTTTTGCCTAGGTAAACACGTGAATGGTAACTTGGACTTTATATATTATCACAACCATATGTCTTGAATATTTCTAGAGGAAAAAGGTAAAGATAAAACTATCTCTAAAATTTAAAATAAATAGAGAGGTTCAAATCTTGAAATGTTCACTAAAAGTTTCCATTTGATTTTCGAAGTCAGAGACTGGTATGTTACAAATATTGAGTTCATATAACAAAATAAATAAATGATATCATTTGCTTTAGACTTAGAAAATATATACGCACAATGAAAGATTTAAAGGTATCTGACCTGGGTTCTTCCTTTCGGAAAAAAAAAAAATTATGTTAAAAAGAAGGGCATTCTACATGATTATTAACTTTAGAACCATTAAAAGTATTTGAAAGGAAGTGCATTATTTGAGAATAATACATAAAATGAGGCTGTCATGTCTTGGTGAAATTTTATTAATGACTCAGGTGATTAAATAAAACATTTTACCCACTGAAATCTGAAGACTTTTGGTAAAAATTATATTTTTGAATCAGAAATTAGATATTTCTGAGGACATTTTTGCTATTTTGAAACAGCTGCCTCTAGATATTAAAGCAATAAATCTTTCAGTATTAAATTAAATGTTACCAAATTCACGTGTACCCTAAGTTCTGTTTTAGAAAATCTCTGTGATTAGACGAGTAAGTGCTTTGTAAATATTTATTTTTATAAATTAATAATTGACTTTATAGATGAGATACCAATTTAAAAGAAATCTGACCATAACAAGAAATATATAGTTCCATAGGAATATATTTAAGATAAATAAAATTTCTCCTTCAGTGCAATAAATATTTTGGTTCATCTCCTATATAGTCTATAGTTATAGTAATGATTTAAGGAACGTGTGGTAGACAATATTCTATGATGACTGCAAAGACTCCCAACCCCTGGGGTATAAACCAAAAAACCATTGCCATTGATTCGATTCCAACTCATAGCAACCATGGGATATAATCCTTGTAAAATCCCCTCCTCTGGAGTATGACAGATTTATTATGGCATACTTCAGTGTGATTGTGTTGAAGCCCTGGTGGTGCAGTGGTTAAAAGTTATGCTGTTAAAAAAAAAAAAAAGTGGGCAGTTTGAATCCACCAGCCACTCTTTGGGAACCTTATGGAGCAGTTCTACCTTACCCTACAGGGTTGCTACTAGTGATTGTGTTACCTTATATGGAAAACAGATTTTACAGGTGTAATTAAGGTTCCTAATCAAGAGATGGAGCCCTGGTGGCAAAGTGGTTAAAAGTTCAGGCTACTAACCAAAAGGTTGGCAGTTCAAATCCACCAGTCACTCCTTGGAAACCCTATGGGGCAGTTCTACTCTGTTCTATAAGGTCACTATGAGTCAGAATCGACTTGATAGCACACAACAGCAAACACACAATCAAGAGACATTAATCAAAAGGAAGATTGTTATTAACTGATGTAATGTAATTGAGAAAGCTCTTACAAGATATAATGAGTAGCAGTAGAAAATTCTCTTATGGTCTTGAAGAAGAAAACTGCCATGTCATGAAGAGGACCAAGTGGCAAGAACCCAGAGGGACCCATAGGAGCTGAGATTCCCAAGGCCCACAGCTACAAACAATGGGACTTTCGTCCCAAAGCAACAAGGAAAAGAATTCAGTACTAACTAAAAGAATTCACAATCAACTTTCCCTAATTGATCCTCAAGCTGAGAACTCAGCTGGCAACAGCTTGATTTTAGCCTTGTGAGATCCTGAGCAAAAGGCCCAACTAATCTGTGTCAGGCTTTTGACTTACAGGGATTATGACATAACAAATTTATGCTGTTTTAATCCCATAACATTGTGGTAATTTTTATACAGCAATAGCAAATTAATATGAAATGTCATATTGAGTGTCCGATGGTGACATCAGACACTTAATATTTATTGCATACTGTGAGTTAGATTACAAGCAGTTGCCTTACATCAGCTACCCCTCAATTCATGACTTAAGAATTATTACCCTGTAAATATAACATATAACATTTCCAAGCTTCATTTGAAAAGTGGTGTGACCAAACCCTGGACAATAAAATATGAATAGATATGAAATGTGCAACTTTGGTATCATGTTTTTAAGGAAGGGACATTCTCTCTGTTTCTTCTTTCCTAGAATATGGACATAATGGTGAGCCACCTTTGACTAGAACTACGAGCCTCAATGAAGAATTTAATATAGGAGACATTTTATTTCCTTAAATATCTTACAAACCTCTGGGCAGACAGAAATAAGAACAAAACAAACAATTCAACCTGGCATGTAACGAAATTCTATAGAAAGTATATATATTGAGTGACAGACTATCAATAGTTATTAATGAAAACCTGAAAGCTATTATGTCCAGATTGTATTCACACTAAAATATCCAAATAAATTATGTGTATTTTAGAAATATTTTCATCAAAAATTTTGAGAAATTAAGCCTTTCAGTTAATCTTAATTTACCAGACAATTCAATTACTCAGAAAAGACCTCTTTGAAGTGTTGAAAAGCAAAGATGTCACATTGAAGACTAAGGTGTGCCTGACTCAAACCATTGTGTTTTCGATCATCCCGTATGCATGGGAAAGTTGGAAGACCAAAGAAGAATGAATGCCTTTGAATTGTGGAGTTGGCAAAGAATCTTGAGTATAACATAGACTGCTAAAAAAAAGAACAAATCTGTCTTGGAAGAAGTACAGCCAGAATGCTTCTTAGAAGCAAGAATGGTAGAATAAGTCTCACATACTTTGGACATGTTATCAGGAGGGATCAGTCCCTGGAGAACACCATGCTTTACAAAGCAGAGGGTCAGTAAAAAAGAGAAAAACCTTCAGCCAGGTGGATTGATACAGACTATAACAATGGCCTTAAGTATAACAACGTTTATGAGGATGGTGCAGGACCAGGCAGCGTTTCATTCTGTTTTACATGGTGTTGTTGAGTGGTAACTAACTGAAGGGCACCTAACTACAACGACAACGTGCCATATGATAAGAATGGGAATAAATAGACTAGGCTGAGAGAGGAGAAACTGCAAACATTTAACCTGTGGCATTTAGATGTATGTTTAGTATCATTTTTGAAGCTACTATTGAAAAGGAGAAAGCAAATACTAATATATTAGTTAGACCTTGCAAATCTAGTAGGTATAGGCTGTGTACTAAGGAATAAAGTAAGAAGGAATAATGTCATTAAGTGGAGAAGGAAAAAGTCTGTAACTGAAGTCAACTCAAACTAATAATTTATTTGGGAAGTGGGCATCTCACAGGATCTTGATTCAAGATTGTTTTATTTCAATTCTTTATAACTTGCCACTTATGAGACCATGGGAAAACATGTAAGTTTACCTAGCTTATTGCTTACTTTATAAGGAATATAGGGAAATTTAGCATTCAATATTGAAATACTTATTTGGCAACAGTTGTAATCACTCTATATTAATATTCATTGAACTCTCAAAACAAAAGTTAAAAATCTACTTATCTGTTTAATAAAGTTATTGTATTTCACAAGAAATCCACTTTTAACCTCACAGCTTTATATTTCATAAACAAGCTTCTCCTTATTACCTGAATGTATCTAAATACAGTTTATATAAATAATGTTGATAAAAAGTATTACATTGGTGAAAAATATTATACTGCAGGAATGATGTGCTGATTTTTATTTACCTCCACCTTAAAATGTTCACATGGCATATAAAGCATCCGTAAGAGCAGCTCCTTTCTACAGCTTTGAATCTGCAAGGAAGTGGAAGTAGTGATTTGACCTGGATCACACAAAGAGCAAGAATGATAAATCCCAGTTGAACGCCACGGCAGCTTCAAACTTAAGCCACTACTCTGTATAGTGAATCATCAGACCTTTGAAGAACTTGGCTAATTCCCTGGGAGCTTTATATTATGCTCCTTTATGTAATTGGGCCTGCATAAAAGACTAAAATACTTGATGGCTCAGCACTCTGCAGATCTGTGGGCATTGTATTATCCTGGATAATTGCATGAGAAATAAGAAAAAGACGAGGCTTCCTTTTCACTCTCTCTATTAATCCCCGTAAGCAAAAAAAAAAAAAAAAAAGTCCAGCCTGTTGATAAATAAAAATAAGATAGTTCTAAAGGACGGCATTCTTCAAGTTTACTTTTGAAATTGAGTTTACAAATTCAAATAAACAGATCTTCAAATTATTGCATTTAAAAAATTTGCTAGGTAATTACTGCAATTAAAATATTTGTCTATATGAAAATAATAAAAGGACACACACATATATATGTACATAACTATGTGTCTTTATAGAAGTTATTGTATATGTATTTGCTGCTTTTTGCCTTCAGTTCTAGCTGACATCTAATGGGGAGGTAAATGCTCCTATATTATACTAAGAGCAAATGATTTGAAGATAAAATTTTGATAGCTGCAATTATTTTTTTTTTACATATAGTGTTTGTAAAATATGATCTCATCTAATGTGTTATAGATTTTTATACATAAAGATATAAATCTGAAATTGATGATAACAGATTGGAAGATAAATTAGTTGGTTTTAAAAGAGCTGTATTTTTTTTTGGAAAGTAAAAAAATAAAATTTAAAAAATGATAGAATTGCAACTGAAACTCATGTAAGTCAAAAATAGTGCGTATATATTTAGAAAACAAATGTAAATGCTATTGACTTTCCATAGAACTAGAAATTTCAAAGCAAAGCAGACATACACATAACCACATCAAATTTACAGGAGAAGTTTGAGAGTCATCTCTTCAATGGCTTTTAAGAAAATGGGAAAAATAAAGTAAAAGGCTGGAAATTTCATTTGTCTCAATCTCATTTTTATAATGCAGACAACATGATGATACTCTTGAACAATTTTGTTTCCTAGGCTTTAAGTCAAAATAATGAATTATTATGATCCCATTGCTAAATAAATGTAGTCCTTACTACAGTAAACTGTACAAAGTTTTGGATTTTTCTCCTTTTTTTTTTGGTCAGTAATTGTATTCAGTGGATCATTACACTGGTTATTTTGACTTCTAGGTTCAAACAATCTGAGATTTGTACTTAGCACAATGAATTTCTTTACAAACGTAAACACATAGAACTAGTTATTTTGGGATCACAGATGAATAAATTGACCTTTTTATATTCATTTTTATAATTTGTGTGTGTGTGTATGTTGGCAAACTATTCTATGTTTTGTTGTTGTGTGCCTGCGAGTCAATTCTGGGTAGAACTGCCCCATACAGTTTCCTAGGCTGTAATCCTTACAGCAGCAGATTGCCAGGTCTTTTGTCCCACGTAGCTAAAGGTGGGTTCACTCTTAAAGACTCTCTCAAACAGTGCCAAGTACTCAGCTATAAATTTGATTCTCACTCATAGCAACCCTATATGACAAAGTAGAAGTGCCCCAGAGGGTTTCCAAGGAGCAGCTGGTGGATTCGAACTGCAGACCTTTTGGTTAAAAGCCAAACACTGAACAACTGTGCTACAAGGGTTGTTCCGTATCAAATGAAGTAGGGTTCAATTTGGTAAAACACACTTGGTGAAAAGGAAGATGGTGGGAGATAAGAGCAGAGATGGTTTTAGAAGTTTCTGTAAAGGAAGAAATCAAGGTTAGTGCTGACATTTGCACCCAGAGGCATTGCTTCCATCAACAAAAACACACAAATGTTTATTTAACTCCCAGATGTTTAATAAAATGAATTTCAATTTGAGTTGTTTGTAGAAAACTGTGCCAGGTATGTAGGGTATTCAGGTATGAATCTGTAACATACTGCTAATTATAATTCAAGGAAAGAAAGAAAGAGAAGCGGGGGAGAGAACAGAGGGGAAGGAAAAAGGGAGAGAGAGATTCTGCAGGAACTGAGTTAAAAGCACAGACAATAACAGCACTTTGCTTTTACATTAGTGTCGTTCTCCTTTGGTTGTTTCATGACCACAAAGCTGCAGACTGGCTGTTGTCCCTTGGCAAAATCCCTAGGGGACTGAGTCGCTGGGCATTTTCAGAATGATATAAACTAATTTCAGTTTATCAAAATTACAAAAAAATTGAAAATCCTAGTGGGAGCAACACAACTCCTTATGGTTTGTACCAGAGCCTTTGTTATTGTTGTTGTTAGGTGCCGTCGAGTTGGTTCCGACTCATAGAGACCCCATGCACAACAGAACGAAACACTGCCCGGTCCTGAGCCATCCTTACAATTGTTGTTATGCTTGAGCTCACTGTTGCAGCCACTGTGTCAATCCACCTCATTGAGGGCCTTCCTTTTTTCCGCTGACCCTGTACTCTGTCAAGCATGATGTTCTACTCCAGGGACTGATCTGTCCTGACAACCAGAGCCTAGATCATAAAATACATAAAGTCAGATTAAAAAAAAAAAAACAACTGAACAGTTTAGTTATGGATCAAGAAACTCTACGGAATAGAAGACTTTTGTAAATATCAAAATTATAAAAATGGAGCAAATGAATGAAATAAAGGCAGTGAGTGTGAAGGCTTTAATAAAACTCTGGTTTGATCTGACTTGCCATAAATGTCAAAATGGGTATCAGCCAAAGATATTTTATTACCAAGACCCTACAGATCATATAAAATGTGCTAACTATTGTTCTTTGAACAATAACTAAAAAAAAAAAAAAAGTTATTCCAATCTCAGTTATTCTAGAGTCATAGATTATAGAAGCTAAACACAAAAAAGTTGTCTTACCTACTATTTTCCAAGTGCAAAGGTAGGGAGAAAGAAAGCTTTTATTTTATTTTTTTTTTTACTTCTCTGTGCTTTGAAGAGACACACTCTCTGAAATATGTCACAGATGGTTGTGTATGTAGTTCTGTAACTATTGGATGTAAAAACATATAATCTGCAATGGCCTAAATGGGCATGTTTCTTTTCATAAGTTAAGAACTTATTGCTCTTTGTTAAGTCCCTGATTAATTAGTGTAATCCGGTTTGCCCGTATTTCTGGATTAAGCAATGGATATAATGTACATAAAGGTGATGATTTTCTTCTCTAGTTTCTGTCATAAAACCTGTAGTAAAACGAAGGAATAACATGGAAGAAGGGTGTGCACCTACTTCAGAATTCTGCCAAAGACTTTAAGGAGTCTATAGAAAATGTTCTAGAAGAACATGTGTATTTGAAATAAAGACTAAATCCAGACAGTGTGAGGGAAGTGTTTTTTAGCCTTCTATGTTTGAATCTGTTTCTTAACCATTCTAACAGGTTGAATCTATTTCTTAACCGTTCTAACAGGATACATTAATTACTGTTTAGTCTATAGCTCTACATGGCTGAGCTATTAAGAAATAATTTATAATTATTCTTATTATCTGGTTATTACTAAGAATTAAATTATCATTCCAAAAATTATCATTCCAGGTAGTAGTAATTAGGTTAATACCATTTTAAAAGTCATAGAAAAAGCCTATAATTTCCTGGTTTTAATTTTTGCTGACTTTTCACAGAGGCAATATTTATGCACAAAAAATTTGCACACAGAAGGCAGAATATACACCTAAAACCAAACCAAAACTAAACTCAGTGCCTTGGAGTCGATTCCGACTCATAGTGACCCTATAGGACCGAGTAGAACTGCCCCATAGAGTTTCCAAGAAGTGCCTGGCTGATTCGAACTCCCGACCCTTTGCTTAGCAGCCTTAGCACTTAAACACTATGCCACCAGGGTTTCCAAATATACACCTCCTCCTCACTTATTGACTATCTCGTTATAGGACATTTCATATTTACAACAATTAAAAAAAAAAAAACCCACCATCTGAATATTTTGGGCATTAATGAGGAGCGAAGGGGAGAGAAAGAGGATCAGGAGGAGGAGAGGTTTATTAGAGAGAGCAAGGTTACCAGGGCTGCTTTGAGTTTATATTACTCAGGTTGGGAGGAGGAGCTGGCCGGCTGAGCTCGCTATGAGCATGGGGCCAGTAAGTAGAGCACAGGAGGCAGGGATAACCGGCCCACAAGGAGGCGTTGGGAGCTGGGGTCGTAGGAGCCAAAAAAGACTCACTGCCACGAACTCAGCCTCTGCCGAGCCCAAGTGGCTGGACCTCACCTGCCTGCAGGCCCAGGAAGTCAGGCCCACCAGCCACCCATTGCTGGTGCCCTTCTCTGAGACCCCTGAGAGGGTAGGTGGAGAGGCCAGACACGGGTGTCCACATCGAAGCCTGGGGTGTGTCCAGGTGATTTTGGGCTTCTGCTGCTCTGGAGGTGGTGGACCACACCTGACAACCACCACTACCTTCATCAACCTACACAGGCTCCCTCATGATTGGGGAAGGCTGGTGAGGAAGAGGGTGAGGGGTGCGTGCCGTGCCAGAAGTATCAACGAGAAGTGCTAGAGATGCTCAATGGGTGGTGAGCGACCAGGGGTGGGGACACTGGTGCCAAAGACTCTTGTATTACGTCAACTATTGCATAACTACATGGTCTTTGGAACCTTGCCATTTCGATTAATGAGGAGTGGCTGTACTTTATTTTCCTTAAATTACACTTAAAAAGTTGTCATTCATTAGAGAAATTCTTCATCAATATTAATATATCCTTTCTTGCCAATATTAAAAGCGAATGCTGTTCCTTCTCTCTTATGTTAGGTGCTAGACTTCGTTCTAAAGGTAATATATGTAGCACATCTAAAAATGCCTGTAGCTATCCTGTCTGAAATTCTACTACAGGAAGTTAAGTGTTTATTGCTGAGCTTGAAGTGTACTATGTAAGGTCTAGCATTTACTTTTGGGAAGTAGGTGCCTAAAGTGTATAAATTTAAAATGACATGGGGACACACACTGCTTTGGACAAAGAATGTTAATTATCTTACTAATTGTTGTTGTTAGGTGCTGTCCAGTCGATTCCAACTCATAGGACTGTCTTAGTCATCTAATGCTGCTATAACAGAAATACCACAAGTGGATGGCTTTAACAAAGAGAAATTTATTTCCTCACAGTAAAGTAGGCTAAAAATCCAAATTCAAGGTGTCAGCTCCAGGGGAAGGCTTTCTTTCTCTTCCAGCTCTGGATGAAGGTTCTCATCCTCAATCTTCCCGTGGCCAAGTAGTTTCTCAGGTGCAGGAATCCAAGGTCCAAAGAACATTCTTCACTCCTGGTGCTGCTTTCTTAGTGATATGAGGTCCCCATTCTCTGCTTGGTTCCCTTTCTTGAGAAATAAAAGGCAGTGCAGGCCACACTGCAGGGAAACTCCCTTTACATTGGATCAGGAACGTGACCTGGGTAAGGGTGGTATTAGAATCCCACCCTAATCCTCTTTAACATAAAATTATAATCTTATAATGGAGGACCACCACAGGATACTGGGAATCACGGCCTAACCAAGTTGACACATATTTTTGGCAGGGACGCAATTCAATCCATGGCAGTGACCCTACATGTAACAGAACAAAACACTGCCCAGTCCTGAGTCATCTTCACAATCATTGCTCTGTTTGAGCCCATTATTGCAGCTTCTTTGTCAATCCATCTCCTTGAGGGTCTTTCTCTTTTTCATTGACCCTTTGCTTTACCAAGCATGAAGTCCTCCAGGGACCATTCTCTCCTTATAACGTGTCCAAGGTATGTGAAATGAAGTCTCGCCATCCTCATTTCCAAGGCAGCACTCTGGCTGTGCTTTTTCCAAGACAGATTTGTTGACACTTCTGACAGTCTAAGGTATATGCAGCATTCTTCACCACAGCACAATTTGAAAGCATCAGTTCTTTTTTAGACTATCTTATTCACTGTCCAGCTTCTGAATGCAAACGAGGCAATTGAATATACCATGGCTTGGATTAGGTACATCTTTGTCCTCAAAGTGGCATCTTTGCTTTTTAACACCTTAAAGAGGTCTTTTGCAGCCCATTTGCCCAATGCAATAAATAACACCCTTTGATTTCTTGACTGCTGCTTCCACCGGTGTTAATTATAAATCTAAGTAAAATGAAATCCTTGGCAACTTCAATCTTTTCTCCATTTATCATAATGTTTCCTATTGGTCCATTGTGAGGATTTTTGTTTTCTTTATGTTGAAATGTAATCCATACTGAAGGCTGCAATCTTTGATCTCCAACAGTAAGTGCTTCAAGATGTCTTCACTTTCAGCAGACAAGGTTTTTTCATCTGCATAATGCAGGTTGTTAAGGAGTCTTCCTCCAATCCTGACGCCATGTTCACATAGTCTGTCTTCTCAGATCATTTGCGTAGCATACAGATTGAATAAGTATGGTGAAAGGATATAACCCTAATGCACACCTTTTCTGACTTTAAACCATGCAGTATCCCTTTGTTATGTTCGAATAACTGCCTCTTGTCCTGTGTACAGGTTACTCAAGAGCACAATTATATATCTAAAGGAAGGGTAATTAGCCTACTCCCACTCCGTCTAGCCTTTCTGTCTCACATAAAGGGGTGAAAAAAGCAATCTAAAAACACTACAGGAAGTTAAGCTTTTATTGCTGCTCAGAACCCTGGTATTCAAGAGCAGTTAAAAATTGAGATACAATCATGAGATTATAGAACACTCCTCCCCCGCCCCCTGCACACGCACACACACACTTTACAACCAAATCAACAAGCCTCCAGCATAATAACTGTGAAATACAACTGAAAGAACTACAAGACACAGTTTCAGTTGAAGATGGATTTCTTCTCCAAACCACAAATGACAGGGGGAGGGGGAAAAGACACTAAAGCAAACTAAAGCCCCTGGCATCTAAAGCTACAACAATCATTTAGCACAGCTCAGTCCTAGCCAGATTAACATAAAACTGCACACTAAGGCATATTTATCGTACTTGTTATTACTTGATAGATCAGTTTGTTATTTCAAAAAATATTATTAGTCCTGCTTAAAGACCAGGAAAAACACAGAATAGACAAAGTAAACATCTTAGGCACAGACTCATATGTGGCACAGACTTTGGAATTATAAAATAGTGAATTTAACATAATCACAATCAATATAAGGTGCCCCAGTGACACAGCCGTTAAGCACTCAACTGCTATCCAAAAGATTTGTAGTTTGAATCCACCATCCTGCTTCATGGGAGAAAGACTTGGCAGTCTGCTTCCATAAAGACCTACAGCCTCGGAAACCCTATTGAGCAGGTCTACTCTGTCCTGTAGGGTCACTATGAGTTGGAATCAACTCGATGGTAATGGGTTTTCAGTGTGATCGATATGTTAAGGATTCTAATGAAAAAGGAGAAAACACGCAAGAATAGCTGAATAATGTAAGCAGAGAAATGGAAACTCTAAGAAATAATGAAAAAAAAAATCCGTGAACAGAAATGAAGAAATGCTCTGCTGGATGGACAGTAGACTGAATGGACATGGCCAAGGAAAGAAGCAATGATCTTGAAGATAGGTCAATAGAAACAACCCAAATTGAAATCCAAAAAAGAAACAACAACAAACAAACAAAAACAAAAGAACAAAACATCCAAGAAATGGAAGACAATTTCAAAATTAATGACAGACACCAAATCACAATTCCAGGAAGGTCAGTAAACAGCAGGAAGGCTAAACACCAAAAAATCTGCACATAACCATATCATATTCAAACTGCAAAAACACAGAGACAAGAGAAAATCCTGAAAGAAGCCAGAGGGGAAAATAATTTTACCTCTAGAGGAACAGGATAAGAATTAAAATGTGATTCTCAACAGAAACTATGCAAATGAGAGAAAAGAATGATAAAATTAAAGTGTTGAGAAAACAAAAACAAACATCAACATAGACTATCAAACCCAAAGCCATTGCTGTGGAGTCAATTCTGGCTCATAGCAGCCCTACGGGACAGAGTAGAACTGCCCCACAGGGTTTCCAAGGAGCACCTGGCAGATTCCAACTGCTGACCTTTCGTTAGCAGCCGTAGCACTTAGCCACTACACTACCAGGGTTTCCATAGACTATCAAGCACAATTATAATCCAAAAGTAAAGAAATAAATATTTCCTCAGATAAACAGAAACTGAGGGAATTTGTCTCTAGTGGATCTTCCCTAGGGAGAAAGATGTGGCAGTCTGCTTCTGTAAAATAGTGCAGCCTTGGAAACCCTAGGGAGCAGTTCTATTCTGTCCTATAGAATTGCTGTGAGTCAGAATCGACTTCATAACGACAGGTTTTTTTTTTTTTTTTTTTGGTACAGATCATCCCTGCAAGAAATGTTTAAAAAGCTTCTGTAGAGGGAAAGAAAATGAAATTGGTCATAAATTCAAATGTAAAGAAAAAAAAGAGTAAACTAAAGTAAAATAAAATCATTTAATTTTCTGATTCTTAGCTGATATAATAGAAAACTGTGCTCAAAGTAATAACTGTGTTCAAAGTAATAATAGTAACAATGTATTGGGTGATAATAGCATATGAATAAATGAAATGAATGACACCAAGGTAAAACAAGATGGGAGAAAGATAATTGGAATACTTTATTATAAGATACCTGCACTACCCATGAATTGGTGAAGTGTTATTTGAAAGTGAATTTAGACTTGGTAAAACTGTATATTGCAAACTGTAAGGAAACCACTGAAAACTTTTTAAAGGGCCATAATGGATATGCTATGAGAGGAAAGAGAAATCATGAAATATTCAACTAAAATGAGAGAAGGCAAAAAAAAAAAAAAGGAGGGGGGAGATAGAAAAAAAGAACAAGTGCAATGAAGAGAAAACAATTACAAACCTGAATATTAATCCAACTATATCAATATTACATTAAATCCAAAGAGTCTGATTATCCCAGTTAAAAGACAGAGACTGTCTTTACAGTGGATAAACAATCAAGACCAACCATATGCTGTCTACAAGAAACCAACTTTAAATACAAAGACACAGGTAGGTTAAAAGTAAAGGGATAGAGAAATATATAATGTTTATACCAATGAGAAGGAAGTGAGGAAGCTGTATAAATTTCAGACAAAGTAGACTTAGGAAAAAGAAAAATTATGAAGGAAAAGAGAAGCATTAAATATAAAGAAGTCAATTCTCCAAGAAAATGGGACAATCTTTGATATATATGCATCTAACAACAGTGTGTAAAAATACATGAGGCAAAAACTGACAGAAATGCAAGAAAAAGTAGACTAATTTACTATAATAGTTAGAGAATTCAATACCCTCTTTTAGTAATGGATAGGTCTAGCAGCTCAGTAAGGATATATTTGAACCGAATAGAACTATCAATTAAGGTCTAATGGACCTTTATAGAATACTTCATTCAATAATAGCCAAATAAACATTCTTCTCAAGCTTGTGTGGAACATTTATTAAGACAGACCACATTCTTGGCCATAAAATGCACCTTAACAAATTTAAAGTAATAAAATTATGCAAAGCAGGATCTTAGACCACGTTGAATTTAAAATAGAAATTTTAAAATAAGTAGTTTTAATTCCCAAATTTTATTTTACACAACATACTTCAAAATAGCATATGGGCCAAAGAAATCAAGCAGGAAAAAAAAAAAAAAAAACTAAAAATTAGAGCAAAAATGAATGAAATAAAAAATAGGAAATCAATAGAGAAAAACAAAGAAACCAAAAGATCCTTCTCTGAAAATATCAAAAAAAAAAAATTGATAAACCTCTAGTCGGATGAACCAAGAAAAAAGGTACAAATTAATAATTTCAGAAATTAAAAAAGCATCATCACTACTGATCCTATGAAAACTGGAACCAACTTTGATGTCTTTCAATAACTGAATGAATACACAAACTGCCCTACATCCAAAGACAGAAATATTATTCAACATTAAAATAAAATGAGCTACCAAGCAAAAACACTCGGAACATTGAATGCACACCACTAAGTGAAAGACCGCCACATGTTTTTCAGTTTGCCTTACTGAAGGGCCTTGCATGTTGCTGTGATGCTGGAAGCTGTGTCACCTGTATTCAAATACCAGCAGGGTCACCCATGGCAGACAAATTTCAGCTGAGATAACAGACAGATTAGAAAGAAGGACCTGGTGGTCTACTTCTGTAAAGAATTAGCCAGTGAAAACCTTATGAATAGCAGTAGAGCAATGTCTGATACAGTGCTGGAAGATGAGCCCCTCAACTTGGAAGACACACAAAAGATAACTGGAGAAAACCTGGCCCCTCAAAGTAGAGTTGACCTTAATGACATGAAAAGAGTCAAGCTTTTGGGTTTCCTGATATGGCACAACTCAAAGGAGAAGAAACAGCTGCAAACATCTGTTAATAATTGGAAAGTGGAATGTACAAAGTATGAATCTAGGTAAATTGGAAATCATCAAAAATTGAAATGGAATACCTAAATAGCGGTATCCTAGGCATTAGTGAGCTGAAATGGACCGGCATTGGCCATTTCGAATTGGATAATCATAGGGTCTACTATGCTGGGAATGACAACTTGAAGAGGGATGGTACTGCATTCATCGTCAAAAAGAACATTTCGAGACCTATCTTGAAGTACAACGCTGTCAGTCATAGGATAGTATCCATACGCCTACAAGGAAGACAAGTTAATATGACTATTATTCAAATTTACACACCAACCACTCAGGCCAAAGATGAAGAAATTAAAGGTTTTTACCAAACTCTGCAGTCTGAAATTGATTGAAAATGCAATCATGATGCATTGATAATTACTAGTGATTGAAATGTGAAAGTCGGAAACAAAGAAGGATTGATCTTTGGAAAATATGGCCTTGGTGATGGAAACAATGCTGAAGATCACATAACTGAAATTTGCAAGACCAACTACTTCTTCATTACAAATACCTTTTTTAAACAACATAAAAGGGGAATACACACATGAACATTTAAGATATGTCTAGGACCTGCTATTGATAATTCCAAATTGAACTTTTACCTTTATTACTTCCTAGCAATGAAAATAAGGAAGGTTACTATCATTTCACTCAATTCCCGAACAACCGTGTTTTCCCTTCTGATAATAGGCATCTCCTGGTAGACTAAAAGTAAATTTTCTACATTTAAAAAACTATATAGCCAATAATTAACATAACCATAGTGAATCAGTCCTAAATATTTGAGAAAACTTTCCCACACCTAGTATAATAAAGAAATAAGTACCATGAGCACGTTATTATCTCCTTGAACTGTGTAAGATGGAATAAACTAAAATCAAATCCACTACATCTGTGGAAAGAGATAATGAAAAAGCTCAATATCAGTCAGAGCAAGGCCAGGGTCCTACCGCGGAACAGACCATCAATTGCTCATATGTGAGGTCAAGTTAGAAAGCCAAAGTATGACATTGAGTATATTCCACTAATGACCAAAGACCAGACGATTTGTGGAATGACATCGAGGACATCAGATATGAAGAAAACAAGAGGTCATTAAAAAGATAGAAAAGAAAGAAAAGGCCAAAAGGGATGTCAGAAGAGACTGTGAAGCTTGCTCTTGAACACTAAGTAGCTGAAACAAATGGAAAACATGAGGAAGTAAAAGAGCTGAATAGAGAATTTCAAAAGGCGGCTTGAGAAGACAAAATAAAGTATTATAATGACATGTGCAAAGATCTGGAGTTAGAACATCAAAAGGGTAGAACGGACTAGTCATTTCTCAAGCTGGAAGAACTGAAGAAAGCATTCAAGCCTTGAGCTGCAACATTGAAGGATTCTATAGCTGAAATATTAAACGACACAGGAATCATCAAAAGAAGATGGAAAGAATACACAGAGTCATCACACCAAAAAGAATTTGTCGACATTCAAACATTTCAGGAGGTGGCTTATGATCAGGAACCAATGGTACTGAAGGAAGAAATCCATCCAATACTGAAAGAAGAAATCCATCCTGCACTGAAGGAATTGGCAAAAAACAACACTCCAGGAATTGATGGAATACCAGTTTAGATGTTTCAACAAAACAAACACTGGAAATGCCCAGTCGTCTATGCCAGGAAATTTGAAAGACAGCTACCTGGCCAATTGACAGGAAGAGATGCCTATTTATGCCTATTCCAAGGAAAGGTGATCCAACCAAATACAGAAATTATAGAACAATATCATTAATATCACACACAAGTAAAATTTTTCTGAAGATCTTTCAAAAGTGGCTGCAGCAGCACATTCACAGGGAATTGCCAGAAATTGAAGCCAGATTCAGAAGAGGACATGGAACCAGGGATATCATGGCTGAAATCAGATCATGACTGAAAGCAGAGAATACCTGAAACCTTACCTGTGTTCTATTGACTATCCAAAGGCATTTCACTATGTGGATAGTAACAAATTATGGATACCATGCAAAGAATGGAAATTTCAGAGCACTTAATTGCTCTCATGAGGAACCTTTACATAGATTAACAGGCAGTAATTCTAACAGAACAAGAGGATACTTCGTGGTTTAAAGCCAGGGAATGTATGTGTCAGGATTGTTTCCTTTCACCATACTTATTCAATCTGTATGCTGAGTAGATAATCCAAGAACTATATGGACTATATGAAGAAGAATCAGGCATAAGAATCGGAGGAAGACTCATTAACAACCTGCGTTATGCAGATGACACAACCTTGCTTGCTGAAAGTGAAGAGGACTTGAAGCACTTACTAATGAAGATCAAAGACCACAGCCTTCAGTATGGATTGCACCTCAACATAAAGAAAACAAAAGTCCTCACAACTGGACCAATAAGCAACATTATGATAAATGGAGAAAAGATTGAAGTTGTCAAGGATTTCATTTTACTTGTATCCACAATCAACACCCATGGAAGCAGCAGTCAATAAATCAAAAGACACATTGCATTGGGCAAATCTGCTGCAAAAGACCTCTTTAAAGTGTTAAAAAGCAAAGATGAACCTTGAAGACTATGGTGCACCTGACCTAAGCCATGGTGTTTTTAATTGCCTCATATGCATATGGAAGCTGGACAATGAGTAAGGAAGAACAAAGAAGAATTGACGCCTTTGAATTGTGGTGTTGGCAAAGAATAATGAACATGCCATGGACTGCCAAAATAAAGAACAAATCTGTCTTGGAAGAAATACAGCTAGAATGCTTCTTACAAGCAAGGATGGCAAGACTATGTCTCACATTCTTTGGACATGTTATCAGGAGGGATCAGCCTCTGGAAAAGGACATCATGCTTGTTAAAGCAGAGGGTTGGCAAAAAAGAAAAAGACCCTCACTGAGATGGATTGGCACAGTGGCTGTGACAATGGGCTCAAGCTAACAATTGTAAGGATGGCACAGAACCTGGCAGTGTTTCACTCTGTTGTGCATAGGGTGGCTATGAGTCACAATTGACTGAATGGCACCCAACAATAACGACAAGTGAAAGAAGCCAATTTGAAAATGATACATACTGTACATTTTCAATTAAATGACATTCTGTAAAAGGGAAAGCAATAGAGACAGTAAAATGATCAGTGGTTGGGAAATGGATGAGAGAAGGAACTGGTGAAACACAAGATTTTTAGGATGGTGATAGTTTTTATTTTTTATGACACTGTAATGGTGGATACATGATATTTTGCATTTGTGAAAAAAAAAAAACTATAAGACGTTACAACACAGAGTTCTAAACCTTAAGGTGTGTAGATTAAAAAAAAAAGTAGGTGGTTCAGTGATACTGAAAAAGAATACATACTATTACAAGAGAATCTAACATCCTCCATAAAGGACATGGAGGGAAAAAGTGCTGACCTAAACAACTTTATAAGTATATTTAGTCTGTAAGATACAGAAGGATCTACAAATAAGTACTGTATTCTAATTGATACAGTTGTTTCTCCATGGCGGTATGTGTTAACAATTCAGTTACTGGTATACACGTCAATTGTAATTGAGCAATTAAGAAAAAGGATGGTGGTTAAGTCGGGCAAGTGTTTCACTGTTGGAGTGGTAATTTACAGTCTAGCAAGGGCAGAAGACTAGAATATTCCATGTGGTAATGGATTAGAGTTGATGACATCAGTTAGAATTTATGGTTAACGGTTTACCTGATGTAGATATAGATGGTTATAAAAAAAAAAAACAAAAAAAAAACAACCTCATTGCTGTTGAGTTGATCCTGACTCATAGCGACCCTATAGGACAGAGTAGAACTGCCCCATGGGGTTTCCAAGGAGCAGCTTGTAGATTCTACCTGCCAGCCTTTTGGTTACCAGGGAATTTCTTAACCATTGTGCCACCAGAGCTCCAATATACCTGTGCCCCAGCAAAAAACCCACAGTAGTCTTCAAAAATTGCCAAAGTCATCAGTAAGAAGAAAAGTCTGAAAAACTGTCATGGCCAAGAATAGTCTAGAAGACATAATGAAAAAATGTAATGAGGTACTATGAATAGAATTCTGAAACAGAAAAGTGACATTAGAAAAAAGAACTAAGAATATCAATAAATGATGATGGATATTTATATTATATTCATTTAATAATAATATATCAATATTTGTTCATTAATTGTGACAAGTATGCTATACTAATGTAAGATGTTAATAACAGGGGAAACTGTATGTGTTTGAGGGAAGGTATATAGAAACTCTGTATAGTATGTGCTGAATTTTTCTGTAAAATCCAAAAATATTCTAAAATGTAAATTCAATTAATATGAAAAAATCTAAGAAAACTATATTCATATGTGAAATTAACACTAGAAGTGTCTAGGATAAATCAATTAATAAGTGTCTCAGATCAGTTAAGCTCCTTTAAAAAAAAAGGGTTTATTTGGAATTTTAAGAAGTATCTGGAACCATTATTAATAATTCCAAATTGATATTTTCTCTTTATTACTTCCTAGCAATGAAAATAAGAAAGGTTGCTATTATTTAACCG
Organism: Loxodonta africana; assembly: GCF_030014295.1. Taxonomy (NCBI): domain Eukaryota; kingdom Metazoa; phylum Chordata; class Mammalia; order Proboscidea; family Elephantidae; genus Loxodonta; species Loxodonta africana. Next base: position 124,647,069 of record NC_087346.1, read on the forward strand.
AACTACCATGTTTTCCCTTCTGATAATAGGCATCTCCTGGTAGACTATAAGAAAATCTCCCACATTGTTTTCATTTAAGAAAAAAAAACTATACAGCCAATAATTAACATATTTTTTTTTTTAGGTAATTAGTCCCACCTATTTTTTTTTTTTTTTGTAAGGAGTTTCCCTCACCTAATATGATAAGGAAATAAGTGCATTGAGCGTGTTATCATTTCCTTCAACTGCGTAATTCTAGACTTTGGGTGCACACCTAACATTCACCCACACACTTTGAGATCTGAAGGCAGAATAAAAGGAGAGGATAGATGTTTTCCTAACCCTGCCTAACAGGCAATGGAAAAGGCATTGCCAATATGCATAGAGAAGTCCACAATAAGGGTAACCGGCCAAATCTGTTTCACTGAATTTCACCACCTGTGTTCACCTAAACAACTGCGTCTCCTACAACAGCACTATTCGAAGCATAGTGTTAATCAATTTTTCTGCGAACGGCAGATTTACATTTACATGGCATTTTCTCTTTATCATAGCTGGAATATAATTGTCTCGTCTGAGAAGCTGATACACTTCCTTATGTTAGATAACTATGTTTTTATTGTCATCAAGAAGCTCATTCTAAAAGTTTCCTATTTTCTCCTTCAGTCTTTTTTTTTTAACAAAGTTTTTATTTTTATTTTTACTTAAGTTTCTTGGAATAATTTTCAGAAATAAATAAACTGTAAGGCAGTTTATTAAAAATAAATAAATAGTCAAGGTGAAAAAAAAAAAAACAGTTATTAAACAGCAGGTTTACCAGACAGCCCAGTATTATTACATTCAATTCTGGTTCTGGCATACTAACCCATCAGGTCAAAGAGAATTACCTGTGATAAAGGGTAAAGTAATTGGTAAGAAAAATGTGTCTGGTTCTCTTGTAATTTTCTGTTGCCATTGGTAACCAAAAAATGAGAGATTTCATTCGATCTAAATTTTTATCTAAAATTTGATTCAATAATCTAAACCAGGACCCTTGGAAGCAAATTTTCCCTGCCATTGGTTGGCAATTTTGATATGATTCTTCTTCAGGAGACATAACTGCAAAGCGTGATTCAGCTTCATTGTCACCCAGTGTCTAAGACGATGGCAGATATTCTTCTCTAATTTCACTACAAATAAAACAATTGATTATTCTGTCTCAAATGTTTTCTGTTTACATAACTTAATTGACTCTTTCATTAATCTCTTTGATCTGAGAGTTCCTTACTGTCAACATTTATTAGAATTTGTAGGAACCCAGAAGGTAGCTCCAAAGAAGTCTGTCCATCCAGCCTTAATCCAACTCAGACCTTTACAAGAGTTTAAATGTCTTTCTATCAACTTGGTAATAGAGTCATTAATTTTTTTAAGTTGAATTTATATAGCCTCAAAGAAAAAAAAAACACTTCATAAAACTGTACAGTTTGATGAAAATTAAGGTCAGAAACACAGTACTCAAAACCATCAGTTCAGAGAAAGAATTGAATTCAAACTGCCTGAAAAGATATGCAGCAGGATTTAATTATGACTATTTCTAAATTTCTTTATGTCAAATGATACCAAATAAATCCATTCATTTTGACGTATCTAGCCAAGCAAATTTCACCAAGTCAATATGCTGGTGGTAATCTCCATGTTTCCAAAGATATCTCAGAACATCTGGTCGAGTTGAAAGCATGTATATGCTAATTGCAATTTATGTACATCCTGGATTAATGTTTAAATCTGGGTTTGGTAAATGCCTTATCCTTATATTTAATTGTGTAAACTTTTAATGATTACAGTGTATCACAACAATTAACAACATTTAACCTGAAAATGTAAAGAGATGGAAACAATGAAGAACATTTCCAAAATTCTGACTACTATTCTTTCTTTTTAAAATCCAGACCCACAAAATAATGGATGAATTCAAACATATCTGCAGTATCTTATAAATTTCTTTCCCTCTTCATACAGAAAATAATTTATGAGTGCTCATTCCTAGGAAATCATCCTGTGAATCTAAAGACTAGCTATCCCAGATGTCCAATTATTTTAACGTCATTCATTCCACGATTAAAAACATAATAAATATACTTAAAGGCATCAATAAATATTTTATGGAAGGCACCATCAAATTGATGAAATGAAGTGATTAATGAAACCTATAGGGAACGCTGATGGTGTAGTAGTTAAGAGCTATGGCTGCTAACCAAAAGGTCAGGAGATCAAATCCAGCAGGTGCTCCTTGGAAACCTTATGAGGCAGTTCTACTCTGTTGTATAGGGCTGCTATGAGTGGAAATCAACTCAACGGTAACTTTTTTTTTTTTTTTAAATAGGCTGAGCACTAGCACTCCGAAAGGTGGAGAGAGCTCAACAAAATAGTAGACAAGCGTCACTAAATACAGCTTACCAATATTTTATACTTTTGCTTAGAATTAGTCCTTTAAAAAAAATTCATACCCGTGTTAATGTCATGTATAGGGAAGATTTTTATGTGCATATGTATACGATTATGGAAAATAACCACAAAGACCTCAGAAGCAAAGGAAGGGTGCACTCTGTTCCAACCCTGTTCTTCCTTTATACACTTCCATTTTGTCCAGGGGTCAACACATAACTGAAAGAATTATGCACAGAGCTATATCCATGTGCAAAGTGGCAAGGTTCTAATTAATTCATTCATTATATTCAGTCAGTCAACAAATCATATTTTGTGCCTCCTGAGTAGGAGCTAGAGATAAATTGGTGAGTTAAAAAGATATGTGTTTCTTGCCCTTGTAGAATGTAATCAAGGAAGTAACCATCCTCAGGCAAGCACATGCATGCTGTAAATTTATAGTTCTGGTCTGTGATCATTGCTACAAAGAAAAATTAGAGAATGAAAAGAAAGGGGATATCCCCTGTACCTTAATTTGGCCAAGGGACTGTGCCTAATAGAGGCTTACTCAAACAACTAAAATTTCAGTGGACATTTAAAAAAATAGAAGTTATTTCATTTCTAAAATATGTAAGAGGTGTATTTGCAGAGATTTTATGCCAAGTTCCCCCCCTCCGGGAAAAAAAAAAGGAAATTTAGATCCATTTATTTCATTGCTCCATGAGCAACCTGTGGTGTTGGTGCGCTGAATACACACGAAGTCGATTTCTTTGGGCAGGCTACTACAAGTCTACTACAGAAGATTTGTTTCCCCTTCTCTTTTTATTTCATTTTATGTACTGTTCTTCCTGTAGCCTGGATCTTAAGGCTCTCACCTAATCTCACAGCTTCAACTGTTATCCCTACATGGCTGATCTTAAATCTATCATTTCAGTCCAAACCAATTTCCTTGATTTCACACTTAAACTTACAGCTGCCTGATGGATATTTTCACTTGAGTATTCTACTTTTTCCTCAAATATAAAATATCCAAATAAAAGTGTCTCATTTATCTTTTCATCTCCATTCCAAATACAGTTGTCACATGACATGTCCCCAAATATTTAACGGTAAAAAAAAAATACTCAGATACACTTGAAGTCTGGAAAAGTTAGAATAATATTGTTCTCTCTCATATTCACTCTGTGTGTGTGTGTGTGTGTGCGTGCACATGTATTTCTGCATGTGTATATAGGTGTGTATGGGTTTATATTAGCTTCCATAGTCAATAAATATCCAAGTCACACTAATTCTTCCCTCATGATATTTCTTATACCTATTCATTATTTTTCATACCCCTGGTGTTATCCTTCCCAGCCCTAATAATATTCTTGGATGTTACAGGTTGAATTGTGCCCCCCCCTCAAAAGAAGCCATGTTGAAGTCCTAAATCCTGTACCTGTCAATGATATTCTGTTTGAAAACAGGGTCTTTGAGGATGTTATCAGATAGGATAACATGAGGTCATACTGGAGTAAGTTGAGTCCTAATACTACATGACAGGTGTCTTTAAATAAGAGAAGAAGATATGAAAGAGACAGACAGACAGACAGTGGAATGATGTCATGTGATGCTGCAGGTGTAAGCCAAGGAATGCCCGGATCTACTAGAAGCTAGGAAAGTCATGGAATAGATTCTCCCTCAAAACCTCAAAAGGAATAAAAATGGCTGACATGCTGATGTTAGACTACAATCTTTCCCCTGACAATTCTCTCCCCTCACCTCTTTCTCCTTTATTCACTATGTCTCTCACTCTTCTCATTCATCCAACATTCTCAGTTTCTGCAGGGTTTGGTCAGTCGTGCTAACTGAAGCACTTGGGGTAAAATTTAAAATCCCAGTGAGCTAGATTATTAGCAACCCCTGAATATAGACTGGTCTCCATGGTTCTGGGATGTATAACCAATAAACACCTGTCGCCATTGAGTTGATTCTGACCCATAGCAGCCCTATAGGACACAGTAGAACTCCCCCATAGGGTTTCCAAGGTTGTAATCTTTACAGAAGATTGCCATAACATTCTCCTGCAGAGCTGCTGGTAGGTTTAAATCACCAACTGAACAATTAACCCCTGTATCACCAGGGATATATGGAGCCAGGAAATTCAGAACTTACTAGTCCTGAGTACACCCAGTTCTTAATATATCAGTGGGCCTTGTGTTGCTCCTAAATGCTACTTTATTTTCCAAGCTAATGAAACTCATACTAACTCCACAGGCTCTGTCTTCTAAAAAAGGGGTTCCTTAAGCAAGAACATCTATTCAATCTGAAAAAAATCATGTTCTTAAATTCCTTGAAATTTAATCAGCCTTTATTGTTACTTTTTAATAGTTTGTATTATTGCTTTGAAAACATTCACTGATCCTCTTTCACTGAGAGTATAGCTCTATCCATGTTGGGTTTGGATATCTGACTTGCTTTGGGTAATGTACTTGGTTATATAGGCTTTCAAATAGAGTCTTAAATACTCTTTTGATTTGGTTTTATGTTATGAGAAGAGAATTCTCCAGGTAACCACTACCTCTTCAGTCTAAAACCCAAAATACAACCAACTGCATTCTAGGACAAGGCAATTCATCCATAATCTGAAGCAGGGTCACTCACTCAAAGCATTCCTAGATCAAGTAAACCACAGTCAGCCTGCAAACCTGTGAGCCTAAGAGTAAATGCTTGTATTATAAGTCATTGAGATTTAGGACGGTTTGTTATGAGACATTATTGTGGGAAGCACTGACTAATATATGCCTTGACTTGGTACAATTATATCTATAGATTCTGGTTCATTATTATTACATATGTTTATCTGTTTTGTTTGTTCTATTCTTTCTTAGTACTGCCCTATTCTTTCCCTTAAACCTTTTTAGTTTGTATGTTTGTTTCTTATAAAAAACTCTGCAGATGAAGATGCTTTGATTTTTTTTTCTACTTGAAGAGGAAACACACATGCACATGCAATATATATAAAATATGGATATTTTATACATATAAAATACAAAATATGCAAATAGTTGTATGAAAGCACAAAACACATATTGTTCAAACAAAGCCTGATGTTTTAACCTGCTTTTGTAGGATATTTGTACTTGAGGAACTTAGTTTTGAACTCGCTTGTTAGACAGTTACCTATTTTCTCCTCCTTTTTTGTTTTTTCAATCTGAGTCCCATTTTAAAACTTTTAGCCTCACTAATTGTTGTCAGGTATTCTAAATGGAATTCCTAATCTTTCCTTCACAGATCTGTCCAAATCTGATAAAGGTACCAACAGTAACCATTCCAGGCATGTAATACAATTTTTCTGCTTATTTGTTCTATTATTGACTTCCTCTCTTAGCTTTAAGAAATTGCGTCTCGGTAGCTTTTTGGGTATGGTTTTCCTCTAGGGAAACATTTTGTTTACTGTCTGGGATCCTCCTTTTCTTCCTGTTAGAGTTCTCTGAGACCTGGTAATACTCACTGATTTTGTCCTGAATAAAATATTTTCCTCTGTCCTAGCTCCACATTTCAAAGCAGGTATTTCCAGGTGTATCTTTCTGGGTACATTTCTCTTACCTTTCATATAACATAATTTGGTCTCCAAGATCTTAAAGTAGCTCTTGGTCTTCCTCCATTCTCTGTTATTTTCTGGTTTTCTCAATACCGTTTCTAAATCTAGATTATGTGTTATGCAACAGTTCACTGTTTATGAGATTCAGTAAAGAATAATATTCAATAGGGGAGGTTATGGCACGAAAATGTCTTAGAAGTAATAGCTGTGTGATCTTTGGCAATTTAATTAATTTTCTATGCCTCAGTGCCCCACCTGCTAAATGGAGATAATAATAGTATTTACTTCATATGGTTCTTCTGTGAACTAAATATGGAAGTTTATGTAAATCATTTAAGGCAGTTCCAGTACATCAGAAGCACCCATTAAAAATGTATCCTTATTCAGAAGTTGTGAGAAGTAATGAGATAACCTATGTAAAGCATTTAGCATAGGACCTGGCCTATGGTAAGCACTCTGGATATTAATTATTACTATCATCATAATTAAAAATATGTTGCCTGACTGTCAAGGTCTGTGACTATTTCCACATACTTCTGGTTCTCAAAGCTAAAACTCTGCAGTCTTAAAATAAAACACACACACACACACACACACACACTCATTCAATTTTACATTTGCTCTCTCAAATGTCTTCCCTAGTAAATTGTGCTTTGTGATATAAACCTCTCATGCTCCCCTTGTAATTAAGAAAATATAGAGAAAAAAAGCATAAAGTCCAACAAGACACAAACTCTTAGCTTTAATAATATAGGCAAAATTATAATAATCTCGAACTTATGGGGCTTTTTGATAAAACAGGTCAAAAATCATAGTCTGATAAAGCCTGTTACTCCATGCCTGAATACACCCCATGGGAAGTGGAGTGAACTGGATCTGTGTTGTAGACTTAGTCCAGTACAACTTCTTGGACCATTGACAGCATACAATTTTTGACAGAAGCTTGATTAGTATACAGCTACCTGCAGAAGAGGTAATACAGTAGAACTCGTGACCTTCCAAATCAGTGAGTCTATCTCCTGATAAACGTGCCCCAGCAAACATCGTAGAAACTGATCAGTCAGATTAGTACCCTGTCTGTTATGTGGGTGAATAAGGAGGTGGAAAGTGTATGATGACGTTCATTTTGAAACATCCCTTGTGGAGGAAGAACCAGATTATGTCCCTCTTAATAACCTGGGAAGGAAATTAGCATTCCCTGCAGCACTTGTCAATTCATTTTGCAATTCTTTCTTTAAATAACTTACACTATTGTTTCCTTTTTTATTATTCTTAGTAACAAACATATGATCAGGCATATAATAAACTCAATGAATATTTGTTGAGGAATAAATATATTTGTTAAAAATGCCTGGTGAATTAATTGGGTATTATCTTTTCAGTTTTGGTAATTTTTTTTTTAATTATTTGAAATCCTCTGCTCTTTGTCTTAACACTAAAATCTGCAGTCATGAACAATAGCTTTCATATGTCTCACTGACATTCATTTAACCTCCTTATCTGCTAATAGGTGAGAAAAATGGCTTAGATTTTCCTTCAAGAATACTGTGAATTCATATGATTAACACTAAAAAGGGACAGCAAGAAGTTAGATGGCTCATATACCAGTGACATAATTTTTTTTTTCTTATTATGCTTTCTTTATTTAAAAAAAAAAAATTTTTTTTTTTTTAATAGGTTTCATAAATCCACACTAATAAGGTACTTTGAATCAAAATGGAGAATGTTGAAAATACAGTTTCAGTGCTAGGGAAAAAGGAAGAGCTTTCTTTCTACTGAAAAATATTCGTACACACATTGTTATGCATTCAATCACATCTCCTAAAAAGCTGTGTTGAAATCCTAAACCCTGTACCTGTAAATATGACCATATTTAGAAATATTGGGTTTTTTTATGTTAATGAGGTGACACCAGGGTAGATGGGTCCTAAACCTAATCCCTTCTGAATGGCGTCTTATAAAAAGAGCTTAATGGACCCAAAGACAATGGGGGAAGAGATATTGTGAGGAACCCTTTACAAAACAAGGAATACCAAAGAACACCTGAGAAAACTGACAAGAAAGAACCCTCCCCTGGAGTCAATGTCCTGCTTTGAACTGCTAGCCTCCAAAGCCAGGAGACAATAAAGTTTTGGTCTTTAAAGTCACCCACTTCTTGATATTTTTTATAGTAGCTCTAGCAAAGTAAGACATACATACACAGAAACACACAAGGTTGTACTATATCCTTCACGTTCCATGTAAAAGAACTTCACTGGAATCAGACTCTTGGACTTCCTCAACCTTTATTCTATTCTTTTACTGGGGATGTGTGAACTACCTGAATTATGTAACTGGGTGAAGAGAATGCGTATGCTCACCAGTTGTTGTGGAATTGACTCTGACTCATGGCAACCTCATGGGTGTCAGAATAGAACTGTATTTTCAAAGGCTGTTTCCAGAAGTAGATTTCCAGGAATTTCTTCCAAGATATCTCTGCGTGGACTCAAATCTCCAACTTTTCAGTTATCAGCCAGGTATGTTAACGGTTTATACCACACAGGGACTCCAAGAAAAGTTTTCCTGTTTGAAACGGACGCTCTGGTCTGCTCCCCACCACTTATAAGTGGATTAGCAAGTCCATTTAGCAGTAACCTGAGTCACGCCTTTCAGTCAAACTTTGACTAGTAATAAGGCTGATAATTTGATCTCCTTTGTCTACATTTGCATGCCTCCCTCAATTGATTCCGAAAAGGGGAAAAGGGGGTGAAATTCACAAACACCTAGTATCTGGAATGTGCGTGCGTGTGTGTGTGTTCATGATACATAAACACTTTGAATGGATTTTACTATTTTTAGTCATAAAGCGATATTCTACACATAGTTAAAATATCTCCCCTTGGTTTAATAATTTGTTCTGGAAATTAAAAGCTTAGGTGACTTTTTTTTTTTTTTTTTTTATCCTAGGATATTTTCTTTTGCTTTCTTCTGTAATTTTTATTGCTTAAGCTATATGATATCAATGTTAGGTACTTAATTTGATTTCAAAATTTCTTGTAATACCTTATAACTTAATTTTCTAACTGGCATAACAAAGAATACAACTTTAGGTCCCAGAGGAATTGTTGTGAATGCTTAGACAGTTTGCCTAATTTAGTACATCCTTCCTGAGCTTTTTATCAGATAGACTCTATTCTCTCAGATTGGTCCCAGAGGAGATTTCAAGTTCTTCTTCTAAGGTCTATTCTGCTTGGCAGATTCAGCTTTAGATGTTCCTTCTAGGTATTATTCTTGGAGTTTTTTGATATATTATTAATATTTCACTATAGAAATGCATTATTGTGTTCAATAAATTAAACATGCCAACTAAGATCCTATCCCAACAGGACATAAACTATAGCAGAATACTTTTGCTGGGAGAACGTAAAATCAATCAAAAAAGTTTTGCTGAAAATTGTAACTAAATCACATATAAAGTTGTATTATCAGCTAAAATATTCTTCCCTTTGTTATTTAAAACATTCAATCCTTCAATTTTGTTAAGAGAATTGTCAAAGAGAGGGATAGAAAAACAGATAATATTTTAAATTATAGGTAGAAATTTTTATACCTTTCAAGATTGGCAGTCTCTTTTGGTGTTTAAGAGGAAGTTGTGTTTTAAGTGCACAGAGAAATTTTGGTTTATTCAAGAAATATATAAGCATTTATATGTGTATTGTTTATTAAGAAAGAAAAATTCAAATTTTGCTCGGGTTCCATCACCTTGATGCCACCATATATTTATTAGAGCATTTATTCCAGGTCAGGTACTTACTGATTGGATGACCTGAATGAAATTACTTAACCTCTCTGGGTTCCCCCCCACCCCCCGCCAAAAAAAAAAAAAGAGAAGGAAAAAGAAAATAGAAAGACTAACAAGTATGTTAGAATTGAATGATAAAATGCATACCTGCAATAATCAATAAGGAGTCTTATATGAAACCATCAGCAGCTGGATAAAATGATGCCACTGTAGCTTTAAAAAGTATATAGTTCAGTTTTCAAACAAAGATTGGACAGGCCTATAAAAGAAACTATAACACATATGAGGAATATGCTTCTTAGTTCAATCAAATAGACGAGACCAAATGGGCAACTCTTTCCCAAAAACAAGATTAGAAGGCAGGAAGGAACAGGGACAGGGATTGGACTAATGTACCCAGGGAACTCAGGGTGGAAAGGAGGAGCCTGTTGCAATATTCTGGTGATTGCAACCAATGTCACAGAATGACACATATATAAATTTTTGGATGAAAAATTAACTTGAGCTCTAAACTTTCACCTAATACAAAATTGAAAAAAAAAAACTTTGTGGTTGGCCTCAGTAGAAAGACATGAAAATAGACAGGGAAACTAGACCTTAAGATTGAGTAAGTGATACTAAGATGCTTTACTGCTGGGAGTCAAAGTATATCAATCATATGGATAGATGGATGATGGCAACAGAGTAGGCCATATGTTGGTTGGATTCCCTGGGAAGCAAAATATGAGGTAGGGTTTGCCATGGAGGTTAGATGTTAGGCGTTATCTATGGATTTATCTTCCAATACCTGTGGAAGGGAGAAGGAGGTAGGATTGGACAAATGGAGAAGTCAAGCAGCAATAATAACAGCCTCGGCCAAAAGCACACGGAGTACTGGAGCTAAAATGGCCCTTCGGAGTAAACCCAAGGAGGGAAAAGATGGCCGAATGTTTATAACCCGAACTTTATTAAATGTGGCTGCCCCAAGAAGACAGCTTGGCATTAGCCAAGGCAGCACTCTGCACTGAGCAATTCTTGAAGTGACTGACAGTTAAGGGTTATCCGCCAAGAATATAGCCACCAGCTGGGTGAAAGTTTTTCTGAATAGGAAGCTGGACACAATGTACAATGTGCAATCACAGTGTAGATATAAGATTCTAGTCTAGTTTTCTATGGAAATCCTATACCACATAATTTCTCTTATTGCAGGGTAACAGCAGACACATTGGAAACAGATCAGTAATAGAATCTCCTTAATTTTGTATGCAAACAATGGAAATTTTCCAGTAACATTGACAGTAAAACTAATAGATCAAAAATAAACAGCTATTGGGGACATGGTCTTGGGCAATATCTAACTCAACTTGCATAATATAGTTTATAACAAAAATGTTCTACATTCTGCTTTGTGAGTAGTGTCTAGGATCTTAAATGCTTGTGAGGGGCTATTAAGATACTCCACTTGTCTCACCCCATCTGGAGTAAGGGAGAATGAAGAAAACCAAAGACACAATGGCAAGATTAGTCCAAAAGTTTAATGGACCACAACTACCACAGCCTTCACCAGATTGAGTCCAGCACATCTAGAGGGTACCTGGCTACCAGGACTGACTGTTCTGATAGGGATCTGGACTGAGCTGGAGAAAAATGTAGAACAAAATTCTAACTCACACACACACACACTAAGACCATACTTACTGGTCTGACAGAGACTGGAGAAGTCCTGAAAGCATGGCCCCTGGACACCCTTTTAACTCACTTCTGAAGTCAGTCCTGAAATTCACCTTTCAGCCAAGGATTAGACAGGCTCATAAACTAAAACAAGACTAAAGAGGCACACCAGCCCAGGGTCAAGGACGAGAAGGCAGGAGGCGACAGAAAGGGAAACCCAAGGTCGAGAAGGGGAGTGTTGACATGTCTGGGAGTGGCAACCAATGTCATAAAACACTGTGTGTATTAATTGTTTAATGAGAAACTAATATGCTCTTAAACCTCCATCTAAAGTGCAATTAAAAGAAAAATAGTTATTTTACCATATATAATTTAATTTAAAATGTTTCAGTATAAAGTGTGTGTATGTGTGTGTATAGACATAGGCAGACATATAGATGTAGATGTAGATATTGATATCATTTCCACACTCTTGTGATTCAGCATTTCAAAAGGTCTAATGATAAACTTTATTCCAGAAATAACCGCTAGAACGGCCTTTATATCCACGCAGCATTAGAGCGCTTGTTAGTTAGCATAATGGATATTATAAATATTTTTTTGTCGGTAAATGAGTGGTTAAAAGAAAAAAACAAAAAACAGTGTCTAGTTGATTCTGGCTCCTAGTGATCCTATAGGACAGAGTAGAACTGACCCATAGGGTTTCCAAGGCTGTAAATCTTTATGGAAGCAGACTGCCACATCTATTTCCTGAGGAGCTGCTGGTGGGTTCAAACCGCAGACCTATTGGTTAGCAGCTGAGCACTTTAACCACTGCACCACCAGAGCTCCTAAACAAGTAGTTGTAAGGATGAACGAAATATTGGTAGGAACCTCCGTCCTGATATAAAAAGGTAAAAGAATGTAGTGAACACAGCCATCCCGTTCAGAATGGATGTTGCTCCTACTTTGTTCAAAATAACAGAAGAGTTTGTCATCTGATCCTTTCCGAAGATTACCTAAATCCTGCCAAGTTGCTTTTATACAAGGTGGTTATCTGGTTATCTAAAAGGCAGATTTTGGACACTGGAGACTTCACCAAGGTTGCAGACAAGGTTCTATGCCGTGTGTTACATGGGTGCTTGGTTTGTAATAAGTGTGACAGAATTTGATCTGAGACTTGTTTTCATCGTAATATACCTCCTGGTGGTAATATTTTCAGAGAGATCTGCAGCTCCCATTTACTTTTAGCTAATGTAAGCTACCAGTATTTACTTCCTCCACCAGAAAAGCTTCACAAGTCTGAAACATAAATTAACTTAGGTGAGTTTGTAACACCAACTAATTAAAATTAACTTAGGCCTTCAATAAGCTGAGTTAACATTTGAATAGTAAAATTAAGAGTTATTTTATGTAAAAACTGATGTCAAAACGTTCATCATACCTGCCTCTGTAAAAATCACAGGGCTAAGCATTGTTGCCTTCCAATAAGAAGGATTATAAGGGGAAGACGCAGCAAAGTTAAACACCTTGTAAAAAACTGATTAGTGAAAAATAATTGAAATAATATGACTGCAAACTATAACTAAAGACTTTTTCTACTTTCATAAAACAGGGTATAAAAGTGCTCATGTTTTTCAGATGAGTAGAAATAACCATGCAGGATCAAACCTCGAGATGTTAATGTATGTTATATTTCAGAAATGAGATTATGACGGATTGTTATTTTTGATCTTTGTGATTTTTTCTTATAGGTTTTCTTGATTGAACAACTATTCTATTTTTTTAAATATTGAAATTAAATAAAGCTCATTTTTATTATTAACTGTTATCATTTGTTGCTCTCCGCTGTTGACTTCATTAATGTTCTCATAGTTCTTATGGACTTCATCTAATGTTTGTCAATTGTTTCTTTTTAGTAAGGAGCAACATTCATCTTCAGAACTTTCTAGCTCACTTTAGCCATCTTCTACTTCTTCATATGGACCCCTCTTGTCAAAGCTGACCAATCACCTTTTATCCCATTATTGTCCTTTTTCACCAATCCATACAAAACTTAAAATTTTTCAAAGTACATTAAATTTTCCTCCATTGTTGAAAGTATTACAAAAATTACACTTCCTTGTCAAAGCATTCAGTCTGAATTTGGGGATATTCACTCTTATTGCTCTCCCTATTAATGTTATCTTTGGGGAAGGATATTTGAAAGTTACCCCATCTTCTATTCAAATTAGTCATGTATCATTTAAAACTACTTGCTGGCACTTTGTTTTTTATAGAGGGGTAAACTGAGGTCCAAAGAAATTATATGACTTACTCATGTTATTTTCTCTTCATGTAGATTTCCTCCTCAAACGGATTAGTACCAATACCAAAATATAAATTCTCATCTGGCACCCCAAATACAAGATGTTACAACATATTAAATCTAGAGTTTAACACAGCAAAATACTCCAATTAATTCATGGCCAAAATATAAAGCATTAACAAAAAAAAAAAATATATTGGGAGTAATGTCCACTTTTGTAGCTTTTCTATAAGGTATTTTTTTTTTTTTTTGCTATAATGGCCTTACTTGATTTCATTGGTGATGTCACATTAATTTCTTAGTATCTATTCATTCCAAAAACACTAGCATAATTAATGAAGTATGCAATGAAGTATGTATTTAAATATTGAATGACTGAGTGAATAAAGAATGAATAAATTGTTATTCAAGAATTATATTGAACAAACTCAAATATTCTGGGTTTTCATAGATTTCTATAAATCCATTTTTAAGGGACTACACTGATGTCTAAATTCAAGGTATTTTTTTTTAAATTAATTATATCAAATAATTCCATTTACTTAGTTGATCTAGAAAAAAAAGAATTCAATAAATAACTGTCTTTTCATATTTCTTGCTGTGTCATGAACACAGATATTATTATGTTTAATTATATGTTCAGTGTTTCTTATTCAATGGTTTGACCTCTGAATATGTGTGTGGTTCCAATGCATGTTGTAATACCAATATCTCCTTTGATTATACTCCCAGAGAGGATCCTATGAGAAATAGCATGTCACTGTTTGATAGAAGAAATTTCATCTGAGACAAAATGCGAAGTGAAAAGCTTTTTGAAATGGGAAAACGAAAATCATTAGATGAGTCATGGTTAACAGAACATGTAGAATGCATCTGAAGTCAAGTTAGTACATTATCATTGATTTCACTATCATTATTCCCTAAATTAGAGAACTCTACTTGCTAACCAATCGACAAGAATTGACAGATAAATACAGAAAATATCCACAAAACTACGCTTTGTAATGAAATCAGAAAATTAAAAAAAATATTTTAGTTTAGAAAAGCTCATCCACATAAATTATGGCTGTATATGTTTATTACTGCATAGACCATTCTGAACAAAATATTTGAATCAGCAGCCCATGTAGACAAAGTCTATTAATTTATACTAATTGTATAAATACAAGGCAGACTATATGAAGAAGGACGAAGCATCAGGATTGGAGGAAGAATCAATAACAACCTGCAGTACGCAGGTGACACAACCTTGCTCCCTGAAAGTAAAGAGGACTTGAAGTACTTGCTGAAGAAGATCAAAGCTATAGCCTTCAGGTATGGACCAATACACCACATTGTGAAGTTGTCAAGGATTTCTTTTTACTTAGATCTGCAATGCTCATGGAAGCAACAGTCAAGAAATCAAGCAAACATACTGCATTGGACAAATCTGCTGCAAATGAACTTTTTAAATTGCTCAAAAGAAAGATGTTACTTTGAAGACTAATGTGCATCTGACCAAGCCAAGGTATTTTCAATCACCTCACATGATTGTGAAACCTGGACAATGAATAAGGAAGACCAAAGTGGAATTGATGCCTTTGAATTATGGTGGTGGTGAAGAATATTGACTATACCACCATCTGCCATAGGAATGAACAAATCTTTTGAAAGAAATACAGTCAGAATCTCCTTAGAAGCAAGGATAGAGAGATTTTGTCTTATGTACTTTGAACATGTCATCAGAAGGGACCAGTCCCTGGAGAAGTTCATCATGCTTGCTAAAGTGGAGGATCAGTGAAAAAGAGGAAGATCCTGGACAAGACAGATTGATACAATGGGTGCAACAATGGAAGCAAACATAGAAAGGAGTAGTGTTCAGTTCTGTTATACGTGGGTTCGCTCTGAGTTGGAACTGACTTGACGGCACCTAACAACAACAAATTGAGTAATATTTTTAAAATAATTCTAGTAAACATACAAACAGCTACTTCTTCCATTTCTGGAAACCATCATCCTTGTTTTCCATATTTCAAGGATACCGGAAATATCTTCAGATGGGAGATAGACATACACAGTAATTCAGTTTTTATTAAATTGCTTATATCTTTTTTTTTAAGTACCTCTAAGCATTTGTTTTCTTTGTAGTGCAATTGTGTGAATCATCTCAAAATTATAGCCCACGCAAATCATAAGTGAATGAATAAACTAGAAAATCTAACATTTTCAACTGCAATATTACCAAAGCATCCTGAATAGCTCTTTAGTTATTATTAGGTGTTATTCATTTAAATGTGCATCATTGAGAGAGTAAAGTAGCAGAACACAAAGAGGAGAAAAAACCTTCTGAAAATCTTTACAAATAATGGACATATAAACTTCATACTCTTACTTTTTTATGATCTTTACCATTGGACATTCAAAAGCTATGTGTACTGTTAAAGAATACTTTAAATTGTGACTGGTTATAATGGTTGACTATCTGTTCTATCTAAAGTAATGTTTCTGTAGTGGGTAGTGATAAAGTGTACATCCCTCTTATGTACACATTGTTATTATCTATGCCACAGTTCATTTTTATAATTTCTTAAGTTACTTTCATAGAACACCAATGCCTCAGATAGTCTCCAATATCCAGCCTAGTGCCATGTATTTATTGGAGCTCAGAAAACATTCGTTGAATGAAGGACTGAGTAAAAGAAATAATTGTGAATGCCTTCGCCACATTTTCCTTCATTGCTTTATAAAATTTATTTTGTTCATCAGTTTATTTTTTGCAGATACTGTTACCGTCAAGTTGATTCTGACTACTAGCAACCCTATAAGACAAAGTAGAACTGCCCCATAGGGTTTCCAGGGCTGTACTCTTTAGGAAAGCCTGCCACATCTTTCTCCTGCAGAGCAACTGGCAAATTAGTACATCTGGCCTTTTAGTTAGTCAACGGCACTGTTTTTTTTTTTTTTTTTAGTTAGTAGATGAGCACTTAACCATTATGCCACCAGAACTCCTTTTACTGCAGATAGGGGAAAAGCAATACTGTAAATTCTAAAATGAGAAACTTTCTTCTTTAAATCACAAGTTTAATCCTTCGACTGTGTTGAAGGATTTACAATTTAGAAGATTTGCAGTTTTTTTTTCCCCCAGGCATATTGTGTGAACTTATATTCTAAACTTTGTATCTGTTCTAGGGCAGGCATACCAATGAATACATAAAAGAATCTATAGCTTCGTCGAGGAGCCCTGGTGGCTCAGTAATTAAGTGCTCAGCTGCTGAACAATAGGTCAGAGGTCAAACCCACAAGCTGCTTTGCAGGAGAAAGATGTGGCAGTCTGCTTCCATAAAGATTACAGCCATAGTAGCCCTATGGAGCAGCTCTACTCTGGCCTATAGGGTCATTATGTGTCAGAATGACTCGATGGCAATGGGTATATAGCCTCATCAACACTGTTGCTGCCCAGATTTTCCATGGCAGAAGTAAAGATCACGCTGAGGCATACTAAAACTCCAAACTGATAGATTATTGGTCTGATGGAGACTTTCCATTGTCCCGTAGCTCTAATTTATCCTCAGTTTCAGGGAATGAAAGATTACAAAGATATAAATGACAAACACATTCAGGATAAGGAATAATGGCCAATCCACTACGAAGACAAAATGTAGAGTGTGAGTAAGTAAAATTGGATCATGTGAAAAATGTAGACTAAGCTGAAAGTGAGCGTAAGGTAAGATAGTTCCCAGAAATCAGATAGCTATATGAACCTCAATTAATTCACGTGTTAACTGTGTTGCTACAGAGAATTTATTTAAAACCCATGAAACTCAGTTCCCTCCACTGTAAAATGGGGTAATTTATAGTACCTGCCTCTTTGGATTTGTTGGTTTGTTCAATAGCTTGTTTTTATCTTACTTTCAAGATTATATAGACCAGTGCACTATATCATAGGGTTTATCGTGGAAACATAGTGTTTGATAAATAAAAGCTTTAATATGCAATAGGTCTTGGGAGCCAAGTTTTAAATTAAGTACAATTATAAATGCTGTGGACATCAACTGCAGATTTGTATCATCTTGTAGAAATGGTTGAATCTATCTACGCAATGCTGGAGAAAACATTGTTCTTGGACCATCTGCCCATGACTTCACTAGATGTAATAGCAGGAGTGTACTGATCCCATGAACCCAGATGATGTGGGCATAGCTTATGTATAGATTAGAACACAGACAGTAAATTGGGTCTCCTACAAGCTCCTCAGAGTATTAATACGTTTCTCAGTACCCTGGAACATTCACACTGGTAAGTTTCATTCTGTATTTTCATGTGCTGTTTCACTCACCTGAAGAGCTACCCTTCATTCTAGCCATGAAGAAAAAATGAACTTCTGCAATATTCTCTGATATTGCCTCTCCATATAGTTTCTTTCTTCAGGAAAGATAATCCCTGAATTTCCACAGAATAGCAAGCTTCTAAGTGTTATCTGTAATAAATGATGGGTGTTGAAGGAACAACCCACTCACAACTGTCTGCACCTTTCCTGGGCCCCAGCGAAGAACATCTTCTCACAGGAAGATAGCTTAGTTTGAACTGGGCATTCTGCCTTACTTGGTGATACCTTCCTATTATGGGCCTAATTAGTAGTTCTTTGTTCTGCATACGTATGTGTGTGACATAGTACCTGAACAACCCCACTGCTATATCTATTCATGGTAGGGAGGGAACAGACCCTTCACCTGTAGCACAAGAAGACTGTGTGCAGCCCAGATTCAATGTTTGCCTGTGGGGAATGACGACTGGCTATGGGGGACCAGTGCCCACTATTGAAGCTGACCTTACTCTGCTTCTTTCCCTGTAAGCAAACGCTCTACTGTACAGTCTTTGGGAAGTGTATTTTTCTTGGCGACCTGGACACTCATGCTACAGTTAGTATAATGTTCTACATTTTGTCTATGAATCTGGTGATGTAAAAATAGTAAATCCTCACTCCTTCCTGGAAATTAAAACAAACAAGCAAACAGCAACAACAAAAATAACTAGCGTCTATATAACTTTTTAAAAGAGCCTTTCCAAAACAGAAACTATGACGACCATATAATAAGGACTCTACAATAATTTTTAAATGAAAAAGAAATTGCTCATTTAATTTTTGAATAAAAATATGCAAATACATATACTTATGTATCTATATCCATACTGTGTTAATTTTACTCAAATTTCTAGCAAAACAAATGTATTTAGCCTACCTCTTTTTTTTGTTTGTATCAGTGTTCATTATTATTATAAAACTATGCAGGAAAAAATGAAATGCAAGGATCATTATGCAGGAAAAAATGAAATGCAAGGATACATCTCAAAAAATAAAATGAAAATATTAATTCAATGAAATGTTATTTAAGATACTAGAGCTTGTCAAAAGCCACCAAAATGATTCAAACAGGTCCGGAGAAATTTTACTGGTCATAAGACCCGAGGCAACTCAGATACAAGTAACTGCATCTGGGAGCTTGCCTCCAAAGGGAGCTGAGGATGTGATAAGATTTCATAAGTTTGCCAATTATACATTACTCACACAAAACCAATTTTTAAAAAGAAAATTTCTTATAATTACGTTTAAAATATACACGTGTGCATACTTAAATAAAAATGCGTATATATATATGTAATCTGTGTATGTATCTAGCTTATTTTTTACTTTATATGGTGACAATTGGTTCCATTTATGCATTTTATAGCATATAAATATATGCATATTATATATGCATATATGTATATAGGGAGAAAAGGGACAGAAAAGAATAAAGGCTAAAAATAAAAGTTATTTTTATTTCCATGTGTTATTTAATTTTCTATACTCAGTATATCTAATTATCTTCAAAAAAGTTCTTGAAAAGTTGAACTTGAGGTTACTTTTTTGCTTTCCTTTAGGGTTTGATAGATATAATTTATTTGCTAACTTGTTTCAAAAGTCATCACCACAATGCTCAGTCACTATTATGAAACGGTATTTTATGTGCCTAGAGATAAATTATTGCTTTTTAAATTAAGGTTTACACTTCTATGAATACCTGAAAATAAGTACACAAATAAACTAGCAAGGATAAAATGAATTCTTAGCAATTTCTTATTAGGTAATGTTGTCTGACTTGTTCATGTTCTCAAGGTATACCCTTCCCAACTGGCCCCAGAACACTTTTTTTTTTTTTTTTAAACAAGTTTAATAACCGAAACTTCCACAATTGAGTGAATCAGCAATAATAACAATCCAAGTTTTCAAGAACATTGCCTAAACTACTGAATCAACCAGAATTTATTGAGGCTATTTTTTTTTTTTTTTTTATGTAGTTGAAATGCCCCAGACATTGTTTAGTAGATAGCTTACTAGTCCTTACTTTGGTGTTTCCTCTTCAGTTGCCATGGCTGCTATTGGAATACTACCTATTCAGCTTGCCTTTGTTTTTTCTAAATACTTAGAAACACAATTGATTACTGCATTGTCAGTTATTTTTTAAGCCACGTGTTAAAACCAAACCAAAGCAAACCCGTTGCCACTGAGTCCATTCTGACTCATAGCAACCCATAGGATAGAGCAGAACTGTCGCATAGGATTTCCAAGGAGCTGCTGGTGGATTCAAACGTCTGACCTTTTGGTTACCAGCCAACCTTTTAACAACTGTGCCACCGAGCTACATGTTAAAGCAGCTGTAATACACTAACAATGGCTTCTATCTCAAGCCTAACCACTAAACTTAGTACTATGGTTAATTACGTCACCTAATTTTTTAAAAGCATTCATTTCTCTGTTTGAGACCTGTCTAAATGATACATTCAATTAAAATGATTAATACCTGAAATCGATACACATTTGAATTCAAATAACTCGGTTAATCTTTATTCAACAAGGATTATATGTGTTTTGTCGGGAACCAGACAAGGATGCCCTTTATCACCACTCTTATTCAACACTGTGCTGGAGGTCCTAGCCAGAGCAATTAGGCTAGATAAAAAAATAAAGGGCACCCAGACTGGTAAGGAAGAAGTAAAAGTATCTCTATTTGCAGATGACATGATCTTACACACAGAAAACCCTAATGAATCCTCAAGAAAGCTACTGAAACTAATAGAAGAGTTCAGCAGAGCGTCAGGATACAAGATAAACATACAAAAATCAGTCAGATTCCTCTACACCAACAAAAAGAACATCGAGGAGGAAATCACCAAATCAATGTCATTTACACTTAGGAATAATTCTTACCAGAGATGTAAAAGGCCAAAACAAAGAAAACTAGAAGACACTACTGCAAGAAACCAAAAGAGACCTGCATAAGTGGAAAAACATACTTGCTCATGGGTAGGAAGACTTAACATTGTAAAAATGTCTGTTCTACCAAAAGCGATCTATAGATACAATGCAATTCCCATTCAAATTCCAATGACATTTTTTAATGAGATGGAGAAACAAATCACCAGCTTCATATGGAAGGGAAAGAGGCCCTGGAGAAGTAAAGCATTACTGAAAAAGAAAAACAAAGTGGGAGGCCCCATTCTACCTGATTTTAGAAACTATTATACCACCACAGTAGTCAAAACAGCTTAGTACTGATACAACAACAGATATATAGACCAATGGAACAGAATTGAGAATCCAGACATAAATTCATCCACATATGAGCAGTTGATATTTGACAAATCCCCAAAGTCAGTTAAATGGGGAAGAGACAGTCTTTTTAACAAATGGTGTTGGCATAACTGGATATCCATCTACAAAAAAAAAAAAAATGAGGCAAGGCTCATACCTCACCCACGCACAAAAACTAACTCAAAATGCATTAAAGACCTAAATATAAAATCTAAAACAATAAGGATCATGGAAGAAAAAATAGAGACAATGCTAGGAGCCCTAATACATGGCATAAACAGTATACAAAATATTGCTAACAATGCAGAAGAGGAGCTAGATAACTGGGAGCTCCTAAAAATCAAACACCTATGCTCAACCAGACCTCACCAAAAGAGTAAAAAGACTACCTACAGACCAGGAAAAAGTTTTTAGCTATGACATTTCTTATCAGTGCCAGATCTCTAAAATCTACATGATACTGCAAAAACGCAACTACAAAAAGACAAATAACACAATTTAAAAATGGACAAAGGATATGAACAGGCACTTCACTAAAGAAGACATTCAAGTATCTAACAGATACATGAGGAAATGCTCACGATCATTAGCCATTAGAGAAATGCAAATCAATACTGCAGTGAGATTCCATCTCACTCCAACAAGGCTGGCATTAATCCAAAAAACACAAAATAATAAATGTTGGAGAGACGGGAACATTTATACACTGCCGGTGGGAATGTAAAATGGTACAACCACTTTGGAAATCTATTTGGGACTTCTTTAAAAAGCTAGAAATAGAACTACCATAGGATCCAGCAATCCCACTGTATGGAATATATCCTAGAGATATATGAGTCTTTACATGAACAGATATATGCACACCCATGTTCATTGCAGCACTGTTTACAATAGCAAAAAGATGGAAGCAACCAAGGTGCCCATCAACACATGTATGGATAAATTATGGTATAGTTACACAATGGAATATTACGCATTAATAAAGAACAGTGATGAATCTGTGAAACATTTCACAACATGCAGTAATCTGGAAGGCATTGTGCTGAGTAAAATTAGTCAGTTGCAAAGGGACAAATGTTGTATAAGACCACTATTATAATAACTGGAGAAATAGCTTAAACAGAGAAGAAAATATTCTTTGTTGGTTATGAGATGGGGGAAAGAGGGAGGGAGAGAGAAGGGTTTTCAGTAATTAGATAGTAGATAAGAATTATTTTAGGTGAAGGGAAAGGCAACACAATACAGGTAAGGTCAGCACAACCAGGCTAAACTAAAAGCAAAGAATTTTCCTGAATAAATTGAACACTTTGCAGGCCAGTGTAGCAGGGACAGGGGTTTGGGGACCATGGTTTCAGGGGACATCTAAGTCAATTGGCATGATAAAATCTATTAAGAAAACATTCTTCATCCACTTTGGAGGGTTGCTTCTTAAACGCTAGCAAGCAGCCATCTAATATGCGTCAATGGGTTTCAACCCACCTGGGGCAAAGGATAATGAAGAACACCAAAGACACAAGGTAATTATGAGCCCAAGAGGCAGAAAGGGCCATATAAAGCAGAGACTACATCAGCCTGAGACCAGAAAACTAGATGGTGCCTGGATATAACCAATGACTGCCGTAACAAGGAACATGACAGAGAACCTCTGAGGCAGCAGGAGAGCAGTGGGATGGAGACCCCAAATTCTCATAAAAAGACCAGACTTAACGGTCTGACTGAGACTAGAAGGACCCTGGATGTCACGGTCCCCAGACCTTCTGTGAGCCCAAGACAGGAACCATTCCCAAAGCCAACTCTTCAGACAGGGACTGGACTGGACTATGGTATAGAAAATGGTACTGGCGAAGAGTGAGCTTCTTGTATCAAGTAGACACATGAGACTATGCTGGCATCTCCCGCCTCATCTCCCGGAGGGGAGATGAGAAGGCAGCGGGGGTTAGAAGCTGGCCAAATGAAAGCGAAAATAAAAGAGCGGAGGGAAGGAGTGCACCATCTCATTACGGGGAGAGCAATTAGGAGTGTATAACAAGGTGTGTATAAATTTTTGTATGAGAGACTGACTTGATTTGTAAACTTGCACTTAAAGCACAATAAAAATTAAAAAAAAAAAGAATTATGTGTGGGCAATTTGCTTATAATCTCGATGCTTCTGTTTCCTCATCCCACCCGTAAATATGAATAACAATAACATTTATTGAGAAAAATACTTATAATGTGCATTGTACAGTACTTAATAGTTGCTTAAGTGATGTGAGGTCTTGTAGAGTCTGAAAGATCAGACGGATCAACACGTGTTTATTTCTTTCTTTATTTTGTGCCCACTTCACAGGTCATATTCCTGGCTGCCTGGCTCATTATCTCACAGGATACAAGTGACCTTCTACTCCTATATCAATAGATAGATAAGATGTAGATAGAATGGGCAGAAAGAAAAAAATCAATAATCAAGCTAATGTTACCTCAAAATAGGAAGAAAAGGCAATAAATAATTCATTTTTTTTTAACAAAAGCTTTGACATTCACACCAGACTCTTTCCAGACCATGTTTATTCTAGAGGAAAGAGCAAAGGGACTGATTTACATTGAGAAGTTTGAAAACTGTCTTCAGCATGGCTTTATAGCCTGTTACTTTTCCAACACTAGCGGCTATTTGAAGAAAGAGCAAGTTTATATGTTCCATCTATTGTTCACATATTCATTGAATAGAATGGTAGAAATCTGTCTTTCCCTCAAGAGAAATTTTTCAATATCCAGATAATTTGTGCTTCAATTTTCAAACACAGCTATTTTAAAATTTTAAATTATATAGTTATAATTAAATAAATAATATTTTGAAAGTGCATTAAGTGCTGAAAACTCAGCATTTCTCCATTATTTTACCACATTTTAATTTTATCTGTGCTTTTTGACTTACATCCCTTGCATCTTAATACCTGTGTGCTTTTCCCAGCTCTGTGCTCAGCAACATTGCCTTGGAAGCTTGAAGTGGGTTCCGTTAAGAGTATTTATGCCACAGAAACCTAAAATGCTACAAATCAGGGCCTGGTGATCTTCCAAAAAGTCAGCAGTTCAAAATTCTATGAAGCACAGTTCTACTCTGAAATGCACAGGGTCACCATGAGTCGGAGTCGACTTGGCAATTGGCTTTTAGTTTTTAAAAATACAGCTGTTGTTAATAGAGTCATTAGAGGAAGCCAATAAAAACCTGATAATAATCATCAATTTAAAGGAAAATGTGAAAACCAGAAGGACTAGCTGGAAGAATATAAAGAGACAACTATCTCTTTAGCAAGACGACAGAAAGAAAATGAGGATCAATCCCAGGGTTTTTTAAAAAAGGTAACAGAGCTCCAATGCAGTTTAAATTCTCAACTCTAGAAAGTTGGTTATGCCAAGATCAGTTGTCTTATAGGGAAAAATGAGACTCAGAATTAGGAGAGGTGGAACAAGAATTCAGGCACTGGAAAATTATCTATCCCCAGATTCCTCTTAATACTTTGGGACTACCAAAGTAGACAACTGTTAGTGACTAGCTATCCCTCCTTACTTAAAGAAAGTACAAAGTCTCTATTTCACAATAAAATGTGAATTCACCTATTCCTACCTCTTGACCACCTGAGAAATAACTGGGGTCAATACACAATAGAATTCAGATGGGCAAGGGCACAGCCTGATAAAGGAAGGAAGGGGCTAACTAATGAAGAAGGTGCAGGACCTAGGCCACATGTTCTGGCAAGATCTGGAGGAGGATTTATAAGATAGGATCCAGAGTTTCAAGAGGATGTAATGTAAAGTTGGGTATATTTTTTGATATGAAAGCACTCTTCCAAAACACAGGATTTAGCACCCTGACAAAGATTTCAGGTGATGTACTAACTTGCTGCTGGAATGACTCTTGAAAGCTTGAAAGAAGCAATATTCTACAGTTAAGGTGATATGCCAGAAATGCATGACAGATGGTAGAAGCAGTGCTCAACAGGCTCAAATAAGTAAGCATGCTAGAACAGATATACGCTTAAAATCCACCAGCCTGCTCTGTTCCATGGGGTTTGTAGTTTTCAGTATTTGGATTCTGTACATATTTTGTTAAATTTGTACCTATTTCATTTGTTTTGGTGCTACTGTAAATAGGTTTTTTTTTTTTATTTCAAATTCCAGTTGCATTACTGGTAAACAGGAGAACATCTGGCCTTTGTGTGCTAACCATTCATGCTGTAAATTTGCTATACTGGCCCAGTACTTCCAACACACTTAGTTGTTGTTGTTCATTGTTTGAGATTTTCTACATTGACAGTCATGTCAACTGAGAAGAAATATAGCTTTCTTTCTTTCTTCCTATTCTGTATTCCTTTGTTTTCCTTTTATCATCTTATCAGCTTCCAGCAATTAATCAAATATTTGATTGTTCCTAACAATTTATTATGAGTCAAAATTGACTCGACAGCACTGGGTACTGGGTTAACAATTTATAGCTTCACCACCTTTTGCTCCAGTTAAACAAATCTCATCTGTCACTATCTGGATTAACCTATTTCTCAGATTAGAGTGGCATTTTGTTCTGTGACCTTTTGCCTGAAGGGTTTAAGAAAAGTCTTGAATTTTTACTTTGTTCAGCTTTTACCAGTTGTAGGAAGGGAGTGGTGACTACTTACCTCTTTACAAGTCATATCTGAAATGAGAACTCTTTTCATGCTCTTTTAATAAACTATGCTTTGATTAAGATCTGTAGTGAGATGCCTTTTTTTTTTGTTTTGTTCTAATTACACTCATCTTCTTTGCACTCATAATTTTCCCACTATCTGACTTTCCAGTATACCACCTAGACATAACATTTTTCAGATATAGTTCTTTTCCTGGATGAGATTATTCCTAATGGAAGATGGTGGGTAGCAAATATGGAGTAGGATTGTATTACATGTTGCTATCAACTTAGAGGTGTCAAAAGTCTGTATGAATGATAAAGGAAGATACAGTAATGCTCAAGGTTCTGTCCCTTTATTCAGACCTAGAGATAGTCTACACGTACAGCTAGTTTTGGACAGACTGTTCTTATGTTATGGAAGCATAGCTTTTCCTTCCAAATTAAAAAGAGGATTAGCCTGGGAAATATATAAGGAGTCTTTATATTAACTAACCTGTTGCCATTGAATTGACTGGGTTAATAGTGTCCCTATAGGACATAGTAGAACTGCCCCATAGGGTTTCCAAGGAGTGGCTGATAGATTCAAACAGCCAACCTTTTGGTTAGTAACCAAGCTCTTAACCACTGAGCCTCAGGGCTCTTAGGAATCCTTAATCATTTGAATCTTGATGGAATGTAGAGCTTAGGTTTCTACTACCAAAAGAGAAAAGGACAAATATTTTCTCTCCCTGGTTAGCTACGGCACAGGTATATGTCCTAAGCTTGACCAATAAGATGCCTACTGAGAATCTTGAGGACATGGTTCAAATACCCAGGAACAAGGATTCAGTTTTGACTAAAGAGGAGAGCAGTTACTGCCATCAGGTAAAGATCTAACCAGTAATTTGATTTGAACTCCTCTTTTTTTGTTTACTTGCACGGGGTCCCAGTGGTGTAGTGGGTTAAGAGTTCAGCTGCTAACCAAAAGGTTAGCAATTTGAATCCACCAGCCACTCCTTGGAAACCCTATGGGGAAGTTTTACTCTGTTTTATAGGGCTGCTAATGGGTTTTGTTTGTTTGGTTTGTTTTTTGGTTTTGTTTTATTGGAGTCAACTCTTCCTTAGCCCCTGTCTATTTTTCAAGATTGGTTTTCCAGCCATCCTGTGATTTTTTTGAACTATCCAAATATCATTTCAATACCTCCATTTTTTTTAAGCTAACCAGAGTTAGTTTCCTTTGCATATAACCATAAAAACTAACTAATATGGAAGAATTGTATTCAAAAGAATAAAATTATTTATTCTGTTTGTCTATTGAAAACATCCACCACTTGTCTGTCAGCTTATTGTACTGTGGTGGCTTGCATGTGGCTATGATGTTAGAAGCTATGCCAACAGTGTTTCAAATACTACCAGGGTCACTCATGGTGGAAAGTTTTCAGTGGAGCTCCCAGGCTAAAACAGAAAAAGGAAAAATGGCTTGAGAATCTACATCTGAAAATAAGTCAATGAAAACCTTGTGGATTCCCAAAGAATACTGTCCAATTTGTTCGCTTTGGGCATGTCATCAGAAGTGATCAATTGCTGAACAAAGACATCACATTTGGTAAAGTAGAGGGCCAAGGAGGGCAACAAAGACCATGAATAAGATGAATCGGCACAATAGCAGCAACAATGGACTCAAAGATGCCAGTGATCCTGGGAATGATGCAGGACCAGGCAACATTTCATTCTGCTGTACCTGGGGTTACCATAAGTTGGAGTCAAGTCAACAATAGCTATCTATTTAACTATCTGTTGAAAAAATAAAGCCCATAATAATATCTTCAACAAAAGTTATTTCTTTTTACTTTACTTTTCTGGTAGGAATAATACAAATAATATACTCAAAATCTATTATTTATTGAATGCTTTATAATCTAGTACATACTATGACCTAATAGAATTTAATTCACAGTTTAAGTTGTTCATTACCCACAGTGTCTCCAGTAAAAAAGTTTTTTAATAACAAAAATAAGTACTATACTGGCAGTTATAACTAGAATTAGTTATTAAAATGCATTATTAAAGTATTCACTGACAGAATAGATCAGTCAGTGAGATATGAATTTCCAAAATATAGTAAATTGATATTCATTTCAAACTAAAGCTATTTCTCTTGAGATTAATTTCATATATACATAGATACACAAAGAAAGACTTTCCTATATATATTATATAAATGTAATATACCTAATTGATAGTTTTGCAGAAAGTGAAAATTAATGAGAAAAGAAAACATTTTGAATAAAAGTCCCTGCTCTCCAGTTGAAACAGATTTATTATATTAAAGTTTTAAAATAGTTTCTTTACATTTACAATCTGGATGAACAGAAAAATGCATTAAATACACTGTGGTATTCATCATTAAATAAGAGAATAATACTCAAGAATTAATGTCAAAAGGAAGTGTTTTTAAAGTAGGATATCCATGAGCACTATTCTACAAATCACAGTTTATTAATTATTAGGTTTATTCTCGGCTTAAATTTGCCTGTGAGTTAATTCATAGTAATGTAGGCTGCTTGAAAAGGTCTAGGAAGACAATGGGGGACTCCTTAGGGACATAATGAAAAAAAACCCTCAAAGACAGAAATTCTTATCAATATCTTTTAGCTAAACTAAAACATTCAAATAAGTACCATGTGATCAGTTAATTTTTTTCATTTTTTTAGACATTCCTATTTCATTCCACTTTGTTTTTCAGGGCACAGACATCCATACATAAACACACAATGCGTTTTCTCTTTTTTTTTTATATTATGCTCTAGGTGAAAGTCTACAGCTCAAGTTAGCTTCTCATACAAAAGTTCTTACACACATTGTTATACGACCCTAGCCACCATCCCTATAATGTGACAGCACACTCCACCCCTCCACCCCAGATCTCCTGTGTCCATTCAACCAGCTCCTATCTCTTTCTGTCCTCCCATCTAGCCCCCGGACAGGAGCTCCCCATTCAGGCTTGTGTATCTACTTGAACTAAGAACCACACTCTTCACAAATATCATTTTATGTCTTATAGTCCAGTCTAATCTTTGTCCAAAGAGTTGGCCCCGGGTAGTGGTTCCAGTTCTGAGACAACAGGGAGTACAGAGGCCATGTCTCCTGGGGTTCCTCCAGTCTCAGCCAGACCGTCAAGTCTGGCCTTTTTACTAGAATTTGAGTTTCTGCTGCTCTGTCTCCATTGTGCTCCCTTGTCAGGGTGGTAATTGGTGGCAGCTGGGCACCATCCAGTTCTTCTGGTCGTAGGCTGATGGAGTCTCTGGTTTATGTGGCCCTTTTTTGTTTCATGGGCTAATATTTTCTGTGTGTCTTTGGTGTTCCTCATTCTCCCTTGCTCCAGTGGGCTGGGACCAATTGATGCATCCTAGATGGCCTCTCACTAGCTTTAGAGACTCCAGACGCCGTACTCACCAAAGTGGGATGCAGAACACTTTCTTGATAAACTTTGTTATGCTAACTGATCTAGATGTTCCCTGAAACCATGGTCCCCAGACCCCTGCCCCTGCTACTCTGTCCCTCAAAGTGTTTGCTTGTACAATGCATTTTTAAGAATAACTACCTATGTATGCCTATATCATTGCTGCTGTTGTTAGCTGCCACCATATTGATCTGATTCATGGTAACCCCATACACAATGGAATTAAATGCCATTCCTATGGTATGTTACTGATAGTACAGTTGTAATCCATAGGATTTTCATTGTCTGATTTTCAAAGCAGATTGCCAGACCTTTCTTCCTAGTCCCTTTTAGTCTGAAAGTTCTAGTGGAACCTATTCACTAGCATAGCAACACATAAGTCACCATTAGTGGTTACACATGTGCTGCACTGGTCAGAATCAAACCCAGGACTCCTGCATGGAAGTCAAGAATTCTACCCCTACACCACCACTGCCGCATACCTATTTCGTTGGGCATCTATACACAGTCATTAGTCTTTTAATGTCCACTCTACATTCTGTGGAATAGAACGTTATATTATTTAGACATTTTGCGAGCATTGTATTTTGTACAGGTAGCCTTTAGGTTATGAACATCAGACTTACATACAATCTGTAGTCATGAAACAACCCCCATAAAGCCTATTATATTAAAAATTTGAGGTATACACAATGTTTTTTAATAATAAACAGGTACTACTTTAAGACTGACATCAAAACATTATTATTATTATTACCGTATTATTATGTTAAAGATGTTTTAGCATATGTGGAAGTATTTCTTTAATATTTTTTATGCCTGGAAAGGTACCCAAAACCATTGCCGTTGAGTTAATTCCTACTCACACTATGTCATGAATTGAACCATATCCCCCCAAAAATGTGTGTATCAGTTTGTCTGGGCCACAATTCTGGGTATTGTGTGATTTTCCTATATGTTGTAAATCCTGCCTCTATGATGTTAATGAGGGAGGATGGGCAGAATTTGTGTTAGTGAGGCAGGACTCAATTAAAAGATTGGACTGTGTCTTGAGGCAATCTCTTCTGAGATATAAAAGAGAGAAGGGAGCAGATAGACAGAGGGACCTCATACCACCAACAAAGCAGTACCTGGAGCACGGTGCGTCCTTTGGTGCAGAGAAGCTCCTAGTCCAGGAGAAGATTGATGAAAAGGCTGACAGAGAGAAAGGCTAAATTAGGACTTTTAGCCTACTTTACTGTAAAGAAATAAATTTTTATTTGTTGAAGCCATCCACTTGTGGTATTTTTGTTATAGCAGCACTAGATGACTAAGACACACTATACGCTATCTATTAAGACAAACATTTGACGAACTGACACTAGATAAGTCTGCTGTGTCCCACTCTTCAACTGGGATTTCTGAACTCTATTATAGTTTTACGGGACCACAGACTTACAAGTGGTCAGATGTTGCCTGAATGGATGTTATGAGGTGCATGACTGTATTAATTTGTAAAAGCATAATTCTTATATAATTTAATCATAAGATTGACAAACGAAATTAGAAATAGTGATTAAAACATAGACATTCAGTAATTACATACGATACTATGTTGTAAATTCATGAGCAGTTATCAATAGGATTTAGAATTATTTTAAATAAAAAATAAATTTATACAACATAACAATTATGCAAGAATACTTTGAATTCATTTTAAAGTCTGAAAATCAGGTATAAATTAAAACTTACAGACCTGTCAAGCATTTCTACAAAGTTAGCTGATCTGGCTTCAATGTTATGAAGTCTCCTTTTGAATGTGTAAATGTTCACACAGTCTGTTTATCAGTATTCTTGGGGATAGTTCTTAAGTTTTTTTTTTTTGAAATGATGGTGTTGGTGTGTTAACGAATAGTGAGACTTGACAGAGAAAGAAAGCTAGGTTACGTGAACAATAGTGGAATTTTTTTGTTTGTTTTTATCTCTAAGTTCATAATTTGTGAAAGATCATACATGTTGTATAACTCTTAGTATGTTTTTTATTTTTGGATTTTTAGATTCAAGCCAATGTCATACCTAATTTACTTTAATTAAGTCACATTGCCCTCTAACCCATCAACACTTCTTTCCCGTTCATTATTTCTTTACACACTTTTGAATTTTCAACCTTCGGCCTCAAATCTCATGGTCAACACCTACATCAGCCATTAATTCTCAGAGTTAACACCTACATCATTCATCGAGTGTCACAGTCAACATCTACATCAGCCACAAAATAACACTGGATTATAGTAAAATTTCCCCAAGTGGCTTCACTGCTCCCACTTTCTAACTCCTTTAATATTCCAGATACTGCATCAAAATTAATTTTCTTAATTTTTTTTTTTAATTCAGTGCTTTTGTTAAACCTTTCGCGTGACTCATTGCCTAGAGAATAGTCGTTCACAATGGTACAAGGACCATTAGTCTAAAATGCATTCAAAGTGACTGCTTATAATCCTGAAATGCAATTGGTGGTGTTTCTTTTCTTTTGTTCTTTTATGCTATTCCCTAAATTCTAGAAAAAGTCACCTGCCCTCCAAATCTGTTCAGATATTTATATAAACTTGACTTGGACTAACTTAACATTTTTTTATTTCTAATTGAGATCTTTTGATTCTTGTCTTTTCTGGGTATCCTAGATCATCTCAGCTTATATTAAGATTCTCCTACAACCTTGTAAGTCTCTTTCTGTGGGTTAGTACTTAGCAAAAGTAGTACAGTGAAACCTGTGAGAACCAGGGCTCCAAGGGACCACTTTGAAATAAATTCTCCAGGTCTCACAAGCTTTTCACCTTTAACAGGATGCAGTCTTATGATTTTTCTTTCAATCTCTAGTACTGGAAAATATTTGAGTTTTCCTTCTCTGACAGGTATCTACCTTACACAGGTTCTGGATTTCACAGGTTTTAGTATAAAACCTTTTCATATAATAGCTGTCAATTGGATATTTAGTGAATGATTATTGAATAAAGAGACAAACAAGAAGCATAGAAAAATAGTAACTGTGTTAGTCAAGAAAGTAAATCAATCCTCAAGGTAAAAATAAAACATTTCTTGCTTGTGTATTCCATCAGCATTGTTACTTTGTACCTTCAAAATATGCTATTTCTTATACCTCTTATAAGCCAGAAATTTTTTAGACCCTCCAATTTTAAATACACCTGTCTCAAAATTTCCCACACTCCAGCTTTATATGAAAATGATTATTATGTGATACAAACTTTTGGCCTCACACAGCAAATTTCTCTAAAAGCTGAAACTTTGTAGAACTTTAAAAATACAATGCATTATTGACCTGATTGTCTAATACCCAACAGATTGTGTTTTCTAGGGCTTAGTTCCCACTTTATCTTTTGATGTTCCTGTGGAAGAGGTGGGTACTTACAACACCAGCAGCCTAATTAAGAACACTTTTGTCACTAGGGCATATCTCAGACCTTCTTCATACTCAATCATTATGTCCTGAAATATACAGGGTGGGGTAATGCATCTTATAAATGCCAATTTATTTAGGTTCAAATCACAGATACTTCATCAACTGACAAAAGAAAAACCTCAATAGGTGTACCACTTCAAAATCTGGGACAACTTACATGTAATTTCAGGAATCAGCAGGAACACACAGCTGGAGAAAAATAAAAAAGCTTGGTGTAATTGAAAATTGCTTTGCAGCTTGTTTGTGATTAAAATGAAGTTGGGTTCTTTGAAATCTTGTTTAGCAATTAAATCTGTTTTACTTAGGCAATGAAATATTGTCTACTGTCCTGGAATGATCAGACTGGCACAGCCACATCTTAGCATCGGATGTTATCTGAAAATGTGAATTTAAGAAAATGTAGCTGAATTGATCACCACAAGCAGAGTACAAAATGCGAGGAATAGTCAGCTCAGTTAAATTATCCATCTAATTTGAAAATTCTAAATTAAACTGGATCATTCTATTAGCAGGAAAGGTTAATAACGACATAGCTGAGTGCCATACCAGGAATGAAATCTTCTCAGGGATTCTTGGCCTGTACAATCACTTCTTTTGTTCAAGTTTTTCTGGTTCACTAATTTCCCTTGTGGGAAATTACAAAAGTATATGCAAATAAATTTGTGGCTAATAAAATCTATTATCTTCAACTAGGCTCCTAGTTTCATTGTTTCCCAACAGCTGCTTCAAATAAATAAAATGAAGGTAAAACAAAGAAAAGGAAATATTTCCTGTTCTTCTGAAAGACTTCACTCTCAGCAACTAAATAACAAAATGAAATTTATTTGATTCACTTTGCAGCTCTGGGAACCTGCAATCATCCTCCAGGTTCTTGGGAGTACAGTTTTTGACAGCTTTGTTTTTGTTTTTGTTTTTTTAGTTAATATTTTTTCACTGTTGAAAGGCTTATGTACATTTTCCTCTACTTTAATCTGTTTTTTCCATAGAGAATGTAATAAATTCCCCTGCAAATATTTGCATATCTCTGCATGTCTCTTGGTAGCCTGTTTGCATTAAGGCTCTCAGATCAGATGAGCTCACCACGGTGCTGCAGCTTCATTATGAACATAGGCTGCCTGGCAGAGTTCAAAATACAGGTTTCCCAGGCTGTCCGAAAGGAGAGCATTCCCATGAAACCTTTTGCAAGCCGAAACAATGTAAAGTGAAGAAGCTCTTACCGTTAATTTATACGGAAAAATTTTTGAGAGTTCCCAGACCCAAAAGATAACCTACCAAATCATACCAAACAACACATACAATATAAAATAACACTAACATACAGCCTTCCCAGACACAGTTCAATGCTATGGCAGCTTGATGCTGAGATGCTGAGATGCTGAGTGTAGGCCCTGGGGAAGGAGCGTGGCGGCTCCACTCTCGCTGCTTGGGGTATGCATTGCCTCTTCAAAGGCTGGATGCAAAATCAATTATAAGTTCTAGTTTTACTTTTCGCCTTTTTCCGTATAAGCAAAAATTCTCCTTGGATTTCTTTCAGTTATCCAAAATAGGTACTAAAGTAGGCCTTTCGTAAAAGTAAAGTGGAGTAAGGAAAAGTTTTGAAATGCAGAGGATAACTGTACTTGAAGGAAAAATCGTTTATCATCTCTGTTACTCTAAGACATAACTGAATGATTATTGCCAATGCATTTCGAAATGAAATAAACCTGTTGCCGTTGAGTCAATTCTGACTCATAGTGACCCTATAGGATAGAGTAGAACTGCCCCATAAGGTTTCTAAGGAGCACCTGATGGAGTCCAACTGCCGGCCTTTTGGTTAGCAGCCGTAACCCTTCACCACTAGTCACCAGGGTATCCTCAGAATGAAATAGAAGGGTTCATTTAAATTGGCTCTCTTAAGAGGTGAATTGATCTGGTCTGGTTTCACAAAAACTTTTTGAATCATTTTCCTTTCTGCAAGGGAAGGTTTCTAGCTGATGTTTGATTATCCTCATTGATATGCTTGATTATAAATTATAAGTGGACTAGCTGACTTCTGAACCACAGCTTTTCTGCTTGTGCTCACTGGGTATGTTCATGCTGAGAGCTAGTTTTAATATTTTGATGAAGGAAAAATATAAAGAAAAACATAAATATATAGAATACAAAAACACACAGGGAATTAGCATTTCACTGTGTTCATTAAACTTAAAAAGGGTCATATACACTGGGGGAGATAAGGCAGAATCTTAGGGTTCAAAATGTTTGATACATTTCAGTCTTCTCTTTTCAAAACACAAGAGTTCAGGATACCCTTATCCACTTCCTCCCTGTCTAATGCAATAGCGTTATCTTAAAATTAGAAGGAAATGCAAGTTGTAGTTTTCAAGCATTTTGGTTTATATACCACTTAAAATAATTTTAGTTAAATATGCAGCCATAGGAAATTTTGAGTTAAAATATAAATATTTCATCATAAATTTTAATGTTTGCAAAAAGTAGAATGTACATTTTTATATGCTTTAAATATATTGTCATCAAAAACTTGGAAATGCAGATCCAGCTAGGATTTCAGTAAACAAAGCCAGTTCTTAAGGCCACTCAGTCAAATCAAACTTATTTTCTTTCAGAAAAAAAGCATGACGTCCTTATTTCTAAAGAACATGTTAATAGATGATCCCATGACAACCATCTCATGTCTACTGTATGCACTCCTCAAAATATTTCATAGATTAGGCTAGAAATTTGCTGAGTGTCTTGTGTGGAGGATAAAATAAGGAGCTGACCCCTGCAATATGTCTTGTTTTGCTCTTATTAGACCCTCAATCAAATGCAAGCTACTGTCAAATCATCTGTTTTTACCTTATCCTCAAAAAGAAATATTAAAAAAGGAGGACTAAGAGACACAGTCTCTTTTCTGAGGAAGAAAGTTGAATAACTGAAAAAATAATTTTCTTAAATTTTTTATGTCTTTGTTTTTCCTAGAGAGTCTTCAAGCATTCACAGGAGTATATATATGCTCTAGTTTAAGACTGAAGACCCTTGCTTGGGACAGCATGTAACTGTTGCTGCTGGTTGCCATCGAGTTGGCTCCAACTCATGGCAACCTTATGTATAACAGAACAAAATAGTTCCTGGTTCTGCACCGTCTTCACGACCATTGGTATGTCTGAGTCTATCATTATAGTTATTATGCAGTGCCTTTTGACCTACAGAGCTCATCTTCTAGCACTACATTGGACTACATTCTGCTGTAAATCACACAGTTTTCATTAGTTAATTTCAGAAGTGTATCACTGAACTTTTCTTGCAAATTTGCCTAGGAAGCTCCACTGAAACCTACCTACCGTGGACAACCCTGACAGTATTTGAAGTACTTGTGGCATAGCTTCCATAATCATAGCAACATGCAAGCCACCACATTATGATAAACTAACAGGTAGATGATTGATCATGTAACCAACATGTTGCCATTGAGTCCATTCCAACTCATAGCAACCGTATAGGACAGAATAGAACTGTTCCATAATATTCCCAAGGAGTGACTTATGAATTTTAATTTCCACCTTTTGGTGAGCATCCACTGTGAAAAAAAATGCTAAAAATCAATTACTTACCTATATTAAATCTAGAGTCAGAAAAGTCCTTGTATTGTTTTCTTCTTGAAATCTTTCTTGTCTGATCCTACTATATATATACTGTTTCTTGGTATAATGAACCATTGTTTGCTTTATTTAGAAGTTGAAAAGGCTACTATAATTAGAGGCTGAAGTAGAGAAACCAGGAATTATGGAGCATAGAATCTAGCTTTTAAAGTCTAGATTGTACATCATTCATGATGCTGGAATAAGGTCTGGAATCGTATGATTTGGGGGGATTTGAGTACATGTTCAAAAGTATATACTGGCTCAGACTCACTTTGCACAGACGCTACATAATTTGTCTACTTTGGGGGCTAAGAGCTGAAGAACAAGTTTTAGGATTTATATAACAAGAATAACTTAACCTGCCTGTTCCTTTGTTCTATCCAAACACACACACACACATAGTATTAAAGTAGTGTCTACAAGAGAGCCCCTGGGAACAAGAGATATCTATACTGTTAGTTTCTAAAAGTTGAGGGCTTAATTACTAACTGAAAGTTTGGTGGTTCGAACCTACCCAGAGGTGCCGCAGAAGACAGGAATGGCAATCTTCTGAAAGGGCACAGCCTTAAAAACCCAATGGAGCGCTTCTGTCCTTCACACTTGGAGTCATCATGAGTTGGAATCTATTTGACAGCAACTAACTACAACAAAGAAGCCCTGGTGGTGTGGCATTTAAGCTACTCAGCTGCTTACCAAAAGTCGATGGTTCAAACAGACCAGACACTATGTGAGGAAGGTGTGGCAATCTGCTTCCTTGGAAACCCTATGGGACAGTTCTAATCTGTCCCATAGGGTCACTATGAATTGGAATCGACTCAATGGCAATGGATTTGGTTTTAGTTTTTAATTTCAATAACTTTAAATTTATTTAAATGAGACGTTGTCTTTTTTTTTTTTTTTTTGGTTCCTCTATCTTATCTTATCAGGTAGGTTAGCATGATTGGCAGATAATTGAAATTTAATAAATATTGAATGACTTGTTTTAGCAATTTTGATATTAAAGCTATAGACCCAAAGGTAATTATCAACAGGGAAATCTTGCTTCAAGATACTCACTTAAAATGTTGATTATAATCCGCATAAACAGAGAATACGGTCAAAATTAAATAGTAGATGTATACCACAAAGCAAAAGTAAACTATGTTTTCACGCATTTTCCTCATTTAGAAGTTCCCATTGCTTGAAGCTGAACAGGGAATCCTGAAACATCCAACTAGTTACATAAAAAAAAAAACTAGTTACATAAACATGAGTAAATTTCTTAAATCCACTCTTCTAAATTTCAACATCTGTAAGAACAACTTGACCTACGTGATAGAGAACAATTCTTTCTTTGTATGTTTACTTTTTTTTGCCTTCGTGACTTTTTCTACAAACATCCATCCACTTCCATGTTTTGACAGAAGGATGTTTTATCCTTTGCACATTTTCCCTCAACATTTTTTTTTCTGTAGAGATTAATACTTTTTTACTCTTAATTTACAAAACAGGAGAAGTAATTACTGTCCGTAATAAACACTTCTCTCTTTTTTTTTTTCTTCCTATGGCTCTATGGTCATCATTTATTTAAGCAATTATTCATTCTAAAAAATCAAAATTGAGTGACTCTCATGTGCCAGAACTGGGGATACAACATTTGCCAAGACAGACTTAGTTCTTCATGCTTATGAGGACATAGTCTAGACAGGGGAAACAAATAAGACATTACAACAAAGTGTGGTAAATGTTCTCATAACTATAAGTACCACAGAAACACAGCCTGGATTAAGTCAACATCATCTGTGACATGCCCTTTTTTTCCTTATCATTCATGGGATTTTTATGCCACTTGTAACACCTTCAAGGATTGAAATAATTATTATCATTTACTTCACCAATCCATGACTTTTTACTCAGTTTTGGGTACATCCATAGGAATGATTATTATCTTAATCTGCATTCCACTCAGTTCCGTGACAGTTCTGTGATGAACAAATATATCTTAGGCCTCAAATACTCTTGGATTGGTTCTAATTCCAAGATATCATTTTATGCATTGTTGCCTATTTGGTAGGTAAACTTTTTTGCATCATACACATATATATGTAATCCTCTCCCCCTCAAAAAAGAATTCAATAATGTAGTATGCAGTAAAGAATAAATCTTACACAAAAAGAAGTTTGGCTCTTGTCCTCCTCTCCTATGATGTGATCTCAAGGCCCTCGTAAGAGTGTCATTGTTTACCTGGAGGCCTTTGACTGCACCAAATAATCTATGGTAACAATATGATTTTTGGTGGGGGCTTTGGGTCACACAGGCTCAATTGACCTCCAGAGGGTCTAGAAATTAATGTTAATCATACAGGCAGTCAACCATGTATGCATGACCAAGGTCAATAAGATCTCTGGACCACTGAATGAACTTCCACGGTTGGCATACTCCATGCTACAACATAATTATTGGGTGGAGTTAGTGCTGCCCATGACTCCACTGGGTGAGAGCAACTGGAAACTTTACACTTGAAACTCTCCTAAACACAATCCTCCCTACCCTTGGCCAATTGAAATCTACATCCTTTCAGTATAAAACACCATACTTGTAAGTATTATAGCTTTCAGTGATTTCTGTGAGTCCTATGGAATTATTGAACCCAAGGGTGGTCTTGGGGACCCCATAACTTGCAATTGTATCAGAGGTGAAGGTGGATTTGGGGTTTTCTCAAACTCTACGTATAGATACCATTTTATGTTGGCCTTTTCTGAGGAAAAATTTGAGAGCAACTTTTCAATGGACTAAATCAGGGATCAACAAATTATGGCCTACAGGTCAAATAAGACCAAACAACTGTTCTTGTAAATAAAATTTTGTTGGAACACAGCCAACATACATTCTATGGCTTCTTTCACACTACAATGGCAGAGTAGTGATCATGGAGAACTCAAGGCCTTCAAACCTAAAATGAGTACTATCTGGCCTCTTACAAGAAAAAAAAAAAAAAAAAAACTTGCCAACCCCTTGAGTAAATGATGGTATTTCATGAGTTTTTGTACAGATCCATGAAAGATTAGACAGATTTGTATGGAAACCTAGGACAGCATTCCTGAGTCCACATCAATTTTCTGATAACATTATGATTTGTTTATTTGCTATACCTATGAACCTTGGCCCACACAAAGTATCCCTACTCCTCACTTATTGACTGTCTCATTATCTGACATTCTGCATTTACAACAATAGTAAAAAATGTACTACCTATTTTCCTCATTAACAACATACATTTTGCTGTAACGAATGTTCAGGTGTGAGGTGAGAGTTATGCTGGCTGTGATGGTTAAGGTTATATGTCAACACGGATGGGCCATGATTTTCAGTGGTTTGGCAGTTTTGTAATGATGTAATTTGGCAGATACCTAATAATGTAGTCATCTTCCATTTTGTGATCTGATGTGGTTATCCTCCATTTTCGCATAACATCGATTTTCACATAACAACTTGGTCTTTGAAACCTAACAACGTAGATAAGTGAGGAGTGGGTGTACTCAATAAATGTTTCACTGATTTGAAGAACATATTTCTTACCAGGCTTACTTTTTTCTACAGAAGAAAGTTCAAAATTATTTCCAAGTCATGCAAAACTCTCCATGACTTGACTCCAAACCTCCTCTCTGATATTTTCTACACCTACATTCATCCATAGTCCCCCTTGTTTCTACTACACTGAACATGAAATGAATTTTCAACTAAATTTCTATGCCTTTGTCCATACTGATCCCTATGTCTAAGCCTAGCATTTCTTTTCCTACTTTTCTTTCTAATCCCTACTGCTCTTTTAAGGCTGTGCTAAAATATCCTACATCCTGAATGTTTTATATCTCCTCCAGTGTTGGGGCAGTTCTACTCTGTCCTATAGGGTCGCTATGAGTCGGAATCGACTTGATGGCACTGGGTGTGGGTTCCTCCAGTGTAAATAGCTCACTACTTCCTTCCAAATTTTACACTATTTATACGTCAACAAAACTCATGAAACTACTTTGCAATGATATTATAGGTTCTTAAAAAACATGATGAATGAATAAATAACCCTCAAGGAAAATGTCATTAAAGATATGCAAATTACTATTCACCTAAGTCTTAATGTCATGTGTCCTAAAAATCTGATGGAAAAATGCAATTTATTTTACTCAACTTTAAAGCTGTAACAGAACATGTGAAAAATAGCGTGCATAGTGTTA
Organism: Loxodonta africana; assembly: GCF_030014295.1. Lineage (NCBI taxonomy): Eukaryota > Metazoa > Chordata > Mammalia > Proboscidea > Elephantidae > Loxodonta > Loxodonta africana. The sequence goes on from NC_087346.1 coordinate 124,687,739, forward strand.
AGAACTTGACCTTTTAAAACTTTGCTTTATTACTTACTAGTCTGTGAATTTGGACAAGTTATTTAACCTACGACTCTAGGCCTCAGTTTCCTCATGTGTATAATGAAGGTAATCATACTATCTGCCTCATCTGAGGATTAAATCAGTCAATACATGGAAAGAATTTACAGTAGGGCTGGCTCATTGCTATTGATCAATACATGTAAGCTATGAATAAGACAATTTCTTGACATGGGTCATCTACATGGCATACTCATAGTGAGGACCTGTAGAGTCCCTGCTATCATTCATTTGCTAGTGAAATAGCTACTTTTACACAGTGTACTTTTTTGAAAAATCTGATGCTTCAAAGTTAATCTTTAGGAGCAAGAGGTAGATAATAATGTGATTTATATTTTTGTACCAGCTGTCTAAGTAAATTCCTTGTCTCATGTATTGTAGGTAATCTCTTCTTTATTAATATATTTAGTAAATATAAAGGTATATTTAAACTCATGTTTCCTACTGATTAAAACATGCTGACGACTCTTGTTATAATTAAGTGAAGAGTTCAAAATTCTCAGTACACTTCCTGTGTTTTTGCCCCAGCTCGCCTGGCTGACAGCATAATCTTCAACTGCTTCTCTAACACATCATGATCTAACAATACCCAACTATTAACTATTTTTTTTATTTCTTCTAGCCTGCATTATTCACTCTGCTTAAAAACCCTACCCCATCTGCCCACATGAAAAATTAATTTCAAAACAATACCGAAGTATTGCCATTTTTCTCAACCTTTCTTTTCCATATCCTCTCCTATTCTCAAGGTAGAGTTAATGCTTCTCTTCTCTATACTTTCACGAAGTTTTATTATTGGATATGTTGGAATATGTGGGTGGCACAAATGGTTAAGGGCTCAACTACTAGTCAAAAAGTTGGTGGTTCGAGCCTGCCCAGAAGTACCATGACAGAAAAGTCTGGCTATCTGTTCTCAAAAGATCACAGCCTTGAGAACAGCTCTACTCTTGAACAGCTATACTCTGCACATATAGAGTGTCCATGAGTCGCAATCTACTGTACAGAAACTAAAACCAACATTGCATATTACCGTTCATTTTACATTTTGCTTCCGTGTTCTTTCTTCACCACGAGGACAAGATCTTCTATGATCAGCCAAGTATTAATAAAAGAAAATATTCAATAAATACTGGTTCATCAAATTTCTCAGTTTCTTAGATAATTGGTTTTGTTGTTGGGTGTCTTCAAGTTGCATCCAATTAAAAAAAAAAAAAAAAAAAATTTTTTTTTTTTTGTTCTGCACAGCAGAGTGAAATGTTGCCCGATCCTGCGCCATTCTCACAATTGTTGCTGTGTTTGAGCCCACTGTTGCTGCCACTGTGCCAGTCCATCATGTTGAGAGTCTTCCTTTTTTTTCGCTGACCTTCTACTTTGTGAAGCATCATGTCCTTCTTCAGACTGGTCCTTCCTGATGATGTATCTAAAGTAAGCAAGACAAAGCTTCACCACCCCTGGTTCTAAGGAGCATTCTGTCTGTACTTCTTCCAAGACAGATTTGTTAATTTTTCTGATGAATTATGGTATATTCAGTGTTCTTCACCAACACTGTAATAAAAATGTGTCAGTTCTTCTTTAGTCGTCCTTTTTCTTTGAAAGCTCTTCCCCATATATATGAGGCAATTTTTTTTGTGTGAGTGTCAAGTACACTTTATTCATCAAAGTGTTATATATATATAAAACTATATATATATATAAGCTTTAAAGAGGACTTTTGCAGCAGATTTGCCTGTTGCAATGTGTCTTTTGATTTCTTGAATGCTGCTTTCCCTGGGTGTTGATTGTGGATCCAAGTAAAATGAAATCCTTGACAACTTCAATCTTTTTTCTGTTTATCATGATGTTGTTTATTGGTCCAGTTATGAGGATTTTTGTTTTCTTTATGCTGAAGTGTAATCCATACTGAAAGATGTGGTCTTTGATCTTCATCATGAAGTGCTTCAAGTCCTCCTTACTCTCAGCAAGCAATATTCTGTCATCTGCATAATGCAGGTTGTTAATGAGTCTTCCTTCAATCCTGATGCCCCGTTCTTCTTCATATAGTCCAGCTTCTCAGATGATTTGCTCAGCATACAGATCGAATAGGTACGGTGAAAGGATACGACCCTGACGCACACCTTTCCTGACTTTAAAACATGCAGTATCCTCTCGTTCTGTTTGAATGACTGCCTCTTGGTCCATGTACAGATTCCTCATAAGCACAATTAAGTGTTCTGAAATTCCCATTTTCTACAATGTTATCCATAATTTGTTATGATCCACATAGTTGAATGCCTTTGCATAGTCAATAAAACTCAGGTAAAGGTCTTCCTGGTATTCTCTGCTTTCAGCCAGGATCCATCTGTCATTAGCAATGATATCCATGGTTCCATGTCCTCTTCTAAATCTGTACTGACTTTCTGGCAGTTCCCTGTTGATACACTGCTGCAGCCTCTTTTGAATGATAGTCAGAAAAATTTTTTCTTGCATGTGATACTAAAGATATTGTTTGATAATTTCTGCATTCAGTTGGACCATCTTTATTTGAAATAGGCATAAATATGAATCTCTTCTTTGTTTTCAACTTTTGCATTCCAATCACCAGTAATTATCAATGCATCCTGATTGCATGTTCAGTCAATTTCAGATTGCAGAAGTTGGTAAAAACCTTCAGTTTCTTCAACTGTGGCCTTAGTGGTTGGTGTGCAAATTTGAATAATAGTCATATTAACTGGTCTTTCTTGTAGGCATATGGATATTACCCTATCACTGACAGCATTATCCTCTCACTGACAACAGCATTGTCCTTCAGGATAGATCTTGAAGTGTTCTTTTTGATGATGTTATGAAAATTGTATAATTACAATAAGCTAACAGGTTATATTATTTCCTTGTAATTAGTTGGATAACTAATGGAGGGAAATATGAACTCAGGAAATTGGAAAACAAATTACTGTTATATACTTTTTTCACTTCAAAAATATCTTGGCATATTTCAAAGTCACGTCCTTTGACTTTTAAAAGTATTTATCTTATTTTTCAGAAATATATTCTAAGCCGTAGTATATAAATCTTTGATGGATGTGTTCTTTTTAATTTCACAATTGAATATTTGTCATTGTTCCATATGAAAAGTTTGTTTAAAAAGTATTAAAATTTTAAACTTTTGATTGGGAGATTATGCTGAGTCAAAGAAGCCAGGTATCAAAGAATAATTAAAGTATGCTGTCATGTATATATAATTCAGAATTCTAGAGACAGAATGTATCAGTGATTGTCTGGGACAGAATTTTTGTGAAAAGGAAATAAAGTTTATAGGTGAATGAAATACTCTGTTGATTTTATAGATGGTTACCTAGATTTATGAATTTGTTAAAACCTTTAAACATTTAAAATATAAGTATTTGTTGTATGCAAATTTTCCTCAATAAAATTTATTAAAAATAGCTAGACGGAGAGAAGCAGCCAAAAGGAATTGAAAGAAAAATATAAGGAAGAGAAAATATTATCAGTGCATGTAAATTGTCTTTGATCAAGTCAGGTTCGTTCTCACCTCCTCTTCATTATTTTTTAATTTTTGTAAATGTTTCATTTCTTTTCTATGTCTTCCATCACATGTCTTATATTCTTATATACTTTAATGTATGTTTATAATAAGTTAGGGGTATCTTACACTTGAATTATAAGCTCTGTGCTTACCTTTGGAGAATGCTTGGGAGTGTGGTTCTGACCCTAGGCAAAGATAAGAATGACATCTCCTAGCTATTGATTTTAAATTGTTCATAGTCTGAAGCTTCCCAGAAGACAGCCAACTAAAACTTGTTTACATAATTTTGGGATAGTTTGATGTTTTATACAGCTTGGCTTGAGTTATATGACCAGCAATGTGTAAAAGATCCCCTTGTAAATTTTTGCCTGGATTTCCCAAAATCGTGATTGTTGTTGTTAGCTGCTAATGAGTTGACCCTCTTCTCACAGCAACCCCATGCACAAAGAAACAAAGCATTGCCCAGTCTTGTGCTATCCCTGTGATCAGTTGCAGATTGGATTGTTGTGATCAACAGGGTTTTCATTGGCAGATTTTCAAAAGTGGATCTCCAAGACTTTCTTCTAGTCCTTCTTAGTCTGGAAGCTCTGATAAAACTGATAAGTTTCATAGCAACTGACAGAAGGGTGGTGGCTGTGCATGAGATGTATTGGCCAAAAATGGAATCCAGCTCACTTGCATGGAAGGTGAGAAGTCCTGGGGTTTCATAAGTCAGAGAGAAAGTATTTCCTGTGAGAGTGAGATAGGACCCTGGGGATGAGGGGAGGCAATGCTGTTGTAAGGAGATTGGGACCCTCAATAATCTGTGTTTTTCCTGTTGTTCTACATACTAAACTTCATTAAACAACAACGGGAATCTGTACAGTAGTCTTTTGAGTCCTTTTGATTTGCTGACTCTTTGTAATTGGAGCAATGGCTGTGAAGTTATTGTCGTTATGTAACTAATAATATATTTTTTTGCATCAGAGTATTTTGTTTTTACACTGAGGCCAAGCTTCAACATTATACATACATATATATACATATATATATATATACTGAATCATAATTTTGGGGGTTCTTCAAACATGTCCTTTCTCTGCCCACTTCTATGCCCCACAGATCTCTGTCAAGACTAAAAGCAATTTCAAAAAGGTAACACCTTCAGACTGGATGTTTTTACCATTTGTTCCTACTGTGCAAAACACATTAAAAAAATAAAAGGAGATATGTTAAGATGATACCATTTTAGGTTGACCTCTGGTATTCCAAATACAAGTCTAGCTTCAGATCAATACCCTTGCAAGGATGACAGAGATTAGCAAGTGACTATTCTATTAAATTCTGTTTAATTATATTGTCTGATCAGTGTTTAACATTATTTCTTTTCATACCTGCTATTTTATTTGAAAGTACAGAAGCCTGTTTTGATCTAAGCAAAAAAGAAGTGTTATCAGTTCAGTAAATCAAACACCAGACAAGGCATTTGTGGATCTGACCTCAGGGAAGATTTTAAATAGGTACTCTAAGGCTGTCCATAGGATCTGGAACTCACATCTCTTCACCTCTCTAAGCATCAGCTTCATTTTCATTTCAGCTTATTTCTTGTGGCACTGGCAAATATGGGCTCATCTTTCCATCTTTACCATCAGGAATAAAATCTTTTCACTCTCCAACCCCTTTCAAAAATCTAAGAGATGCTTTTTGATTGACAATTCTCAGGTTATGAATCTCTTTGTTGGTTCAAAAATTGTTGCACAAGGAGGCAGAGGCTATAATCTTCTCTGACAGTGTTAGAATCTCAAAGTTGGAGTGAGGAAGGAGTAGTTCCCCAGTGAGCTGATACCACAACTGATGATACTTTCAGGGAGTTTTTTGTCATCTATGCACTTTTTTTTTTTTATGCGCACGTGACTTCAAGTCACCTACATCTCTACTCACCCGTACTTTGAAAAATAAGCAAATTCCTGCATATATAGAATCATACACAATACATGTATGGCTTTTGAATGAAAACTGTAATAAAAATATTTCATTTAAGTGAACAGATACTGCCACTTTTTAGGAGATAGTTCCACATGAATGATCTTTACTACTGGGTGTTGCATTGTTGTTAGGTGCTGTCAAGTCGATTCCGACTCATAGCGACCTTATGCACAACAGAATGAAACACTGCCCGGTCCTGCGCCATCCTTACAATTGTTGTTATGCTTGAGCTCATTGTTGCAGCTACTGTGTCAATCCACCTCGTTGAGGATCTTCCTCTTTTCTGCTGACCCTGTACTCTGCCAAGCATGATGTCCTTCTCCAGGGACTCATCCCTCCTGACAACATGTCCAAAGTATGTAAGACACAGTCTCGCCATCCTTGCCTCTAAGGAGCATTCTGGTTGTACTTCTTCCAAGATAGATTTGTTCGTTCTTTTGGCAGTCCATGGTATATTCAATATTCTTCGCCAACACCACAGTTCCAAGTTGTCAACTCTTCTTCAGTCTTCCTTATTCATTGTCCAGCTTTCACATGCATATCATGCAATCGAAAATACCATGGCATGGGTCAGGCGCACCTTAGTCTTCAAGGAGACATCTTTACTTTTCAACACTTTAAAGAGGTCCTTTGCAGCAGATTTACTCAATGCAATGCTTAGTTTGATTTCTTGACTGATGCTTCCATAGCTGTTGATTGTGCATTCAAATAAAATGAAATCCTTGACAACCTCAATCTTTCTGTGCTTGTCATGATGTTGTTTATTGGTCCAGTTGTAAGGATTTTTGATTTCTTTACGTTGAGGTGCAATCCATACTGAAGCCTGTGGTTTTTGATGTTCATTAGTAAGTGCTTCAAGTCTTTTTCACTTTCAAGGATCAAGGTTGTGTCATCTGCATAACACAGGTTGTTAATGAGTCTTCCTCCAATCCTGATGCCCCATTCTTCTGCATATAGTCCAGCTTCTCAGATTATTTGCTCAGCATACAGATTGAATAACCAAAAACCCAAACCAAACCCATTGCCGTCAGGTTGATTCCGACTCATAGTGACCCTATAAGACAGAGTAGAACTGCCCCATAGAGTTTCCAAGGAGTGCCTGCTGGATTTGAACTGTTGACCTTTAGGTTAGCAGCCATAGCACTTAACCACTACACCACCAGGGTTTCCACAGATTGAATAGGAATGGTGAAATGATACAACCCTGATGCACACCTTTTCTGACTTTAAACCACTCAGTATCCCCTTGTTCTGTCCAAACAACCACCTCTTGATCTACGTAAAGGTTCTTCATGAGCACAATTAAGTGCTCTGGAATTCCCATTCTTTGTAATGTTATACATACTTTGTTATGATCCACACAGTCGAATGCCTTTGCATAGCCAATAAAACACAGGTAAACATCCTTCTGGTATTCTTTACACTATTGGGTAGACACAAACAAAATAAAAGAAGACCAGACTTTTAAAACTGTGAAACGACTATCCAGAATATTTATTAGTGAACTTTTGTGTTGTTGTTGTTAGGTGCCGTGCAGTCAGTTCTAACTTATAGTGACCTTATGTACCACAGAAGGAAACATGGCCCGGTCCTGCCCCCTCCTTACAATTATTGTTATGCTTGAGCCCATTGTTGCAGCCACTGTGTCAATCCATCTAGTTGAACTTTTATGGCAAACTTTAATAAGTTAGTAAGTTCAAAAAAGTCAGTAACTTTTAAGTAATGATCATCCTTTTTTAATTTGCAAAATAAATATAATAGCTCAAAATTATATCAGCATATAAAGTCAATATTAAATAGTATTTGTAGACAAAATCATAATTGAAAATAGAGTTGATTATCTTAAACATGCAAATGTTGTCTAACCAGGAACATCCAAGCCACCTTACAGCCAATACTTCACAATTAGTCTTTGACAAATTCTGTGAACTTTTCTAAAGCCATGCTCTCAGCAATATAAATGTACAAATGATGCTAAGACTGCAAATAGCCACTTATTCGTCTCCTGGAGTTAGGTACAATAGTGACTGCATTTTTTAAAAATTATCAGGGTCATACAGACATTAGAGCTTATGGATAAGGCCCAATTTTAGAGTAATCTGTAAAACTCTAAGCCACTCTACTAACACATATATCAACCATAATAATTAGCATCTTGAGTAATGATGCTCTGAAGACAAAGGAACACTGCATACCTAAAACAAAACATTTATATGACTCCAAACCAATTTGATGAAAAGAAGCCAATCTGTGAATGAAAATTTCTATCTTTTATATTTCTTTTACTCTGTAACTCAGATTTTTGAATAGTGTTTAATTAGAAGTGTGATCATGACAGAAAAACAAAATAGCAGGACGAAAATCCTGACATTTTATATTTAATATCTGTGCACATAAGTCTAGCCTTTCTCTGATGATCTTTAATTCTTAAATCTTGAAAGCTAGGATTAGGCAAAAGAGGAGTTATAAATGCTTGGCTACTCAGAGACATGAAGTATAATTTCCCTAGTTGTCTTACTGCTAGTAGACCATGAGTCTCAGCATTTCCTGTTCAGATACATGAGTATTAATCCAGATTTTATTAGGAGCAAACTGTTGCTGTTGTTGCTGTTAGCTGCCTTCCAGTTAGCCTCCAATTCATGGGGACCCCACAAACAACGGAACAAAATCCTGCCTGGTCCTGAACCATCGCCATGATTGGTTATGGATCAGGCCACTGTGAGTCATAGGATTCTCATTGGCTAATTTTTGGAAGTACCTTGCCAGGCGTTTCTTTTCTGAGTTTGTCTTAGTCTGGAAGTTCCATAGTTCAGCACCGTAGTGACAGACAAGCTTCCACTGACTGACAGGTGGTGGCTGTGCTTGAGATGCATTGGCCAGGAATTGAACCTGGGTCTCCCACAGGGAAGGTGATAGTTCTGTCACTGAATCACCACTGCTCTCCCAGAACTGGATGTTTCAAACCAGGATAATTACCATAGGAACTGAAATATTCACTTGAAATTGTCAAAAATGATCTCTTTATATAGGCAAAGCTGCATGAGGATCCAATAGAAGGAAATTGAATTATATAACTTTAGCGTTTTCTTGGCATCAGTTTAAGGACACATGTTATAAGTTAGAATACCACTACAAAAGGGGAATTGAATTCATTGACCTCCTTCATTACAAATCCAAAAATGGTGTTGATAATTCTATTTTCCAATAATGGTTCCCCCAACCCAACTACCCCTTCTGACTGATAATGTAATTTCATTCTTGTTGGCCTTGAATCCATGTATCAAAAAATGACTTTTGATCACATGTTTATATACCTGACTTAAAATTCAATAGACAATATTATCCCTCAACATCAACACGATGAAACATCTCCAGGTATTATTCAAGGAATTTTGGTGCCAAAAGTTTGGAGGCATTTTAACTCATTAGGACATCAATAGAGAAAATAAATCTCAGCATAATTTGCTTTCATTAGTTAATGTAGTAATGCATTTTATTTTATATTTTTCACATAAATATTTAATATATTTTAAAATTTTAAAGTTGAGTATACACATGATATCTGTTGTTAATTATTAATGTACAATCCATTATCTTATTTCAGTCATCTTCCATTTTCTTTTGATTATAGTTCTTCCAAATTTTTTAAGGTACTTTGAGTTGCACTGCCTAGCAGATGTGTTTGTCTAATTATTTCTCATCTTTTTTTTTTTCCTGCCTCATAATTCTGTTCACATTTGCTGTGGAGATTTTAGAAATCATCTAGATTGTTTGGCACAGGAAGGAAATCAACCCTGGGCTCCCTAATTACTTGCAATCTCCCTGTATTTCCTTTGGATACATTTTCATCCTTACATGTGCTAGGATTTTTTAACCCTCTCTGCATACTGTTCAACTGTACTTCTCTTCATAGTTTGATATATATTAAGTCAAATTATTTTTTGTTGAAAACAGATAAAATAAGCCCTGGTGTTCAAGAAGAAAATACGTTTGATTCTGCATTTAAAAAATAAAGTAATAGCTTGAAACTTTTACATGTAGTCATAACAGAAAGTGGGAAGAAAGAGTAGAGATTTACATGAAAAATTGAATTTATATTCATCTTGATCAATTGCTTATATATCTCAAAATTTTTCTGCTTTAAAAATCGGCCTTAACATTTTGCTACATTCACTTCTGTTTGATTCACTTCTACACAAAGAAGGGGCAAGGGAGCACAATGAAATATAAGATGTGACTTTAGAGAATACAAGTCCTTGCAAAAGTAAAGAAGCACAAAATATGAAGAGTAATTGAGCATCAAAATATTAAATCTCACCAAAATATTTAATCTCTGATTTGGGCCAAAGCCTGATGTTCATTTCCCCCTTGCTTTTTATCTTCTCGTGATTCAACTTCTCAGAGCAGGGTTGTTCAGGGGATGGCTACAAGACCAGCGCTTGAGCCATAAACCAGAGATTTGGTGAAATAAAATATTTTAACCTTCGGATTGATTAAAAAGGTCTTAATAAGCCAATTAGACAACAAAAACTATAGTTTATGCTTATATAATTATTTTATTTTTCTCTTAAGTTTCTTCTTTTTGTGAATTCAAAGCTATCAGAAGAAAATGTGATACAAATAAGAGAAGGACCCTTATGTTTCCTAGGTAGGTAAAGGTACTAATTTATACTGAACTCACTGCCGTCAAGTTGATTCCGACTCATAGCAACCCCGTGAGGTTTCCAGGGCTGTAAATCTCCACAGAAGCAGACTGCCACATCTTTCTCCCACAGAGCCACTGGTGGTTTTGAACCACTGACCTTTCAGTTAGCAGTTGATTGCTTTAACCATTGCGCCACTAGGGTTCTTATAGTTTACACTACTAACAATTTTTTTTTCCATTTTCCTTTATCACTAATCTAAGTTATTTATAAATTTTATCTCTTTGTTTTTAATTTATACCTCTACCTTCTTTAATTATCTAAGAGGTACCACGGGAATAACTGTCAGCGAAATCTGAGTTAATCTGATATCTGTTTAATATGTGATATTTTCCAGTTCATCTATAATATTCCAGTTAAGTATATAGATGCCACTGACCTCTTTCTCCTCTGTGCCTTAGTGTTCAGACTTATCTCATTAACCATCTGTACACCTAAAAATTCTGTTCTTTTCTAAACCTCACATCAGACTAAAGCTTTAGAGACTCGATAAGCATTGGATACTTTTTCACTTTCAGAAGAAGAATCAAAATATCTCATAACTATAAAATAAAGTTTAGATGAAGAATATTATTAAGACAGGCTTTGTATAAGAATAAAATAATAATAATAATTTGTCCAAATAATCCAGTGACTAATTTCAAATAAAAAAGTAAGCTTTTTCTGTTGATAGAGTTACTTATCCTAATTTAAATAGATAATGCATGATAAGTAGACATTTTGGTATTTTATGTATAATTGGATGGATTAATAATAGATTTTACAGAAAATCTGCTCATTTATCTCTTGAATGACATGAGATGGTAGAATTAGCTCTAGAAAATTGAAAATACTTTGATTTAAATATTTTACTTAAATACCTCTTTGGGGTATTTCATTTTTTAAGGAACTTGTTTTGATGAGTGTTAGGCATATGATAAAAGCAAACATACTCTTAAAATTTGTGAAGTGTCACATTGGCTTATGGATTGAAACATTTACAAGTTTACCATGTCCCTCATTAGAAAAACCTGAATAGTTCCTCACTAACTAGAACATTTTGGCTTTTTTTTTTCATTTGAAAGTCAAGAAAATGTATTTCCTATAGAGGGAAAATAATACCACTTTGAATTTTATCAATATATGAAAATTCTATTTGAAACTCTTAATGAATTATGATGTTTGGTTTATTAGATAAGTTTTTTTTTTTTTTTCATTTTAGCCACACCTCCTGACTTTTCATTAATTTATTGATGGTCTGTGCAGTCATTCATTCATTTATAATTATGTATTAAATTAGAAGAATACTCAAAAATGAAAAAAAATATTGTTATCAAAAGTAATCCAGTTGTCTGACTTATAAAATCATTCAGTAAATGTTACCGCTGCTGGTCTCAACCCACCTGGAGCAAAGGCGAATGAAGAATACCAAAGACATATGGTAAAGATGAGCCCAAGAGACAGAAAGGGCCACACAAACCAGAGAGTACATCAGTCTGAGACCGGAAGAACTAGATTATGCCCAGCTACCACTGATGACTGCCCTGGTAGGGAACACAACAGAGAATCCCTGACAGAGTGGGGTGAAGACTTTAAATTCTCATAAAAAGGCCAGACTTAAAGGTCTGACTGAGACTGGAGGGACCCTGACTGAGTTCATCTTCCACAGATCCTTTGTTAGCCCAAGACTGGAACCATTCCTAAAGCCAATTCTTCAGACAGGGATTGGGCTGGACAATAAGTCAGAAAAAGATACTGGTGAGGAGTGAGCTTCTTGGCTCAAGTAGACACATGAGACTATGTGGGCAACTCCTGCCTGCGGGAGAGGTGAGAAGGCAGAGAGGGATAGGAGCTGGTTGGTGGAGTAAAAGGGAATAAAAGGTGGAGAGGAGGAGTGTGCTTCTCATTAGGGGAGGGAGGTTAGGAGTACATAGAAAGGCATATATAAGTTTTTATGAAAGACTGACTTGATTTGTGAACTTTCACTTAAACACATTTTAAAAAATGTTATAATTGCTATCATGGAAGCTATTGCTAAGTATCAAAGTGACACAAATTGGACTTGAGTGATAAGCTCTACTTAGACAGTAGAGGAAGATTTTGCAAAAAAGACATGAATTGGATTTCAAAGATTGAAAAAGTTGTCTTTAGGAAGATCAGGAAGGTTGAAAAGGCATGTACAAAGCGAGAAATGTGTAACTGCATGGAGAATTTGCAGAAATTGGAACAACTAATTAATTTGATATGATTTTAAAATCAGATAGTAGTGGAGATCAGTGTCAGATCTGTACGTACAACTAAGGTGGTTTAACATTATTTCTTGAGAAAAGGGAGTCACTGGTGGTTTTCAAGAATATAAATCATATTAATAGATTTCTGTTTCAGTAAAATTATCCTAGTAATAATGTTAAGCATGACTGACTTCATGTCGGCAAAACCGGAGGCAGAGAAACAAAGTTAGAATAATTCAATAGTGTAGATACAGGGTGGTAAGAGCTGATCTAATACAGGAATTGTGTAAATGATAAGAAAATAATAAATATGAGAGATTAGAATATTAGAACCATAGTGCTTGCTTTGTGGGTAAATAGAAATGGCAGATAAGGCAAAGGAAGCAATTTTAATAAATGACAGTATTCTACCCAAGGAGAGTTGCAGTGCATATCTTTAGTATGTACCTGTAGTTTTTTCAGGTGGAGATGTTCACTTGAACATACAACCCTGGAAAGACTCTAGGCTATAGGTACACAATTAACAATTGTCACTGCATAGGCTCTGATGCAGTTTGACTCTAGTAGAGGGGTATTTTGTACACAAGGTATACTAATATTAGGAGTAGGAATATGCTAAAAAAATACACTTCAGGACATATGTTAATTAACAGTTTCACAGTGGGAGTACATGTTCTGCATTTAACCAGGAATGATTTTTCAGAGAAATAGATTTTCAGTGAAAGTTACATTTAGCAAAGAAAAATGAATGAGTGGTTGATTACCTAGAATCCAAGAAAAAAAAAAGAAAACTCCTCTGGGCACCATTTTTTCTTCTGTCAAGGAACACTTTATTCTTAGTGGAGGCAATATTGACCCAAAGGGACAAAATCGGCAGTGTGGATGGTGTGTAAAAAAATCTTACTATTTTTATGTATAAAGTAGAAATGTATAGAGAGTATATAAACAAATATACAATATATTTGTGCCATTTAAATTTCAGATGGGATAGTGCTTTGGAGAAATATATGTAAAAAGACTCCTGAACTAAGTGTTGGGGAAGGGCAATTTAAAAAAAAAAAAAAAGAGTGAGAAACACTGGGATGATAGAGGGTGGTGTCTTCCATGATTTTATGAAGATATCTTTGAGTGTCACATGTGATTTATAAACACTTGGATGCAAATTCTCATACCAAGAATAATTTACTGTCCACAAAATCACAAGGACTAGCAATCTCTCTCTCTTACCTTCTTTCTCCAATTTCACAGCATGACATTTTGACAGATTCTGTCCCCTCAGCTGCTGTGGGGTTGAACTGCTGCCTGCTTAGTCCATGTCCCTGAGGAACCATAAGCTTTTGTTTCTTGAGCAAGTCAGGAACTTAGTGCCAAAATAATTAGCATTATTTATTAGAAAACCATTACCGGCATCCATCAAAAATCACTCCAAATGTGGGCTCTCCCTTTCTCCTCAGATGCTTACACTTACTTCACTACTTTTCCCCTTAACATGACTGTCCAAATGGGTTGTATTTAAAACGTTCTTTTTTGAGGTTTATGCACATTTGATCTGATTTTCTATTTTAGGGAAAATTTTTAAATTATATTGTTAAACTTTACATTTTTCAATAGCAACATGAAAGTCTACGTAAAGAAGCAGTGAAGAAATTTGTAATCATATAATTTTTTCCCCTCTGATACTACAGCAGGAGCCCTGGTGTCACAGTGGTTAAACACTCAGCTGCTAAGGAAATGGTTGGAGGTTCAAACCCACCAGTCAGCCGCTCTGGGGAAGAAAGATGTGGCAGTCTGCTTCTGCAAAGATTTATAATCTTGAAAACCTTATGGGGCAGTTCTACTCTGTCCTATAGAGTCATTACAAGTCCCAATCCATGGAAATGGGTTTTGTTTCTATCACATCAATAATGGGTTGTAAACAAACTTAAAGAAAAAGAATGTTTCCCTGGATGCATTGTGTGGAAAAAGCCAGTAGTTTCTCTGCCTAATGTATGCATGAGGCAAGCTTATGGGATTTGTAATCTAATTCCTCTCTTGCAGAAAGGCAGTTTGGACAGCAGTTAAGGGCAGCCTAAACCCTAGCTGAGGTGGGTGGAAAGGGGTTTGCACACTAAATACCTAAATTCTAAGAAGCATAATATTTGAAAGCCAAGGTATCATGAAATAAGTTTCCGACTAAGTTGTACCTTTGCTGAATTATTTTATGAAGAAGTGAATTAAGAACATTTTAAAAGAATTTATGATGTAATATTTTCATCAAATACAACAAATGATTGTGACTTAGTGAGAACAGTTACCTCCAAGAAAAGCTTTGTGGTCTTGTCCTTAAAAATCTCAGCCCTTTTTATCTTTCTATCTTTTCCTTTGGTCTCAGTGGATATCTAGGTCTGGGGAAGAAAATGCAAGGTCTTTCTTTCTATCATTTTATTTTCTCATATTTGGCAATTGTTAACTTGGAGTCCATGAATTGGCTGTTAAGCTCCTAAAACGGTAGAAGCATTATTAATGTATGTTCTTTTGTTTATTTTCCCCTTTAGGAGAGATTTCTAAAGGAGTTCTTGACCTGCAAACACTAACAGTGCTTTATCTGGTGCTTTCAGTTTGTCTCTTCCCTCCATGTTTAGAGGGAATTGGTAACATATTTTACTTGGCAAGAGAAAGAATAAAATCACCTCCATCACACATTTCCGTGGTTTCCCTTTAGCCAGGCTTATGTCTCACACAGTGACGGCCAGTTTCACCTACTCAGCACAGAAGGATGCAAGCTGACTCTTGTTGGCACTTCTCTCTCCAAATCCACTTTTCAGCTCAATATATCTTAAAAATGAAAATAAAGCCCAAAATTGCCATCCAGTGGATTCCGACTCATGGAGACCCCGCATGTTAAAGAGAAGAACTGCTACATTGAGTTTTCTTGGCTGTAATCTTTATGAATGCCCATTGCCAGGTCTTTCTTTTGAATTGCCACTGGGTAGGTTCAAACCACCAAAGCGTTCAGTTAGTAGCCGAGCCAAACCATTTGCCACTGCTAAAGTCTCCTCTTTGCCTTTGGAATCCATGATGTCTCATATAACCTACCAAGTGATGTATAGTTTTAAGCAGGCTTTATAGTCATAATAGGATATTTTAATGTCACCTGCATTACGATAAATTTCAGAAGCACATCAGGGATGAGATGATTGAAAAATAGTTATGGGTCCTATGTTTTTTGCTTAAGAGTACATTAATAAGATTACTAAGGAATGTTATCATAAATTCATAAGGAAACATAAAGCAAGCAAAGCATGATATTAGAACTTATCCCTTTGTGTATTTCAATATGGACCGGATGCAGCAAATAAGTTTAAAAAAAATTGCAGCAATCTTCTTTGGGAAGAAAGAAAGCATGTCCTTTTTCCAAATGGCATAATACATTTGCCTCATAACAGCCCAATACCTGTATCTTTTATAACCCAGAGAAGTAGAACACCTGTGTAATGTCACTTTGTAATAAAGAGTAAATATTCTGAATGTAGAGAGTTCACCTTGAGAGTGGATAGTAGCTAGAGCCAAGTAAATTAAATGAAGCAAAGGACAAAAACATATGAATAGACAACAGTATTTTTCCCTTGAGGAGAGGAGTAATTGAATATTCACAGAAAAGTAATTACTATGAAACTTAGAGGTATATGGAGAAAAAGTGAAAGACAAGTTAATGAACTAAAAAGAAAAAGGGAAAAGGTGAAAAAGGAAAATAGATTGCTAAAATGGCAAAATGATAAACAAATATATATGTATAAATAAAATCTGTAAATCATATGAACAAGGCAGAATTATGCAAATTCTGTCATGTATCACTTCTTTTCTTAGTTATATGCACCTAGTTACATACATGTTTTATCACTGCTACAGGATTTGTGACATTTTCAATTTAAAATTACCTACGTCTTCTATTAGAATGCCTAACCCAGAGCTAGGAGCTCAGATATATATTGGTTGGACAAGAAAATTCTCATGGTATAACTACAGTCTGTCTGGAAATCCAAATCCCACAAGTATAAGGTGTCTGGGAATGTTTCCTGAACTAAGCCTCAGCCTTCTTTTCTCAGTTGTCACTTAGAAGTTTTCTGAACTTAAGAATCCAGATCAGAAAGGATTCTATACTTCTTTTTGTATGTTCCTCTAGGTTCAGACATCTAGGTCCTAAAGCTTAATGATCTTATTCAAGCAAAAGATGTTTCAAAATTTTAGTCTCCATACTATCCTGCAGCAAAACCTTCCCGATAAAAGTGATATTTACAGAAGGATGTCTACACCCTTGACTAATCTAAGTTTTAAAAACCTATTGCATTCCTGAATTGTAAGGTTCCTGAATTGTAAGGTTACCTGGCTCACTATTTGGGTTTAATCCCTTTAAAAATTGCCTTGATATTTTGTTCTAAGCTATGGTTGAAGATCATCAGAAAAAGGAGTCGTATGAAATTGGATTTGCATTTTCCCTGTAACTGTCGCAAAATCTATTATTTGTTTTATTACTCAGGGATCTCAAGGTCAGTCCCCACATGTAAAATGTCTTTCACACTATGGCGACAGTTAAGTTTTTTTTTTTTTTAACGTGTTTGTTTATTGTTTTATTATTTTTTTTCCAATGGAAATACTGAATATTGTTGAGTTATTGAGAATACATTGAGATGGGCTTTGTCTCAAACCACTGTAGAAGTATCAATAGATACTCTTTTCTAGGGAGTGATTTGGCAACAAGTATCAAGAACCTTAACACGTTCACACCATTTGTTCAAGTAATTCCAGTTCTAAAAGTTTATTTTAAGAGAGTAATCAGAGATTTTCACATTTCCAATATGTATAACTATAAATACTGATAAAATTTAAACAAATAAGGTAAATTATGATGTATCTAGAAGAAGCAATTATTAAACAGATATTAAATAATATTGGAAAGCAATATTTAATGGAATGCACTCAGAGATTATCCTTTTGTATTTTAGGGCCAAACTAGGGTAGAAAGAGATTTTGTTTTGACCACATGCTAACCGTGTCAAAAGAAATTATATAAGTAGAAAATAATTTCAAAGGATCAAAAAGAGTAGACTTAGCTATATCAGTGAACTAGACACAGTAATGAATAGCTTTGTTTTCAGGAAGTAGCTGGTGGTGAAGCCCTTAAGGTCTCGACTACTAAGCTAACGGTCAGCAGTCTGAATCTATCAGCTGCTCCTTGGAAAACCTGTCGGACAGTTCTACTCTGTCCTATAGGGTCACTATGAGTTGGAATTGACTGAAAAACAGTGAGGTTTAGCTGTTTGAATAAAGCATCTTACCTGGAATACATCATCTCTCAGGCAGGGTTTTGGAAGTCTGCATCTTCCTGAAATAGCATGTAGAAAGTTTTTAAACCTTTATGCCTTTTTCTGGGCAAGGGGTTCTTAGATTTAATCAGGTTCTCCAAGGATTCAACGACTGGCACAAATTTAAGAACAAGCACATTAGAATTAATAGAACATCTTTCATATTAGGTGAATTTTCAGCTTTTCTAGCAATGATATAGGCAGTATTTTTAGCCATTCCTCTGTGCATGCACAGCTTCCTAGTAAATGTAGCCCCATGGTTTAAATATCATTAGTTAAAATTGTAAATAGTAACGAGAATGATGAATTTATTAAACAGGTGTTCGCCATTCCATCAGCCAATGCTGCTTTCCTCGCTTAATTTTACACAAAAAATCTGCACAATGTTACTAAGAGTTACAGAGATTAATGGAATCAAAAGTTATCTCTCAGTCATGCAGGTGCAAACTGGATTTCAAATTATGTAGTTATTTGCTTTATTCTAGGGGTACCTGTTTCTTCAGTCACAGCATTTTACTTTCTATGGTAATTGAACTTTCCTGAAGCAAACTGCTTCTTTTATTATGTTTCCTTTGGCAAAACTTCTGCTGAATGTATTAAGAGTTCTTTTCCTTTAAAAACTTTCACATGTTACCTTATTTTTTTTCTTCATATATAGTACAAGAATGGAATAAGAGGAACTCATTAAATCTTATTTAATTGTGAAACAAACTATAACATTATAAGAACTATTAGCGATCAGCTGTTCAACATTTTAAAGGTATTAAAAGCAATATTCAACCATTAAATCATTCATTTATTTGAAACAAATGTACCAGCAGCTAAGCGTATTTAAAAGCAAAAGGTAGACATTGATCTCTGCCCTTGGTCTGATGAAACAAAACACACAGAGGCAAGGTCAGTAAGAAAACACACATTTGATGAGTTCCAAGAAGTTCAACAACACTAGAATATACATTTATAACTGAATCTTTGGAAAACAAATGAATGTACATATGAAGCCCTGAAACAAGAAAAAGGTTGTGACAGGATTACTTGGAATGTTAGTATCATCGTATTAAAAATAAGCTTTATAATCTTTTTAAAACAGCAGTCCTTTTTAAAACTGTTTTTCTCTGCCAGTTTCTGGCATTTTGGAGTTTCTCAAATTGTTTATATCACAGAGATACGTGTGTGAAGGCAGCAAGGTTGACTCCAACTTTATATTAGTCACAAGTGTGCTTGTATTTCAATTCTTCTAATTACAAGTGGCCCCTCTTCAGACTATTTTGTTTGCTATGAAACACAACGGAAAGCTACAAATTAGGGGAAAAGAGTGGCTCAGGCTGCCCCAAGCAATTAAGTGAATTAAAGAAAATTACTAGTGAATGCTTTATGTACAGCAGGGGCTCTGAGGATGAAGAAATATAACTGCTAGTCACACCTGTGCTGATTTGCACAGTGGAATTGAAATTATCATGAGTAAATATAATTACTTAGCAAATTTAATAAATGTTGTTTGAGGTTCTGAAAATGGCACTGGGATATACAAACTACATAGTGATAAATGTGGCAACATACAGTCAGTGGTACCTGAAAACAATAAAATACGTAGAACATTCTGGAATGTAGCAGGAAGAGTCTGATTAAATAAAGATAATGAATTAATATTAAGCCACTCATAGTTGCCCAAGTTCTCACGTACTTTCTTTGGTTATTTAATTTTGTCAAAAAACTTTTTTTTTCGTAATTCTCCAATAGCTTAGATATTTAGACAGCCCTCCTGAATTACAAATAAGTTTCTTTTTTCTGGGTAAGAAATTGGTAAATATTTGTTAACACTTGAAATGAAGTGTCCTAAATAAGCATTTAATTAACAAATAAAGCAGTTATTGCTCTTGGGCTGTAATGATTGGCAATAATTGCTTTACAGGATTTAATAATTAAGAACGTAACAGAGGTAAGTAAAAAAAGGAAGAAATTAAGCTAAGCTTTTCATCTTAACTTTAACTCGTGTGCCTTTAAGAATCATAAAAACGATGGGTCTTTTATTAAATGAGTATTAACACAAACATTTATATAAGCAATCTTATCTTTGAAGACATACTTGAAAGTACGGCCAGAATGCTCCTTAGAAGCAAGGACTCCGTCTCACCTACTTTGGACATGTTATCAGGAGAGATCAGTCCCTGGAGAAGGATATCATGCTTGGTAAAGTGGAGGGTCAGCAAAAAAGAGGAAGATCCTCAATGAGATGGATTGACACAGAGGCTGTAACAATGGGCTTAAGCAAATCATCGGTCATGAGGATGCCATAGGACCAGGCAGTATTTTTTTCTGTTGTACATAGGGTTGCTATGAGTTGGAACCAACTGGACAGCACCTAACTACAGCAATAGCATCTTTGGAGACATATGTTGACCCACTAAGTCATAACTGAAGATTAAAGCTCAATAAAATGTATTGTTATCAAAAGGGAATAAAGTATTTATTTATTTTGTAAACTTGCCATATATTGCAAGACTATTCAGAGTGCTGGGTCTCTACTATAATACTAATAACCATTAGTCTTCTATTTTAGACCAGTAAGGTGTTAGAAAAAAATTTCAATAGTTTAAGCATGCTTAATCATTTGATCAAAGTGATTTAGTATACTAAAATGTCAGAAATCATATTCTCGTTAATTCTGAAAGTGACTTTCCCTGGTCTGTAAGGGTCCTACAAGAAACATAATTCTTTTCTAATGCTATATTGCAGGGATTAGCAAAAAGTTTTCTGTAAAGAGTCAAGTAGTAAATATTTTAGGCCTTGTGGGTCAAATGGTCTTTTCTATTACTCAAACCTGTGCTGTTATAACACAAAAGTAGCTGTACAGAATTGGAAAATTAATGGGATGGCTGGTTTTGGCCACAGGCCATGGTTTTGTCCACCACTGCTTTAATTGAAAGGCACTTTTATTTTATTTAAGACAGCACATTAAAAAAGATAAAGATTTAATACCTTTTCACTCAATGTATTGACAACAAGTGTTTAAAACACTGTGTTTATATTTTAAACATTACCAAAAGTGAGAAAAAATAATGTATTTAAAAATCAAATTATAGAAAGTATAGAGGAAGACTAGAGAAAATAATGTGAATATGAATGAAGAAATTGAAGATTTTTACCAACTTCCACATCCTGAAATTTTGATCAAACATGCAATCAGGATGCATTGATAATTGATAGTGATTGGAATGTGAAAGTCAGAAACTAAGACAAAAGATCAGTAATTGGAAAATATGGCTATGGTGATAGAAACAATGCTGGAGATCGTATGAATTTTGCAAGACCACTGATTTATTCATTGGAAATACATTTTTTCAACAACACAAGTGGTGACTATACACATGGACCTCGCCTGACGTAAAACACAGGAACCAAGATGAATACATCTATGGAAAGATACAATGGAGCAGCTTAATGTCATCAGTCAGAACAAGGCCAGGGGCCAACTGCAGAAGACATCATCAATTGCTCCTACGCAAGCTCAAGTTGAAGCTGAAGAAAATTGAAACAAGACCATGAGAGGCAAAACATGACCATGAGTATATCCCATCTAAATTTAATGACCATCTCAAGAACAGATTTGACACAATGAACACTGATGACTAAAGACCAGATGAATTATGTGAAGATATCAAGGACATCATACATGAGGAAAGCAAAAGGTCATTAAACCAACTGGAAAAAAAGGAAAGACCAAAATGAATATCAGAAGATACTCTGAAACTTGTCTTGAGGGTGAAGTGGCTAAAAAGAGCAGAAATATAAAACAGCTGAACAGGAGATTTCAAGAGTGGCTAGAAGGTATTATAATGAAATGTGTAAAGACCTGGAGTTAGAAAACCAAAAGAGAAGAACACACTTAGCATTTCTCAAGCTGGAAGAAGTTAAGAAAAACTTCAAGCCCTGAGTTGCAATCCCTGTTGAAGGATTTTATAGGCAAAATTTACTGATGAAGATCAAAGCCTTCGATATGCATTAAACCCCAACATAAAGAAAACAAAAGTCCTTACAACTGGACCAATAAGCATAACATGATGATAAACAGAGAAAAGATAGCAGTTGCCAACGATTTCATTTTACTTGGATCCAAAATCAACCCTCATGGAAGCAGCAGTCAAAAAAGTAAACAACATATTGCATTGGGCAAATCTGCTGCAAAAGACCACTTTAAAGTTTTAAAAAGCAAAGATGTCACTTTAAGGACTAGGAAGTGC
The DNA here is from genome assembly GCF_030014295.1 of Loxodonta africana. Lineage (NCBI taxonomy): Eukaryota > Metazoa > Chordata > Mammalia > Proboscidea > Elephantidae > Loxodonta > Loxodonta africana. The sequence goes on from NC_087346.1 coordinate 124,709,783, forward strand.
CTGACCCAAGCCATGGTGTTTTCAATCACCTCATATGCATGCAAAAGCTGGACAATGAATAAGAAAGACCAAAGAAGAATTACTGTTTTTGAACTATGGTGTTGGCAAAGAATATTGAATATACTACGGGCTGCCAGAAGAAAGAACAGATCTGTCTGGGGATACTCCTTAGAAGCAAGATGGCAAGAGGCCACATCTAACGTAATATGGACATGTTATCAGGAGGAACCCAGTCCCTGGAGAAGCACATTTTGATGGGTAAAGAGTCAGCAAAAAAGAGGAAGACCCTCAAGGAGATGGATTGACACAATGGCTACAACAATGGGCTCAAGCATGGCAATGATTGTGAGGATGGCGTAGGACCAGGCAAGATTTCACTGTTGTACACAGGGTCGCTGTGAATCAGAGCTGAAATGGCAGCACCGAACAACCACAATAAGTTGTCTTCTAGATTGGTTATTAAAGGATATTCCTAAGTTTCACAGTTTTCTTGTATTGTTACCTTTTATGCCTGTCATGGTACTGTTCCCTTTACCCAGATTTCTCTTTGATCTCCCCATATATGCTTAATAATGGTCTATTCATCTTCCAAGGACTAACTCAGATACCAGTTATCACCATTGTAATTATGTCTCTACACTTCCACCCTAAGGTCAGAATATTTTCCTCCTTTGAACCATTTCACTAATAATTTTGTATTGAGTCTATTTCCCATGTTTGCAAAGGTAGAATCTTGTATCATGTTACAGTCTTTCAAAATTTGTCGCACTGCATCTAATATAAGTGCTTCATATGTTGAATGAATCTTATTTATTTAGTAAGTAGGATATAGAACAACAATATCTTCAGACTTCAATTTTTAACCAAGGTATCCAACATACTTTTCCATTATTACTGATCAATGGATTATAAAATAATAACCTAACTCTGAAGTTTGTGTGTATTTATTTTCAAACATTTGTTTGAATAGAGCAGCTAAAATAAAAAATATATATATATTAAGTATATTTCAGAGATATAATAGTATTGAAATAGAAAACAATGAAATTTACTCATATCAAAACCAAACTTTTATAGAGTAACCCAATAACTATTGCATATATAACCACAGACTACTTGGTCAAAATAACTGAGAAGCAGTTAAGTGTTTCTCTAAGAGACATAAATGTTTTTTTGACATTAGTTAACATCATTTACTTAAAGTTGTCATGTGTTTAATCATAAAATGTGGGAATGGCATCAGAAAAAAAAAAGGAGACATATAGAAAATGCCTCAGAAATATGCAGAAAAATACACATTTATTTTCCACATCTTCAAAGGAGTCTGAAATTTCACTCATTAAATAATCTGCAAATTGTCTGTCATATGTATGAGTGGTCATACTCACCCTACTGGGAAAAAGAAAAGGAAACCTTATAAAATCAAGGAAGAAAATATAATCAGTTCATTAAACTCAGAGTAAAGGGTTTAAATGAACTTTGGGAGCCAGCCTGATTTAAAGCAGCTTTTACTAAACTTTGCCTTCAAGTGTCTGAGCCCAGTAAGTCACCTTTCTTCACATGCCCTCTTATCACCGCAGTCTCATTGTGATATTGTAAATTATTTCACTAAGGGAACTGAAAATTGACTTGTTTTAATGTGAAAATATATATGTGTATATATACATATATATACTTTTCTGGTTATAGTGGGACATGATAATATTTTGAGGTTATGCAATTACAGACGTATTTTTTAGTCTTAAAACAGCTCTCATTTTTAAAATTTAATATGCAAAGAAAATGCTAGAGTTAGATTGTGTTGTCTAACAAATTTTTGGATTACTTCATAACTATATATTAAGTGGGACAATGTCTTACATTGTTTAAGTAACAAGATGCAAAAATAATTTCATAAAAATGAAAGTTTAAGGTTAAATGTCTATGTTGTCTACAAGACCTCAAAAATTAGCTTCCTAATTCCTTTTGAGTGAATCGAAGAAACTGAAATGTTATATTAAATTTTTTGTGGAAGAATACTCTGTTTCCTAGCCAGACACATTATTAATCAGATAATAGAAAAAGAATCTATGTATTTGTGTTAGTTGTTAGAAAATTAATTCCTATAGACACTTAGACAGAGCTAGCATTCCAAAAAAAAAAAAAAACTCATTGCTATTGAGTCGATTCTAACTCATAACTCATAGTGACCCCATATGTAAATGAAGTTATTGTTTTCTATTTATCTGCTTCCACGTAAAACCCAGTAGATCAAAATCAATGAAGAGAGATTAAAACCATTCAGATTTTTTTTTGTTTTCATCTCAGCCACGGCAAATATCAAAACTTCACCTTCTTTCACACTTCTTCTGACTCTTACAATTCCCTTTACCACATAATTAATGCATATATCTAGGCTCTAAAATATGAGAGTCATCCTGTGTTGCTTTCTTTTTAATTAATACCTGTAGATTTTTTATTAGCTTTTATTAAAAAAAATTTTCTAGGAGCAGTGCAGAGCATAATTTGGAGAGAGTACAGACTAATATCAGAGGATATCCCCCAGTGCCGTCGAGTCGATTCCGACTCATAGTGACCCTATAGGACAAAGTAGAACTGCCCCATAAAGTTTCCAAGGAGCCCCTGGTAGATTTGAACTGCCAACCCTTGGGTTAGCAGTTGTAGCACTTAACCACTACGCCACCAGGGTTTCCATATCAGAGGATAGATAGTGGCATATTTAGTGTTTTAGGAGAAAACATAAAATAAGGCAGGGGTTTAGGAATGGTGAGACTGGTCAGAGTAAATGCAATCAAGCAAAAATTACTGAATGGATGCAACAAGTTTGGTGACATTTTAGTTGTAATTATGCTTATTAATTCAGAATAATCTAGTATAATTCACAGGGAAAACTTGCTCAGGCTAGGGGATGCTAACTCAGAAAATCTGAGATTCTGGGAATGATATAAACTATTTTTTGTACAAATCATAACTTTCAGGATATCCCCTTTTCAGCAAGATTTATGTATGCAAAATGACACTTAGATAAGGTTAAAATAACACCCCTGAAATAAAGTTTATTCATGTTAAAAAATAACATATTATTATTATTTTCATCTCCTCTTATCTTTAGCATTAGTGGTTGGCGGGTAAATTTGAATAAGAGTCTTATTAACTGGTATTCCTTGCAGGCAGGTGTATGGATATTATCCTGTCACTGACAGTGTTGTACTTCATGACAGATTTTGAAATGTTCTTTCTGGCAATGAATGCAATGAATGCCATTCCTCTTCGGTTTGTCATTCCTGGCATAGTAGACCATATGATTGTCTGATTCAAAATGGCCAATACCAGTCCATTTCAGCTCAAAAATGCCTAGGATTTCGATTTTATGAGTTCATTTCATTTTTGACAACTTCTAATTTTCTTAGATTCATACTTCATATATTCCACATTTTGGTTATTATTAAGTTTGCAGCTGTTTCTTCTCATTCTGAGTTGTGCCACATCAGCAAATGGAGATACCGAAAGCTAGGCTCCATGAAGTCATCAAGGTTCACTCTACAACAAGGAGGCAGCTCCTCCCCAGTCATATATTGAATACCTTCCAACCTGAAGGGTTCATCTTCCGGCACTATATCAGACTATGTTCCACTCTTATTCATAAAGTTTTCACTGCCAATATTTTCAGAAGTCTACTTCCTAGTCTGTCTTAGTCTGGAAGCTTTACTGAAATCTGTCCACAATGGGTGACTCTGTTGGTATTTAATATACTAGCTGCATAGCTTCCAGCATCACGACCACACGCAGGCCACCACAATATGACCAACTGACAGATAAGTGGTGTATTAGAAGACTTGATATTCTTTATTCACCCTAAATGCATATACTCAGTTATTAACCTCATTGAATCCACTTCTAAAACACCTTTTGATGTTATTAACTTCTTCCCATTTTCACTGTTGCTGTTCTAAGACAGACCTTTATTAACTTGGCAGTGCTCAACCTATGGTGAATTTTTTCCTCCAAGGGAATATTGGGCAATGGGCACACAAGGCACAACTGGATGAATAGGAGGATACATGCTACCCTTTGCTTTTCCAATGGATTCCAACTCATAGAAACACTGCAGGACAGAATAGAACTGTCTCGTAGGGTTTCCAAAGCTGTAAATCTTTATGGAAACAGGCTGCCGCATCTTTCTCCCACAGAGCAGCTGGGGGTTCAAACTGCTGATGTTTTGGTTAGCAGTTGATCACCTTAACCACTGTGCCACCAGGGCTTCTCTTGAAGGCAGATGGGGGAGAAACTACTGGCATCTGATGAATAGATCCCAAAGATGATGCTAGATATCCTGTAATGCATATGGGTAACTTCCACAACAAACAATTGTCATACCCAAAATGTTAATAGTACCAAGGTTGAGAAACCTGATCTAAATCATTGTAATAAATCCCTAAACCTATTCTTGCTTTAGGATTACCCCAGCCTAGATTAGAAATGATTTAGTCATGTCACAGAATTTACCTGAATAGAGAAATACTAGGTGCTACCTGCATAGGCTGTTTGAGTTGTCTATAAAATACTCTAGAAAAGATATTTATGAGGCAGATAAAAATCTAATGTTTGGAACAGAAGAGAAATCACTTCTGAAGGTACACTTTAGATATAAATAAAAAGGAGATGGTGAAAATATAGAGATGACCTATACCTTCTTGAGAAAATCTTTCAAAGGACAGGAGAAAGAAAACAATAAAATGTTTATATGTAAGGGGCGATTGAAGATAAATGAGTCAATTAAAACAAACAAGCAAACAAACAAAGAACAAATATTAAGAAGGTAGAAGGAGAAAAAGAAGAAGAAGAACAACAACAACAAAAAAACAAGCCTGTTGCCATCAAGTCAATTCCGACAGAATAGAACTGGCGCTGAGGGCTTCCAAGGAGCACCTGGTGGGTTCAGACTACTGACCTTTCGGTTAGTAGCTGTAGCTCTTAACCACTATGCCACCAGGGTTTCCAGGAAAAAGAAGAGCTCTTTATAAAATATGTGGCTTTAGTCCTTGGTCATTTTCAGGAACTCAGCTGCCTTCTCCAGCGTGTTTTTGTTTTCTAATAGGATCAGTAATAATTACTTTTCAAAATATGTGTTTATTGTAAACATTTTTTGAAAAGATATGTTTGTTATTTGATTGCCTGAGTGGTACAAACAGTTAAGCATCCAATTACTAGCCAAAAGATGTATTGTTTGAATCCACCCAGAGGCACTTAGGAAGGCAGGCCTAAATTATCTTCTTACTATCTTACAGTCCTCTGTGTATTCTTATTAAAAAAAGGAGTGGGGGAAGCTGTTTAAAGTTTTAGAGCCAAGGGAGAAACAACCAAGTGCACTCAGAAAAATGATAAGCTGGGAATTAAAGAATAAAAGGCAGGGGATCCATTAGTGGATAGACGTTCTAGCTGACTTCTACCCCCTCTTGATTTTTCACCCTTTCATTTTACCTCTTGATGCACCAAAGATGTTCAGAGAAATGAAAATAGCACTATTTCATCAATCATTTCCAGAAAGCTTTAAATTCTTCCCAGTGAAAAGTAGTGGGGCAATGCTCCTTACATAAAAAGAAAATTATCTTGGCAGAAGTTAAGCTTACACATTTTGCCATCACAACAATTTGGCGGTTTTAAATTACAAGATGGTTGCATTATATATGCTTATTATTATCCGGCTTTTCAAAAGCTTTGAAGTGGCTCTACTGGGTGAAGAATCTCTTTCAATATATAGCCCAACTTTTCCCAGGTGGGAGGGGAAAGTCTTAATTTGTATTAGATTCTGTCTACATTAAAATGTTGTTTAAACATTTTTACTTCATTGATTAGTTAAAACTATCACATGGTTTACTGAGTAAAATAAATATTTAATTCAGAATACAAAATAAACCAATTACTGTCTGTAGATACAGCTATTTAATTGGAAAGGAATAGGTCACACTCATTTAATTGCTGAAATAAATGTGAAAACTTTATTTTTTATTCTCTCGATCACATTTCCTTTTGTATTCCTGAGACTGTGCATCACAAATAAAGGTATGGGGGGAGGGCAGGAGAGGTTTTAGCAAGTTTTAAAATTCAAGGAAGCAAAACCTAAAACAATTGAGAAAAACATTATTTTATTTATGAATTTCTCCTGTCTATATTCCTCATATTCCTCAGCACATTTAAGGAATAAGGTATTATACTATATAGGTTTATGACTCCAAATGAGGATAATATTAAATGTTAATTAGATATTTATTTGTCACATATGAACTGAGTTCCTACTGTTTGCAAGACACTAAGCTTGTCACTGAGTTTTCAGCTCTGAACAAGACAGAGAAGCATTTTTATAAGCTTAGAACATAGAGGAGACAAATATCAAAGAGCCAATTTTACAATTAACTATTTTTACTAAAATGTCAAAAAAGGGTGTTTAAGAAAATTACAAGTTGCTATGAGAGCATATTCCATGGGGCATAACTAAGTTTAGCGATTTGGATGTAGCTTTGTCAATGAGATTTTGAGTAAATTGAACTATGAAGAATTTGTGACAATTAGGTAACTGTAGAGAAAGGGGAAAATTAATTCCAAAAAGAGGAAACAGCATGACAAATGTACTTAAGAGGAAGGAGGTACGAACATTTAAGTAACTGGAAAAAATGTTGGTGTAAACTGTTACGAATTGACTCATGTCCATCAAAAAGTTCTTTTGAGGTCATCACCCCTGTACCAGAATATAGAACCCTATTTAGAAAAATAGATTTTCTTCGTTATGTTAAATTAATAAGGTCATACTGGAGTAGGGTGGGTCCTAAACCTAAACTTTCCTGAGTGGTTTCTTAGAAAAAAGGGCAGAATAGACTCAACATGGACAAAAATAAGAGACCATGTAAGGATTATATATAAGCCAAGGAACACCAAGAAAAGCCAGGGATAAACAGACTGAAAGGACAAAATATTCACTTAAAGCAGATAGAGAGAAAGCCTAGCCCTGTGAATGTCCTGCATTAAAACTTCTAGGCTCCAAAACTGGGAGAAAATAAATTTCTTTTCTTTAAGGCTACCCTTTTGTGAATTTTTTTTGTTAAGAAAACACTAGGTAACTAAGACAATCACTGTGGAGTAGATAAGGGGATGAGGTCAGTATATGAATGTAGTAGACTGAACTGTGCCCTCCAAAAAGATATGTTGAAGTACTAACCCCTGAGACCTGAGGATGTGACCCTATTTTAAAATAGGGTCTTTGAAGATGTAATCAAGTTTGAATGAGTTCTTGCTAAATTATGGTGGACTCTCAATCCAGTATGACTGGTGTCGTTATAAAAAGACACAAAGACATACAGGGAGAACTCCACGTGACGACAGAGACATAGAATAGAGTAATGCATCTACAAGTGAGGGAGTGCCAAGGACTGCCAATAACAGAGCAGAGAGAAATGGAACAGATCCTTCTTCGGAGATGCCAGAAGAAACAATTCCTGCTGACACCTTGATTTTGGATTTCTAGCCCCCAGAACTCTGAGGGAATAAAATTTTGCTGTTTGAAACCATCAATTTTGTAGTATCTTTTTGGCAGTCCTAGGAAACTAAATGTATGTGGATTAAGAGGTAGTAGTTAAAACAAAGCAAGGGGATATAGCATAGTTCAGCATTGGTAAAGATGTGTGAAGTGTTGTAACCTTTAAGCTTACTTACTGTATACTTACTATATAAATTATATGCTAAACAATAGTATGAGAAACCATATTATATGAAGAAGAACATGGCATTAGGATTGAAGGAAGATTCATATACAACCTATGATATGTAGGTAACACAACCTTGCTTGCTGAAAATAAAGATGACTTGAAGCACTCACTGATGAAGGTAAAAAACCACAGCCTTCAGTATAGGTTACACTTGAACTTAAAGATAAAAAAAAAATTCTCACAGCTGGATCAATACATGATATCGGATAAATGCAGACAAAATTGAAGTTGTCAAGGGTTTAATTTATTTGGATCAACAATCAATGCCCATGGAAGCGGTCAAGAAATCAAATGACGTATTGCATTAGACAAACCAGCTGCAAAAGACTTCTTTAAAATCTTTAAAAAAACAATTATGTTACTTTGATGACTAAGGTGTGCCTGAAAAAAACCATGGCTTTTTCAATAGCCTCAAATGCGTGCAAATGCCAGCCAATAAAAAAAGAAGACAGAAGAATTGATGCATTTGAATTGTGATGTTGGCAAAGAATATTGACTATAACATGGACTGCCAGAAGAACAAATGAATGTCTTAGAAGAAATACAACCAGGATGCTTCTTAGAAGTTTGGATGGGGAGACTTTGTCTTTCTCAATTTAGAAACATCATTGGGAAAATTCATCTACTAGAGAGGGACATCATGTTTGGTAAAGCAGAGGATCAGTGAAAACGAAAACATTCAATGAGATGGATTGACGTAATAACATCAACAATGTGCTAAACCATAATAAAGATGCTGGAGTTGCTGAAGGACCTGGAAAAATTTATTCATTCTGCGATATATAAGGTTGTCATGAGCTGGAGCCTGCTTGATGGCAACTAACAATAGCAACAACAGAGAAAAACAGATGACATTAAGATTAAAAAAAAAAAAAAAGGCAAGAGTCATATAAGGCATATTTTTAAGCCATATTAAAGATAGCGTTCTTTATCCTTTATGAATGGAAAGTTGTTAAAATTTTGAAGCTGTGCATGGGTAGGGGACATTTTCATTCCCATTGCATAAATGGTACTTTGGCTGCAGTGTGGAAAACATATTGAACGGGAGAAGATTGCATTTAGGAAAAATCTACAAAAGAAAGCAGCGGCTCAGGGAGAAGCTAGGTAGAACAGAGTAAGTTGATATCGGTGGAGATATAGAAAACTTAGATATTCAAAATTATTCAGTAATTAAAATGAGCAGAACTTGAAAATGCACAGAATATAAGCTCTAAGGAAAGAAAAGTAAGATGTATGACATCAAGCTTCTAGATTTGAAAACTAGGTGCCTGGAAGTACCATTCAATAAAGCAGGGACAATATTTCACTCTAAAACAAATGTTATTGCAGGTGCAGGTTTATGGTAAATTGTAGATATTTTAAATTTTAGATGCTAATTAGATATCAAGATGCTATTAGGCTGAGTTCTCTAGAGAAGCAAAACTAGTGAAGTGTCTATATATATGTATAGACACATTTATAGAGAGATTTATATCAAGGAAATGACTCACGTAGTAGTAGAGGCTGGAAAGTTCCAAGTCCGTGGGTCAGGCTGGAGGCTTCTCCTGACTCGGGTAACTGTGGAGGCTAGCGAATCCAAGTTCATCAGGTCAGACAATAGGTCACTGGCCCACAGACTGCAGACACTGACGAATCCCAATATCTGCAGGTAAGCTACTAGCTCAAGTCCCAAGAACTAGAAGTCAGATGAACAGGAGTCGGCTTCAGGATCCAGAGAAAGCAAAAGTCCACAAGACTTGCCAGAAAGTCCTCCTATACTGGATGCAGGCCACATCCGCCAAGGGAACTCCCTTTCAACCAATTGGCTACTCACAGCAGATCCCATCACAGAGGTGATCACATTATAACAGGTCTCATCATGGAGGTGATTACATCATTATATGACTGCCAAACAGCATCATAACTGCCAAAGCACTGAGAATCATGGCCCAGCAAAGTTATCACACAATCTTAACAATCACAGCAAGTTAGAGATGTGAAAGTATGAAGGACAATGTGGGATGTTTAATAGGCTTTCAGTAAAAATTAGCTTAATAAATGAGTAAATGAATGAAGAAAAAAACATAATATTTGCTTGCTGTCATGAAAAGTAGAAAATACTTAAAAAAAAAAAAAAAAAAAGTGGAACCTGAAGAGAAAATTGAGTTACTTGTTAAAGCTTGTCTGGAAATATGAAGAAAAGAATTAAAATAAAATTGAAAAGAAACACAGGCTTATATTAAATTATGTTGAGACCAGCAGCTATTTATTTTCAAAATTGGAACACTTTTCTCTGAACTTAAGATACATCAAAATTCATTGAAAATATTATTCATACACACATCTAAGTCAAATATATAATCTACCAAATGCTTTTTGGCATATATTTTCTTTTCAGTCTTTCCTCCCAAACAGATCATGAAAATACATGAGATAAATGGATTTATAAGGTGAGATTTAGCAATCTTTTTAAACATACTATCTTGAATAAATGAATAAGAAATAAATGTCTAAGTTAAAAACATATTACAAGACTAACTTATTTGTTATTTATTCAAAGTGCATGTTAGTAGATCAGATAGAGATGAGACTGCTTCTTTTAAATATCAACTGCATTTGCTAACAATGTTGTCCATTATCCACAATTATGTCTTATTAGTTGTGTCTGTAAGATGTTATGTTGGTTATAAATTTAATTTCAGTTAAAATAAATAAGTTTTGCAAGCTTACAATCAACTATGTTCCACCATAATTTAATTTATTAGAAATCTGGAACATACTGGCAGTAGTTTTCAGTAATTGGAAATCTTTTAATGAAGAAAAAACAGATTTGAGTTTGAAAAATAATATTTGCAAGACTAAAAGCATTGTTATGTTCGTAGATCATCAGGTAGTTATTCTGTGCTACATTTTTAGGTTTGCAACTTTATTCAATGGAATATGAAGAGAAATCTACATTCCCATATCAGCGATGGGATGTACATTTTAATAATTACCTGTGATAACATAAGGCAATTTAAGTTTTCTATTGCTTATCGCAAACAATTGGCTGATTAATATGTTGTTTTTCTTACGATTGGGTCCTACACACCAAATAACACTTCATTTATTTGTTCATTCAATGAACTGTTACTTAGCTCTTCTTTTGCCAGAAACTCCAGTAAGCACTAAATCTTCATCACCATCTTATATTTACTGAGCAGTATATACCTTTTGTGGCTTTGCCTCCAGTACTTCATGTACAACACTTTAAGAATGATAATAAATATATTATAGAAGAAACAAACAGTTTAAAGATTATAAACTACTGGAACTAATAGAAGATTTCAGCAAAATATCAGAATACAAGATAAACATACAAAAATCAGTTGGATTCCTCTACACCAACAAAGAGAACTTCATAAAGGAAATTACCAAATCAATACCATTTACAACAGCTCCCAAGAAGATAAAATCCTTAGGAATAAACCTAACCAGAGTCATAAAAGACCTATACAAAGAAAACTACAAGACATTACTGCAAGAAACCAAAAGAGACCTACATAAGCGGAAAAACATACCTTGCTCATATATAGGAAGACTCAACATTGTGAAAATGTCAATTCTATCCAAAGCAACCCACAGATACAATGCAATTCCTATCCAAATTCCAACATTTTAATGAGGTGGAGAAACAAATCACCAACTTCATATGGAAAGGGAAGAAGCCCAGGATAAGTAAAGCATTACTGAAGAAGAAGAACAAAGTGGGAGGCCTCACACTACCTGATTTTAGAAACTATAATTTCTACCACACTAGTCAAAACAGCCTGGTACTGGTACAACAACAGATACATAGATCAATGGAACAGAATTGAGAATCCAGACACGAATTCATCCACCTGTGAGCAGCTGATATTTGACAAATACCCAAAGTCAGTTAAATGGGGGAAAGACGGTCTCTTTAACAAACGGTGCTGGCATAACTGGATATTAATCTGCAAAAAAATTGAAACAAGGCCCACACCTCACATCATATACAAAAAACAACTCAAAAATAGACCAAAGACCTAAATATGAAATCCAAAACTGTAAAGATCATGGAAGAAAAAAGAGGGACAAAGCCAGGAGGCCTAATGCATGGCATAAACAGAATACAAAACAAACAAAATAAAAATGCACAAACACCAGAAGAAGAACTAGATAACTGGAAAAAAACTGGAAGCTCCTAAAAATCAAACACTTATGCTCAATAAAAGACTTCACCAAAAGAGGGAAAAGAGAACCTACAAACTGGGAAAAAAAATTTTGGCTACAACATATCCAGTAAAGGTCTAATCTCTAAAATCTACAAGATGCTGCCACACCTCGACCACAAAAAGAGAAATAACGAATTAAAAAAACGGGCAAAGAATATGAACATACACTTCACCAAAGAAGATACTCAGGTGGCTAACAGATGCCTAAGGAAATGCTCATGATCATTAACCATTAGAGAATGCAAATCGAAATTACAGTGAGATATCATCTCACTCCAACAAGGCTCATGTTAATCCAAAAAACACAAAATAATAAATTTTGGAGAGGTTGTAGAGAGACTAACACTCATACATTGCTGGTGGGAATGTAAAATGGTACAACCTCTTTGGAAATTGATTTAGCATTTCCTTAAAAAGCTAGAAATAGAAAGTGCCATACAATCCAGCAATCCCACTCCTTGAAATATATTCTAGAGAAATAAAAGCCATCACACAAATAGACGCATGTACAACTATGTTCATTATAGCACTGTTCACAATAGCAAAAGGAGGGAAACAACCTAGGTGCCCATCAACAGATGAATGGATCAATAAATTATGGTACATACTCACAATGGAATACTACTCAACAAGAAAGAACAATGATGAATGTGGGAAACATCTTACAGCATGGATGAATCTGGAAGGCCATTATGCTGAGTGAAATTAATCAGTTGCAAAAGAACAAATATTGTATGAGACTACTATTATAAACCTCAAGAAAAGGTTTAACCACAGAAGAAAACATTCTTTGATGGTTTTGAGGCTGGGGAGAGTGAGGGGGGGAATTCACTAACTAGATAGTTGAAAGAATCATCTTAGGTGAAGGGAAGTACAACACGTAATACAGGAGAAGTCAGAACAACTGGACTGAAACAAAACAAAACAAAAGCTAAGAAGTTTCCTGAACACAACGAAACACTCTGAGGGACAGAGTAGCTGGGATTGGGGTCTGGGGATAATGGTTTCAGGGCACATCTATGTCAACTGGCATAACAAAGTTTATTATTATTATTATTATTATTATTATTCTGCATCTCACTTTGGTGAGTGGCGTTTAGGGTCTTAAAAGCTAGTAAGTGGACATCTAAGATGCATTAAGTGGTCTCAACCCACTTGGAGCAAAGTAGAATGAAGAACACCAAAGACACAAGGAAAATATTAGCCCAAGAGACAAAAAGGGACACATAAACCAGAGACTCCTTCAGCCTGAGAGCAGAACTAGATGGTGCCCTGATGGGGAACACAACAGAGAGTTCCTGACAAAGCAGGAGAAAAGTGTGGTACAGAACTCAAATTCACATAAAAAGACCAGACTTAATGGTCTGACTGAGACTGGAGGGACCTCCAAAGCCTTGGCTCCCAGATGCTCTGTTAACCCAGATCTGAAACCATTTCCCAACCCCACTCTTCAAAGATTAAACTGGACTCTAAACCGTAAAATAATACTCATGAAGAATGTGCTTCTTAGTTCAAGCATATACACGAGACCACGTGGGCAGCTCCTGTCCAGAGGCAGGATGAGAAGGCAGGAAAGGACAGGAACTGGTTAAATGGACACAAAAAACCAGAGTGGAAAGGGAGAGTGTGCTATCACATCATAGGGATTGCAACAAATGTCAGGTAACAATATGTGTATAAATTTTTGTATGAGAAATTAACTTGAGCTATGAACTTTCACTTAAAGCACAATAAAAACAAAATAAATATTATAAACAATTGTAAAGATTATAAAGATGAAAAAAAAACACACTTTTTAAATTATTTATCCAATATCCCAAAACCAGTTATTCTAGTCCAGGTGATAATTTTTCTATGTCTAAAATGTACAGACAGTGTTTGGACATGAATTTTTTTATTCATAGTTTATCATGCATACAAAGATATTCACAGATGAGCACTAATATAATTGTAAAGATATTTTTAATAATCTTTAAAATAATCATTCTTTTTTTATTATATGACTGCTTCAAAAAAATTTTTTTTTCTCTTAAGCTGTAATCTAAGTAAGAAATAATTTATACTAATTTTAGTGACATTAAACCTCATTGATGCTAAAAAAAATTAGCTATTTCAGGTGTTTTTATTTATACAATCCTTTTTTTTTATTTCTCACTTTAGCTCCAGGAATGGAATGAGAGATTGTCTCTTACTAAAAGAATTTTAGAGGAGACAAAAAACAAAAAGTTAGTTGTTCAACAAACAGACATTCTTTCTTCTTAGTGTTGTTAAAACTGGAACAGATGAGCCCCTCCCTGGGGCTCTTCTTCAGAAGTTACCACAATTACAAAATTATTTCAGAACATGCCTGCCCTTTTTTCTTTCAGTATCCCTTGTTTAGTGCTGACACAGCACCTCTCCAGTGACAATACCGCTGTAGGCTCCAGGGAAGCCCTTTTTTATAGGTTTTGCCCCATGTTCTCAAAAAAGGGCCATCTACACCCTAAATTCTTGGAGGTGGTTGATTGCACCCCTCCTGAAGTCAGAGCTTTGAACTTTAGCACTGCTTTGCAGAAAGGCTGAACCACTTGGCAAGAAAAAAGAGAATGTAATGGATTTGTGAGGTCCTTCTCTCTGATAACCTAAGTGCAATGAATTCTTGAATAGCAAAGCATTTTTCCAAAGCATAGAACATTCATTTGCTTTGTTTTGTTCATTTTCTCAACTATAATTTTGCAGGTGCTCATGATTTAGTACACTTTTTTGCCATAGTTACACATGGCCACATGGTCATGAAGGAATATTTTTAATATTAAACAATTCATATAACGCCTAAATGTACATAGCTACATGACTAGCCATAACACGCATAAATCCTAATAGTGTTTTTACATCGACACATTGAACATTAAAGTTGTGAATGTTTTTATTCCTATAAAATATAATCAGATGTAGTTAAATTTTTAACTAAAATCCTGAATTCAATTGTTGATTAATTTTTGATATTTACTAATCATAGTGTAGAGTAGATTCTATGTTTTAACTTATTAGATGTTTTTTAACATTTCAGACAAAAAGTTTTTTGAAAATATGTATGAAAAATAATACAATTATTTACATTAATTTGCATATCCTTGAAAATATATTCAAATTTTATTCACTTTCAATATGATTATAGTTTGTTTTTTTATTCAGTGGATATTTGAACCAAGTTTAGGAGGAAATTGAGATACATTTAGAAAATATAAATAGAACAAGGAAAGTAAAAGCTAAAAAAATAGGAAAAAACCCACAAAAAAAGTTCTATTTACATTTCTAAAAATGCAAACAAAAAAAGTTCATAGAACTGCAACAAATACGACCCTAACAAAGTTCTCAAACAGAACATTACAAATTCTTCATTTATTATTTCATAATAATTTTAATACCATAAAAATGGGCAAGAAAGCTGTCCTCATGAAATCTCTAACGAAGACATCAGATTACATCTGTATTGGACATACAAGTTGCCTCAAAGGCAATTCTAAAAACCGAAACAGCCATAAGACTACTAAGATGAGAACTGCTACCTGTAGCAGTAATCCCTCCATAGGTGCTATGTCATTCTGGTCTGACTGAACCTTATATCAGAGAAACTTACACAGTGCTGGCAAGAGTGAAAGCTGTGCATTTCTCACAGAAAGCAGCTTACTTTCATTTACAGATAACATTGACCAAGTCGACCAACCAGAAATCAAAGACCAAAGTAACCATTCAGAAATAAAAGCCCAAAGTAACCATACAGAATCCCTAGCCTGTTTATCCTTTCTCTTCCAAAACCTCAGACTTCCTTAAGTCAGGAGTCATTGCATTGGATCCCACTTCTATTGGCATTAATTTGTGTTATCATACCAGTCCAGGGAAATCATAGCTTGCCTTCCCTGGTCAGTATAGTCCCCAGATGCTCCACACGGGCCTTTTCTCACTCAGGGCTAGGTCAGGAGGTGTTGTCCATCAGCTAGTGAGCCCACACAACTCAACCCCAGTTCAAACCAACTGGCACCAACTTTGGGATTTTCCTCTACCCTCTCAGGGTACCAGCCACAAGCTAGAAAGTCCACATAACTCCCTTACTTCAGTACAGCTGGCCCCACTACCCCCTTAAAAAAAAAAAAAAAAAACTTAGGCTAGAAAATTTGTTGCAATGACTAAGGAACTTCTGGAAAAGGGCTAACTTTACCTGAGCAAAGACAAGATTCAAACACAAAAAGGGCGATAGGTCTGGAAAGGATCACCACATGGAACTTCACGTCCCCAGAAATGTGAGGTGCTCCCCCATTCCATCATCAATCCCATAGTTCCAAGGAAGCTCCAAGATTCAGTGTCCTTTATAATGGTCATGGGGCCTCAATGCATAGTCATGATTGGGGCCTCAATGAATATGCATGGTTGATTACCTCATGCCCCCCTCCCTTCCTGAAGTTATTTGCCAAGTGTGGTCTTTGGGGTTCTCAGTACATTTACACACGTTCGTGTTGCCTGAATATTTTATATAATAAAGGCACTTCAATTACTAGCAAATTCCAAAGGTTAATTTCATAAAACTAGAGACAAAGGCCAAACCAAGTTCTTCGTCCCACAAAATCTCTCAAACTTCTTATATATATATGTTTTTTTTTTTTCCTTAAAGGGATTTAGTGACTGATTAAAACAATGAAAGTGAGAAAGAGGATTTTTCCTTTCATATGCATAACTCCCCCCACATCTGTCAGTTTGTCATACTGTGCAGCTTGTGTGTTGCTGTGATGCTAAAAGCTATGCCACCAGTATTCAGATACCAGCAGGGTCACCCATGGAGGACAGGTTGCAGCTGAGCTTCCAGACTAAGACAGACTAGGAAGAAGGACCTGGCAGTCTACTTCTGAAAAGCATTAGCTAGTGAAAGCCTTATGAATAGCAGCAGAACATTGTCTGATACACTGCTGGAAGATGAGCCTCCCCCGTTGGAAGGCACTCCAAAGATGACTGGGGAAGAGCTGCCTCCTCAAAGTAGAGTCAACCGTAATGACTTGGATGGAGTAAAGCTTTCGGGACCTTCATTTGCTGATGTGGCACTACTCAAAATGAGAAGAAATAGCTGCAAACATCCATTAATAATTGGAACCTGGAATGTATGAAGTATGAATCTAGGAAAATTGGAAATCATCAAAAATGAAATGGAAGGCATATACATCAATATCCTAGGCCTTAGTGAGCTGAAATGCACTGGTATTGGCCATTTTGAATCAGACAATCATATAGTCTACTGTGCTGGGAATGACAACTCGAAGAGGAATGGTTTTGCATTCATCGCCAAAAAGAACATTTCAAGATCTATCCTAAAGTCCAACACTGTCAGTGATAGGATAATATCCATACACCTACAAGGGAGACCAGTTAATACGACTATTATTCAAATTTAGGCACCAACTACTAGGGCCAAAGATGAAGAAATAGAAGATCTTTATCAGCTGCTGCAGTCTGAAACCGATCGAACATGCAATCAAGATGCATTGATAATTACTGGTAATTGGAATGCGAAAGTTGGAAACAAAGAAGTATCAGTAGTTGGAAAGTATGGCCTTGGTGATAGAAACAATGCCGGAGATCGAATGATAGAATTTTGCAAGACCCACGACTTCATTGCAAATACCTTCTTTCACCAACATAAACGGCAACTATACACATTTTTTTTTTTTTTTATACACATGGACCTCACCACATGGAACAAACAGAAATCAAATTGACTACATCTATGGAAAGAGACGATGGAAAAGCTCAATATCATCACTCAGAACAAAGTCAGGGGCCGACTGTGGAACAGACTCTTCAAAGTGTTGAAGAGCAAAGATGTCCCCCTGAAGACTAAGGTGCACCTGACCCAAGCCGTGGTATTTTCAATCACATCATATGCATGTGAAAGCTGGACAATGAATAAGGAAGACCGAAGAAGAGTTGAAGCCTTTGAATTGCAGTGTTGGCGAAGAATATTGAATATACCATGGACTGCCAAAAGAATGAACAAATCTGTCTTAGAAGGAGTGCTCCCAGAATGCTCCTTAGAGGCAAGGATGGCGAGACTGTGTCTTACATACTTTGGACATGTCAGGAGGGATGAGTCCCTGGAGAAGGACATCATGCTTGGCAGAGTACAGGGTCAGCGGAAAAGAGGTAGACCCTCAACAAGGTGGATTGACACAGTGGCTGCAACAATGAGCTCAAGCATAACAATGATTGTAAGGATAGAGCAGGAATGAGCAGTGTTTCCTTCTGTTGTGCATAGGGTCTCTATGAGTCGGAACCAACTCGATGGCACCTAACAACAACAACACAACAATGTATAACTCAGAAGTAGTAAATTCTATTTCAGTCTCTCCATTAAAAGATAAAGTGTAATACATTCATTAAATTGGCAAATTTGTCAAGAAAAATGGACAATGATGCATTTCTATGTTCATTGTGCATAATTACAGATCATTTACACAAAAAAGAATTAAAATTTGAACACCTTTGCAGCCCCCTTACCTCCACTAATATTAAAAAAAATATATATTAGTTATGGATTATTTCAGTGGAAGGGAAGAGTTGGAAAGAAATGGGAAATAATATGATTGGATAAATTTCAGTTGAAAAGCAGTTATTGAAAAACCTTATTACGTGCAGAAAACAACATGAAACAAAAAACCAGGACCAAAAAAATTAGCCATACCAAAATTCTCTGGCATAGTCTTGGCTATAACAGCCATGTCCTTTATCGCTCTTGTTCTTGAGTTGCTTTTATGACTAGGCTGTGTGCAGTGAAAATTATTTAACTAATTAGCCTCACTCATACCCATGTTTGGAGCCCAGGTAGGTAGTGAAGTAGTTAAGAGCTCAGACTGCCAACGAGAAGGTCAGCAGTACAAATTCGCCAGCAGCTCCTTAGAAACTCTACGGGGCAGTTCTACTCTGCCCTATTGGGTTGCTATAAGCCAGAAACTACTTGATGATAATTTTTTTTTTTCCTTTGTTTACACCCATGTTCTCTTTCTGGGTTATAATCAAGTGACGTTGGCAGCTCTGTAATTACCCCTTTAGTGAGCGAATAGATATATAATCCCAGGATTGTAAAAAATAAAAGACTTAGGTTTAATTTGTGATATTCAGAAATTAATAGTTTTTTGTCATTGTTGGATTTTATGTGCGTTCAGTTTGTTTTATAAAATGTTTGACATTGGAGCTACTAAGTTTATAAATCTGAGTTAATATATGCACTTTTATGGACTTAGATTTTAGTTTGTAAAAGAATAACTCTTTACTCAGGGGGTTGAAATGTTTGATAAAATTAGCTATATTAAATTTTAATTTTAGTTTTAAAGGCTTAAAGTAATTTGATAAATTAAATATGTAGATGGGTTAGATAATAAAATTTTATGTTAGGTTTATCTATTAATTGAATAATAATCATCAATCATATTAAAAAAGTGATTAAATTTTTATATACAAATTACTTAAATACATGGCTAATATACAGAAGTTACATGTTGTACTTAAGGGGATTAAGAAATAGAATTTTCAAATTCCATTTATTCTATTAGGCTAACCAAATACAAAAATAGTCAACTACTAGCCTGTATAAGACTATGCATCATTTTTGTTACGTGAAAAGAACAACAGAATGTGAGGAAACTATATATGGTTATAAATTTTCAACATACAGAATTGATTAAAAGAAGAGTAAACGCTGCTTCAGACGTTAATACTCTACTGTTCATAGATAGTAATTTATGTAATCACTGTGTCAGGACAGAAGTTAGCATATGAGACACACCAGATATTTTGCCTATCCGTTAAAGAACATCTGTGTTTCCTCAAGCATAGGCTTTTTGTTCATTTGTTCCTTCTCCCTAAGTTGGGTAATTTCTTTGAGTTTTGTGTTGGATATTGGGGGCATTGGATAGAGGGAAACAGAAATGGAAAAAAAATAAAACGGAAGATGAGAATAACATATGGGTGATGCTATAGGTACACTTTTGATGTCTTCTGAGGCAGATCTGTACAGAAGCATCTGAGGGATGAGATAAAGTCAGTTAAAAAAGAGTATTAAAAGTTTTTTGCTATGTCCCTTTTAGAATAATTGACAAGAAAGTAAACAACAACAAAAGAGCTAAATTAAGATTACCTTTGTGTTGCTGGACTGCTTTTTGTACTACGCAGTTACTGTAAGCCTGGATCATGTGGTCACTCACAATTTCAATAGATTGTAACACCTTTGTAGAGGATGGGTGAGAACATTAATCTGATTATTTGATTTAGGGAGCCTAGCCAGGACAGAAGGAAGACAATAGCATAAGGCTAACTTTGCTAGCTAAGTTGCATGTCCCCCATTCAACTCTCAAAAATGCCTGAGACTTATGAGCTCTGTCATTCTCTGTGCCCACACCCTGAGAAATAAAATATACCAATTTCCGTCTCTACATAAGAATATTGGTCTGTCTATATGTAAGAATATTGGCCACAGGGCTACTATGAATCAGAATTGAAACGGAGGCAACAGATTTATTGATATGCTAGGCTAGACTACTTTAGGTGTACTCAATTTTCTTGTCTTTTCCTCTTTAACTTTTACATAAAAAATAGAGTTAAAATGCTTACTATTCAATTCAAAAGTAGACATGTATGAATAAGACTATTACAGAAATAAAACCCATAGATATTTCTAGACAGTTTTTTATGAAGACATAGCTAGTAGTTCACATAAGGCTATGCATCACTTTTGTTATATGAGAACAACAATGTGATGTGAGGAAGCTGTGTATGTATTATCTATTTAGACATCAAAAGCTGAAACACACCTAGACACACATTCACAATTACATGAAATACTTTTATTTAAACATGGAAATTAGAAAGCAGATTTATTTTCATTTTTTATGATTCCTACCAACAGGATTGTATTTGATATTAACAATCATCTGTATTCTGGCATATTTGTGCTGCTAATTTCATGCTGATAATCAGACTTATTACGCCTCTAATAAGTCCAAATTGATACAATTGACATATAATATCTAAATAATTTAAATGTGACATGCTTTCTGTCTGTTTCCTTTAAAATGGAAGTTTCTTGCCCCTGTTATTCTATGATCGCTCATTAGAAAAGATACTTAGTTCTGGAAACCCCCACAAAATCAAGATATATATGTAGACAGCTAAAATTGAGAAAGAGCTTAGGTCATTTGTTATTATTCAAAAGCCCAAGTGTGTATGCTCAAATTCTGTTTGTTTTTAAGTAGCCCTTGGGTGGCACAAAAGGTTGTGTACTCAGATACTAAACAGAATCCACCCAGAAGTGCCTTGGAAAAGGACTTGGAGATATACTTCTGAAGGTAACAACCTTTAAATACCTATGGAGCACAGTTCTACTCTGAAACACATGGGTTTGCCATGAGTAGAAATCATTCAAAGGCAACTGGTTATATTATTTTAAAAAATTACCAACTAAAACAGAGAAGGTATAATATTTGTTTGTTGTAATTATGAGAAATAAAAAGTCTGAAAAGAAAGATGCAAAAATGAGTAATTCAAAAGATGAAAATTTCACATCATGAAATATGTCTGGGTAATCAAACAGATGCCATATGTATAAATTAGAACAAAAGAAGTAACTGTAAGCAAATCCACAAATATATATACATAAAGAGTGTGTGTGTGCACACATGCATGTATATAGGCTACATACCTACAACAAGAATGCATAAAATATAGTGGCCAACCACGCACATACACTCACGCACACACACGCACGTGTGGGGAAATGTGCATACATACCATATAACAGTTTGCTTTAGGGCTGTGTGACAGGTTAGAGAGTTCAGGAACTGAAGATCTTTCCATCTGATTGCTCTTCATCTCTGGGGTTTATCTTTGTCCAAATGATGAAAGATGACTCACCATTACTCTAGTATTTCATCATGCAAATTGGGGAAAGAAGAAAGGTATATTTCATTCTTTTAAAAATCTTGGCCCTTAGCTAGCACTACTGTAACACATATACCACAAGTGGGTGACCTTAAAGAACAAAAATTTATTTTCTCACATTACAAGATGCCAAAAGCCCAAATGAGGGTCATGGCCATATCAATTTCTTCCTTGTCAGTGGCCCAGAACATTCTTTGGTTACTTGGCTTTTAGACAATACTCACATGGATCCTATCTTTCTCTTTTTTTGTGTGTGCCCCATGTGTCTAATCTAGAGCCCTAGCAAAGCAGTGGTTAAGAGTTTAGCTGCTAACCAAAAAATCGGCAGTTCAAGTCTACCAGCTACTCCTTGGAAACTCTATGGGGCAGTTCTACTCTGTCCTGTAGGGTCCCTGTGAGTCAAAATACACTCAATGGCAACAGGTTTTTGGTTTTGTATCTAATCTACTTCTTTTTTATAGCTCAGAAGTGATTAAGTCTAGGATATAATCTTCACCGATATGGCTTCATTAACTCAACAAGGAAAACTAGATTTTCATAAGATTATATCCACAGGTATAGGCAGTAGGATTCCAACACATATTTTGAAGGTCATAATTTAATGTATAGCAATACCAATTTACAAACATCACTTGTGCTTATAACCCATTTGCCAAAACCTAGTCCTATGGCCATATCTAGCTTCAACAGTGGCTAGGAAAAAAAAAAAAAAAAATTAGCTGATCAGCCACGTGCTCTGCAAATATTTAATTGCAATAGAAAAAAAGAAAAGTAGTAAACGATTCCAGGAGGAAAACTAGCAGCCTATTTCCCTATAAAATTGACCTCCTTCCATGTTTTTGCTTAGTTACTTTGTTAAATGGACATTATTTTCAGGTAAGCAGTTAAAAATATGAAATCAGGAATCATGAAAAAGTCCTACATTTTACTCTAGTAATTCTCATTCTGTGTATCTATCATAAAGAAAAAAAGGAAAATGTGGAAAGGATCCATAATATCTTTAATGAAAAATTGTAAGCATTCACACATGCAACAATAGGGAGTGTCGATGTGTCACCAGATACATAAATGGAAGACAGTATGCTGAAATAGTTGGAGCCCTGATGGTGGAGTGGTTAAGAGTTTGGCTGCTAACCAAAAAGTCAGCTGTTCAAATCCACCAGGTGCTCTTTGGAAACCCTATGGGGCAGTTCTACTCTGTTCTACAGGGTCGCTTTGAGCAGGACTTGATGGCAGCGAGTTTGGTTTGCTTTTTACACTAACATAGAAAATCGTGAGAATTTTAGATTATATGGACCTACAATAGAACTCTGGCTTATTCAATATGTGACTTCAAGTCAATTCTGTATTCTTCCCACTCCTCAGTTTTCTCAGTTTTGAAAAGGGAATATAGTCGTTTCGGTGTGAGGATGAATAATGTTAATGAATGTCAAGAATCTAATGAACCATGTATACACAATACACTTTCAATTTAAATCAATAGTTCATAAAAAAAGCTAATCATGATATAAGATTTAGAGAAAAATATACAGAACTGAGAGTTAAGTTTGAGTTAACTATCTAAAGTATATATTAAAAATGCAAATTATATTGCTTCTAGATCTTTGATTCTAAGAAATATACAAAAAAATGGTATCAGTTTTAGATTATTGGTTTCAGATAGTGAGATTGTGGGTAATTAATTTGCTTTTCCTCATTTTCTAAATTTGTCAAATAATTTGACAATTAAAACAAACTTGAACAAGAAAAAATCTAATTTCTTATAAAATTAGCTGAGAAGAACAAATGTTTCCTTTCACTAAATGTTTATACTTTTCTAATGTATTATATAACCTATTGCTGTCCAGTCGATTCTGATTCATAATAACCCTAGAGGACAGAGTAGAACTGCCCCATAGGGTTTCCAAAGAGTGCCTGGTGGATTTGAACTGCCAATTTTTTTTGATGAGCAGTCGATGTCTTAATCACTGCACTACTAGGGATCTTTTCTAATACATACTTGCTCCAATTTTCTTCCATTAATTTGATATTTGTCATTGCTGATTTTCCTATTTTGAAATAATTTCTCAAAACAAAATATTTTGATCATAGTTTTTTTTTTTTTTCCCTTAAATTTATCAAACCAAAAAACCCATTGTCATCAAGTTGGTTTCATAAAAAGTATTATCCATAAAGGATACAGCATTGGAAACCCTTTGGGGCAGTTCTACTCTGTCTTATAGGGTCACTGTAGGTTGGAATCAACTTCATGGCAATGAGTTTTTGGGGAGGAGCTGTGGTGGCGCAGTGGTTGAGAGTTCAGCTGCTAACCAAAAGATCGGCAGTTCGAATCCACCAGCCGCTGCTTCAAAACACTTTGAGGCAGTTCTACTCCATCTTATAGAGTCGCTGTGAATCAGAATTGACCCAGTGGCAAGGCTTTGGCTTGGCTCACTCTTTATGAAAGCAGACTACCACATCTTTCTCCTATGGAGTGGCTAGTAGATTCAGACCACCAACGTATTGTAGCTTGTAACCACTGTGCAACTAGGGTTCCTTTTTTAAAACACAATCCATTGTCCTTCCATCAATTCTGACTCATAGCAACCTGACATGACAGGGTAGAACTGCCCCATAGGATTTCCAAGGAGCAGGTGGTGGATTCAAACTGCCGATATTTTGGTTAGCAGCTTTAGGTCTTAAGCACTGCACCACCACTGTTCCTTTTAAAACATAGAGATATAAAATTTGATATACCTTAAAAAAAAAAAAGATGTTTTAAACAAATTACAATATTAGCTGCTATTTTCTGTATATGCTACTATTCTATATGCATTCTGCATGCTCTTTAATCATGCATTGTTTCATAATTTTGACAATAAATACTTTTTTAAGTAAGCAAAGAAGAAAAAGCTTTGTTTTTATAAAAGGGATTATCACTATCAATAGATTAGTGTTTTTCCATTTCTAGTAGAGTTTAGGCTGATGACTTCTTCCAAAATGACTAAAGTTTATAATGAAAACAGTAAAACTTCATATTCTAGAAATAAAGTTCGAATACTGGTAATTTTCATAAAGCAGTTTGTAAAGAAAGTGTAGTTTGTTTTTATTTTGTTTGTGTGGAAAACAGGATTGATAGAGAAAAACAAAAACTCCCCAGATTCTAGGAATCATACTTACTCTCTTATTTTATTAGCAAAAAGGCTTGATGTGGGAAGGAGGCATAGGCATATAAAATATCCATAGCTATTGAACTGGAGTATTCTTTTCTAATCAAACTTTAATTTTTAGAACAATCTATATATATATATGCTCTAATCAGGTATCAAAAATGCATGATTCTCATAAAATGCACTAAAACAATGATTTCCCTAAAGTTGTAGTCCGTATGGAAGAGTCATCCTTTCACTCAATTACTATAATCCTAAAGCTCTTTTGAGTCTTAATTGACTGAATTCTTAATATGCTGAAACCTGAAATTTCTAAGCATCCTTCGCATGGTTGCTTCTGATTTTTTCATTAGTGTCAATATGAAATGCTTCCCATCAGACCCCATGAGACTTTATCAGTACTAATCTACTATTTCTTCCCTGATGCCTGCAGACTACTGAAAGCTCCTAATTTGCAATAATTAATCTCCTGAGAACAGCAACCACATCATTCTGTGCTCAGTTTTGCAATCTCATAGACAGGTTATTTTTGGTCTATATTTCATGAACCAGTTAAATTATGCAGTAATAAACACTGAGAGTCTTTGTAGCAAAAGCCAAAATTATATGGACAGTACGTGACATGTGGAAAGGCAATTTGCTGTGGAGATCAGACTCAAAGCTTTAGAGTCAAAAGCAGACAGCCTGGTTTTGAACATGACTCTACTTAGTAGCTTATGTGATGTTAAGAAGTTGTATAATTTTTCTTGCCTCTGTTTCCATATCTGTTACAACCACACAAGGTTGTGAGGATAGGATTTAATATCTATGAGGTGTTTACAATACCACCTGAAACACAAATATAGAAATCTCTAGATAATAAGGCTAACAAATTATAAAATTTAATTTAGAAACTGTAGATATGAATAACATTTCTATAGAGGAGAAAAGAGGGACATCAATAGAAGAAATAAGTAAATAATTTCCCAATATAGGGAGGGCATTTTTGAAAAGGAATGGAGATCCAAAGTGGGATGGCAGGGTCAAGGACAAAGACAAAAAAAAAGAAAAACTGTTTCATATTCACAGACTTAAGGAAAGCATAGATTACACAGTGCATTTTAACATGAAAATTGAGGTGCTTCATATTTTCAGCAAAGTTGCCCTTTCCTCCAATTAGAACAAATTTTAAAATTGGTATTATTGGCCTGTAAATACCAAATGATAATATGCCTACATATGTGTGTATGTGTTCTTGTTGTTGTTAGGTGCCGTCAAGTTGGTTCCGAATCATAGCAACCTTATGCACAACAGAACGAAACACTACCCGGTCCTGAGCCATCCTTACAGTTGTTGTTATGCTTGAGCTCATTGTTGCAGCCACTGTGTCAATCCCCCTCATCGAGGGTCTTCCTCTTTTCCGCTGACCCTGTACTCTGCTAAGCATGCTGTCCTTCTCCAGGGACTGATCCCTCCTGACAGCATGTCCAAAGTATGTCAGATGCAGTCTCACCATCCTTGCTTCCAGGGAGCATTCTGGTAGTACTTCTTCCAAGTCTGATTTGTTCAATCTTTCGGTAGTCCAAGGTATATTCAATATTCTTCGCCAACACCACAATTCAAAGGCATCAATTATTCTTCGGTCTTCCATATTCATTGTCCAGCTTTCACATGCATATGATGCGATTGAAAATACCATGGTTTGGGTCAGGTGCACCTTAGTCTTCAAGGTGACATCTTTGCTCTTCAGCACTTTAATGAGGTCCTTTGCAGCAGATTTACCCAATGCAATGCATCTTTTGATTTCTTGACTGCTGCTTCCATGGCTGTTGATTGTGGATCCAAGTAAAATGAAATCCTTGACAACTTCAATTTTTTCTCCGTTTATCATGATGTTGCTCACTGGTCCAGTTTTGAGGATTTATATACATATATTTTTATATATATAATGTTTATAAAAGTATATGGAGTCCCTAGGTGATGCTATGATTAATTTACTCAGCTGCTAACAAAAGGTTGGCAGTTGGAGCCCACCCAGAGTCTTTTTGGTAGAAAGGCCTATTGACCTACTTCAGAAATATCACCCACTGAAAACCATATGAAGTACAGTTCTACTCTGACACACGCGGGATCACCGTACTCAGAAATGACTTGACAGCAATTGGTATGCTCCACTTACATGCTCAGAATTCCATAGTTAAAAAGGTAAGATCTTTGTGCTCAAAGAACCTATAATTTAGTGAAGGGATATCAGATCGTTAACAAGAAAATGGCCAGGGGAAGAAATGTCATTCAAATAGTTAATTATGTTTACATATTCAAATTGTGACTAATGAATAATTGAGTAAAATCACTAATTCAACAAAAATTGGTATTGAGTGCCTATAATTTGCCAGACACTAAATACTGGAACAACTACAATAACCAAAACAAAGAAACTTCCCTAAGGGAACACTCAGTCTAGATTAGTGATATAGAAAATAAAACATGGAAACAAAATGTAAATTTGCAAACACATCGTGTCTTTGATGGTTTTAAGAGCCTTTAATATAATGAAGGAAAAAAAGAGGAGAATGGGTGTTCAGTGTTTTACAGGGTGATCAGGGAAAATCTTTCTAAAAAGATGATAAAGGATCAGAAATCTGAAGAAATTGAAAAATAAATGGATCAGGAATATTCCAATAAATTGGAACAGTAATTACAGAGACCTTTTTTAGAAGGGGAATGTTGAATATGTTGAGAAAATCTGAATGGCTGCAGGCGGGAGGTGGGCAACAAGTTACAGAAGAGCAATAAAAGATGAGATCAGAGATGTAGATGGCACCTAGATCATGAAAGACCATGCTGTTATACTTGGTTTGTCTTGTTGTTAGGTGCCGTCGAGTCGTCGAGGTACCCTATGCACAACAGAATGAAACACCACTCAGTCCTGCACCATCCTTACAATCATTGTTATGCTTGAGCTCATTGTTGCAGCCACTGTGTCAATCCAACTCCTTGAGGGTCTTCCTCTTTTCCGCTGACCTCGTACTCTGCCAAGCATGATGTCCTTCTCCAGGGACTCATCCCTCCTGAAAACGTCCAAAGTATGTAAGACACAGTCTCACCATCCTCACTTCTAAGGAGCATTCTGGTTGTACTTCTTCTAAGACAGATTTGTTTGTTCTTTTGGCAGTCCACGGTTGTATTCAATATTCTTCCCCAACACCACAATTTGAAGGAATCAACTCTTCTTTGGTATTCCTTATTCATTGTCCAGCTTTCACTTGCATATGATGTGATTGAAAATACCATGGCTTTGGGTCAGGCGAATCTTAGTCTTCAGGGTGACGTCTTTGCTCTTCAACACTTTGAAGAGTTCTTTTGCAGCGGATTTACCCAATGCAATGAGTCTTTTGATTTCTTCACTGCTGCTTCCATGGCTGTTGATTGTGGATCCAAGTAAAATGAAATCCTTGACAACTTCAATCTTTTCTCCGTTTATCATGATGTTGTTCATTGGTCTAGTTGTGAGGATTTTTGTTTTCTTTGTGTTGAAGTGTAATCCATCCTGAAGGCTGTGGTCTTTGATCTTCATTGGTAAATGCTTCAAGTCCTCTTCACTTTCAGCAAGCAAGGTTGTGTCATCTGCATAATGCAGGTTGTTAATGAGTCACCCTCCAATCCTGATGCCCGTTCTTCTTCATATAGTCCAGTTACTCGGATTAATTGTTCAGCATGCACATTAAATAGGTATGGTGAAAGAACACAACCCTGATGCACACCTTTCCCGACTTTAAACCAATCAGTATCCCTTTGTTCTGTCCAAACAACTGCCTCTTGATCTATGTAAAGGTTCCTCACAAGCACAATTAAGTGTTCTGGAATTCCCATTCTTTGCGTGTTATCCATAGTTTGTTATGATCCACACCGTCGAATGCCTTTGCATAGTCAATAAAACATAGGCAAACATCCTTCTGGTACTCTCTGCTTTCAGCCAGGATCCATCTGACATCAGCAATGATATCC
Organism: Loxodonta africana; assembly: GCF_030014295.1. NCBI lineage: Eukaryota > Metazoa > Chordata > Mammalia > Proboscidea > Elephantidae > Loxodonta > Loxodonta africana. Next base: position 124,738,853 of record NC_087346.1, read on the forward strand.
CTGGTTCCATGTCCTCTTCTGAAACCGGTCTGAATTTCTGACAGTTCCCTGTCGATATACTGCTGCAGCCATTTTTGAATGAGCTTCAGCAAAATTTTGCTTGTGTGTGATATTAATGATATTATTCTATAATTTCCACATTCAGTTGGATCACCTTTCTTGGGAATAGGCATAAATATGAATCTCTTCCAATCAGTCGTCCAGGAAGCTGTCTTCCATATTTCTTGGCATAGACGAGTGAGCACCTCCAGCGCTGCATCTGTTTGTTGAAACATCTCAATTGATATTCCATCAATTCCTGGAGCCTTGTTTTTCACCAATGCCTTCAGAGCAGCTTGGACTTCTTCCTTCAGTACCATTGGTTCCTGATCATATGCCACCTCTTGAAATGGTTGAATAGCAACTAATTCTTTTTGGTATAATGACTCTGTGTATTCCTTCCATCTTCTTTTGATGCTTCCTGCATCATTTAATATTTTCCCTATGGAATCCTTCACTATTGCAACTCGAGGCTTGATTTTTTTCTTCAGTTCTTTCAGCTTGAGAAACACCGAGCATGTTCTTTCCTTTTGGTTTTCCATCTCCAGCTTTTTGCATATGTCATTATAATACTTTATTTTGTCTTCTCAAAAGGCCCTTTGAAATCTTCTGTTCAGTTCTTTTACTTCATCAATTCTTCCTTTTGCTTTAGCTGCTTGAAGCTCAAAAGCAAGTTTCTGAGTTTCCTCTGACGTCCGCCTTGGTCTTTTCTTTTTTTTCCTGTCTTTTCAGTAACCTTTTGCTTTCTTCATGGATGATGTCCTTGATGTCATTCCACAACTCGTCTGGTCTTTGGTCACTAGTGTTCCATGCATCAAATCTATTCTTGAGATGGTCTCTAAATTCAGGTGGGATATATTCAAGGTCATATTTTGGCTCTCGTGGACTTGCTCTGATTTTCTTCAGTTTCAGCTTGAACTTGCATATGAGCAATTGATGGTCTGTTCCACAGTCGGCTCCTGACCTTGTTCTGACTGATGATATTGAGCTTTTCCATTGTCTCTTTCCATAGATGTAGTCAGCTTGATTTCTGTGTGTTGCATCTGGCAAGATCCATGTGTATAGTCACCTTTTATGTTGGTGAAAGAAGGTATTTGCAATGAAGAAGTCGTTGGTCTTGCAAAATTCTATCATTCCTTCTCCGGCATTGTTCCTATCACCAAGGCCATATTTTCCAGCTACTGAACCTTCTTCTTTGTTTCCAGCTTTCACATTCCAATGGCCAGTAATTATCAATGCATCTTGATTGCATGTTCACTCAATTTCAGACTGCAGCAGCTGATAAAAATCTTCTATTTCTTCATCTTTGGCCCTAGTGGTTGGTGCATAAATTTGAATAATAGTCATATTAACTGGTCTTTCTTGTAGGCATATGGATATTATCCTATCACTGACAGCGTTGTACTTCGTGATGGGTCTTGAAACATTCTCTTTGACGATGAATGCAACACCATTCCTCTTTGAGCTGTCATTCCGAGCACAGTAGACTATATGGTTGTCCAGTTCGAAATGGCCAATATCAGTCCATTTCAGTTCACTAATGCCTAGGATATCGATGTATATGTGTTCCATTTCATTTTTGACGATTTCCAATTTTCCTAGATTGATACTTTGCATATTCCAGGTTCCAATTATTAATGGATGTTTGTAGCTGTTTCTTCTCATTTTGAGTCATGCCACATGAGCAAATGAAGGTCCCGAAAACTTTACTCCATCCACGTCATTACGGTCGACTCTACTTTGAGGAGGCAGCTCTTCCCCAGTCATCTTTGGAGTGCCTTCCAACGGGGGAGGCTCATCTTCCAGCAGTGTATCAGACAATGTTCTGCTGCTATTCATAAGGCTTTCACTGGCTAATGCTTTCCAGAAGCAGACTGCCAGGTCCTTCCTAGTCTGTCTTAGCCTGGAAGCTCAGCTGTAACCTGTCCTCCATGGGTGACCCTGCTGGTATCTGAATACTGGTGGCATAGCTTCTAGCATCACAGCAACACACAAGCCCCCACAGTACAACAAACTGACAGATATGTGGGGGTGGTTTGTCTTACTGCTCTCAAATTCACCTTTCACACTTCAGTACATTGATCTGTATAAAATGTAAATTTGACTGTGGCATTTAGCTGCTTAATACTTTTAATGTTTTTTTATTATTATTATTGAATATACTATCCATTATCTACTGAATATACTAATCAAATTTCTGAATATAGCATGCAAAACCTTGATAGACTGACTCAACATAATTTTTATCTAAACCCATCATATCACAATGTATATTGGATGCTCGACAAATATTAAAGGCTATATTATTGCCCCTGGTATGTCTTTGCCCCTCAGTGAATCTTATTTTCAGATTTTTTTTTTTTTTCTTACCTGGAATGGTCTTCCCATCTGTTCTCAAACTTTTTTTCTCCAGGAAAATGTCTGAGAATTTAAATGAGCTAATAATATTAAAATATACAGAATACTCCCCACAGCAGCAGCCAATTATAGTTTCTTTTCTAATGCACACGAAACAGAATAGACCACATATTAGGCCATAAAGCAAACCCTAACAGAATCCAAAGCATCAGATTATTACAAAGCATCTTTTCTGACCACAAAACCATAAAAGTAGAAATAAATAATGGAAAAGCAAAAAAAAAAAAAAAGCATATGGAAAGTGAACAACACCTTGCTCAAAAACTAATGGGTTATAGAAGAAATTAAGGACGGAATAAAGAAAGTCACAGAATCAAATGAGAATGGAAACACATCCTACCAGAACCTTTGGGATACAGCAAAAGCACTGCTCAGAGGTCAATTTATAGCAACAATTATGCACATCCAATAAGAAGAAAGGGCCAAAATCAAAACATTATCCATATAACTCAGACAAATAGAGAGCAGCAAAAGAAGACCACAGTGACCAGAAGAAAACAAATAATAAAAATTAGAGCAGAATTAAGTGAAATAGAGAATAGAAAGTAAATGAAAGATTTAACAAGACCAAAAACTGGTTCATTGAGAAGATCGACAAAGTCAATAAACCATTGGCGAAACTGACTAAAGAAAAACAGGAGAGGAAGCAAATAACCAATTCAAATAAGAAACAAGATGGGAGATATCACAACAGACTCAACTGAAATTAAAAGAATCACAATAAAATACTATGAAAAATTGTACTCTAATTTGAAAAAACTAGAGGAAATGGACAAATTTCTAGAAACAAACTACTTACCTAAACTAACACAAACAGAGGTAGAACAACTAAATAAACCTGTAATAAAAGAAGAAATTGAAAAGGTAAGTTAAAAACTCCCAAGAAAAAAACAGCATGGACACTGTTTCTCTGGAGAATTCTACCAAACTTTCAAAGAAGAATGAACACCACTACTAGTAAAGGTGTTTCAGAGCATAGAAAAGGATGGAATACCCCCAAACTCATTCTGTGAAGCCACTATAACACTGAAACCAAAACCAGGTAAAGAGACCACAAAAGAAAAAGAAAATTATAGCCCACTATCCCTCATGAACATAGATGCAAAAATCCTCAACAAAATTCTAGCCAATAGAATTCAACAGCATATCAAATAATAATAATAATTCACCACAACCAAGTGGGATTCATACAAGGAATACAGGGATGGTTCATCATTAGAAAAACAATCAATGTAATCCATCACATTGATAAAACAAAAGACTAGAACCACATCATCTTATTAATTGACACAGGAAAGGCATTTGACAAAGTTTAAAACGTATTAGTGATAAAAACTCTCAGCAAAATAGGTGTAGAAGGAAATTCCTCAACATAATAAAAAAAAACTTCAACATAATAAAGAGCAATTATATACAGCCAACAGCCAACATCATCCTAAATGGAGAGATTCTGAAAGCACTTCCCTTGAGAATGGGAACCAGATGAGGGTTTATTGCCACTCTTATTCAACATGGTGCTGGAGGTCCTATTCACAGCAATTAGGCTAGAAAAAGAAATAAAGGGCATCCAAATTGGTAAGAAAGAAGTAAAAATATCTCTATTTGCAGATGATATGGTCTTATACACAGAAAACCCAAAAGAATCCACAAGAAAACTACTGGAACTAATAGGAGGGTTCAGTAAATTATCAAGATACAAGACAAATGTAAAAAATCAGCTGGAGTCCTCTACACCAACAAAGAGAACTTCAAAGAGGAAATCACCAAATCAATACCATTTACAATAGCCTACAAAAAGACCTACACAAAGAAAACTACAGGGCATTACTGCAAGGAACCAAAAGGGACATACACAAGTAGAAAAACATACCTTGCTCATGGATAGGAAGACTCAACATTGTGAAAATGTCTATTCTACATAAAGCAATCTATCGATACAGTGCAATCCTGATCTAAATACCGATGAGTTTTTTTTATTGAGATGGAGAAACAAATCACCAACTTCATATGGAAGGGAAAGAGGCCCCAGATAAGTAAAGCATTACTGAAAAAGAAAAACAAAGTGGGAGTCCTCACACTACCTGATTTTAGAACATATTATACTGCCACAGTAGTCAAAACAGCCTGTTAGTGGTTCAACAACAGATACATAGACCAATGGAACAGAATTGAGAATTCAGACATGAATTCATTCACCCATGCACAGATGATATTTGACAAAAGCCCAAAGTCTGTTAAATGAGGAAAACACAGTCTCTTTAACAAATGGTGCTGGCATAACTGCAAAAAAAAAGAAACAAGATCCATACCTCACTCCATGCACAAAAACTAACTCAAAATGGTTCAAAGACCTAAACATAAAATCTAAAACGAAAAAAGATCATTGAAGAAAAATAGGGACAACACTAGGAGCCCTAATGCATGGCATAAACAGTATACAAAACATTACTAACAATACACAAACGTCAGAAGAGAAGCTAGATAACTAAAAAAAAAAAAAAAAACAAAACTAGGAGCTCCTAAAAATCAAATACTTGTGCTCATCCAAAGACTTCACCAAAAGAGTAAGAAAAAGATAACCTACTGACTGGGAAAGAATTTTTGCCTATGACATATCTGAACAGGGTCTAATCTCTAGATCTATAAGATATTGCAAACCCTCAACAACAAAATGACAACCCAAAGGATATGAACTGACAGTTTGCCAACAAAGACATTCAGGCAGCTAACAAATACATGAGGAAATGCTCAGGATCATTACCCATTAGAGAAATGCAAATCAAAACTACAATGAGATACCATCTCACACCAACAAAGCTGGCATTAATCCAAAAAACACAAAATAATCAATGTTGGAGAGGTTGTGGAGAGTCGGGAACAGTTATACACTGCTGGTGGGAATGTAAAATGGTTCAGCCACTTTAGAAATCGATCTGGTGCTTCCTTAAAAAGCTAGAAATAGAAGTACCGTAGTATCCAGCATTCTCAATGCTTAGAATATATCTTAGAGAAACAAGAGCCTTCGCACTAATTGATATATGCACACCCATATTCATTGTAGCATAGTTCACTACAGCAAAAAGATGGAAATAACCTAGATGCCCATCGATATATGAATGGATAAGCACATTATGTTATATTCACACAATGGAATACCAAGCATTGAGAAAGAATAATGATGAATTGGGGAAACATCTAATAACATTAATGAATCTGGAAGGCGTTATGCTGAGTGAAATCAGTCAATCGCAAAAGGGCAAATATTGTATGAGGCCACTATTATAAATGTCAATGAAAGATTTAAACACAAAGGAAAATATTCTTTGATGGTTACAAGGATTGAGAGGAAGGGAGAGGGGTATTAGCTAACTAAATAGTAGACAAGAACTATTTTAGGTAAAGGGAAGGACAACTCACAATACAGGGGAAGTCAGCACAACTGGACTAAACCAAAATCTAAGAAGTTTCCCGAATATAACCACACACTTCGAGGACAGAGTAGCAGGGATGGGGGTCTGGGGATCATGATTTCGGCAGACATCTAGATCAACTGGCATAACAAAATTTTTTAAGAAAATGATCTGGATCCCACTTTGGTGGGTGGTATCTGGTGTCTTAAAAGCTAGCAAGCAGCCATCTAAGATGCATCAATTAGTCCCAACCCACCTGGAGAAAAGGAAAATGAAGAATACCAAAGTGTCAAGGAATATATATGAGCCCAAGAGACAGAAAGGGCCACGTAAACCAGAGACTCCATTTTCCTGAGACAAAAAGAGGCTAAATACTGCCTGGCTACCACCAATGACGGACTGACAGGGAACAAAATAGAAGGTCCTTAAATGATCAGGAGAAAATTGGAGTGCAGAACTCAAATTCTAGCAAAAACATCAGGCTTAATGGTCTGACTGAGACTGGAGGAACCCTGGAAGACATGGTCCCTGGACTCTCTGTTAACCCAGAACTAAAACCATTCCCAAAGCCAACTCTTCAGGCAAAGATGAGATTGGACTATAAGACATAAAATGATACTTGTGAAGCATGTAATTTTTAGTTCAAGTAGACACATGAGACCAAATGGGCAGCTCCTGCTTATAGGCAAGATGAGAAGGCAGAAGGGACAGAAGCTGATTGAATGGACACAGGAAATCTGGGTTCGAAAGGAGGAGTGTGCTGTCATATTATATAGAGAGCAACTAGGGTTACATAACAATGTGTGTATAAATTTTTGTATGAGAAAAAAAATATGCCTCTTGGAACAAAAAAAAAAAGTTATACAAGTGTGTTTTTTTTCATCTTTACATCCATAGTGCACCTATGGTTCACGACGATGCCTTGCATCTACATGGTACCTGGTACAGAGGAGATACTCAATACATCAAAATTATATTCAAAATCATGACTTAACAAAAACTACACATTCTAAAATTATAAAATTAGAAACACTTTATTTAATGAAAGTCTTTGCAACAATAATAGCTAAGAGGTTTCAAATACTTAATATATTTTAATATTGTTTATATTTACGTTTCCAACTTTTTAAATCTGGAAATTAAAAAAAATGAAATGCAAAAGGAAGAACAAAAGATACTTGTTTGTCTGCAGCACAGTAAGAAAGAAATACAAAAATAAGAAAGCAAGCAATACCAAAGCTAAAACTTTAATCAACAAAACTTCTGTCTTTAATCTAACTGCACTACATTTTCAATCAGGAACTTATCTTGGTGCTTCATGAACATACTAAATTAGAAAAGAGATGAATGTATATCTGAAAACAAAATAATGCATCATTTTACTGAGAGAGTTTACACAGCTTCAAAGAGCAGATGTTTTGGTTCTACCAAACTGTAGTTGACAAATTTGCTAGCAGTGGGAGTGGAAAATTAGTTTTCATTTTTAGAAATTATTTGTTACCATTTACAGACCTTTGCTATTTATCACACTGATTAAAACCTGTCATTTGCAGCATTTATAGTCTTCAAGTACATGTCAAATCTGTTTCCAGCCAATTCAAATATTCTGAAAAGGTATTTTAAACCGAACCAGGGTATATATCTTTTCTTTTCTTAGGCAATACATCAGAATGATGCAGTAAGGTACCTTCTAACACAGTACTGAGAATTTCACTGATTAAAATTTGGAAAGATTCTTATCTATCGCTTACAAACTTGGAAAGATCTTTAAAATCAAAGGTAAATATGATGGGAAGAAATACTGTCTTGGAGAGGTGTGATAAAATGGGTGTAATTTCCATAAAAGTAATAATATCTCATACTCACTTATCCCTTAAGAACAAATCATCATTTCATACAAAACAAAATAAACAAATAAAAACAAGATCATTGGCTGAAGTTTGTGAATTGGTAAGTGAATTGTGTTAAGAATTTCTCATTATCACCCTAGAAATATAAGAAAAGAAAAACATAGGAAAGGAAAGGCTCCACTCCCCCTCAATCATTTAGGCTCATAGAATTTGTCGTGAACTGACATGTGCAAAAACATTCATTTTAGATAGAATTTTTTGAAACACATTATCTTCCCCATCTAGTGCTGCTATAAAAGAAATACCACAAGTGAATGACTTTAATAAAGAGAAGTTCATTCTCTTACAGTCAAGTAGATTAGAAGTCCAAATTCAGGGACTAGTTCCAGGGGAAGCCTTTCTCTATTGGCTCTGGAGGTAGGTTCTTGTCGTCAATCTTCGCCTGGACTATGAGCTTCTTTGTTCAGGGACCCTGGGGCCAAAGGACGCCCTTTGCTCCCAGCACTGCTTTTTTGGTGGTATGAGGTTGCCATGTCTTTCTGCTTGCTTCTCTCTTTTATCTCTCAAAACACACTGGCTTAAGACACTATCTGACCTGGCAGATCTCGTCACTGTAACTGCCACTAAGCCATCTCATTACATCATAGTGATAGGATTTACAACACATAGTGAAATCACATCAGATGAAAAAATGGTAGACAATCATACTATACTTGGAATCATGACCTAGCCTAACTGACAGATATTTTTGGGGTACACAATTCAATGCATGGCACACATACTATATTTTCAATGTCTCTTTATTTAATTAACTAAATTATTTATATTTTGAAGAAGGATCTGTAACCAGATACTACTGATAAATCCATAGATAATTACCAGTTGCTTAACAATTTCAACTTACATAGGAGGATCCTTTTCCACTGATTCTTAAGAATATTTTAAAATATACAGTACTATTTTTACGTATTATTTTCTTATGACATTATATTTAACTAGACATAGAACTCACTGATCCTAAGAAATAAGTTATCATTGAAACACATTACATAGCTTGAACTCTGACAATTTTGCAATAAATGTTTAAGTGGGTTCACTAATCAAGCTTGTGTGATGAGTGAATATAAGTTTATATGTGTATGTTTATAAGTGTTTGCTAAATTAGATACAAATGTAAAAAATAATATAAAGTGTATGTCCTTACAGAAACAAAATCTGAAAGATCAAAAATATAAAACAGGGGTGGGGAGGCTATGGCAGTATTGGAGCAGATTCCCGGGATGAATCAAACTGGAGATTTCTGAGATGAGTTAGCCTTATGTTGGGTTTACTGATATTTTTTAGGATCAGCTTTCATAATGGATCATATATTCTTTTTAATTTCCTTTCTTTTTCTTGCCTTAAAAAAAATACCCCTGCTTACTTCAAAATTGTTCTTTCAGGGCCTTAAAGCTTGTGAGCGGACATCTAAAATAATCCATTGGTCCCACCACATCTGGAGCAAGGGAGAATGTAGAAAACCAAAGACACAGGGGTCATGGATTGAATTCTGCCTCCCCAAAATATGTGTCAACATGTTAGGCCATGATTCCCAGCATTGCGTGGTTGTCCTCCATTTTGTGATTGTAAATTTATGTTAAAGAGGATTAGGGTGGAATTGTAATGCCTTTACTAAGGTCACATTCCTGATGTAATGTAAAGGGAATTTCCCTATAGTGTGGCCTGCAGCACCTTTTATCTTACAAGAGATAAAAGGCAAGGGTAGCAAGCAGAGGGGGGACCTCATTTCACCAACAAAGCAGTGCCAGGAGTGGAGTGTGTCATTTGGACCCTAGGTTTCTGTGAAGGAAAGCTCCTATTCCTATTCTGTGAAGGAAAGCTCCTATTCTCTGTCAGCTCTGGAGGAAGGTCCTTGTCATGGACCTTCCTCCAGAGCTGACAGAGAGAAAGCCTTCTCCTGGAGCTGACACCGTGAATTTGCACTTCTAGCCTACTGTGAGAAAATAAATTTCTCTTTGTTAAAGCCATTCACTTGTGGTATTTCTCTTATAGCAGCACTAGATGACTAAGACACAAAGGACTAATGGACCACAGCCTCCACCAGATTGCATCCAGCACAACTAGATTACACCCAGCTACCATCACAGACTGTTCTGACAGGGATCACAAAAGAAGGTCCCGGAAAGAGCTGGAGAAAAATATAGAACAAAATTCTAACTCACAAAAAAAAGACCAGACTTACTGGTCTGACAGAGACTGGAGAAACCCTGAGAGTATGGCCCTCAGACATCCTTTTAACTCAGTACTGAAGACAGTCCTGAGGTTCACCCTTCAGCCGAAGATTAGACAGGCCCATAAGACAAAATGAGACTAAATGAGCACACCAGCCCAGGAGCAAGGATGAGAAGGCAGAGGGAACAGGAAACATGGTAAGGGAGGAACCCCAGGTCAAGAAGGGGAGAATGTTGACATGTCAGGGGGTTGGCCACCAATGTCATAAAATAATATATGTATTACATGTTTGATAAGAAACTAACTTGCTCTGTAAATCTTCATCTAAAGCACAATAAAAAAAAAAGTTCTGTTAATATCTAATGGTTTAAAATAGTTGAAATAATTTTAAAATACACCTTAATTTATTTCGTCAATGAGGCTAATAGGGCTTACCCTGTTCTTGCTTTCACATTGCCTTTCATTATAGGATATACAGTTTTAAAAATATGGGAATATTATGGGAAATACAATTAAAACATCCTTGTATAAACAGGTATTAACATTAGATACTACATACATACATGTAAACATTTAAATATATATATTTAAATCCTAAGTAGAAATATAATGGGTGTCAATATTATAACTAAATCTTTATCTCCATTCAGGAAATGTTATTAAGGACAATATTTTTAAGGTGAAATGATGAATTACTATAAATATTTCCTAATCTATAGAAATATATTTATAGGTCTATGTATATGTCTTGGTGGAAAATGCATTAGCAACCTGTGATATGCACGTGGCACAGCCTTGATTGTCAAAAATGAAGACGACTTGAAACACTTTCTGATAAATGTCAAAAACTATAGAGTTCAGTATGGATTACAGCTCAACATAATGAAAATGAAAATCCTTGCAACTGGACCAATAAACAGCATCATAATAAATGGCAAAAAAAATTGAAGTTGTCAATGATTTCATTTTAGTTGGATCAACTATCAATGCCCATGCAAACAGCAATAAAGAAATCAAATGACATATTGCATTGGGCAAATCTGCTAAAGACCTCTTTAAAATCTTAAAAAGCAAAGATATCACATTGATGGCTATGGAGCGACCGATACCGTTGTATTTTCAATTGCCTCATATGCATGAGAAAGCTGGACAATGAAAAAGGAAAACCGAAGAAGAATTGACATATTTCAGTTATGGTGTTGGCAAAGAATATTGAATATACAATGAACTGCAAGAAGAACGAACAAATCTATCTTGGATGAGGTACAGCCAGAATGCTCCTTAGAAGTGAGGACTTTTTCTCAATTATTTTGTACGTCATCAAGAAGGACCAATCCCTGGGTAAGGATATCATGCATGGTAATGTAGAGGGTCAGTGTAAAAAAGGAAGAACCTCAACAAGACGGATTGACCCAGTGGCTGTAACAATGAGCTCAAGCATACCTACTATTATTATGATGGCAAAATATCAGGCAAAGTTTCCTTCTGTTATATCTGAGGTTGTTACGAGTGGTAACCACCTGGAAGGTGCCTAAGGACAATGTAAGTGTGTATATGTATAAATATGCATATATATATATATATGTAAGTAGTTGGACAAAGTTAGGTTTATAGGACCATTGCAACAAAGGAACAGTACACCATGTAGAACAACTCTGGATCATCTCAGCAAGAGGATGTTTGTTGTTGTTATGTGCCTTTGAGTCAGTTCCAACTCATACAAAAGATTACAGTATTTGGGCTTGTGTTAGGTCATATGGGAAATTATTCAAAGAAGTGTAATTTTACTTTGTATTGGCGACTATCAGAAAGCGGAGACAATTCTGTGATTAAATATAACAATTCAGAAGGTGAGAGGAATGAAACAGGTATAATTGGTAAAGAAGAAACAATCACTCATATCAGCTGAAAGACTGGCTTATTTTAAGGTTTGTATAGTGTTTTTATTTTAGTCTATGCTTACACATGACTATGAAGTGGATTTTTTTCTGTCTTGCTCTGTCAAAATCACAGAGTGGCCTCAAATAGTGTTGATGTTCTGTGAAATTGTTGATTTTTACAGGTGAACACCATTTCCTGGCTGTTAGGCCAAGGCCAGCTCCCAGTTGACACCAGGCAAAGGATGCTTCTGTGTGTCTAGCTACTTCACACTTCCTCTGACTCTGTGTATAGACACAGAGACACAGACATTTTTTGTTTTTTCAAAGCACATGTAAGATAAAGAATACATTTCAGTAGTAATAGGGTCAAGAACTCATTTACAAGTAGAGTGAAACACAAATGCCCTCTCTTGCACCTCTCCAGTATGTTTTTTTTCCCTCATAATCCATGTTCCTACTCATTTTCATACACACATCAAATCAATCTATACCAACGTTTTGTTTTAAAACTTACCAAATGGTGGGTATTTGGGGAAATTATGCTGCAATAACCATCAACATTGATACTGAAAGCCCAGACTCTGAATGCAGCATGCCTAGGTTTCCACCTCACTACTTACTAAACATATAACAATTCTCTGTTTATTATAAACTCTATGCCTCAAATTCCTCACTGGTAATGTGATTACGTCTGTCTTGGAAGAAGTACAACCAGAATGCTCCACAGAAGCAAGGATGGTGAGATGCCGTCTTGCATACCGTGGACATCTTGTCAGGACAGATCAGTTCCTGAAGGATATCATGCTTGGCAAAGTACAGGATCAGTGGAAAAGAGGAAGACACTCAACAAAGTGGATTGACACAGTGGCTGCAACAATGGGCTTAAGCATAGCTACAATTCTAGGAATGATGCAGGACTGGGCAGTGTTTAGTTCTGTTGTGCATACGGTCACTATGACTTGGAACCGACTTGGTGGCACCTAACAACAACAACCCAAATTTTGAGATTGTTATGTGCCTGGGACATCATAAGAACATTATTGCAAGTTGTTTGTTTTGTCCTTTACCTACAGGTTTCAGAACACGTGTGTTTAAAAATTTTCAAGCTATACCTAGACATAGAAATGCAGGGTTACTAGACACTTCAAATTTTGAGAGTTTCATTCAGATTTCTTCTAGAGATACTATACCAACTATTACTTCCACCGACCATATAGAAAAACACCTCCTTTATTACTTCCGAGAAGCCCAGGTGATGCAAACTGTTAAGTGATCAGCTGCCAACAAAATAGCTGGTGATTTTATCCCATCCAGTGGCTCTGAAGGAGAAATGCCAGGGTATCTGGTCCCTTAAAGATTACAGTCTAGATAACCCTGTGGGGAAGTTCTAATCTGCCACATGGAGTCGCTATGAGTCAAAACTGACATGATGGCACAAGACAACAGCCAAGAATATTTATTAAAATACTCTTAATTTGATGTTAATACATGTTTATATTTCAGTTAAATCTATGTTATTTTTTGCCATCATCCCAATTCCCTCTACATTAAAGGAATGGTGAGAAAATACCAAAAATCAACTGGGCTGCCTAAACTAATTAAGATTGGAACTTCTGGAAACATGTAGGCAATATGGCACCTGCCAAAAATCATGTCCACTTCAGAGCTTAATCAGTCTCTACAAGGAAAAGATACAAATTCTCATAAGAGAATTATGTTAGCATTATATTAGGACTTGTCCATCAGGAAGATAACCCACTGCCATCAAATTGATTCTGACTCATGGTGACCCTATAGGACATAATAGAACAGTTCCAATGGCTTTCCAAGGCTGTAAATCTTTACAGAAGTAGACTGCCACATCTTTTTCCCACAGAGTGGCTGCTGGTTCAAACAACCAACCTTTTGGCTAACAGCTGAGCTCTTTAGCCACTGCATCATCAGGGAACCTCATTCAGGAAGATAGTTACGTTCAAATTTATTTATTTTTTTAAAGTACCAATATATTGATGTGGCAACAAGATGGTGGAGTAGCCAGATGCTGCTGGTGAACCCTCTTACAACAAAGACCCGAAAAAAACAAGCAAAACAATTATAGTTATGGCAAGCGAGGAGCCCTGAACATCAAAGGCAAAGTTAGAAAATGGATTGAGCAGCAGGGGGAAGGAGAGAAGGTTCAGAAGCAGAGAGGAATTTCCAGACCTGAATCACCAGAAAATCTCAGGCACCATTCCTGGTAGCAATGTCAGTGCACTGGTGGTAGCATTTGGCTGTAGTTTCCTCAGGGAGAAAATGCCAGCCGCACAGCCTACTCACACCTCCGGAACTGGAGAAGAATAGCACTCAAGGCAAAAGCTAAGTACTTGCTTATATTTTACTGCACCCCCAGTCCTCAAGCTGGCTTCAGTGGCTGTCAATCTCCCTGGGCCTGAGATAGGTTCTGCTGTGCATCCTGAGCCATTCTCCTGGCCTGGGAGAAGGGATAAATTCACAACTGGGGGAAAAGATAACCTGTCAGCTCCACTAACTGGGGGAGCTCAGGACAGAAGCAGCTCATGTCCAGGCATAAAAGGTCCATGGACTTTGAAGACATTTCCCCCCTGCATGGGCCTGTGTGGGACCATTTCAGGAGAATAGACCTTTGTTTGTAGACTGCAACTGTTTCAGCTGTGCAGTGGAGAGGTGGGTGTTTGATGTTTGACATTGCTTTCCCTATTAAACAGAGTCCTCACCTACCCATATCTGGGGCCTAAGGACTGGTGGCTCCACACAGGTCACACAACCACCCATGACAGGAGTCCAAGGATAACTGGTACCTCTCAGTCCTTACAACCAAAAGCATTGGGGGCTCATGGTCCATCTGGAGAACCCAGCCACCTGTATGCTCTAGGGAAGAGGGATGCACTTTCCTCAGAGACAGCTGGGGGATGATTCTCAGCCCTCTGCTTGTTCATAGCATGACCCCCTGCTGCATCCAAATACTGGTACCTACACCAATCACCCCTCCCCCATAAGACTGTAGGTCAGAGCCAGTACCACACATTCAATGACCTGGATACCTGAGCTGAATCCATACAAGAAAAGTGAATGGACTCCTAGGCTGATATACCTGATACAGCTCTAGTCAGCTGGTGATAGGACGTTGGAGCTTCAAAGGTGAAAATAATCAAGCTATCTCACTCAAGCAACCTATCTGGGCATATTAAAACAAAACAAATCCAGAAGCTAGGATACAGTAAGCGAACATAATATAAACTAACACAATAATTTATAGACGGCTCAGAGGAAACAGTCATTATCAAATCACATAAAGAAGCAGAACAAAATAAAGGATCTTCTGGATGAAGGTGAATTCCTGGAATTAGCAGATGCAGAATACAAAAGATTAATATACAGAACTCTTCAAAACTTCAGGAACAAGATCAGGAAAGAGATCGGGCAATACACAGAATAAGCCAAGGAACACACAGATAAAGCAGTTGAAAAAATTAAAAAGGTTATTCAAGAACATAATGAAAAATTTAACAAGCTGCAAGAATCCATAGAGAGACAGCAATCAGAAATTCAAAATTAGACAACTCAATAGGAAGTCAGAAGAGCAGAATTGAGTTAGTGAAAGGCAGAATTGGTGAGCTTGAAGTAAAGCACTTGGCACCAATATATTTGAAGAAAAATCAGATAAAACAGTTTTAAAAAAATTAAGAAACCCTAAGAATCATGTAGGGTTCTATCAAGAGAAATAAACTATGAGTGACTGAAGTACCAGAACAGGGAGGGATAACAGAAAAAACAGAAAGAATTGTTGAAGATTTGTTGACAGAAAAGTTCCTTGATATAGTGAAAGGTGGGACGATATCTATCCAAGATGCTCATTGAGCTCCACATAAGGTCAATCTTAAAAGAAATTCATCAAGACATATTAAAATCAAACTTGCCAAAACCAAAGATAAAGAGAGAATTTCAAGAGCAGCTAGGGATAAATGAAAAGCCACTTACAAAGGAAAGTCAAGAAGAATAACCTGGGGCTACTTGGCAGAAACCATGCAGGCAAGAGGGCAATGGGATGACTTATATAAAGCATTGAAGGAAAAAAAAAAACTGCCAGCCAAGAATTGTATATCCAGCAAAACTGTCTATCAAATATGAAAGTGAAACTATGACATTTCCAGATAAATAGAAGTTTAGGGAATTCATAAAAACCAAACCAAAACTACAAGAAATAATAAAGGGAGGTCTCTGGTTAGAAAATCAATAATATCAGATATCAACCCAAGACTAGAACACTGGACAGAGCAACCAGATGTCAACCCAGATAGGGAAATCGCAAAAATAAATCAAGACAAATAAAGCTCAAAACAGGGAAACAGCAATGTCATTATGTAAAAGAAGATAACATTAGAACAATAAATAGGGACGAAGAAATGTAGTCATAGATCTTTCATATGGAGAGGAAGGCAAGACAATATAAATAAATAAAAATCAGGTTTAAACTTAGAAAAATAGGGGTAAATATTGAGGTAACCACAAAGGAAACTAACAATCCTACTCATCTAAGTAAAATATAAGAAAAAATAGAGATTCGGCAGGAACAAAATCAACAACAATGAATACAAGGAAAAGACAATATACAAAGATAAACTACTCAGCACAAAAAATTAAGTGGGAAAAAGAAACTGTCAACAACACACAAAAAAAGACATCAAAATGACAGCACTAAACTCCTATCTGTCCATAACGATGCTGATTGAAAATGAACTAAATGCCCAATAGACAGAGAGTGGCAGAATGGATTAAAAAAACATGATCTGTCTATATGCTGCCTACAAGAGACATGCCTTAGACTTAGAGACACAAATTAAAACTCAAAAAAAAAAAAAAAGTTGGGAAAAAAAATGTATCAAGCTAACAACAATCAAAAAAAAAGCAGAAGTGGCAGTATTAATTCCTGACAAAATAGACTTTAAAGTTAAATCCACCACAAAGGTAACAAAGGACACTATATAATGATTAAAGGAACAATATACCAACAAGATATAACCATATTAAATATTTATGCACCCAATGCCAGGGCTGCAAGATACATAAAACAAAGTCTAACAGCATTGAAAAGTGAGATAGACAGCTCCACAATAATAGTAGAAGACTTCCACACGCCACTTTCGGTGCAGGGCAGAACATCCGGACAAAAACTCAATAAAAAAACAGAAGATATAAATGCCACAATCAACCAACTTGACATCATAGACATATACAGAACACTACACCCAAGAGCGGCCAACACACATGGAACATTATCTAGAATAGATAACATTTTAGGTCATAAAGCAAGCCTTAGCAGAATCCAAAACATCATAATATTACGAAGCATCTTCTCTGACCATAAGGCCATAAAAGTAGACATTAATAACAGAAAAAGCAGGGAAAAAAATCAAACACTTGGAAACTGAACAATACCCTGCTCAAAAAAAAAAAAAAAAGACTAGGTTATAGAAAATATCAAGGATAGAATAAACAAGTTCGTAGAATCCAATGAGAATGAAAACAATTCCCCTCAGAACCTTTGGGACACAGCAAAAGCAGTTCTCAGAGGACAATTTATGTCAATAAATGTACACACACAAAAAGTAGAAAGGGCAAAAATCAAAGAATTATCCCTACAACTTGAACAAATAGAAAGAGAACAAGAAAAGAAACCCTCAGGCACAAGAAAAGAGCAAATAATGAAAATTAGAGCAGAATTAAATGAGAGAACAGAAAAAAACAACTGAAAAAGTTAACAAGACCAAAACCTGGTTCTTTGAAAAAAAAATGACAAACCATTGGTCAAACTGACAAAAGAAAAACAGGAGAGGAAGCAAATAACCTGAATAAGAAATGAAACGGGTGATATTACAACAGACCCAACTGAAATTAAAGGAATCATATCAGATTACTATGAAAAATTGTACTCTAACAAATTTGAAAACCTAGAAGAAATAAATGAATTCCTATAAACACACTACCTACCTAAACTAACACAAACAGAAGTAGAACAAAGAAATAGACCCACAACAAAGGAAGAGATTAAAAAGGTTATCAAAAAAACTCCCTGGAAGTCTTCACTGCAGAGTTCTACCAAACTTTCAGAGAAGAGTTAACACCACCACTACTAAATGTATTTCAGAGCATAGAAAAGGATGGGATGCTCCCAAACTCGTTCTATGAAGCCACCATATCCCTGATACCAAAACCAGGTAAAGACCCCACAAAAAAAGAAAATTACAGGCCTATAATCCTCTTGAACTTAGATGCAAAAATCCTCAACAAAATTCTAGCCAGTAGAATTCAACAACATATCCAAAAAAAAAAAAAAGAAATTCACCATGACCAAATGGGATTCATACCAGGTATGCAGGGATAGTTCAACATTAGAAAAACAATTAATGTAATCCACCACATAAATAAAACAAAAGACAAGAAGCAGGGATAGTTCAACATTAGAAAAACAATTAATGTAATCCACCACATAAATAAAACAAAAGACAAGAACCACATGATCTTATCAATTGATGCAGAAAAGACATTTGACAAAGTTTAACACCCATTTATGATAAAAACTCTTAGCAAAACAGGAATAGAAGGAAAATTTCTCAACATAATAAAGGGCATTTATACAAAGCCAATAGCCAACATCATCCTAAATGGAGAGAGCCTGAAAGCATTCCCCTTGAGATCAGGAACCAGACAAGGATGTCCTTTATCACCATTCTCATTCAACATTGTGCTGGAGGTCCTAGCCAGAGTAAATAGGCTAGATAAAGAAATAAAGGGCATCCACATTGGTGAGAAAGAAGTAAAAGTATCTCTATTTGCAGATGATATGATCTTATACACCGAAAACTCTAAAGAATCCTTGAGAAAACTACTGAAACTAATAGAAGAGCTCAGCAGAGTATCAGGATGCAAGGCAAACATTCAAAAAGAAGTTGGATTCCCCTACACCAACAAACACAACTCCATAAAGGAAATCACCAAATCAATACCATTTACAGTAGCCCCCCAAAAGATAAAATACTCAGGAATAAGTCTTACCAGAGACTTAGGAGACCTATACCAAGAAAACTAAAAAACACTACTGCAAGAAACCAAAAGAGGCCTACATAAGTAGAAAAACATACCTTGCTCATGGATAGGAAGACTTAACGTTGTAAAACTGTCTATTCTACCAAAAGCCATCTGTAGATATAGTGCAATTCCAGTCAATAATAGTCTGACATTTTTTTTATAGTTTTTCTTTGTGCTTTAAGTGAAAATTTACAAATCAAGTCAGTCTCTCACACAAAAACCCATATACACCTTGCTACACACTCCCAATTACACTTCCCCTAATAAGACAGCCCACTCTCCCCCGCCACACTCTCTTTTCATGTCCATTTTGCCTGCTTCTAACCCTCTCTACTCTCTCAACTCCCCTCCAGGCAGGAGATGCCAACATAGTCTCAAGTGTCCACCTGATCCAAGATGCTCACTCCTCACCACCATCCCTCTCCAACTCATTGTCCAGTACAATCCCTGTCTGAAGAGTTGGCTTCAGGAATGGTTCCTGTCCTGGGCCAACGGAAGGTCTGGGGACCATAACCACTGGGGTCCTTCTAGTCTCAGTCAGACCATTAAATCTGGTCTTATGAGAATTTGGGATCTACATTCCACTGCTCTCCTGCTCCCTCAGGGGTTCTCTGTTGTGTTCCCTGCCAGAGACATTTTTTAATACAATAGAGAAACAAATCACCAACTTCATATGGAAGGGAAAGAGGCCCCGCATAAGTAAAGCATTACTGAAAAAGAAGGTCAAAGTGCGAGGCCTCACACTACCTGATTTTAAGACCTATTATACTGCCACAATAGCCAAAACAGCCTGGTACTGGTACAACAACAGATACATAGACCAGTGGAACAGAACTGAGTATCCAGACATTAAGCCATGCACTTAGGAGCAGCTGATATTTGACAAAGTCAGTTAAATGGGGAAAAGACAGTCTCTTTAACAAATGGTGCTGGCATAACTTGATATCCATCTGCAAAAAAATGAAACAAGACCCATACCTCACTCCATGCACAAAAACTAACTCAAAATGGATCAAAGAGTTAAATACTTTACTTTAGAGTAAAATTTAAAACAGTAAAGATCATGGAAGAAAAAAATACTGACGACACTAGGAGCTGTAATACATGGCATAAACAGTGTACAAAACATTACTAACAATACAGAAGAAAAACTAGAATACTGGGAACTCCTAAAAATCAAACACCTGTGCTCATCCAAAGACTTCACCAAAAGAGTAAGAAGATTACCTACAGACTGGGAAAAAGTTTTTAGCTAAGATATTTCTCGTGAGTGTCTGATCTCTAAAATCTACATGATACTGCAAAAACTCAACTACAAAAAGACGAATAACCCAATTAAATAATGGGCAAAAGACATGAACAGGTACTTCACTAAAGAAGACATTCAGGTAGCTAACAGATACATGAGGATATGCTCACTATCATTAGCTATTAGAAAAATGCTAATTAAAACTGCAATGAGATTCCATCTCACTCCAACAAGGCTGGTATTAAGAAAAAAAACACAAAATAATAAATGTTGGAGAGGTTGTGGAGTGGCTGGAACACTTATACACTGCTGGTGGGAATGTAAAATGGTATAACCACTTGGAAATTGATTTGACACTTCCTTAAAAAGCTAGAAAAAGAACTATCATAAGATCCAGCAATCCCCCTCCTTGGAATATATCCTAGAGAATTAAGAGCCTTTACACAAACAGATATATGCACACCCATGTTCACTGCAGCACTGTTTACAATAGCAAAAAGATGGAAGCAATCACAATGCCCACGAACAAATCAATGGATACATATAAACTATGGTATATTCACACAATGGAATACTACACCTGGAATCAGAACAACGATGAATCCTTGAAACATTTCATAACATGGAGGAATCTGGACAGTATTGTGCAGAGTGAAATTAGTCAGTTCCAAAAGGACAAATATTGTATGAGACAAATATTATAAGAACTCAAAAAATAGTTTAAACAGAGAAGAAAATGTTCTTTGTTGGTTACTAGAGTGGGGAGGGAGGGCAGGAGGGGGCTTTCATTAATTAGATAGTAGTTAAGAACTATTTTAGGTGGAAGGAAAGACAATACACAATACAGGATAGGTCAGCACAACTGGACTAAACCAAAAGCAAAGAAGTTTCCTGAATAAATTGAATGCTTTGAAGGCCAGCATAGCAGGGTCAGGGTTTTGGGGGCCATGGTTTCAGGGGACATCTAGGTCAATTTGCATAATAAAATCTGTTAAGAAAACATTCTGCATCCCACTTTGGAGAGTGGAGTCTGGGGTCTTAAGTGCTAGCATGTGGCCATCTAAGATGCATCAATTGGTCTCAAGCCACCTGGAGCAAAGGAGAATGAAGAACACCAAAGACACAAAGTAATTTTGAGTCCAAGAGACAGAAAAGGCCACATAAACCGGAGACTACATCAGCCAGAGACCAGGAAAACTAAATGCTGCCAGTCTACAACTGATGACTGCCCTGACAGGGAACACAACAGAGAACCCCTGAGGCAGCAGGAGAGCAGTGGAGTACAGACCTCAAGTTCTCATAAAAAGGCCAGACTCAATGGTCTGACTGAGACTGGAAGGACCCCCGAGGTCATGGTCCCCAGAACTTCTGTTAGCCCAAGACAGGAACCATTCCCAAAGCCAACTCTTCAGACAGCAATTGGACTGGACTATGCTCGATGGCACTGGGTTTGTTTTTTTTGTTTTTTATGAAATAGAAAATGATATTGGTGAGGAGTGAGTTTCTTGGATTAAGTACACACATGAGACTCTATTGGCATCTCTTGTCTACAGGGGAGATGAAAGGGCAGAGGGGGTCAGAAGCTGGCTGAATGGACACAAAAATAGAGAGTGGAGCGAAGGGGTGTGCTGTCTTATTAGAGGGAGAGCCAAAAAAAAAAACAAAAAACCAAACCCAGTGCTGTCGAGTCGATTCCGACTCATAGTGACCCTATAGGACAGAGTAGAACTGCCCCATAGAGTTTCCAAGGAGTGCCTGGTGGATTTGAACTGCCAACGCTTTGGTTAGCAACTGTAGCACTTAACCATTACACCACCAGAGGGAGAACAACTAGGTGTATATAACAAGCTGTGTATAAATTTTTGTATGAGACTGACTAGATTTGTAAACTTTCTCTTAAAGCACAATAAAATTTTTTTTAAAAATTTTAATGTAGATACAGACATTAATATAGATACAGAATTCATTGCTAGATAAAAGTATGAATAAATGTCAGTAAATAAATAAATATATATCAATACATTTTAGAACCTGTACCATGATGCCCTAAACTTAAACTTTCACTTAAAGACAGTATAAGATATGTGGTACTAGCAGACAAACAGCTGCTTGCTCATTCAGTGAAGAGCTAGTCTTATTAATCTAAGAGCTAGGCTAAGCAGATAAATGAATGCAAAGAGGCAAATGTAGTATACTAATTAGCTCTGACTCTTAGGAAGCCTACGTACATCCATGAGTAACACTAGGTCCAGGAGTATAGTCATGTCTGTAGATATCGTCAGGATAGAAACACATATGCTGACTGCATAAACATTCATTCATGTGAGTTCTTTGCTTTTTCTCCATAATTATTTTTTCTTGCTCATTCTCCCTAGCATGTACAGAAAGCAATGCTCTCTTCTGCTCTACCGTGATTTTCTAATATCTTTGTAAATAAACTTGTTTATTGACATCCACTTTATACCACTGGCCTGCAGAATATGAAGATGATGAAAAATAATTATTTCATTCCTTTATGCATTCATTCTACCAGTATTTATTGAGTGTTTACTTTGCACCACAAACTGTGATAGGTGCTGGGAGAGAGTGTTGATCATAATAGAATGAAGTCTAGTAGGGGAGAGTAAAATGAGATCCATAAATCCAATAAGATGTGTATGTTTTGATACAACTGTAGGAAGGTATGAACCTGGGAACATAACCTATCCTAAAAGTCAAGGTAGTCTTTCCTGAAGAAGTGACATTTAAGCTTAGAGATAAGCCATGAACAGGAAAACTCATATACAAATTTGTAATTTATAGTATCTCTTCTACTCTTCTAAAACCTTCCATAGTTTCACAAGTGAATCAAGTGTGTATGTTTTAGAGTCATACCAATTCTGTTTTGACCCTATTTATCTTACTTGGCTGTACAATCATAAATAAAACCAAAATCCATTGCCATCAAGTGAATTCTGTCTCACAGTGACCCTATAGGAATAGGACAGAGCAGAACTGCCCCATAGGGTTTCCAAGGAGTGGCTGGTGGATTCGAACGGCCAACCTTTTGGTTAGCAGCCAAGCTCTTAACCACTGTACGATCACAAACAAGCTAACTTATTATTTGATCAACGAACATAATTGAACCCTTACTTTGTGCCAGCTTCAGTTTCTTTTTCTGTAAAATGAGAGAATAATTGTACATATCTTTTCTGAGCATTAAATGAAAGAATACAAGGAGAACTCGTAGCAGATCCATACTGTCATGGACTGAATTATGTCCCCCCAAAAATGTGTGTATCAACTTGGTTACACCATGATTCCCAGTATTGTGTGGTTGTCCTCCATTTTATGATTATAATTTTATGTTGAGAGAATTAGGTTGGGATTGTAACACCACCGCTACCCAGGTCACCTCCCTGATCCAAGGTAAAGGGAGTTTTCCCTGGGATGTGTCCTGCACCACCTTTTTTCTCTCAAGAGACAAAACGAAAGGGAAACAAGCAGAGTTGGGAACCTCATACCACCAAGAAAGCAGCATCAGGAGCAGAGCGCATCTTTTGGACACAGGGCTCCTGAGCCTGAGAAGCTCCTCAGCCAGGGGAAGATTGAAGACAAGGACCTTCCTCTAAAGCTGACACAGAGAGAAAGACTTCCACTGAAGCCAACGGCCTGAATTTGGACTCGTAACCTACTAGACTGCGAGAAAATAAATTTGTTAAAGCCATCCATTTGTGGTATTTCTGTTATGACCACACTAGATGACTAAGACACATACCCAGGATACTACTCAAAACAGTTGAGAACTTTGCCACAGAGTTTATCAGGAACATGATGCAACTTTGTAGACTCCTCAGCTCTGCCATTTTTACATTATTCCTATTTGCTGGGTTGGTGTTCTACCTCTCTGGTAAGTATGATGCTGATAATTTTTTCTCAGGACTAGGTAGATCCCCACACTGGAGGGTGACAAATCATTCTGCGGTGATCTGCAGAAATAAATGAAGAGAAGACTTAAAGCCAGGGCCTACTATTAGGATAATGTAATGGGTAAACTGACCCATTCAATTCATCCAATCTAGAAGTAAGGACTCCAGGTTGCCATGTGTTTGTATTTAGTGATAATATTCAATCCCTTCGTGAGAAACTCCAGAACAGACCTCATGAAGGAAAAATAAATAAATCATTAGAATGGAAGAACAAAACCATTGTTAAATAGCATCATTGCAAGCTGAGAATCTCTATGGAAAATAAAGTTTCTGGGAAGCCTCCTTCTCCAACTGGAAGTGAAACTTCATCTCTTGCTGTCTGTAGCCATTCTCATATAATTAAGTTCTTCCATCTCTTAACTTTATCAAAGGCACTTGTTACCTCTGTTTGCTAGTGTCTTTCCTTCAAAGTCAACCTTGTGACAACTACAGGGGAATAAACAGAGAAACCAACTCATTTCAGCATATAATGGGGGGACATGTTAAATAAAAGCAAGAAGCAGCCTACTTATGTGTATGATAATGCATTGCTTCAGAAATCCATTTGTATTGTACACAATTGATACAGCTATACAAAATGTAAACCACTGCACTGGCCTATGTCATTGTTGTTAGTTACCCTGGAGTTGACTCCGATTCATGAAGGCCTTACGTGTAACATAATGCAACGTTGCCCAGGTCTATGCCATCTAGTCTTTGGTACGTTTGTGCCATTGTTGCAGCTATTGTGCCAATTCATTTCATTGAGGGTTTTCCTCCATTTTCTTGCCCCTCTACTTTACCAAACATGATGTCCTTTTCCTAGCAATTGGTCTTCCCTGATGACTATCTGAAGTAATGTAGCTGAACTCTCACCATCTTCATTCTAAGGATCATTCTGGTTATATTTCTTCTAAGACCAATTTGTTCTATATTCATGCAAAATCAGATTCAGGCATTAGACTGATAAATCTCCCTGAACGGCACTGGGAATACAGCAGTGGACTAGACAAAACTTCTATTCTCATGAAAAAGATGTTCTAGTGGGACAGAGAGATGGTACTTTAGTAAACAATAAATATATAATACTGTTGCATGTGGGATGTAGTAAGCAAGGATACAGGAATTTGGTAGCTTGTCTCCTAGAAATGTTCCCAGTGAACCACGCCTGTTGGTATGCATGGCCTTATAGTGAATCTACGCTGGCTTGTGAATGTGATGATTGAACACAGTAACAATGATTATCCTGGCACTAGGTTTTAAGAAACCTGGCAGCTTCCCCTTGCTATCTCTTGGAACACTCGTCTTTGGAAGCCCTAAGTTTCCATGTGAAAATTTCATCTACCTGCTGAAAAGACCATGTGGGAAGGCCTTGTGGGGAAGAGAAGCCATGAGCCTACATAGAGGAGGAGTAGGTGAAGTTTAATTATCTCAATATCCCAGTAAAACCTAAAGATGACTCCAGCCCCCGCCAACACCCAGGGCCAGCTCATGGGGATGTGACCTGTGCACTTGGACAAGGTTTCGAGCTTAGAAAAGCCCCACGTTCAGAAGGGCCCTGCCTTCGGTTAAAAGCTCTGCTGTCACTGTCTCGAAATTATTAACAAGTTTTGAAGCAGGGGACACGCATTTTTATTTTGCCATGGGCTTCACAAATTTTGTAGCTGGGCCTGCCAAAAACCTCATTCGCCTGGATACTTCAAGTGAAACAAAAGAAAGAATAGCTAAGCTGAACCCATTTAACCCACAGAAATCTGGGAAAAAGATGCTTCTTATTTTAAACCACTATGTTGATGGAGTAGTTTGGTGCCCAGGAATAAATAACCCAATGGGGAGGTTTAGAAATATGACAAAAATTTTGAAAATTTTTGTTTGGAAGAAATGAAGTTTTGGAAACTGCTCCTGATTCTCAGGACTTCAGAAGAGTGAACATGGGAAGAAGTAAAGCGGTCTTAAATTCACCAGTCATTAAAAAGTAAAACATATAATTCACTTAAAACTGTTTAAGAATGTAGTTAAAAGAACATTAAAATCTTAGCTTTATAGAGTCAGAGTTAGGAAAATATATTCTAAGCTACTAGAAAAAAGATTACTGTCCAAAGGTCAGTTTTTGCCTAGTGCAAAGATGGGTACTGAGTCGGAATTCATTAGTGCACACAGAAAAGATGTATTCTGTTATTTAATCTGGATTTTTTTGATATTCCTTTAAGACAGAAAAGTTGATCATATTATGTATCAGGATTCAATATAGCCCTAAAATTTCATAATCTTTTATGAGAAGTAGAATGCCTCATGGTTACCTCCCCTTTTCATTAAGATAATTTATTATTTGCTTCTTATTTATTTTCCTGCCTCTTCCTTTTTGAGACCTGCATCTGGATTATTTAAAATGTATTCTTAGATTTGTAAGTCTATCAAAAGAATTTATATATTCTTTTACTCCCCTGCCAAATCACTTAATCTTTGTCACTGTCTGTGGAGGACACGTAGTTTATATTTCTGTCAAGTAAATGTGTTCACTTACAGATATCATGAAAGGATCTTTTATGGCTTGTCAAGAGCCCTGAAGTGCTCAGTGAACTCTTTATGTTCAGTGTATATTGATTAAACAAAAGCTTAACTCAGGAACTGTAGTGTTTCAGTTCTCAAATACATTGTTCTACATATCACTGTAAAAATTCCACCTATCCAATCTGATAACAGCATTCTTTGTAAGCCGTTAAGTATATTTTAATTATTTATTTCAAAATATGTTATTTGGTACTTTCAACAACATACACTGATCGTTAATTCAAGGACACTAAGAACTGGTCTAATAAAGAAATTATGTTAGCATATTTGGGCCTCAATTTCTTCATATGTAAAATGAATGTAAGTATATACCTAACATGAGGGATGATGCTGAAGATTTAAAGTACTTAACACAGCGAGTGCCATGTAGTAAATATTCAACAAATATTATTTGACAGATACATACATATGTCTATATATCTATAGAGAGAGAGAGAGAAAGAGAAACTCTGGTAGCATAGAGGTTAAGTGCTACGGCTGCTAACCAAAAGGTCGGCAGTTCAAATCCACCAGGTGCTCCTTGGAAACCCTATGGAGTGGTTCTATTCTGACCTATAGGGTCACTATGTGTTGGAATCAACTTTGTGGCAATGGGTTATATATATAAGGGAGGATGGATATTATGCATCCCTAGAATTATCTTATAAAAATTCAAATTTGATTATAAATTTGTATTACTTTGAACATACAATGACTTCTTATCACACCCCATATAACTCTATTCTCTATAACTAACCGTCAAGAGCCCCAGTAATGTGACTTCAACAACCTTTTTATCTCTTCTCCTCCAACCGTCTTCCTTACTAACCTCCCTACAGTCATTGAGGCTGGAAATTGCTAGCATCACCCCAACCCATAGGTCTTATGCATGCTCTTCTATCTGCCTGGAAGACTCTGTCCCCAAACCTTTGCATTCTTTTACTCTATTTAGTCCTTTACTCTAGTCTTTCTTCATTATTTTATTCCCCCTAGAGTCTTATCATAACCACCTCTCTGTTCCAGGTTTATTTTTCCTCACTGTTCATATAACTCCTTCAAATTGGAATTTATTTTATTTTTACTTGTTTACAGTGCTTCTCCTTCATTAGAACAGGGATGCTGTCTTAAGGTCAACGATGTCGTCTTAAACCCTGCTGAATCCACTGCCTGTAGAACTAAGTCTGAATAAATATATTTCATCAGATAGATGAATAAAATAGAGGAGCGAGAATATACAGTACAGTTAAATAGCTCTTGAGAGTGATTGCATTCATACCTGTAATTCTTTACTCCTCCCTGTATCTATTCCCTTTGCCTTGTAACTCTGAAACTCTGCATGGGATATTCTAACTCATTACGTGTCATGGAGTCAGCCTTGGACTTCATTGGCCAGTGGGATGTTAACAAATGTGACAAGTAGAAGCAGAAAAAAAAAAAAAAAAATCACTTGCTTATTTCAGTTGGTACTTTTGATCCTCAGATTTTGTTGTGAGAACAGACTCACATGAACTAACCTGATAAAATATATGTGGAACAGAAATGACCCTTCCCATTATTTTAACTGAGACCCTACTAAGTTAAGTGACTCGAGGCTGCTGCCCAAAGTAAGTGAACCCAGCCAAGAAAAGAATTGTTCAGTTAAACTCAACTGCTGACCTACAGACTCATGAGCTCAATAAATATTAATTGTTATCTGTTACCGAGGTTTGATTTTTTTGTTTTGTTTTGTTTTCAACACTATAGTGGCAACTGATAACTGATATAAGTCAACACATTTTTAATTTTTAAAATTCCTTTATAATTTCATTACAAAATTAATACATGACTTTCGTAGCATGTGAAAAAAAAAATCAAAGAAAACGTGAATTCTCTTGGCTTCTCTCCACCTCTTTCATTTGAGGAGACTAATATTAGCAGCTTGATATGCGTTGTTCAGCATTTCTTCCAATAGTGAATAGATCTTAAAATCAACCAGAATAATAAATGTATACTATATTCTGTGGACTTTGGGAACCTATTGAACATATATGTGCAGGAAAGGAAAATGATCCAATGTCTCCTTTAGAAAGCTTACTCTGAAGTACCAGAATGATGAGAATTTATACAGAGAAAGTAGAGGAGAAGTGATTCTAATAGGCCATGAAAGAGGTAATGAGGGCTGAGATAAGGGTGGGAGGACTAGAAGTAATAAGGAAGGTGGAAGATGAATAAATCAAAGACTCCATTTTTCAGGAATTAAAAAAAAAAATGTGTGGGTGAGATGAAGCACAGGGAAAAAGCTATGACTTGTCAATATGTGGTTGGTGCTTTAGAGGTTGAAAAATAGCACTTTAAATTAAAAATTCACATCAATGAGAAACTAAAAACACAATAAAAAGGCATTTTTGATTTGCGTAAAGAGAGATTGTAATCTCTCTATTTTTAATTTGGATTTTTTTTCATTTCATTTTTGACAATTTCAAATTTTCCTTGATTCATAATTCATGTCTTTCATAGTCTAGTTATTAATGGATGTTTGCGGCTCTCTTTCTACTCTTTTTGAGTCATGCCTTATGAACAAATGAAGGTTCTGGAATCTTTACTCAATCCACATCACTGAAGTCAACTCTACTTTGGAGAGGCACCTCTTCCCCAGTTGTAGTTTGTGTGTCTTCCAACTTGAGGAGCTCAACTTCTGACCCTATATCAGACAATCTTCTGCTGCTATTCATCAGGTTTTCACCAGCCAATATTTTCAGAAGTAGATCACTCTGTCCTTCTTCCCAGCCTGTCTTAGTCTAGAAATCCTATTGAAATCGGTCAACGATGGGGGACCCTGCTGGTATTTGAAATACTGGTGGCATTACTTGCAGCATCTCAGCAACACACAATCCCCCACAGTATGTCGAAGTGACAGATAAGACAAATAAAAATAAGACAAAGGAGCTAGCTAATAATTTAAGGCCATGTTTCTCAAATGTTCCAACCAATTTCTATCAAGCTGATCCAACTCAGGGAGACCCAATGTATGTCAGAGTAAAACTGTTCTCCATAGGGTTTTCAATGGCCTGAAGTTGATACCCAGACCTTCCTTCAGAGGACCTCTGTGTGGATTCAAATCTCTAATCTTTTGATTAGTAGCTGAATGTGTTAACAATTTACAGCACCTCAAATATTACTGGTCCTGAATTTGAATAAGTGCAGATTCTGATTCAGTAGACCTGAAGTATAACTCAAGATTTTGGGTTTCTAACAAGTTTTCATTTAATGTCAACACTACTGATGTATGCACCATATTTTGATTATCAAGCATATAGGGAATCAACGAAAACCTTCCTGAAAAAATCTTGTGTATTATTGGCCCCAAGAATGAAAAAGAGCTAGCTTTCTGAAACAACAGTATAAGAGTGACAAGTATAGGGAATGGGCTACAAAGCAGCAGTTTTTACTGGGAAGGTGGCAGCAGGGCTTAGACTGAGCTAAATTTTCATCCCATCCATCTGCAAAGAAGTGGTGTGAGTAAGTGATTCAGTTTTTAATCAAAAGTAATACATTCTACTAAGAACCAGAAAAATCACAATGTGAAGGGGAAAACAATAATAATAATAATAATAATAAAAAGTTAGATGTTGGAATTATCTGACAAAGAATTAACATGGCTGTTACAAAAATACTTCAGCAAATACAAATAGAAATTCTCCTGAAACAAGTGAAAAAAATAGAAAGCCTCAGCGAATAAATAGAATTTATATAAAAAAAAAAAACAAATGGAAATTACACAACTGAAAAATAACAAACTTGTAGAGAACTGTAACAAAACAGTTAACCTTCCTATCTTCCAAGTCCCGGAAGAAGAGGAGAGAGAGATTGAGTGGATTGGAAAAATATTTGAAGAATAATGGCAAAAGACACAAAACTACAAAAGAAATCCACATGAAGGCATACCATAATTAAACTTTTGAAATCTCAATGCAAAGAAAAATTTTGAAAGCACCAAAGAGAAACAACACATCACTAATATGGGAACATCAATTTGAATGACGGCAGACAGGAGGAAATAGGACAATATTTTCAACTTTTCATATAGTGAAAGAAAAGAATTTTCAACCACAAATTCTTTTGTATATCCAGAAAAATACATCCTGCAGGAATGAAGCAGAAATAAAGGTATGCTCAGGCAAAGGAAAACTAAGAGAATTTGTCGATATTAAACTTGCCCTTAAGAATGACTAAAGAAAGTTTTCTAATCGAAAAGAAAATGAAAACAGAACACTTGGAATGCCATACAGGAAAAAAGAACATCAGAAAAAATAAAAATAGGGTACAATATAATAAACATTCTCCCTCTCATGAGTTTCTCAAATTATATTTGAGGATTAAAGCAAAAATTATAACATCATACAATATGGTATTCAGTGTAAAAAGAAGAAATACCTGCGACAGTTACACATTTAAAGTGGGAAAGGTAAAGAGTCCTAAGTGGAAGGTTTTTACATGTCACAAGAAATAGCCATTAGATATGATAAGTTACATGCATGTAACATGTAGTACAACTATGAAGAAAACTATAAAAAAAAGTACACTAAAAATAAAACCATAAAACCAAACCCATTGCTATTGAGTCGATTCCAACTCATAGCAACTCTATAGGACAGAGTAGAAGTACCCCACAGAGTTTCCAAGGAGCACTTGGTGGATTCAAACTGCTGACCTTTTGGTTGGCAGCCGAACTCTTAAGCACTATGCTACCAGGATTTCCATACTAAAAATAACTACATGTAAATCAAGATGGCATCCCAAAAAGTGCTCAAATAACGAGAAAAAAATAAAGAAAGAAAAACAGAGAAACGATCAACAGAGGAAAAAAAATTAAAACAAATAGTAAAAATAATAATTAAAAAAAACCTAATATTTCGGGACCATCTGGCTTGATGCTACTGTGCTTTATGTACTCTTGTAATTTTAATGTTGTTTTGAAACTCTGTATTTCATCTGTAGTTGCTAAACTCCTAAGAAACAGGAGCCACTTTTTTTTTTTTTTGATCATCTTTTTTATTGTAAATGCATGCTACATAGTGTCATTTATGCATCTGGGAAAATGGCATTGCCATAGGGTGACTGCTAGAGGCAAGATTTAGCACCCTTACATCTCTATCACCCATCCGCTCCCAAGCCATTTCAATTTAAGTAAAATTGTTGTGCATTATATACAAAGACAATTTCAAGAAAATTCTCCTAGTTTCTCCCTTATTCTCCCAGCTAGTCACACATGGGAATTCCCATATAGGAAATCTCAATATATGAATGTTACCAAGCCCTAGAAGGTGGGCCCTTGTCCAGTGCACTCAGACTTGCCAGTTATCTGGATACTGGTCTTTGTGAAAGAGAAAGTAACTTCATTGCAATGCACAGAGCAAGGAGCCAGGAGGAAGTTCCTCAGGTCTGGCTGTCTGAGCTACAGGGAAGCAAGGTTTACATATGATTTGGGTGTCAAGATGGCAGTTGCACAGACTAGTGAGGGAAAATTCTAGAAGGTGGCCAGGAAACAGGAGGTGATGTGGTTCTTATCAGACCTCTTGCTTTGGAATAGGGTCGAGGTGATGATTTTCCTTCTAATTTGTTCCTTCTGTTGCTGCATCCTCTGTTGAGGTCAATTAGCATCACAGCTGGCCCTTCTGCACATGCAGGGTGGGCCAAATCTGGATTGGGCTAGGTTAAGGACTAATGGAAATTTACTGGCATTTGTAGGGTCAGGTTACAATCACCCCTTGAGTCGTAGCAATTCCTTAATCTTAAGGGATAAGGGTCAGTGACTCATCTGGCTACTTCCTGCTGACATGGGGCAGAGTTTTTAACTAGGAACAGGCAAGGAATAATTAGGTCCTGGCTGTAGCAGGCAAAGAAGATTTAAAACCAAAGACACAATGGAAAGATTTATAAAACAAAACGAAAACAATAGACAAGTAGTACACAATACGGGAGAAACCAGCACTACTTGTCCAAAGCAAGGTCATGGAAGCTCCATGGACACATCCAGACTCCCTGAGGGACCAAATTACTGGGCTCAGAGCCTTGGGGACCATGGTCTTGGGGAACATCTAGCTCAATTGGCATAACGTAGTTTATAAAGAATATATGCCAGGCAATGAGCTAAGAGGTTTTCAATTTATGTTATCTCCAGATAACCTTATGAAATGGCCATTATTGCTTACTGCTATTTTGCAGATAAGGAAACTGAGCCACCTGGAAGTAAAGCCCCTGACTAAAAAATCAAAAGCTGGCAAAGCCAAGATTTGAACCCAGGCAGATGGTCTCTAGGACCTTTCTGTTATACTGCCACGAGAAACTTTATTGGCTTCCTCCTGCTGCCAGGCCCTTTCATACACTTAGAGGTTTTCCCTTCAATCCAGTTAACAAGCTCCCTATAAACACTGTAAATGGAGCAGGGAACAGGGAGCACTATTACTCTCATAGCAGATAAATTTGGAACATTCAAGTGGAAGCATAATGCTTAGCAGCTTTCTGAGTTACCGATAGTGACCTACGATACCTGTAAACACTAATTTCATGGACTACTTAAGCATCATCTGCAGCACCACATCTCCAGGCTGCCTGAAGGAAAGGTCTCCCACACAGCATTTCACAGGGGCTCAATTGGAGCCTGCTTCAAGGGGCCACCCAGGCTCTCAACAGGGCAATGCAGCAGCTTGATCCAGGGTAGGGTGGTATTGTGGTCTCCAGGGAGCATGTAGCTTCCCCTGAATTCCTAAATGCCCTGAAACTTCTTGGGTAACTTTGGATACAAAAGCTCTCCCTTTATGGCTTGGAATTGAGACCCAACTTAGGGATGGTTTCAGTCAGAAGAGTTTTGCTTACCTCTGATGCCCTTTCCTTCCCGCAGGGAAGGCTTCTACCCACCTGGTGAAGGCGTAAACATCCTGTAGCCATTGGCATAACCATTAAGTCTGCTTGCCAGTCCTCTCTGGGTTGGGTCCCACAGGATAGTACTCCCAGGCATAGGAGATGGCGGGTCTGTTTTTGGTTTGTTCGCTACTTTCTGAATACTCTTTTGCAGATTAGGTCCTTTAATCAGTTTGGCTAGCCAGTGCAAACTTACCTCCCCGACCATAATATGTGCTCTCATGAGTTACCTTTATTAAACTGTACTCATCTTCTGCTCTGTTATTAAGGCCTAAGCCCCATTCACAAGCTGTTTATCACTGGGGGTTTTCCAGTACCTGAAGAGACTTACCCTTCTCATGCCTGGGGCAGTGTATAACTGCCACCTCTGTTGACCATAGTGCATTATCCAAAAAAGGCATCTCCAGTAGGCTTTCTCTCCTCCAGTCCCACCAACTGAAATGCGCTTTGTTGTCATAGGCCTACCAGGGTTTGGGACAAGGTAAAGATGGTGACTGTCTCACTAGGCCCTGAAGCTGTTTGCTACCTCTACCTGTGTTTGACAGCTCTCCACCCTGCTAATGAAGCTGGTCAAGAGCTGGGACTGCAGACTTGTCCCTGTCTAGGGGTGGCTAGAGGGTCCCCTGTGTGCCTGAGACATCAGCAGAGGCCATGTTCTTCAGCTTTCTGGTCTGTTTTGTCAGTAAGTTGTCCTTCCACTGTTATTGCAGCCCGGGGCTCCTTGTGGGTTACAGGGGAGTCCCTGAGCCCCATCAGTCCTAGTCATTGGCTGGTAGCTGTGTTACAGGTTTTCTGCTCGGACTGAATTGGCTGCGAGGGGCACTCTCATTTCCAGTGGCCTTCTTGTTTGCAGTAGGCACACTGTCTGGAACCTAGCTTTAGGGCACCTTGGGTTGGCCATGGGCCCATGAAAACTTACCGCACACAAGGTCTGTCTGGGTGGCAGGTTACTTCCCAGAGCTGCTGCCAGAGGGTGGCCTTTTTCCTTGTACCTGGTCTTGATTATTGAAGGTATTCAGTCCTAGACCTCCTTCTGACTTTTGAAGTTTCCACCTGATGTCAGGGGTATCCTGGCTGATGAGGGTCATATTGTTTAGCCTGGTATTCTCTGGGTCTTCAAGGTTTAAATAAGTATGCTTCATCTACCCATTTGAGGAAGCTGGAGGGATTTTTTGGGGGGCCCTGTTGCACATCCTAAGTTTTTTCTGTTTTGGGGAAGCCTGCTGTAAACCAGCCATCAAACAGTTTTTTATAATGTTCTAGCTGTCTTGCCCCCAGCCAATATCTGTGGCAGGTACAGCCTCGGCTCCCGTGAGTCTAATACCATTTTGAGGGTTGAGGTTATGCAACCTGTTGGCCTCTTGGCGTGCCTTTTCTAAGACCATCTTCCATTCCTCCTGAAGTTAAAAGAATAGTCCAATTATATAGGTCAGAGGTGGATAAACCCTCTAGGATGAATATTGTGGTCCAGTACAGCAGGCATTTGTCTCAGCAGAAATTGCCCTGAGGAGACTTAGGTGGATCCCTGGCCAAATTACACCCCAGTATAAATTTTTTTTTTTTTTTTTATGGGTGTGTGCTGGGGAGACTATTCCCTGGGCAGGACTGGGAGTTTCTGACTCATGAGGGGCTGGTGAGCAATTCACTGGTAGGGTGGTAGAGGGTTCTGCCAAAGGGCCAGTGAGGCAGCAAAGTGGAGGTCTCTGGGGTTGGGGCTGGTGCTGGGCCAGGAACAAGGCCTATACCTCCAGGTAGAAGGGGTATGGATAAATAAAATAAAAAGCCTGTGTTTCTCCTGGGCAAAACCTTTTTAGTATACCTAATTAAGTATCGGGTGAAGGCAAGTTACATGTTCTCTATAGTACATTCAGATAAACGCGTAATCCTAAACACATAACCCTTTTTAAAAGATTCCAGATTTGTCTTCTCTTCATGCCCTATCTTCCTATTTACATGCATATGGCCTTGGGCCTCTGGCTGGGTGGAACAAGAAAACCCTGGCCCCCTATTCCCTTTATTTGGCCTAGCTTTGGCCCCAGGCCTCTCCAGGTAGGTCTTTTCTCCCCTTCCTTTTTCCCCTATACCATTAGCTTACGTTGTTTTTGTAGGTTTTTATTTTGCAAGAGAGACATAAAGTTTTGTACGTAGGGGATTTCATCCCATTTTCACTCTCTTTTGTCATAGTTTAGTGACCCCAAACAGAAATTAGAAACCACATGAAGGAAGAAAGCACCAGTAAATGTACACTAGGTTGGTTTCCCATATTTCACACACACGCTTACTCAGACACTTAACCAGAACCTGAACTTAACCAAAGTCAACAACCATAAACTAGGCTGCCCATTCTCTGCCATTGACTAGGGGGAGTGGTGGGGCAAGATAACAAGGATGATCTTAGTAGGGCTTCAATGCTCCCTAATGGGGATGTCTTAGTCCTACTTCAGTCCTCCAAATACTTCCCCACCTCCAGTCTCCAGCCCTTATACTTAACAAGAGAAATTCCTAGGGCATTTACCTAGTAGAGTCCATACCTGAGTTAGTTTCTAATTCTCAAAGAAAAAGCTGCCTTAGTTTCAGTTAGGAGGCCCGCTAGATCCTCCCAAACAAGGGGAGATAGGAACCCTGAGGCAATGGGATGAGCCCTATTATCTAGTCATTGGTTGTGGACAACCTCTGTGGAGAGTAACTTTAGGAAATGTGCCTTTCTTCAGCCAAGGGCAAATCCTGGGAGGCACTCAGCTTTGAACTTTCAACAGCTGTTATATCTGTCCACTGATGAAATCAGTGCTTGGTGCCATGAAAGGGCAACATACCCAAGAATTTGCTGTACTTCCTTCAACAAGGATTGAGATTACACTGGTGATCCAATGAATAATGGAGTCACTAGACCAAAGAAAACTGGGTATTTGGATTACTTCCTGAAGGGAAGCTACCCAGGACCATGGGCAGAAAATCAAGGCTAATGTATTTTGACTGCTAAAAATTCAGATTCTAATTTTTGATCTAATATATATGTTACAGATAAATTTTGTCAATTTTATTCAGAGTTTCCTGTTTTCTAATATTCTCTTTGGTTTCTTCTTTTTTTTTTTCCTTTACTTCTGCCTTTAAGTTTAGAAGAATGAAAACTACATAAAGTAATTATACAGATGGTATAATGTTTACCAGTGTTGCTGGGAAACTCCTGTGAGAGGCTGTATTTCAGAAGCATAATATCTGATGTCATGGATTCAAAATTATTCACCCCCGAGGGGTCTTAAACTATGCAGCCTTCTTTGCTGCAACTGTTTTCATGTGAGGTGTTCAAATCTAGTAATTCCACATATGTGTTCATTATGAGAATACATTTGCAGGAATGTTTAGTACTAAACACAACTTATTTTAATTTGAAAGTAAAAATTTAGCCTAAAATCATTCTAACATTAAGGTAAACAGTATATACAAGTATACATAAGTGGCTCTTCTTGACAAATGTAATCCCAAATTTCTACAATTTCACATTGGACCACTAGAGAAAAATCTAGGGCTAAAGGAATAATATGTCAGAAACACTGTTCACTGTACAAACACGATTCAAGAAGCTGAGGTTAGTAATCACCTTGGTTGCTTTGTCAGATATAATTCTGAATATGATATGTTTCTGCACCTAGGCCAAGTTAATCAAATGATTCAGAGCTGAGTCTTTAGTACACGGAAATTTTGGGGGTTAATATTTATGATTCAGTAATCAGCATAGATTTGCTTTTTAATATAAATTATATGGCTAGAGGCCTAAAATGTATGAATACACTAAGAAATTTTGGGAAACTTAGAGATCGAATTTGGTAATCCATCAACCCCAATTCAACCCCAACTGTACTACAGTCTTTGGAAACAGTAAGTCTTACTTAGCATTGGCATAAACACATGGATTTGACATTAGAGTGGCACTGGACTGGAATCTTTGATTCAATCCTTATTAATTGTGTGTGACTATGGAATTGTCACTAAGACTCAATTTTCTTATTAGTAACGAGGGAAATAATGCCTATCTTTTTCTGCTGGGTTTGTAAAGATTAAAAAATATACAAGCGATGCTTTTAACACCGTAGACTATAGGGAGCGAGCACTCAAAAGGTAATTGCTTTTGTTATTTTTATTATAATTATTATTTAGGTACATGTAAGAGCAAGGGGTCATTTGAGATAGTTATTCACAAAATGGCATGTGTGTTTTTGTTTTTTGCTTTTCTAGTTTCCACACTTTCAAAATATTTTGGACATGCTATAAAACACGGAGTGGCTAAAGAGTCAATCATCTGATACCAACGAATAAACAATTGTTGATATGGAAAAAATACATGTTTTTGTTTTTGTTAAGTGACTTCAAGTTGGTTCCAATTCATAGCAACCCTATGTACAACAGATCCAAACGCTGCCCAGTCCTGTGTCATCCTCACAATTATTTCCATGTTTGAGCCCATTCATGCAGCCATTGTGTCAATCCATCTTGTTGAGGGTCTTCTACTTTTTCACTGACCCTCTCCCAAACATGATGTCTTTCTCCAAGGACTGGTCACTCCTGACAACATCTTTAAAGTACTTGAGAAAAAGTCTCACCATCATCACTTCTAAGGAGTATTCTGGGTGTATTTTTTCCAAGACAGACTTGTTTGTTTTTCCAGCAGACCATTGTATATTCAATATTCCTGGCCAGCACCTTAATTCAAAGGCATCAGCTTTATTTGGTTTCCCTTATTCATTGACCAGCTTTCACATGCATATGAGTCGATTGAAAACACTACGGCTTGAGTCAGGTGCACATTGGTCCTCAAAGTGACTGTC
The DNA here is from genome assembly GCF_030014295.1 of Loxodonta africana. Lineage (NCBI taxonomy): Eukaryota > Metazoa > Chordata > Mammalia > Proboscidea > Elephantidae > Loxodonta > Loxodonta africana. The sequence goes on from NC_087346.1 coordinate 124,777,255, forward strand.
TTAGTTATCTAGTGCTGCTATAACAGAAATACCACAAGTGGATGGTTTAACAAATAGAAATTTATTCTCTCACAGCCTTTGAGGCTAGAAGTCCTAATTCAGGGTGCGAGCTCCAGAGGAAGGTTTTCTCTCTGTGTTGGCTCTGGGAAAGGATGTAGTCTCGCCATCCTTAGTTCTAAGGATCATTCTGGTTGTACTTCTTCCAGAATAGATTTGTTTGTTCTTTTGGCAGTCCATGGTATATTCAATATTCTTAGCCAACACCACAATTCAAAGGTGTCAGTTCTTCTTCAGTCTTCCTTATTCATCATCCAGCTTTCACATGCATATCAGGTGCTTGAAAACACCATGGCTTGGGTCAGGCACACCTTAGCCCTCAAGATGACATCTTTGCATTTTAACACTTTAAAGAAATCTGTTGCAGCCGATTTACCCAGTGAAATGCATCTTTTGATTTCTTGACTGCTGCTTTCATGGCTGTTGATTGTGGACCCAAATAAAATGAAATCCTTGACAACCTCAATCTTTTCTCCATTTATCATGACGTTGCTTATTTGTCCAGTTTTGAGTACTTTTGTTTTCTTTTTGTTGAGTTGTAATCCATACTGAAGGCTGTGGTCTTTGATCTTCATCAGCAAGTACTTAAGTCCTCTTGACTTTCAGCAAGCAAGATTGTGTCATCTGAACATCTCAGGCTGTTAGTGAGTCTTTGTCCAATCCTGATGTCCCATTCTTTTTCATGTAGTCCAGCTTCTCAAATTATTTGCTCAGCATACAGATTGACTAGGTATGGTGAAACAGTACAACCCGGACACACACCTTTCCTGACTTTAAGCCACGCAGTATCCCCTCGTTCTGTTTGAATGACTGCCTCTTCATCTAAGTACAGGTTACTCATGAGCACAATTAAGTGTTCTGAAATTCCCATTCTGTGCAATATTATCCATAATTTGTTATGATTCACACAGTTGAATGGCTTTGCATAGTCAATAGAACACAAGTAAACATCTTTCTGGTGTTCTCTACTTTTAGTCATGATCCATCTGACATCAGCAATGATATCTCTTTATCTTAGTCATTTAGTGCTGCTATAACAGAAATACCACAAGTGGATGGCTTTAACAAAGAGAAACTTATTCTCTCACTGTCTAGTAGGCTACAAGTCCAAATTCAGGGCATCAGCTACAGGGGAAGGCTTTCTCTCTCTGTCAGCTATGGAGGAAGGTCCTTGTTACCAGTCTTCCCTTGTTCTGGGAGCATTTCAGCACAGAAATTTCAGTTCCAAAGGATGTACTGTGCTCCTGGAACTGCTTTCTTGGTGATAGGAGGTCCCCCAACTCTCTGCTAGCTTCCCTTTCCTTTTATTTCTTGAAAGATAAGAGGTGGTATAGGCCACATTACAGGGAAACTCCCTTTACATTGGATCAAGGAGGTGACCTGGTAAGGGTGTTACAATCCCATCCTAAGCCTCTTTAACCTAAAATTACAATCACAAAATGGAGGACAACCACGGAACACCGGGAAATGTGGCCTAACCAAGTTGATACACACCTTTTTAGAGGGACATAATTCAATCATGACACCCTTGTTCCACGTCCTCTTCTAATCATGTTTGAATTTCTCAAAGTTCCCTGTAGCTGTTCCACTTTTGAATAATCTTCACAAATTTTACTTGCGTGTGATAGTAATGATATTGTTTGATAATTTCTGCATTCTGTTGGATCACCTTCTTTGGAATGGGTACAAATATGGATCTCTTCCAGTCTGTTGGCCAGGTAGCCGTCTTCCAAATTTCTTGGCATAGATGAGTGAGCACTTTCAGGGCTGCATCCATCTATGGAGACATCTCAGTGGGTATTCTGCCAATTCCTGGAGGCTTTCTTTTCATCAGTGCCTTCAGTGCAGCTTGGACATCTTCCTTTGGTATCAGTATGATATATTATGATCATAGTTATAAAAATACAATTTGTGTTGGTTGCATTTTTTGACTTTTTAATAAACATAGATTAATTTTGTTTTAATATGTATGTACTTTATATTACAAAATTATTCTAAAAATATTTTCTTAACATTAATAAACAAGATCTTGTTGCAGTATCAGGCAACTTAACATTTGATAACTTGTATACTGCAAAAAAAAAAAAAAAGGATATTTTCTTTTAGTACTTTAAGTAAAACAGAGCAAAATATATCTTATTCTCCTTTATATATCATGCCTAATTTTATTTACATTTTAATTGTTATTTTCCAATATTTCTTAATTTTAGAAGTGTACTCTATGCAACTCTAGATTTAGAAGAGTGTCTGTAATTTAGCATACGACATTGATTTCCTGATTCTATTTCAGGGAAACTGACAAAGTAAAGTCAGAGTTTAGTAAAGCAAAAAAAATTCAGTGTAATTTGGGATAATATGGTCATGTAATTGGTGCCCTGTCATTGATGAGATCTTTGTTTCATGTATACAAATTTCCATTCTATTTCAAAAATCACAATTGGTTATCATTTTTTGTTTTCTTTACAGTATACTATAAAATTATAATATATAGTATATATATACAGTGTATTACAAAAATACTTTAAATGAAATGGATAGTGGGATAATATTTTAGTACTCTAAGTCAGGGTGTTTCAGCCTAGGGCTTTTTGACATTTGGGGCTGGATAATTTTTTGTAGGGAGGCTGTCTGTGCACTACAGAATATTTAGCAGCATTCCTGGGCCATACATTCTTGGCCACTAGCATCTCCCTTCCACTCCAACAATGGCTATTAAAAATATCTCCAAACATTGCTGAATGTTTCCTTGGTGGCCAAATTACCCTTAGTTGGAACAACTTGGCTGAGGAGAAGGAAAATCTAGTAAAACTACTCGAAGTTATATTTCAGAACTGAAATAAGTATTTATAAATATATAATATCTAATTTTCAGTCATGTAAGTTAAAAGTGTTAGTTGTGGTACCATTACGTGAGTGTGGCCTTTCTAGCTATATCTTGTAACTCCTGCCCAGGTGATTGGGCAGGACTGTGCGATAGGCTAACTGTGGCCCACCAAGGGGATTGATCAATTTTGCCTTAAGAGAACCAATTCCAGAACAGAGAGGAGGATTCTACTACCACCAAGAAGAATATCAAGGAGTGGAAAACATGCCTTTAGACCAGGGAACCCTGTGCTGAGAAGCTTCTGGAAGCAGGAGACTGAGAGAGAGTAAGCTGTAAACCTGAAGACTGTGAGAAGCAGTAGCAGGAGAGACCTGGCAGCAGGAGATGGCATGATGGGCTTCCTGGCTCACAGAGAGAGGAAGCTGAGTGTTTTCAGGCAGAGGTCTAGGGAGAGGGAGAAATGTGCATGGGAGCACAGCTGGGAAGAGGCTATCCTTATGGAAGGACTGTATCCTGAATGTTTCTGAGCCTGAATTGTAACTGTTACTGCCCTTATAATAAACTCCATAATCGTGTGTATGGTCTTTAAGTTCTATGTGGCCATTGCGATGAATTATCGAACCCAGCAGAGAAATAGTGCTGTGTGAGGGATGGTTCATGTCACAATTGGTAAAGATGAGGGAGAGACAAGGCTTGTCTGATTTCTGCCTCATGGGAATAAGTCTTGGGCTGTTGATCTTGATTCTTCTTTCCCCTTATGAATTTAAAGGAGGTCAGGCACTGCCCCCACATCATTTTTACATTAGCATTGAAGCATGTTGCTGACCTTCCAAGGTCTCTGCTTTTTCCATTTATAATTCATATATGCTTACAAAGTCTCATTCCACTTAAAAATGGAAAAGTCCAGTTTGGTTTCTATTATTCAGCCTTTTCTTTGATTAAAAAAGGTGCCTGAAATTTACAAGTCTCCGATAGACCCAATGTATTGTATAAAATAGTAATATTTTACTTTCCATTTTTTCAAAATAAAGTGCCAATAAAACTAGAAATTTCATTACCCAGCACAGTGATGTCTAAGGAACTTATCACTTTGTTTGCTGTCTATTTAATTTAGTTTTACGGCAACACAGACCAAAACTTGTACATGGAACCAGTTCCAGTGCCTCATAGCCATATTTTTTCCCCTTATTATATAAATGTATCATATTCATTTGTATACCAAATACTTATCAGGATAGAGGATATTGCTTCCTACATTTTTGGATAACCTGATAAGATTTAAATGTACTTTTTGCCTGCTAGCTTGTTTTCAAGAAAGATTAAGAACATAGAATACATGTTTAATATATTTTAGCTGAATTCAGGGATTGAGTCAACTGAATCTCTAATATACCCTCTGTCTAAAGATCTTCTCACTTTATAACAAGTATTGATTGGTGTCAGAGCAAGACCTCCCTCTGATCAGTTTTGAAAAACTTGTGAAGAGTGGAATGGAAGAGTTAAATGAGAAAAAAAAATTGTAAACATTTAATATTATTGTTGTTGTTAGGTGCCATCGAGTTGATTCTGGCTCATAAAAGCCCTATAGGACAGAGCAGAAATGCCCCCATAAGATTTCCTGGGTTGTCATTTTTTCAAAAGACGACTTACACATCTTTTTCCCTTGGAGCAGCTGGTGGGTTCGAACCACTGATCTTTTGGTTGGCAGCTGAGTGTTTAACCATCGCACCTCCAAGGCTCCTTAAACTTTTACTACTGGCAGGGAATTTGAAAAGTTATAGAGAGCCAGCTCACTTTTCAAATTTTAATATGAGGCTTAGAGAGACTAAATGGCATATTTAATGATCCACCCAGTGAATTACTTTCAAAATTGGAATTTGAATCATCTTTCAAAATCATAGCTTAGCACCAATTCCCACTGACCCAACAGGGGATTGGGGTAAAATTTATTGTAGTTTTAACTTTAATACTTAGATGCTTAGACAATTACTTGGAAGGAAATCCCCCATGGCAACATGTAAAACCTTAAGAAATCAAGCTATTGGGTAACTGCTGACATGACGTAGTAAAATAACAGTCAAAACACTAATATACTCTTGTCTGACACAGTGATAGGCCTAGTAAATAAATGAGTATCTGTGTGTATTTATACAGTATGTGTCTATGTCTGTTTTTACAATATATATGTATGTATATTTGTTTAAGACCTCAGGCTGCTAACCAAAAGTTGGCAGTTCGAATCCATCAGCCACTCCTGGGAAACCCTATGGGGCAGGACTATTCTATCCTATAGGGTCACTATGAGTCAGAATTGACTCAATGCATATACATACACATACAAAGGCATACTATATATATATATGCACACACACACTATCCTATAGGGTCACTATGAGTCAGAATTGACTCAAAGGCATGCTATCTATCTATATATACACACACACACATACATATACATACGAAGGCATATTATATATATATACACACACACACATGCATATACACACACACATAGAGAGAGAGAGAGAGCCGTGGTGGAGCAGTGGTTAAGAGCTCAGCTGATAACCAAAAGTCTGGCAGTTCAAATTCACCAGCTACACCTTGGAAACCCTATGAAAAAGTTCTACTCTGCCCTATTGGGTTACTATGAGTCAGAACTGACTCAACAGAAATGAGTTTGGTTTGATTTTTTTAATATATACACCCACTCCTCACTTATCAACATGTTTAGGTTCCAAGGACCAGGTAGTTATACAAAAATTGGCATTATGTCAAGATGGAGGCTGTCAAATTACATCATCGCATAACCACCAAACCACTAAGTACAATGGACTGCCAAGTTGACTCATAACATTAACCATCACAGCCAACGTTATTCTTGCCTAGCATCTCAGCATTCATTACTGCTAGGTGTCCACTGTTAATATAAAAAATAGCTGGGTAGTAGACTTTTTTACTATTGTCATAAACGCAAAATGTCAGCTAATGAGATAGCTGATAAGTGAGGAGTAGGTCAGGCACCTCCCCCATACCATTCTCACAAGTGTTATGTTACATTCTGTATGTCTTGTTATACAACATAATAAAAAGTATATCATATCATAAAATATCATTAAAAAATTAAGTGAACAATTGATGTAGAGATTTTAAATTAAATAGCTTTTCTGTGTCCTTCGGGTTATATCATGTATATCTACACCTGCCTTTGCAGTCAACTTTATATGGTTTTTTGCACAGAACTGCAAATCCAATATATGAACTTCATCATTTTATGAGTTATTAAGAAGTCATACACTGATTGGCAAGTCTGTTTGATAAAAATCTGATTGTAGAGTCATTAAAAACTGAGGAGCCTTATACAACATATATTGCCCCCCCTTCAGACTTTTTTTTTTTTTTCAGACTAGGTGATGTCCACTGCTAAACCCTCCATAGCACTCCATACTTTGTAGCCTTGGTCACCACTTAACTGTTTATTTTGTAATTTTTATTCATGTCTTCCTTCTTTCATTAGTATGTAAATCCATAAGAACAGTGTTTATGTCTGCCTCAAGCCTGCAGCGCCTGATATACAATAGACCTATTGACTCGATGGTAGTTCTTTTTTTTTTTTTTTTAAATAGTAATATAGAGTAAATGAGTAAATAACTTGTTCCCTTTATTAATGACAATAAACTATACATTGAATTACTGAAAAACATACTTAGAAGAAAGGTAAAACTCTCATTTCATTTATTCCCATTGATAAACTTAATCTAAAATAAAAATAAGTATTAAAAAAATTTGTGTACACTCAAAGGTGAGTATCATTACATAAAATCTATCCTATCAAATAGTTTTCAATCACCTCATATGTATGCAAAAGCTGGAAAATGAATAAGGAAGACCAAAGAGGAACTGACACCTTTGAATTATGGTATTGGTGAAGGGTTTTGAATATACCATGGACGGCCAAAAGAACGAACAAATCTGTCTTGGATAAAGTACAACAGGAATGATCCTTAGAAGCAAGGATGGAGAGACTACATCTCACATACTTTGGGTATGTTATCAGGAAGCAACAGTCCCTGGAGAAGGACACCATGCTTGGTAAAGTGGAGGGTCAGTGAAAAAGAAGACACTTAATGAGATGGATTGACACAGTGGCTGCCACAATGGGCTCAAGCATAGCAATGATTGTCAGGATGGTGCAGGACCAGGTAGCATTTCGTTCTGTTGTATGTAGGGTTGCCATGTGTCAGAACTGACTGGACCGCACCTGACAACAACAACAACAGTTAGGCTGCTTATCCATAAGAACAGTCACAGGTACATTTACTTAGGGAGTTGTTTATCTGTTTGTTTTTTTTCTTTGAAATTACAAAGATGTTTACAGTGTAGGAATCTCTAGGTCTGACATAGAGCCTCCCAGGTTCTGATTTTTTTATTAAAATCTTCCTTGATCATCTCTCCTATTTAAAACACTTTGCATCCCTGGGTTCTTCACACTCTATTTTTTTTTTTTTTCCTAATGAACTTTCATTTGCCTCTTTTAATTAATCTTTTTTTAGATACATTTGTTTCCAAAAATCTAAACATGTATCAACACACTTTCTAACTATGGAAACCCTGGTGGCATAGTAGTTAAGTGCTACAGCTGCTAGCCAAGAGGTCAGCAGTTCAAGCCTACAGGCTCTCCTTGGAAACTCTATGGGACTGTTCTATTCTGACCTATAAGGTCGCTATGAGTTGGAATTGGTGGCAATGAGTTTCTAACCATAGGTCTCCCCCAATTTTTCCACAATACCTCAAAACACAGCCTATATATCTTCTTTTCTTCCATGTGAGTAATTATTATAAATATTACTGAATGACAGTAGCAAATGGGATATTAGAAGGAAAAACTTAAACTATACTCCAGTGGAAACTCTTAAATGGATGCTATACATATTAGTTAATTGTCATACAAATCTCTTCTCCATTACACTGACGTTCTTTTAAACCAATTAAATGAGGGCATGCATTAAATGTTTACATAATTTAATCTAGGGCAAATTCTCACCTGGTGTAAAAACAAGAAAATAGCAAAGGAAAACACACATTTACCATCTCTATGCCTCAGTTTCTTCATTTATAGATGAGAGGGTTGAATTCAATTATTATGTTATATGATTTCTTTCAGTTATAGAATACTATGTATATCTGTATATAAAAGTCATCCCTTTCTACACCAAAGCTATATAGTTTTGTGGTTCAAGTTTTAATCCAATAAATAAATTAGCCTGGATATTCCATTGACTAAATTTTTATGGACAAGTAAGTGCGAAACTTCTATGATCCCGGGTCTAGTTTGTTTTCCCTTAGCCTCTATCTGCTTGTAGCTTTGTCACTCTTTTATAAAAATAAATAAACACAGCAATGACTTGGATTTCCACTGGATTTGAAATAAAACTGAAAATTATTGTTATCACATAACTGGTCAGTTTGCCAGATAACTTTTGAAGACTACGCCTTGACTTTTTCTGTATCTCTGTATATCCTTCATTCGCAGCTGCTTCCTTTGTTTCTACAGCACCAAGCCCTTGCCACTTCTAACGCACTTGCTCTTTTATCTCATTAGCGTCCTTCAGGCCTTAATGTAAATGTCACCTACTCAGGGAGCATTTCCTGTGTCAACAGAAAATAATTAGTGAGAAAATGGGAAGTTTATTTTGGTTTGTGTGCTATAAATTTCATGATTACCCCTTGAATGACTTTGTTTCTTGAACTGAATGTCAATGACTGATGTTTTGCATCCAAATAATTCTCAACCATTTTTGGCAATAAATTATAAAGCAAGAGGAAATTTGATGTGATGCCAAAAACTGATTCAGTTGAGCTTTGCATTTGCTGGAATGGAAGCTCTAACTTCTGTAAATCATAATTATATAGATCCATTTTGTCTTTAAAAGTTCAGTTCAAATCATTATTAATTCCTTAAACAAACGGCATCAGAGTTAAGCAGAGATTAAACCTTCATTTTTGAGATAAATTCCATGTGAATTTATGACAGTTGCTCAAAAACTGTTTTACTGGTTGAGGTTTGAAATTATGAGCTTCATAAATACTTGCATGTGTAAGTGGAAATCCTTCTATATTTACAGATAACTTTTATGACTCAGTTTCCACTTTTACTCTTCAATTCAAGTAGCACACATGTTCTGCATGAATTTCTATTTTTCTAATGGATTAATCAAAATCAAAATACTACTAGGTTAATAAAAATACTGAAAGGAAATTTTATTTTCCTTTTTAAAATAATTCAATTGCTATATTATGATTTTTAGCCAGTGTTGCTGGGCAACATTCCTGAGAATTGTTTTATTAGCTTATATCTGCCATGTGTCAGAATCAGCTTGACAGCAACATTTTTTTTTTATTGCATTCATTTTTTTAAATGATAATAATTGTTTTTGTTATCATTAGTTAATACAATATGTTAAAATCTATAAGTAGATGCACTTACAGAGCAGCCTTTTGATGTGACTTGAGGGCCATGATGGTTTGCCACGTAATGCCTTTCTCCCCCTCTAAGGACCATAGCTTGTGATCACTGTCAGAGCAGTTGGTGATAGTAGCCAGGTACCATCTAGTTGTGCTAGGATCTGTCTGGCTGAGGCTGTAGTACTTGTTGTGCAGCAGTCATTTTGACTAATTTTTTCCTTGTGTCTTTGGTTTTCTTCATTCTCCCTTGCTCCAGATGGGTAGAGAACAGCAGAGTATCTTAGAGGTCTGCTCACAAGCTTTTAAGACCCCAGATGCTACTCACCAAAGTAAAGTGTAGAACACTTTCTGTATAAATTGTTATGCCAATTGATCTAGATGTCCCCCAAGACTATGGTCCCTATAGCCCTCAGCCCAGTAATTCAGTCCCTCAGGGAGTTTGGATGTGTCTACGAAGCTTCCATGACCTTTCCTTGGACAAGCCTGGCTTCTACATAATTTGATTTCTTGACTGCTACATCCATGGGCATTGATTGTGGAGCCAGGTAAAATGAAATCCTTGTCAACTTCAATCTTTTCTCCTTATTACAGGATGTTGGTTATCAGTCCAGTTGTGAAGTTTTTGTTTTATGTTACGGTGTAATACATACTGATTGGAGCCCTGGTGGCACAGTTGTTAAGAGATCGGCTGCTAACCTAAAGATCAGCAATTTGAATTCACCAGCCACTCATTGGAAACCCTATAAGACAATTCTACTCTGTCCTATTGGGTCGCTATGAATCAGAATAGACTCCATGGCTTTGCATTTCATTTTTGATTTGAATCCATACTGAAGGCTGTAGTCTTTGATCTTCATCAGTAAGTGCTTCAAGTCCTCTTGCTTTCAGCAAACAAGGTTGTGTCATCGGCATAGCGCAGGTTGTTAATGAGTCTCACTCCAATCCTGATGTCCTATTCTTGTTCATATAGTCCAGCTTCTTGGATTATTGCTAAGAATACAGATTGAATTATTACGGTGAAAGTATACAACCCTGATGCACACCTTTTCTGATTTAAACCACGTGGTATTCCCTTGTTCTATTAGAACAAGTGCTATTGGTCTATGTACAGGTTTCTTATGAACACCATTAAGCATTCTGAAATTCCTATTCTTGTCAATATTGACTGTAATTTGTTATGGTCCACACATTCAAATGTCTATGCAGAATCAACAAAAGGCAAGTAAAAATATTTCTGGTATTCTCTGCCTTCAGTCAAGGACCATCTGATACCAGCAATGATATCCCTTATGCCAAGTATTCATCTGAATCCGGCTTGAATTTCTGGCAGTTCTCTGTGGATGTACTGCTGCAACTGCTTTTGAATGATCTTCAACAAAACTTTACTTGCATGTGATATTAATTATACTGTTGGATAATGTCTGCATTCTGTTGAATCACCTTTCTTTGGAATGGGCACAAATACGGATTTCTTCTAGTCGGTTGGCCAGGTAGCTGTCTTCCAAATTTCTTGGCACAGACAAGTGTTTCTGGCATTGCATCCATTTGTTGAAGCACCTTAATTGGCATTCCTTCAATTCCTGGTGCCTTGTTTTTCATCCATGCCTTCAGTGCAGCTTGGAATTCTTCCTTCAGTAAAATTGGTTCTTGATCTATGCTACCTCCTGAAATGGTTGAAAGTCAATCAGTTCTTTTTGATGCAATAACTGTGTGTTCTTTCCATTTTCTTTTGATGTTTACTACATTGTTCAATATTTTGCCCATACAATCCTTCAATACAAAATCCTGAGGCTTGATATATTTTTTTTTTTTTTTTGCTTCAGCTCTTTCAGTTTGAGAAATGCCAAGTATGTTCTTCCCTTTTGGTTTTCTAACTCCAGGTCTTTGGACATTTGCTGCCCTTTGAAATCTTCTGTTAAGCATTTTTACTTCATCATTTCATCCATTCACTTTCATCTCTACATTCAAGAGCAATTTTCAGAGTCTCTTCTGACATCTATTTTGGTCTTTTCTTTCTTTCCCGTCTTTTTAACGATCTTTTGCTTTCTTCATGTATGATGTCCTTGGCATCATCACACAACTAGTCTTGTCTTCAGTCATTCATGTTCAATGCCTCAAGTCTATTCTTGAGATGGCCTCTAAATTCAGGTGAGATATACTCAAGGTTGTAATTTGGCTCTTATGGACTTGTTTTAACTTTCTTCAGCTTCAACTGGAACTCGCGTATGAACAATTGATGATCTGTTTGGTAGTTGATCCTTGGCCTTGTTCTGCCTGATATTGATCTTCTCCATCGTGTCTTTCAACAGATGTAATAGATTTGATTCCTATTTATTCCCTCAGGTGAGGTCCATGTGTATAGTCACCGTTTATGTTGTTGAAAAATGTATTTGCAATGAATAAGTCATTGGTCTTTGAAAATTCTATCATGCTATCTCTGGCATTGTTTGTATCACCAAGGCCATATTTTCTTCTTTGTTTCCAACTTTTGCATTCCAATACCCAGTAATTATCAATGCAAGTTTGATCATTTTCAGACCTAAAATACCAGTTCCATAATAATATCCATTACTTCTTCAGTTGAAAGAATCAATCTGCCAAGGAAAAAAAGTAAATGCTGGAATAAATACCAATGATTTATAATCATGTCAACTGATTGAAATTAATAGGTATTTTGCTAACAATTTTTCAAGTTGGTTACTAGAGCTATCTATTTCCAGGTAAAGGACATAGTCCCATGAAAAATTCTGATTCAGAAATAAAAATGTAAATACCAACCGAACCAGTGATACAAAGATTTCTATCATATAGTTCTTTTTTGTCAGAAATCTATACATTAGAAATAATCATATCACTGGTTAGATTGATATTTACATTTTTATTTCTAAATCAGAACTTTTCATAGGAATATGTCTTTTACTTGGAAATAGATAGTTCTAGTAACCAACTTGAAAAATTGTTAGCAAAATACCTATTAATTTCAATCAGTTGACATGATTATAAATCATTGGTATTTATTCCAGCATTTACTTTTTTTCCTTGGCAGATTGATTCTTTCAACTTAAGTGGCAATAAAAAAAATAAAAATAAAAATTGTCATTGAGTTGATTCCAACTCCTAGTGATCCTATAGGACAGAGTAGAACTGCCCCATAGGGTTTCCAAGGAGCCCTGGTGGATTTGACCTGCTGACCTTTTTGGTTAGCAGGCGTAGCACTTAGCCACTACACCACCAGGGTTTTGGAGGTAGTGATGGATATTATTATCTGACTAGTATTTTCAGGTTCATTCTCATTAACTTTGGGGTTGAAAGGAATATGGTCATAATGTCCTTATTACCCTAGCTTTGTTAAACAAAAATAGCTTAAAAATTTTAAATATTTCTCTACATTTGAACCATTTTCTTCATCTTTCCTTTAGTGTTGTATGAATAATTATTTTAAATTGAAGAAAACTTTAAGTATCCCTTGAATTAAGTCTTTAGTAATTAGATTTTTACTGATAATATATCCGTCAGACACAGCCATAATTGGTCATAACAGATTTGGCCCAACAATTTTCATTATTTTTTTCAATCAATTTAGAATCACTGTGAGAGGTTTGTCAAGATAAGTTTAAATTTTCTTAAAGCAAAATGTACAATAATATAATTATAATATTTTATATTCAGGAAACAAGATGATGTTGCAAACAGTTCCCAATAAGCTCTCACCTTTTTCCATATTCTACTTTATCTTAGATCACTGTCACCAAGTGAGTTTTGGTGAACAATATTAAAACACAAGCATAATGGACAGGGAATTCCAGTCTTATATGATTAAAACCTAGAAAATGTTTAGAGAGAAACAGCAACAACAACAACATAAAAATTAGTAAGAAAAAAAATGTTAATACGGTAAAATAAAAGAGGAAGAATTAGCATGAAGAAATAAAACACACAATACTTCTTTTGAAAAAGCAACAAATCTGGAAAAATACAACATGGTGCATGGATCTATTGAACCATGTACCACTTGATTTTATCCACTCTTAGATCCTTCCCAGGAAGTCCTAGACTTACCCTCAGATTCCTTTTGAAATAATCATGAGTTTAGTACACCCTCCACAGTCCCTGGCATGCGTTCATTTTCATTATCCTGTTTGTGTACTTCACACAAAAGTGAAATTTGGCTTTCACTCCTCATTGATCTTCACCTTCTGATAGATGAGACAGCACTCCTCTGCCCAACTGAGCTCTCTCCTGAAAAGAGAGGCATTGTCACTACTGTTTTTTCTTTGGTTGCATTCTTTCACTTTCTGTCATTTATACCATAACCTCAAAATAAATCAAATGAAACTGTTATGGACCTTGCCAAAAATATACCACTCTTAAGAATACCTGCCTTTGAATTTGCTATGTTTCATGAAGTATTATATCTACCTGTAAAACCATGAATTCAGAATATCACGAATATGAGTATTTTTCCCAAATGTCTACTATTTCAAAAGTCAGCATTATTTTGCAACGTCTGGACTACCCATTTAATTTCTGATGAATAACTGAGGTGAGGTGATTTTTTTTTTATTCAGATACATTGCAAATAGGAGGTATGACACATTTTAGCATTTTTTTTAATTGAATGCACTACTTGCAGCAAATTATTGCAATTAGCTTAACTAAAAACAGCAGAAGTAAATACAAAATTGAACATATACCTTCCTCTTATGCAGTAATTATTTTTAATATTTTCAGATTTATATATAATGATCATATAGTGATTTTTTTCTATTGAGTAAATCAGAACAATTAATTTTTCTTACAACTAATGGAAAGAGGTGGATGGTCTCATGTACATTTTTGGTAAGTGTATGATTCCGCTATAAATTCTCTCTCTGCTTTAGATATCTTGCTAAAATCTTTCTCTCCATCTTGACTCTTTAAAAATAGTAATTCTTTAATAGTAGTATTACTCTTTTCAACCATTTTTCTTCTCCAGAGATTTTGAAAAAAAATTACCTTGCAATCAAAACAGATAATACTCTGGCTAAAGAACTATAAATAAGATCAAAATAAATTAACAATTAGATAATTGTTTAGGTCTTAATAAGTATTTCCTCTTAGGAAAGGAAACATGAAGTCAAAAATATGAGATTAACCTTTATATAAAGAATGGTATTCAAAACGCTATTAAGTCATTAACTTTGGTAAATAGGCATTTAACCTTTGTCAAAAAGCAACAGTGTTTAACCTTTGTGTTTAAAATAGTGCTTCTATTAGGCATGCTTCAGTTGCTGCAGATCAAATAGAAAGCAAGCTGCCTCTTGACCTGAAATTTAAACTAATCCCGATGTGACCTTTGTAGCAAGTTAAACCAAGTTTGGTGAACTTTATTTTCAAACAGTAAGGTTTTTTTTGTTTGTTTGTTTGTTTTAAGTTTCGCAGACCTGTGCATATATCTTGCTTCCTGCTGGGAGGGGATGGTTCCAAAATGCTGCAATGAAAAGGTATTGCTGTTGTATTTGCAGTTTTTGTTTTGTTTTGTTTTGTTTTGTTAGAGGCAGGAAGCAAAGACAATTCCCTTGAGAAAGTATGTTTTAATAGTAGCTGCAGTCAAATTTTGCAAACTCAGGAGATTCAGATTAACATTTATATTTTTGCTTATGGAAAAGTAAAATATAACATCTTGCCGTTTACCACAGTTAATTTACAGTCAGGGAGGAAAAAGACATAATTCAATTTACCTATTACAGCACACAAGTGGTATAGGAAATATTATTTTAAAACAGAAAGAGCTGTTTCCCTCCAACCATTTGCAACAGCCACTCTTAGTGATCCACTGATATATTTCAAGTAATTTTCCTCTCTAATTTAATTAGAGCACACAGTACTGTCTTCTGTGTGTTCTACAACAGATGCGATATTTGCAAGCAACTCAGGGGAAGATATGTTTTCTGAAAGATGCTCACCTGTACAACCAAAAGGTTTTTAAGAGCCTCTAAAAATCAGAAGTAAAAAACACAACTTTTCCATAAACAGGAACAAGTGGAACGTGAATGAACTGAGTCCTGCAGCCCTAAATTGCCCTTTTTGCTTTGATAAGAAGATCTCCAAACAGACATTGTGAAGTGATAGATAACGTGGCCTTCCAAAGTGAAATGATAAAAATTGTAGGAGGAAATGTCCACATTTTAAAGGAAAATATGCCTCCCTTTCAGAATGTGTCTCTATAATGTAGTTGTGGCTATGTAGGGACACCAAATAGTTTATTGATATTCTATAGAAGTTTAGATGTGAGAGGTTCTAAACACCTCAATTTCCAGAAAACAAGCAAAACTTTTAGGCAAGAATATAACTCAGATGGGCAGGGAAAATGATAGAAATCCTCAGTGAGATGGATTGACACAATAGCCATAACAATGGACTCAAACATATCAAAGATCTTGAAGATGGCATGGAAAGGGCAACACTTCCTTCTGTAATACATAAGATTGCCATGACTCGATGACAACTAGCAACAACATAAAGCTAGGACACATGTGCTAAGCATGGCCTGCTCAAAACATTTTTAGGTAAGTGAAGTTAGATGTGGGTATTAAGTGGCCTGCGCCCTCTGGGTTTGAGTAAACCATGCACTGCCAAAAGAATGAACAAATTAGTCTTAGAAGAAATACAACCGGAAGAAATACAACGAGGATGCTCTTTGGAAGCCAAGATGATGAGACTTCATCTTGCTTACTTTGGGCAAGTCATCAGGAAAGACCAAGTGCTAGAAAATGGCATCATGTTTAGTAAAGTAGAGGGTCAGCAAAAAGTGAGGGAAATGCTCAGTAAGATGTTGACACAATAGCCTCAGCAATGGACTCAAACACACCAAAGAACATGAAGATGAAGAAGAACTGGCAACACTTCATTCTGTTGTACATAGGTTGCCAAGAGTCTAGCCAACTTGACGGCAACTAGCAACAGCAACCCTCTGGGTGTCTGCTCCCCTCGATATCTAGCTCTTTAAGGTCTGTTAACTGTCCCTGTCTGTCTTAACCTGGTATTGGACTGTTAATTATTTAAACAGAAAAGTTGCCATTCAGGTCTGTTTTGTTCATGTTTATATTCTCAACTTTTAAAGTAATGTTTGGAAGATAGGAGTAGCTTAATAAAAGTTCCTTGATGAAATGAATAGATAAATGCAGCAATTAATGAATTATTGACTCACGATGTTACCTTTTCCAGATATATTTACGTTAAAATTGGCCAATCAACCTCCAAAGCTAAAGAAATGAAGCATTTATTAAAGAATGCTTGGGGATTTAACCAATGTGTAAAAGATAGATTTGGTGTCAAGAGGAGAAAATTAAAGCAGAGAAAATTGGAGGAAAGGTATTTTTAATTCTTGAATTAAAAAAAAACAAACAAATGGAGTAACCCACTTTGGGATTAAAATCTATTTCACAGATGCCCGTTTTTTCCTCAGTAACTGGCGAATGGAGGATTATGAAAATAAAAAAGCCTATTTTTCACTCTCTCATTTTAAGGATGATTTAGGGTTTGTGTTTCCAAAGATACTTATTTTGCAGAGGTTTCTCTGGAAAGCTGCTTGAAGACTGTGATTTTTATTTTATGTAATGAATGTTAGCTATAGGCCTTCAAAGCAAGATTTCATAGGTACTTAATTTGTACCCATCATGGGTTGGTGGGGGGGGATTCCTTATATAACTCTCACTTGTAGGTGCTTTTGCACAAACTATACAGATAACTGAAAAAGCAATAAATTATATTGCCCATATGATTCGTGTATTTTCACTTGTTTTTCCTTAGCCACATTTGCTTGATTCTTACCATTTTTTTAAACCTTTCTTTGTAAGAATATCCCTGTTTCTTGAGAAACAAAATTTTAATTCTTGTGTAATTCAGGTTCCTAGATTCCAGTGAGGTGGGGTAACCCACCCAGGCCGTTGCCCTGAGATGTTCTTTGGACCTTGATCCTTGAGGAAGCTGGTTTCCTAAAATTACCTTTAAGCCAAACAATTGTTGTTTTTAGATGCAGTGTAGTTGGTTCTGACTCATATCAACCATATGTACAGTACAACAAAATACTGCCTGGTGCTGCACCAACCTCACAATCCTTGCTATGTTTGAGTCCACTGTTGCAGCCACTCTGTCAATCCGTCTCCTTGAAGGACTTCCTGTTTTTCGCTGATCCTCTACTTTACCAAGTATAATGTTCTTCTTCAGGACTGATCCCTCTGATAACATGTCTGAAGTATGTAACACAAAGTATGTCTCGCCCATCCTCACTTCTAAGGAACATTGTGGGTGTACTTCTTTCAAGACAGATACGTTCGTTCCTCTGGCAGTCTATGGTATATTCTATATCTTTGCCAAAAACCGTAATTGAAATGTGTCAATTCTTCTCTGGTCTTCCTTTTTCAATCTGCAGCATTCACATGCATATGAAGCGATTGAAGATACCATGACTTGGGTCAGGCACACTTTACTCATCCAAGTGACATCTTTGCTTTGTAACACTTTAGGCAGGTCTTTTGTAGTGCAGTGATTAAGAGTTACAGCTGCTAACATAAAATGTTGGCAGTTCAAATCCACCAAAACCTTATGAGGAAGTTCTACTCTGTCATATAGGGTCGCTATGAGTAGGAATTGAATTAATGACAACAGGTCTTTTTATTTATTTATTTTAGCAGATTTGCCCAATGTAATACAGCCTTTGATTTTTTGACTGTTGTTCCCATGAACATTGATTGTGGATCCAAGTAAAATGAAATGCTTGACAACTTCAATTTCTTTGACATTTATCATGATGTTGCTCATTGGTCCAGTTGTGAGGATTTTTGTTTTCTTCATGTTGAGGTATAATCCATATTGAAGGCTGTAGTCTTGCTCTTCATTAGTAAGTACCTCAAGTATTCCTCACCTTCAGCTAGCAAGGTTGTGTCATCTGCATAACGTAGATTTTTGCTGAGTCTTCCTCCAATCCAGATGTAGCGTTTTTCTTCATATAGTCATATAATCATATCTCTGATTATTTCTTCAGCATACTGGTTGCATAAGTATGGTGAAAAGATACAATCATGATGCACACCTTTTCTGATTTTAAACCAAGCAATATCCTCTTATTTTGTTCGAAAGACCGCCCCTCGGTCTATGTACAGGTTCCACATGAGCACGATTAAGTTTTCTGTAAATCCCATTCTTCGAAATGTTGTCAATAATTTGTTATGATCCACATAGTGGAATGTCTTTCTATAGTCAATAAAACACAGATAGACCTATCTTTCTGGTACTGTAATATCTTAGGCATTAGTAAGCTGAAATGGACTGGTGCTGGTCATTTTAAATCTGACCACCGTATCTTCTAATATGATGGGATTGACAAATTGAGAAGAAATGGCATCCCATTCATCATCAAAAAGAAAAAAAAAAAAAAAATTCAAGATTTATCCTGACTCGTAATGCTATCAGTCATAGAATAACATCCATACTCCTACAAGGAAAACTACTTAACCTTTTAGTTACCAAATTTAATTAAAAAAAAAAAAAATTGATGACATTTGTTTTTAGTATTGGAATGCATACTTACTAATTGAGTGTGTTTAAGTTTTCAGTTGGTGTTGTGGATTGAACTGTGTCCCCCAAAATTATGTGTCAACTTGGCTAGGCCATGGTTCCCAGTATCGTGTGGCTATCCTATCCTATATGTGGCTATCCTACCCTGTGTGTTGTAAATCCTAACCTGTATGACGTTAACAAGGCAGGGTTAGAGGCAGTCATGTTAACAAGGCAGGACACAATGTACAGGATTTGGCTATATCATGAGTCAATCTCTTCTGAGATATAAAAAAGAGAAGTGAGCAGAGAGAGCAGAGACCTCATACCACCAAGAAAGAAGCGTCCATTGAACATAAAGGGAGAAGCACCTAGACCATGGGAAGATAGATGACAAGAACCTTCCCCCAGAGCCGACACAGAGAGAAAGGCTTCCCCTGGAGCTGCACCATGAATTCAGATATCTAGCCTCCTAAACTGTGAGAGAATAAACTTCTGTTTGTTAAAGCCATCCACTTGTAATATTTCTGTTATAGCAGCACAAGATAACTAAGACAGTTGGCAATATGTATTTTGAGAAATACGATCTGGTTATACCGTCCATCAATAAGGTGAGAGGCACTCTGGTGCCACTCTGGAGCCACCTATCTGTGGTATGACAATATATTAATTAGAATTAAATAGAAAATTTGTTGTGGGTGCTTTCCATTAAGTTACATGAGGAACCTTTGATTTTCCAAATATGACAGAAAAAAAACAGAACAAAATCATCAGAGTTCCCTAACTATCACACAGCAAAAGCCACAATTATGCCTGTAAGCCTTATCTCACAGAAATAAAGGGGGAAAAAAAGGCAAATATTTACAGATTTATAAAGCTAACACATCCAGGAAGTGTCACTTAATAGAATGTTCAACCTACACAACAATGAGGCTCCAAATCCCACTTGCTGAGTTTCACACCTTACAAAATGGACCCGCCTTGATGCTAAATTCATTAGAACTGTAATAATGTATCTCCTACAAGGTCCAGAGGCATGAAAAGTGGCTGGTAAATGGTTAAACCAATAGTAACTAAAGTGTTTAATATGACTTTTATTCAAATTTATCCAAACTAACCACTAAAGCCAAAGACATAGAAATTGAAGATTTTTGCCAACTTCTGCAATCTAAAATAAATTAAATATGCAATCAAGATGCATTGATAAATACAGGTGATTGAAAACAAGGAAGAAGGATCAGTAGTTGGAAAAACTTGGCCTTCATGATAGAAACGACATCAGAGACCACATGAAAGAATTCTGCAAGACCAATGACTTATCCACTGGAAATATTTTTTTTTTTTTTCCCCAACTGCTTAAATGGTGGCAATACACATGGATCTCACTGGATGGAATACACAGGAATCAAATCAACTACATCTGTGGAAAGAGACAATGGAGAAGCTCAATATCGTAAATTAGAACAAGACCAGTGGGCCAAATGCAGAACAGATCATCAATGGCTCATAAACAAGTTCAAGTTGAAACTGAAGAAAATTAAAACAATTCCATAAGAACCAAAGTATAATCTTAGTATATCCCACCTGAATTTAGAGAATATCTCAAGAATAGATTTAATACACTGAACACTGATAACCAAAGCCAGACTAACTATGGGAAGATATCAAGGACTCATACATGAAGAAAGTGAAAAGTCTTTTAAAAGATTGGAAATAGGGAAAAGGCCAAAATGAATTTCACAAGAAACTTTGAAATTTGCTCTTCAAAGTAGAGTAGCTAAATTGAACAGAAGAAATGATAAGTAAAAGAACTGAACAGAAAATTTCAAAGGGCAGTTAGAGAAGACAAATTAAATATTATAATGAAATGTGTAAAGATCTGGAGTTAGAAGAACTAAATGATGCCCAGCTACCAACAATGACAGCCATGGCAGGGAACACAACAGAGAGTCCCTGACAGAATAGGAGAAAAGCTGGCGGGGGGACAGAACTCAAATTCTAGCAAAAAGACCAGACTTAATGCTCTGACTGAGACTAGAGGGACCCCAGAAGACATGGCCCCAGGACTCTCTGTTAGCCCAGAACCAACTCTTCAGACAAAGATTAGACTGAACTATAAGACATTAAATGATACTTGTGAAGAGAGTGCTTCTTAGCTCAAGTAGATACCTGAGACTAAATGAGCAGCTCCTGCCTGGAGGTGAGATGAGGAGGCAGAAAGGGACAGGAGTGGTTGAATGGACACAGGAAATCCAAGGTAGAAAGGAGGAGTGTGCTATCACATTATAGGGAGAGCAACTAGGGTCACATAACAATGTGTATATAAATTTTTGTATGAGAAACTAACTTGAACTGTAAACTTTCACTTAAATCACAATAATAAAAAAAAAAAGTCAGGGAAACTAAAAAAAAAAAAAAAATGTTACCATTGAGTTGATTCCAACTCTTAATGACCCTATGGGACACAGTGGAGCAAAAAGTAGGCCCAGGTGGAACTATATACCTTTATGCACTATAAATGAGTAAACACTCAAATGATAATTTTAATTTCAAATTTTGGATTTATCATGTCAAACCAAACCAAATCCGTTGCTGTCAAGTCAATTATGACCCCTAGCAATTCTATAGGACAGAGTAGAACTGCCTTGTAGTGTTTCCAAGGCTATAATCTTTATGCAAGCAGACTGCCACATCTCTCTCATGGAGTGGCTGGTGTATTGGAGCCCCCAACTTTTGGTTAGCAGTTGGGTGTTTGATCATTGTGTCACCAGGGCTCCTTACATATGTCACCAGGTATAGAAGTATCATTGATTTCTATACAATGACTTTTTTATCCTGTATGTATATATATCATAAAGAGATGCAAAGCACATAGCTTAAAAAAGGAATTGATGGGGTGAAAGTAGTAATTTTTTAAATGTGAATATCTTTTCAACAGCAGCATATCCTTCCATCTTATAGATTTGCCATTAACTTTCCTAATAATTGTCCTATATTGTATGCCAGAGAGTCCCTGGGTGGCACACCTGGTTAAGCACTTGTTGTTGTTGTTATTAGATGTCATCTAGTCGGTTCCAACTCATAGCGACCCTGTGAAAAAATAACTGCCCAGTCCGGCACCATCCTCACTATCATTCTTATGCTTAAGCCCATTGTTGCAAACACTGTGTCAATCTATCTCCTTGAGGGTCTCCCTCTTTTATGCTGACTCGCTACCTAGCTTGATGTCCTTTTCTAGGAACTGGTCCCTCCTGATAACATGTCCACAGTATGTGAGACAGAGTCTTTCTATCCTTGCTTCTAAGGAGCATTCTGACTGTACTTCTTTCAAGACAGACCTGTTTGTTGTTTTGGCTGTCCATGGTACATTCAACTTTCTTCTCCAGCAACTTAATTCAAAGTCATCAGTTCTTTGTCAGTCTTCCTTATTTATTATTCAGTTTTAGCATGCATATGAGGGGATTGAAAACACCATGGTTTGAATCAGGCACACCTTAGTCCTCAAAGTAACATCTGTGCTTTTCAACACATTAAAGAGGCCTTTTGGAGCAGATTTGCCTAGTACAATGCTTCATTTTATTTCTGGACTGCTTCTTCCTAGTGCCTGGATTGTGGATCAAAGTAAAATGAAATCCTTGACAACTTTGACATTTTCTCCATTTATCATGATGTTGCCATGAATCAGAATAAACTCAAAGACAACTTGTTAGGTCTTTTTGGTTATATTTTATGCCACTTAGATTGTGCTGGTTTTTATTTGTTCATTCTATTATAAACATTGCTCTACTGGATGTATTTATGCATTCATCTTTTGTGCTGTTCTGATTGCTCCCTTTGAATAAAATTTCAAGAAATGAATTATTAAATCAGTGGTGTACATATTTTTCACCATTTGGTATAAGTTGCCAAAGTGCCCTTTAGATGTTACTGTTCAGCAGTATCTTTTTTCCTTGTAGAACACTTTTCATGAATCCTTTCATTAAGAGTCCCAAGCCTGGCACATCATAGCACTCAATGCCCATTTATTTAATATATTATTAGTTATACTTCTTGTCAGGATAATCCATAGGGTTTTCATTGGTGGCTGATTTTCAGAAGCAGATCACCAGGCCTTTCTTCCTTGTCTGTCTTAGTCTGGAAGCTCCACTGAAACCTGTTCAGCATAATAGCGTCACATAAGTCTCCACCCACGACATGTGGTAGTTGTACATGAGGTGCATTGGTCTCCCACACAGAAGACAAAAATTCTACCACTGGGCCACCAATGCTTAAATAGGAGGCTTGTATTGTATAAATGTGTCTGCATTAATGAGGCATTCAAGGCTAGTATTTTATTCCAAAATTCTATATTTTATAAAAAAAAAAAAAATTTTTTTTTTTAAATAAAATAAAATACAGTGTAAAAACCAGAATAATAAGTAAACGTCAAACTGTTACGTGTTTAAACTATGAGCATATTTAATAAAGTGTGTTTTTAGCTGAAGCGGGGGAGGTCTTATATTCAGATTATATGACCACATTTGAGCTATTTAACCTCTCTGTGCATTGGCTTCCTTAACTAAAAAATGAGGATAGTAACTACCTCATGAGATTGTGCAAACATTAAATGAGTTAATACATTAAAGAAGCTTGGGAAATGATTGTGTTTCAGAGGACATTCTTAAAAAAAAAGATCCAAACCTGGAAATAAAAAGGCAACTGCATATCTCTTCAATATTTATTAGAGTATTGTCTGATAGGTTCTAACCAAGAATTATTTACTTCTGATACTCTGGAGTCTACTATAGTGTGTGCCTTTATTTGAATTTCAATTTATAATTGATTAGGACCCAAAGTTTAAGAAGATGGATGTTTTCGAAAAATTTTATTCAGAAATAATTAAAGTAAATGTGCTCATTAAAGGATATAATCCCAAAAATCATGTTTTTGTTGCCCTTTAATACATTAACGAATTTTGGATCTAACCAATTAAATTAATTTCAGCATCCATTTCCTGACTGACTAGTTAATATAAACCTATTTTAAAATTCTCCTTTTAACTAGCTCTACTTTCCTGCTGGTTTCCTCATTAGCAAATTAAATAAATGTTTGATACATGTTCGTTCTATGTTAGTATGAGTCACACTTTTTAAAAAGAATATACTTTGACATATTCAGTAAATATTAGCTATTTTATGGGAATAAAATTTTATTAACAAAATATCTGATTTTGTCTTTCTGTGAACTGTTATGTATTTGTGACATTCATCCTAAAGAAAATTATCAGATAATTTTTTTTTTAAGCATAACAACCTCAGGGTTGAGAAGAAACCAAAAATGTTAACTCTTCTTAAAAGCTAGTATCTCCACATAAAAGTTGTATTTCCAGATAAAAAAGAAAGTGTGCTAACGTGATAAAAAATAAACTGAAGTCAAATTTACCTAGAGGGTGTAAAAATGAGTTGGAATACATATTTTTGTTAGGATATGTTGAAAGTAATCTTTGAGCCAATGTATGAAATTTGGAAATAATAGCTGTAAAATATGTGAACTAGATGTGTATGCTCATTTTAATGGTAGAAAGTTTGTTTAGAGATACTGTCCAAACTGGAAGTTCTATGTTGCTTTGGCAAGTGGTAATAACATATAGGTAGCAGGCTCGGCAGCATAAAAATTAAAGATTGAAAATTTAGCACATGGTTTCATATAACTGTCAAAATTATCTAGTCTCCCTTTTGAATTAAATTGGGTTAGTCTTTGATATTTTAAACTGTTGGTAATAAAAACAAACAAAAACTCACCTATATGTAGTTTGAAAAAATGAAAGGAAATATAACCAATGCTCAGCTACACTAGTCTTTGGATTTAATGACTAAAATGTGCGTTTTTCATTCTAGCTGCAGTTCTCTGATTTTGGTGCTGTTGTAATGAATGTACATGAGTAAATTAAATTTTATTTAATGTAGAGGTCTATACTTAAAAAATTGGGAACTTCTGTAATACATTTTGATTTGAAAATGTTTAAATTCCCTACCATACATATATATAGTTGATATATTTTACTGATAACATGCGATGCTGGAAGAGTTCACTCATCTATCCAAAGAAATTTGGAACACAGCTACCTGGCCAAATGACTGGAAGAAATCCATATTTGCACCCATTCCAAAGAAAGGTGATCCAAATGAATTTGGAAATTATAGAACAATATCATTAATATCACACACAAGTAAAATTTTGCAGAAGCAGTTACAGCAGTACATCAACAGGAGACGGCCGGAATTTAAAGCTGGATTCAGAAGAGTGCATGGAACAAGGTATATCGTTGCTGGTGTCATCTGGATTATGGCTGAAAAGCAGAGAATATCAGAAAATGTTTACATATGTTTAATTGACTATAGAGGCATTTGACTGTGTGTATCATAACAAATTATGGATAACATTGTGAAGAATGGGAATTCCAGAATGCTTCATTGTACTTATATAGACAAAGAGTCAGTTGTTGGTTTAAAGTCAGGAAAGGTGTTTGTCAGGGTTGTATCTTTTCACCATACTTGTTCAATCTGTATGCTGAGCAAACCTTCCGAGAAGCTGGAGTACATGAAGAACAGGGCATCAAGATTGGAGGAAGACTCATTAACAACCTGCGATATGCAGATGACAGAACTTTGCTTGTCGAAAATGAAGAGGACTTGAAGCACTTACTGATGAAGATCAAAGACCACACACTTCAGTATGGATTACAGCTCAGTATAAAGAAAACAAAAATCCTCACAATAGGATCAATAAGCAACATCATGATAAACTGGGAAAAAGATTGATTTTGCCAAGGATTTCATTGTACTTGGATCCACAATCAACGCCCATGGAAGCAGCAGTCAAGAAATCAAATGATATATTGCACTGGGCAAATCAGCTGCAAAAAGACTAAAGTGTTGAAAAGCAAAAATGTCACTTTAAGGACTAAGGTGTTCCTGACCCAAATCATGGTGTTTTCTATGGCCTCATATGTCTGTGAAAGCTGGACAATGAATAAAGAAGCTCGAAGAAGAAGGCTTTGAATTATGGTGTTAGCAAAGTGTTGACTATACCATGGACTACCAAAAGAACCAACAAATCTGTCTTGGAAGAAGTACAGCCAGAATGCTCATTAGAAGCAAGGATGGCGAGGCCTCGTCTCACATACTTTACACATGTTATCAGCAAGGACTAATGCCTGGAGAATATTATCCTCAATAAAGTAGAGGGTCAGTGAAAAACAGGAAGACTCTCAACGAGATAGATTGACACAGTGGCTGCAACAATGGGCTCACACATTACAAAGATTATGAGGAAGGCGCAGGATCAGTGTTTTGTTCTTCTGTACATAGCATCGCTATGAATCAGAACTGACTCAATGGCACCTAACAACAACAACACTTGATATTGTATATAACCTTCACAAAATAAAACTCTCATTCCTTCTTTTTGACATTACACATTAAGCCTGGAGTAGAGGGTGTAACCCATGAGGCACAAAATTACATATTATTTTTGACCCTTATGAACAGTGATACTGAATGCCTTACTTCTACTCTAAAGCAACACTGTACCACACTATACACTTTGAGGTTTAATGTTTCGGTATCTAGTAATATTACTCTTTCTGCCTCCCTGTGAGACTCAATCATTTAGTATTGTTGTTGCTGTATTAAGTAATAGAAATTGAACCTGGACTAATTCCATTTTGCTCCTATATAACAAAATAAGATTGATTACAGTAAAACTGATAACCCAATTTGCTCTTGAATATTGAATATTATATATTTAATTGATTCAAAATAGCTAATATACAATTGTGCATGGTTTCTGAGCTAAAATATTCTTTACTGAAATTTTTCATTTAGAGGATCCCAATGTCCTTTCATTTTCCAGCAGATAGAATTCAAAATTGCCCATCAAAGCCTGTGAGGTTCTAGATAAAATAGCTTTTGCCTTGCTTCCTCTCTGACTTCAAGTCAATCTCTAACTTACTCTTTAGTATTTAGCAAAATTAAGAAATTTTTCAATCCTTTTAGTTCTCAGAATGTGTCAAGTTCTTTCATGCTCCCAAGTTTGGCTCTCATGTTCACATTGCCTGAAATGGGCATCTCTTCAATCTATGTAGTGCTGGTTTTCTCTTTATTCTTGATATCTTAGCTTGTATGTCACCTACTGAGTACGTTTTCTGGGCCTTTCTGTTTCAACCTCCTCTAATAAATATCACCTTCTGCATTTCCTCCATAGTCTTCCACACAACTCACTGTTTGTGTGGTCTTTGTCTTTCTCTCCCCAACTAGAGGTAAGCTCTGAATGATAAGATGCCTTGTCTCTCTTGTTTATCATTTTTTCCTCAGTGTCTGGTATATACTAGTTAATAACTAATTACTGAATGTTGAATGGATTTAACAAAAGGTCTTATAAAAACTACACGTTGTTGTTAGTTTTCATCAAGTTGATTCTGACTCATGTCAACCCCATGTGTGCAGAGTAGAACTGCTCCTAGGCTGTGACCTTTCAGAAACAGATTGCCAGGCTTGTCTTCTGAGCATCTGTTGATGGGTTTGAATTGCCAACCATTTGGCTAGTAGTTGAGTGTTTAACTGTTTTTGCCACTCACGAATGCCCTTCATATGTATGACAGTGATTTAAAAATTGTTAATTTTTTCTATAAGTTTTAAGAATGTTTGCACTGATTCTATTTATAATAGTGTAAAGATTATTTTTTATAAAGTAAGTTAAACCTGTTACCATCAAGTTGGTTCCGACTCATAGAGACTATATAGGACAGAATAGAACTGCCCGTATGGTTTCCAAGGAGCTGGTGGATTTGAACTGCCAACGTTTTGGTTAACAGTCAAGCTCTTATCCACTGCACCACCAGTCTGCACATAAAGTAAGTTACGCACATCAAATCAAAGAATAATGAATAGACTGTAACTTTAACCTAATTGCAGAACATGTATAAATCTTTTTCACTATGTCCAACTTAAATGAAGGTAATGTTTCGTTTTCAGTAGTCATAAATTTTGATGTGCTAAATTTTATTATTGACAGATTTGGAGTTTTTACTATTTTAATTCACTTAAGAAACTGTTTTGATCCAAACTAAGTTCAGATTGGTAAGGAAATTTAGGGTTCAAATTTTCTTTGATTTATTTTCCTGACTATATAGGAGTACGAAGGATACTTCTTTCGCTTTAGTGATAAATATGTTCATGTTTAATATCTGTCTCTCACTAGTTTCTGAACTCCCTGAGGGCAGGCCTAATATTTATTACCTGTACCCCAGGCTCAGTTCTCATCACACACACTACCTCATTCAATTTTCACAGATGTCTCATGAGATAGCTGCTATTTTTTACCATCTAGTTCTTTACAGAGGAGGAAACAGGCTTAGACAATAATAAGCAACTTAGTCAAATCCAGGTATACATTAAGATTTGCCTTTTTTTAGTACATGTTTCTGGTACATAACATCTACTCAGCAATCATGGTAATATTTAATCAGAAATATGGCTCTGTGTGTGTGTGTGTGTGATTGGCTGCCTGTATATCTCAGATTTGTATGTTTTGTTTTGAAAATGGAATATACACGGAGGCCCACAGGGGCTTTATTCTATACCTAAGTTTCCTAGCAAATGAGTTCCTGTATACTAGGAAAAGAAGCTTCTTACTCCAGAACTCAGGAGAGTAAAAACAGAGGAGTTAAAAGAGCAACAAGCTGAGCTGACACTAAACTAGGAAACCAGATTAAAAAAAGCCACAATATTTCAGAGAATGAAGACTTTGAGTTAAGTTGAAATAAAACAAAAGAGATAACTATTTGATAAAGAGCAAATCGAAGATAACCCATGGTTCTGTTCTCATGAGCTGAAGACTTATATACCCCCCCCCAAAAAAAAAGTTGCCATCAAGTCGATTCTGATTCATAGTAACCCCATAAAAACAACAACAACAAAAACCAAACCCACTGCCATTGAGTCGATTGGGACTCATAGCAACCCTATAGGACAGAGGAGAACTGTCCCATAGTTTCCAAGGAGGGCCTGGTGGATTTGAACTGTTGACCTCTTAGTTAGCAGCCATAGCACTTAACCACTATGCCACCAGTGATCCCATAGCACTTATTATATTCCAGGCATTTTTTTCTTTCTTTATTTTTTAACTCATTTAATTTTTTTCATCACTTTTGTGCAACAAGTACTATGAATGTCTCTAGATAAGAAAATAGGGCAACAGAGAGGGGAAACATGGATGGCTGACAGTTACTAATTATACTGAAATTTCTCACAGAGTGAAATATTGTATATAATCCAGCAAAAAAAATTGAGTTATTGATATAATTCAGCAACTTCAGTGTTACACAATGTCTTTATGAAGGAAACAAAAACACACTGTCATTAAATAAGATCAACTTTAGTGATTTAAAACTAGAAATTGTATTCAAGAAATTAATAAAACAGTATAATGGTCAAATGCAACTCTCATGGCAAAGAAACAAGAACAAATAAATGCAGAAAAATAATGTCTTTACCCATGTTTACTGGTTTAGATCTTTCCAGAGAGTTGAACTTTATCCAAACATTTTATCACTTCATGATTATGACTTCTCAGTCAAATGTTTGGGAGAAATAATAGATTAATTGATTTATAGGGAAATTAGTCAATGACTGGCATGGAGGAAAAAAAAAAAAAAAGCTCTGTTTTAAAGTCAACACATATATCTGACTCCTGAGAACATTTGAGCTACTAGACTGATTAACAGAATAAATTTCAGTGGTGGTGGTAGTGGGGGAAACAACAATGGTTTTCCAGAGCAAACTATTATACAAAACCTAATTGCCATTGAGTCAGTTCCAACTCATGGTGACTCCAAGTGTGTCAGAGTAGAACTGTGCTCCCTAGATCCTAGAGCTTCCAGTGGCTAATTTTTCAGTGGTAAATCGACAGGCCTTTTTTCTTAGGTGCGTCTGTGTGGACTTGAGCCTCCAAACACTTGGTTAGCAGCTGAGCTGAATTTGCATCATTCAAGGATGCTAACTTATTATATATAAAGATTTATTTTCTACAGTTCACATAGATGCTATTAGCAAAGCAAGGTTCAAAGGCATTTTGATATAGTTGTAAGATTTCCATGATAGATGGGAAGTTTTCCAGATCTCTCTATAAACATATCCTCTAAATCTGATAAATTTCTTCTAGCTGTGGAAATAATATAGGGTCTTTCACACCTTTCTGTGCTAAGAATTTAGACTACAGACAATTTAAAGGCTAAATCTTTATGTGAAGGTATTTATTCTAATCAAATTATTTGATCTCATTTAGTGTACTGGATACTGATCATTTAAAGAACCAGTTGGGGATACGATAATTCTTTATACTTGATTATTGTCTGTGCCATTTAGTCCACGTGCAATAGAAAGAAAAATACGTAAATGACCTTTATCATGCTTTCCGTTAAGTCCAATGTATGCTAACAGAGCACACGGAAGTCAATTTTTATGAGGAAAATTGATGCCCCTCTTCACTAAAAAGTATCTAGTAAATGAAATTATGGTTCAACAAGTGCAGCACTAGTGTATTTTAGCTTTATATTGGAAGGAAAAAAAAAAAGGATGATTCTCAATTCACACCTCTTTGGCTAAAAAGCCGAGACTTCACAATCAATGCATTATTTTTGTGCTTTTGTTGCTCTTTCTTCAGTTATTGAAGGTCTGATCATCACAGCACATAAAGAAGACATTACGCTAATAAAGCTAAGCAACCGATGTGCTAATTTAGCAGTTTATAAGGGAAGAAAGGCTTTACGTTAGGCTTTGGAACATTGCAGCCATCTGGAGTGTCAGCATGAAATTTGGTCTCCATATTTGCATCGTTGCAAAGGTTAGCCGTATTTTCTGTTTCTAAACTTCCTCTCACAGGGAATTTGATATACACATTTTCTGTAATCTTTTCACCTCTCATGCTATGCATATAGTGAAATAACATAGGGGGGTGGGGAAACATGATAGTAAAAGCAATTATTTGTGTCTTCTGTCTTCATGTGCAATATGAATGGTGAATGAAACATAAAGACTAAGCCAAAACCATGCAACATCCATTTCTTTAGCATGCTGATTATTTTCACAGGATTATCTTGCTGGAGTGCTGTTATGGCTCAAACATTTCGATTCTCAATTCCTCAGGATAGTGCTTCTCAAAACATCTGTGGGAAAGGGCTATTGAAAAAAATTCCAAGCCATCAGAAACAGATATATTTTTAAATTACAAAAAAAGCAAATTGCTAAATATAGTGAGAAAAAAAAAAAACCCACAAAGACATACAAAATATAAGCCTCATTTTGTTAATATTATATTCAACAGATAGGAAATTATTTTGTGAAACTGTTCTAGAAATTTCTAAATGCTTACTCTTAATTTGGACATTTACTTCAACTATCAGAGCACTGGTGGCATAATGGTTATGAGCTAAGGCTGCTAACCAAAGGTTGGCAGTTCAAATCTACCAGCCACTCATTACAGTCCCTAGGGGGCAGTTCTACTCTGTCCTATAGGGTTGTTGTGAGTCGAAATTGACTCAACTGCAACGGGTTTATTGGCTATGTAGTAATATCTCATTGTGGTTTGAATTTGCTTTTCTGATAGCATATATTGTTAAGTATCTTGTCATGCACTTCTTAGACATCTGTATATCTTCTACTGAAGTATTTATTCAATTTTTTTTTTTTTAATTTTAAGTTTTACTGTGTTTCGTGTTATTGTGAAGTTTAAGAGTTATTTCTACATTCTGGCTACATGTACTATGTCAGATACATATGTTGTAAATATTTTTTTTTTCCTCAGTCTATGGCTTGTCTTTTAACTTTCTTAATAGTATCTTTAATAAAGAAGAAGTTTTTAACTTTGTTGAAGTCCAGTTTCTCAAGTTTTTATATTTTGTGCCCTAAGAAAGTTTTGCCTAACTCAAGACCAAGAAGATTTGCTTATGTTTTCATCCATACATTTTATAGTTTAGATTTGTATTTAGGTCTAAAATTCATTTCAATTTAATTTTTGTGACATATTTTCAAAAATAAAGATTAATTTTTCTATATATATATCCAAGTTTCCAGCATGAATTATAGATGTAACTATCATTTCTCCATTATATTATGTTGCCAAATATCAATTACCATATATGTGTAGGTATATTTCTGAACTCTCTATTCTACTCCATTTTTCTATGTCTATTCCTATGCCCACACCAGACTCTCTTCATTATTGAGATTTATGCTAAGTCTTTAAATCAGGTAGGAGAAATCTCCTGTAATGGATTGAATTGTGTCCCCCTAAAATATCTGTCAACTTGGCTAGGCCATGATTCCCAGTATTCTGTGATTGCCTACCATTTTGTTATCTGCTGTGATTTCCCTATGTGTTGTAAATTCTATCACTATGATGTGATGAGATGGATTAGTGGCAGTTATATTGATGAAATCTACAAGATTAGGTAGTGTCTTAAACCAATCTCTTTTTGAGATATAAAAAACAGAAATGAGCAGAGAGACACGAGAACCCCATACCACCAAGAAAGCCGCGCCAGGAGCGAAGTACATCCTTTGGACCTGAGGCTCCTGCACTGAGATGCTCCCAGACCAAGGGGAGACTGATGACAAAAACCTTCCTCCAGAGCCAACAGGCAGAGAGAAAGCCTTCCACTGGAGCTAGCACCCTGAATTCGGACTTGTAGCCTACTGGACTGTGAAAGAACAAACTTCTCTTTGTTAAAGTCAAATGCTAGTGGTATTTCTGTTATAGCAGCAATAGATGACCAAGACATCTCCCAAATGATTTTTTTTTCAGAATTATTTTTGTTATTCAATATTGTTTGCATTACTGTATAAATTTCCGAATCATTTGTCAAATCCTACAAAAACAAAAAATTTCTCCTGGGGCTCTGATTTGGATTATGCTGCACATATGGGTCGTGTGGAGGAAAATTGAAAACTTAATGATTTTGAGTCTTCCAACCCATGCAAGTGATTTCTCCATTTATTAGGTCTTCTTTAATTTCACCCAGCAAACATGTGTAGTCCTCAGTATAGTCGTATTATACATAAACTAATGCCTAAGTATTTCCTAATTTTGTATGACATAGTGAATTGTATTTTAATTTTACTTTCTAATCATTCATTGCTGGCATATGGTGACACATTATTATACATTGACCAAGTATACCTTGAGCTAGATAAATTCACATTTATCAGTTTTAGTAATTTTTTATAGATTCTTTTAGATGTTCTATGCATTTAATTCCTGAGTGCTCTGTGTATTGCTGCCCATGACCTGCTTCAGTGAAAGACTTCCTGCCTAACTACTGGTTGTGCTCTCATCAATCAGTCTGCTGCTGTCAGCCCCTTTAGGGTTACCTCAGCTGTAGACAGTCAATTTTCCAAAGTTAACTCCTTTTATGGGCTACCCATGCCCAAAGACTAATTAATATGGTAGTGTAAAGGGTCACCTTGTCCCAACTTTAAAATGCCATTCTAACTCCAGAAATTCCATGGGGTAACTTGAGGCTATTGTTGATATTGCATCATAGCATGGTTTCTCCCTCTACCCAGTTCTGTTTCTTTATCCTCTACTTCACAGATACTGATTCCAAAGGCACTCCTAAAAAAAATTAAAATAAAAAAAATCCTGCCTGCTAAATTCTATTTCATAGTCGGCTTCCAAGGGAACCCAATCTTGACAACGATTCTTGCTTTCTACACATGAATTTTTTTTTTTTTTTTTTCCTTTTGAAGCTCTGTGCCTTGTAGTTCTTTTTCTTGCTTTATTGCACAGGCTAGAACCTCGAATCTAATATTTAACTGAAGTTGTAAGAGGGAATATACTTGGTTTGGTCCTGGATTTATGGGGAGAATTTTAAGCCCTTAATCATGGATGATGTCAGCTGTAGGTTCTCAGTAGATGCCTTTATCAAGTTGAGAATGTCCCCTTATATTCCTTATTTGTTAAGATATTTCAACATTAATGAGTTGTTCAAAATACAGGTGACTTGCATGGTTCCCAGCAGTTATATTCCATAAAATCCCTGCAATCACTGTATTATCAGATACAGAACTATCCTATTGGCCATAGCTGGAAATTTTTCATTTCTCTGTGTGTATGGGGGTAACCGTAAAGATGCTGAAAGTGATTTTAACAAAGAGAGTAATTTGCAAATACAGGAATCACAAATAATGAACATGAATTGTATGTTGTTTAACCCATTGCGTTTAGTTTCTAAATATTGAGGAATTTTCCAGGTTTATTTTAGAAATTTGTTGGATCCTAGACTTAGAAAATGTTATGCTGTTAAATGTCTGGATTATATTATATTCATTAAAAATGTGTTGTCTTTTGTTTTGAAAGCTAGTTAAGTTACTTATGGATCAGTCGGAGCATTTCAAAGCTTTTTTTTTTTTCTCTCTTTTTTTTGAGGCTTGCTTTGGAGAGGTCAAAGTAACTTTTACTCCTAGGATAGTTTAATCTTACTAAAAAGCTTACCCTACTGGATTTTGGTCAAAATTTTAAGTCAGTTCTTAAATAAATTCTTTATCAGTTCTTTCGTCAAAATGGAGTGTTAATTTTTTAATGGCCTTTCTTTTTCAAGTATCAGTTATACACAAAGAAGAAAATGAATATTTTTATTGTTGTTATTGTTATTATTGCTCTTATATGAGATTCTTTCATTAGTCCTATTTTATTTTTTCTTACCCTTTTCATAAATCTCATAGGGCACATTTATTTTATTTTTAACACTTTTGACAAGCTCTAATTTCGTCAAGACACAGAGATACAAAAGTTATGACCCTCAGTTCTAGAGTCTAAAATATAGTCTACATGAAAGAACACATAACATACCTCAAATGTTAGATTTTTTAAAGCTAGCTTTGTTTGATTCCCAGCTGAGTTCTTCAAGTGGTTCAGAAAGAAGACAAATTAATTGGTGCTTCTTTGAACCAAATAGCAGCACCTATGGCTAGTTGCCCTTCCCAGATTATTGTGGCATTGAGCCTTAGGACACCATTATGTGAGTGTTCTCTGATGGTGGCTGTCCTGGGTCATAACCTGATTTTGATAGTTACAATTGCGAATTCTTCAAAAGTCAAGATTTGGACCTCACGTATTTTCTGACATTGATGTAGTATCGAAGAAAAGCTTCAGGGAACAATCATGAAATATGTTTTATTTTAAATAATAGTATATATGAAAATCCTGTTTACTATTTAGAAATACAATTGAAAGTATAATCACCTAAATGAGGGGGTGACGATTTGAATCAGTTTTGTATATCTTTCTATAAAACAGAAAAACCAGGTGAATTTTCTTTCACAGACTACCCAAGTCTGGAGGTAAGACTAGGATAATATAAATATTCACAGGATAATATTTATATGGCTCCTCTGTCATCAACCCTTCAAAAGTCCTAGTCCTCTCACAGCAATGTGCTCCAGAAGTCCCAGAAAACCTCTTAGTTTCTTGTGAGTAGGGTAGAAGAAAAGGGGAAGGTATGTCACGTCTACTCTAGAAGTTTCTTTTCAGAAATCTCTATCCTTCTTAAAACTGGCCTTTGACACAACTGCCAATTTATTCTTAGACAAAAATATTATAGGTTCATAAAATACATAAAAATTAAAAATAGAAAAAAATTATGAGTTTAAAAAGAACTATATTATCAATAGAAATGCATGATAGCATTTTATGTCTTTATATTTAACTAGTGGCACATCCTGAATGAAACCCATGGTGGAATAAGTAGAATAAATTTGCTCTCTATAGTTGTCTGGGGAAATTATTACTTGCTGTGGTACCAAGAGAATATTCCTTTGACTACTTTAACTCCTAAATTTACTCCTCTTCAATTCCTTTCCTTCTTCAATATTCTCTTACTTTGCTTTGACTGCTGCTTCGTATAGTTATAGGCTTGCTGCAACCGTAATGTTCTGTTTCCCTGTATCCACATCAGTTTTTGCCTGATATTTACAGCATTGGAAATACTCTAATTCCTGCTCTTTTCCCTAAATCAAAAGGAATCCATCATTTTCCCTACGGTTTTACTTAGCCCACCAAGCTTAAATGGACAACTTTTGATAACCTCTGGCATTTCTAAATAAAAGATATATATGTTTGTATTAAAAAGAGATATTCTACCACTGGTCATTTCTAATCTTATATATCATCCATTAACATTTAAACATTTGTTTTTCCTGTTTCCACCACTGACTCCTAGTATTCTTTAAAGAAGGAACAAACGGTCCCTTAATTCTCTCATCCACATTGAATATTTTGAAAAATCATTTGGATTCTACCTCTAAACATCTTTTGCATTTTTATTCCTACTACTATTTTCCTAAAACAGCCTTTTATTAACTAATAATCCAATCACTAACAAATTTGAGGTTGTAAAAGGTGTCTAAATGAAGTCATACGTATTAGACCAAATTTAAGACTAACTGGTTTCTAACCTCTGACATCCTGAGCTTCCTGAAGAAATTCTATTCAGAGACAAGGTAAAACAGTACAAAAAAGTTGCTCATTACATCAAGATTTTGAACCCAAACACAATATAGATGTTTGGTGGTCCTGGTTGAGCTATATGAGGGAGCCCTTTCTACTTGGACCCTAAAGCCCCAATAGACTAGGACCAAATCCAGCAGAAAAGTTACATTTGCCTACTTCTAAGTCAAGCCTCGAAGAGAGTATTACGCTTTACCAATCAAAGTAAGAAATGGCATAAGAAGAATGAGGATGACAAGGAAGAGCCAAGGAGAAATGAGAGAGCTGGCCCAAATGCCTTCAACACAACTAGTTTAGGCCACTTACTTTAGGTGTTTTTGAGATGGGAAATGGCTACCTCAAAGTTACACCTCAGATTGTCATCTCAGTCATGTTAGAGTGGAGAGAAGAACTTAAACGTCATAATTAGATGTGCTGTTAGCCTCCAATTCCAATGTGAAACAATAGAGCTTGACTGAACAACACACATAGATTTTCTTGCCTGGGTTTTAGGCAGAGAAAGCACTAAATTTGTTCCTCAAACTTACAGCTAAACTACAGGAGAACAACAAAAGTAGCCCTCCTAGAGATAAATATTATTTTTTCTCCTCACCCTTATTCTTTTGAACTTCTGTTGAATATAATATCCATGCTATATATAGATAACTTATCATTTTGATTTCATTAAAGTGTATTGAATTCTTCAGTATACCAGGCTTTGCACTAAAAAGGTACTGGGAAATCAGAGATAAATAAAAATTCGTCTTTGCCTTTGAGCAGCTTAAAATTCAGTGGCAGGCTCCCAGTTAAAATGGCAGCTTAGACAGACTCACCTTAACATCTCCGTGCAACAAGGGCTCGTAGTGTGTATAATAAACCACACAGGGGACACACCTACAAATACTTCTTAGACATAACCAAACACCTTGCAAGATTGGTTTTCTGGGTTTGAAGACTTAGGACCATAGTCTCGTGGGACAACTCAGGTAAATGAAATAAAATAGTTCATAAAGTGTAGGCTATACATCTCAATGTGGTGAGTAGTATCTGGGGTCTTAAAAACTTGTGAGCAGTCATCTACGATACGACTATTGTTTCTTTACTCATCGCGAGCAAAAGAGAAAGAAAGAAACCAAGTATTCATAGAAGAAAGTAGTCCACAGAACTAATACTCAACACAAACCATGGCTTCATCTACCCTGAGACCTGAACTAGATGGTGCCAGGCTACCACTACTGACTATTCTGATCAGGCCTGCAAAAGATGGGTTCTTACAGAACAGGACAGAAATGTAGAATAGAATTCAAATTCTTAAAAAGTCTAGACTTACTGGGTTGGTTGAGACTAGAGAACTCTCCAAGACTAACACCCTGAGAGTCACTTTAAACCTTAAACCAAAAATATTCCTTGAGATCATCTTTTAGCTAAGTAATATATTGGCTCATAAAATAAAGAACATCACCCACGAGTAATGAGTTTTTTTAAGAAAAATAATCTATAGGAGACCAAATGGTCAAAAATCACTCTAATGCAAAGATGAGACGGTAAGGGGCAGAGAAACTAGAATACTAGAAATGGCACAACCAGAATGGAATTAATGAGAATAATGACACACAGTGAAAAATATAATGAATATCACTGAATAATTTGTGTAGAAATTGTTAAATGAAAAACTAATTTGCTATGTAAACTTTTACCTTAAACTCAATAAAATATTAACTAAAAAAATTCAGTGGTAGAATTTCATAAGCAAACTGCTAATTATAGTATCATGGATCAAATAATTATGATAGCAAAAAAAAAAAAAAAAAGAAAGAAACCGGTTGCCATCGAGTCATTTCTAACTCACAGTGATTGTACAGGACAGAGTAGAGCTATACCACTGGATTTCCAAGGTGGATTGGAACTGCTGACCTTTTGGCTAGCAGCCATGCTCTTAACCACTGCACCACTGGGGCTCCGGTATTATGATACACATAAGCATATACTGATAAAAGAGGAATCTAACTTAGATTTACTTTGGGAGAAGGATAGAACAGGGTCAGGGTTGATATGCCCAATAACTTCCCACTTGTTTATGACATTTTCACTAACTAGAATATCCTTCCTTCATGTATAGGTCGAACTTCTATCTCTTCATATCTTCCAGAAAGTGGGTTGTATTATCCACATCAAATTACATTGCATAGGAGGTTGTTCCTCTGCTTGGACTTTCCACTGACTTTCATAACGTGCTTATGAGATTTTTTGACTCTTTCTGGGACTAACTACGCTCCTTTCCCTATGAAATCAGTTGGAAGGGAAACGTCTTTTGTATTAAAATCTGTATTTATTATATTATGAATAGTGTTGATTTGCTCTATTATAAATTACAAATGAATGAATGAACACTGCCATCCACTTGAGGGCAAAGTCATTGTTTTATTCACTTTTGCAAATTATCAGATGCTGACAAAGTAGCTGCATGGATTGATTTGTATTCCTCCAAAAGAAATATTAAAGTCCTAACCCCTGCACCTATGAATGTGCCCTTGTTTGGAAAAATGAGGTTTGTCTGTGCAGATGTTATCAGTTAAGAATGTCATACTGGAGTAGGGGGGGTCCTAATTCTAATCCCATCTGAACTGTGTTTTACAGGAGAGAAAGATAGGCACAGAAATAGAGTCACTCACAAGGGGAAGAAGGGCCAGTGGCAACTGAGGTAAATGCATTTACAAGCAACGGAGGAATGTCAAGCCTTGCCTGCAGCCACATGTTGAATCAACATTCCCCTCCCTGCTTGTGCTCTGAGGACCTCTAACTTGTATTTAAATTCCACCAATTCAGGGGTTAGTGGTGTAGATTGAAGAAGCTTTAATTTACCAAAATGGATTAAAAGAAAATACAGCTCATTATAGATTTTTGTTTCTTTTTTTTTTTTTAGTAGCTTTTCATCATTTTGCACTTTTTTTCCATATCCATGGGAGGTTTAAAGATTAAACAAACAAACGAAAAATCAAATGACTCACAAAAAAAAAAAAGACTCACCCGAGAGCAACAGTATAAATAAATAAATAAATAAGCAGTGTATAATCCCAGAAATTCTGGAAGATTCAAATATTTGCATATTCTTAAAATGAGTGAGATAAATCCAAAGTTCCCTTCCTGTTGGGGGTTCTCATAGATGCCATTTCAGGCTCTGGTTTTACCACTCATGACAAAAATCCTGAAATGACTGATCATAAGACAAGAGCGAAGGAAGTGACTGTATTTCGAATGACAAGGTTCGCCTTAGGCTTTTGTTTTGGGAGAGTGATAGCCTCAGGGCCAGGACCAGCTGCCTGCTTGTA
Source organism: Loxodonta africana (assembly GCF_030014295.1). Taxonomy (NCBI): domain Eukaryota; kingdom Metazoa; phylum Chordata; class Mammalia; order Proboscidea; family Elephantidae; genus Loxodonta; species Loxodonta africana. Next base: position 124,816,987 of record NC_087346.1, read on the forward strand.
TCACAGCTGACACTTATCATTTTCTCTGGTTGGGTGAGATATCATTGCACCTAGCACCTCATATTCCTTTTATCTCTCACGCATATGCCCTAAGGATAGTGCAGCACATTTAGCAAAATGATCTTATAATGGTTTAGTAAAGAACAGAAAGGGGAAAATAATGTACATATATATAAAATATTATATTTTTATATATTAAAATAATATATATATGTGTTTATCATCAGAGGCTTGGCTTTGATAATGCAATATGAATATAAACAAATAATAATAACATTCCGAACTAAATTATGTTGTGTTATTAGTTTGAACTTAATTCTTTTTCGTTTTATGGGTAGATGGGAGACAGTTATTATGGTACTCTGTTTTTCCAAAAGGAGTTAATATTAACCTTATAGCTCGGAGGAGACAAAATACAGTTGCTCAGAAATAGAAATTATGAAGAGATATGGATGGTGCTAAGAACATGATGCAAATATTGTATTTTATCATTTTAAAGTAAATAAGAAATCACAGCCAAATCCTAGTGGAAGAGAAAATTGTATATTGCAGCAGAGCTTATACTGTGAAAAGCAGGTCCACCAATAGCAACCCGGAACTAACTTCTGGCAATAATTGTCAAACTAAGTTTGACTACAGAGTTGTCAGTTTCCTTAGCTAGTTTGAAAAAATAGTAATCCAAGACAGAATAATCTTATTAAACTTAGTTTAGCATTTAAAAAAAGCTGGACTCATGTTAAAGATCAATAAAATAAAAATTGGTTTAAAAAGTGCGTACACAAGTATTATTCTATCCACAACCATTGGGGTAGACTTCTACTGTTAAACATGAAAGTTGTGAAAACAGCTGTCAAATACTACAATCCATTCAGAGTTAATATTAACATATATATTTAACTCATGAGTATAAGAATGAAGATATTATTTTCACAGAACATGTCAGTTTCAGTAATCAATCTTCTGGATGTTTTATATATCCAACAGTTTTTGTCATAATACTTTTTGAAATTTGAGATATTTAGGCTCGGAAATTCATTCAAGTTTTTAGTACGATAGATTAATAAGTAATGGCGTATTCTTGTTGAAAGTACATTGATCATCTATAAGAATTCAAAACGTTATATCATTGTGAATAATGTTAAATGATGTTTTCTTTGACCCGCATTTCAAATATGAGAAAAAAAAGCATGTTATGGATGATAATTATTTGTTAATACTATAACTTAAATGCAGTACAATATTTTTTCCAAAGGTGACTCTTAATATTTGATGTCTTTGCCTTCAGACAGAAACCCTGGTGGCATTGTGGTTAAGAGCTACAGCTGCTAACCAAAAGATCAGCAGTTCAAATCCACCAGATGCTACTTGGAAACTTTATGGGACAGTTCTTCTCTGTCCTACCACGTCACCGTGAGTCAGAATCGACTTGAAGGCGAATTTTTCCTTTTTTTTTTTTTGGTTGCTTTAAGACATAATTGCAATACAGATTTTTTTTTGCATTATATTCGTCTGCCACCCTACAACCTATAATTTTATAATTTTGAACCAATACTACCATTAGCCACACTACAAATCAAGTATAAGGGAGAGAGTCAGAAAGTGACATTAATACCATATAATTAATTTGATTTTCATGGAATCATGATGTCTTCAATGGAAGTATCAACAAATTATAACTTAACAAATCTGTTTCTGCAATAAGTTATCCCTTAGTAGTAATTCCTGCAATAAGACATTCCTTAGTTATAAGTCTTCTCTAGGCCTTTATGATCCTTACAATGAAATGGTTTTGTAGTCTGTTAGTAGGTATCTGGAGCCCTGGTGGTACAGTGGTTAAGAGCTTGACTGTTAACTAAAAGGTCAGCAGTCTGAATCCACCATATGGGGCAGTTCTACTCTGTCCTATAGGGTAGCTATGAGTCCTAATCCACTTGAGTGCAATGGGTTTATTGTTGTTTTTAGTAGATATCTGCATAACTAAAGTGTCGATATCTTTGAATATGCATAGCAATACTGAGCTGAAATATATTTTAAAAATAGGCTGTAAATAAAAAGCTACATTTACCAAATTATCAAGCCAAGTCTATATCCCTGACAATAGTGTGTTATAGGAAATGGTTCTCAGCATTCAAGGACACCATCACACCTGAGTCCAGTACAAAGTGCTGAATCAACAAAACCACCTTCTTCACAAATCTGCTTCGATTTTTGAAGGACATTGCAAAAAATATGGATTATGGAGGAGAGTTTGTATGAGGCCAAAGAGGGATAAATATAAATACGTAGAAAGAGAAAGGAGAAAAATCAACTGAAGCCAAGCCATTGTCTCAATCCTTTCATTCTTATCCACCTACACCAACACGACAAAAAGAAAAAAAAAAAAAAACTGAAAATAAGAATTTGGATTTAGATTTATGATGAAATAAATAAAGTAAGGAGGAAAATCAGTGATGTTTAGAATTGCCAGGCTAAAGTCTAGAAATATATACATATTTATACATATAGTTTTGTAATTTGAAGAGTCCTGGAAATGTCTGTTTCCATGAGTTTTTAAAAGATGACAAATGCAACTGAAAGACCACATATTTACTATTAATATTAAAATAGAAAGAAAAGAACATTTTGTGATAAATTTATAACATAAAATAATTTGAAATTTACATGTACTTTCCCCAAGAAACCGAATGTGACAGCAACTTGAAATCTCCATTGATAGAAAATAAATAGTACTGATTTACCAGGAGGACAGGTGGTGCATGTTACAGTCAACTTAACGATGAAGAGAAAAGGGGTAGCAAGAGCTAGGTAGGGTGTCAGGCCTTGAGATGAGACTGAGACAGCCTTCAGCACATCCAAAGGAGTTCTGGTTGCACAATGGTTAAACACTCAGCGGCTAACAGAAAGGTCAGTGTTTTGAACCTACCAGCTGCTCCATGGAAGAAAAGACCTGATAATCTGCAACCGTAAAGATTACAGCCTAGGAAACCCCATGAGACAGTATTACTCTGCCACATTGGGTCCCTGTGGGTCAAAATTGACTCAACAGCACCTAAGCAACAATTAGCACATCCACAAAATTACCTCACTGCAAAGAGTTACTGAGGAGAACCCCTTTGTCTGGACTTTGCAGACATGTCAGGTGATAGGAATAAGAAGAGTCAAAGTTGGCCCAAGGTTACACATTTATCTTGAAACATTCTAGGAACCTAAATTATACAATAAAAAAAAGGCTACATCTTAGTTCTTGGCGCAGTGTTAGTGCAATCTCTCCTCTGTAACCAACTCACACTGATTCTTTAAAAAAAGAAAATTTTTTTTTTTTCAGTGGACTTTTATTCTTTAGAGCTGAGCCAAATAGAATAGTTCTGCCTGCAGTTGCACAAATAGATTTAAAAGGCCAAACAATCATTAAATTGCTGGGAACATTTTATTCTCCTCTAATCCACCAATGTTTTAACCAACGAAGAAATCATACATTCCAACTACGCTCAGCCCTGCCATAGAAGATTACTCCTTCGAATGCCAAATGTTGGCTGTTTTTCTCTTCCTTCCATTATATTATCATGGTACCATTTGGTTTTGTGTGTATTCATGCTGAGAGAAATGCTGAGTAATTTTTTATTTAATAAATGACCCACAATTCCAAGACAATCACGTATCTGCTAAACAAACATCACATTTTTCTTTCTTTCAAAAATTATTTATTTAGCCTATGCTACATCAACGCTCTGGACTTTGTGTAGTATTAAGCAGAATACGTTACCCAGGATAGTCTAGGTTATGTTGTGTTATCAAACATGAAAACAATCTCAGTGGCTTAAAGCTACCTTAGTTTATTGCTGACTTCCACACAAGTCCATCAAAAGTAGCCAGAGGGGGCCTACTCATCATAGTGATGCAGCAAATTGGGCTGACTAAGCAGCTTTCATCTGAAATTTTGCTCATTGTTGTGCTAGAGGGAAAAGTGCTCTAGAGTTTTACCTTGACAATTAAGTGCTTGCTCACAGAAGTGGCACACATCACTTACGCTCACAAGACACTGGTTCTAATTAATCACATGGCCATAATGACCGCAAAGGGACCCAAAGCCCCAATGCCGTCCAGGAAGTGCAATATTACTGTGTGCTTGGAAGCCAGAGAGCTGTGAATATTTGGGTTAACAGCACTCATGATTACTACAATAGGAGGGAACCAAACTGGCCTGGACTTTGTCTTCCTGAGTTTTACAATTTCAAAAATAAATAGTAATCAAATTTACAATTCCAAATTATTATGAGCATTATGAAGCTAAATAAAAGGGTTAATTTTTAGAATAGAAATAGGGACGTTTTCAAGTTAGCTAATATCTCTAAAAAGTGGCATTTAATTTGAAATCTAAAGCATGACAAGGAGTAACAGGAGTGTATTGAATGGAAATAAGACATAAGCTGTGTAAGTGATAAGGCAGTAATCCATATAAAATATTAAACACAATGGTAAATAGTAAGATTTTATTTCAAACAACATAGAAGGATTTTAAGCAGATACACTAGGCCAGTGCATTGATTAGAGATAACGATATCCATCAAAATTTAGCATAACCAATAAAGATTTGAGGGCTGGAATATTTAGAAGCTCGATGTCAGAGTTCTGGATTGACACATTTCCATTTCTCTTGGATTTTTCCTTACATTGGAGGTTTGTGATGTGCCATCTAATATCCCCTACAGGACTGAAAATTTTATTTCTCCATCAGCTCAGCCATCTGTCCTCTCTGGAAATAACAATGGGCTGAAGTAAGTTAACATTTCTTAAGGCCACAGCACCTTCTTGGGGCAGCCTACAACTAATGACTGATCAATAATACATAGGTAAAAATCCCTAGCCTCTTCTTTCCAACTGGGAAAACTTTACATGCCCATTTTAGCTTCAGAGTTCCCCATGGGGTTGGCTGAGGCCTAATTGTGACTGGCACACACCCAACTTCTCCCTCTGCCCAGTTCTGCTTTCATCCCTTCTGTCACAAGTGCAGTTTCTTAGAAGGGTCCCAATAAAACTCCTGCATGCGTATCTCCATCTCAGAATCTGTTTTCTCAGGACCCACTACTGCATTGGTATTTCCAGTGTCAATGACTGCTAAAGTTCTAAGATTTTTAACCCATCTACCCACCAATCCACTGCTGTTGAGTCGATTCCGACTCATAGCGGCCCTATAGGACAGGGTAGAACTGCCCCATAGAGTTTCCAAGGAGCACCTGGAGGATTCAAACTGCCAACCCCTTGGTTAGCAGCCATAGCACTTAACCACTACACCATAAGGGTTTCCTTTAACCCATCTACAAGCCAGTCATTTAGCCTACCAAAGTTCATAGATGTTGGCAGAAGACATATGACTACTAGAGCAGAAACAAAGGGAAGGGATATAGCAGTAGCAAGAGTATCAACACTTGTGCTGATTTTCAGAGCTCAGTTCTCACAAAGCAACATGATGAAGGTAAGATGATATCTGAACTCATTGTGGTGCACTACAAAAAAGGACCCCATGATTAGTGTATCCGAATCTTATAATAAGCAGTTAGCCTGGCTAAACTATGCCAGAGAAGGACATTATGGTATATTCTTTATAAACCAAAAACCAAACCCAGCGCCATCGAGTCAACTCCAACTCCTAGTGACCCTATAGGACAGAGTAGAACTGCCCCATAGAGTTTCCAAGGAGCACCTGGCAGATTCGAACTGCCAAACCTTTGGTTAGCAGCCGTAGCACTTAACCACTACGCCACCAGGGTTTCCATATTCATTATGCTGGATAGTAAATCAATTCATCCTTTGCTCTATAGAAAGACTTTATCTCTATCTTCCAATGCTATTTTCCATACAAGCATTGTAGAAAATACAAACTAAAACAAAGGCAGTCAGTGGAGAATTTCTTACAACTGCTGGGACGACGCCCAGAAAGAAGATGCTAAAATGGAATTTCAAAGCTGGATTGTCTGACAACTGGCTGGCAATAAAGACCATAGCACTGGGCGTAAGATAACAGTGCAATTGTTAAAATATTCACCAGTCATAAACTGGGATGTTATACTGGTTAAGGGTATTGTATTAGCAAGTACAGGGTATCTAGTGTTATAGAAAAGTGAGTGAGATAGTAATTATAAGGACAAAGGAATTGGATGCTTTTGGCTCAGAGCACTTAACGCTCTAGATAAATATAATGTAGGGGTGACTGTGATAAATCATCAATTGAAAATTAAGTGTGGGAGCCTTAGGGCCTCCTTGGGAGTATATTAAGAAATGCTTGTCTCCTCAGGAAAAAAAAAAAAAAATGAGCTGAACGTTTAAATCATAAGTGTAGTAGAGCTCTTGGACAGGCATGCTATGCCAAGGTCAGGATCCTAACTGGGAAAAATGAGACACTGTGATATGGGATTAGGACATGTGAGTTGAGGAGCTTAAAAATCTTGAATCAGCAGATTCTCCTAAGCTCACAAAAATGTTCCAACAATATCTATTAACAGCTGGCAGTACTCCTTTAGCTGAAGATGATTCAAGACTATAAATGTCACTCCCCCCAGGCCCCGCACCCCAAGTATCCTTATAACTAAGGTTAAGCCACAATCAAGGGAGCACTGAAACTGTTAAGAGAGGAAATGGAAAGTGGGTACTGTATCTTGAAGGAGGCACAGTATACAGACAACATATATCATCAGAATCCAGAAAAGCACATACACAACTGTATTCTGAGGATGCTGAATTGAGTGAGGGAAAAGGGGTAGAAGATAAGATTGGATAAGGGAGAGCTTATTAATAGGAACATTTTTCTGGAATTCAGAATTTATCAATAGGAACACTTTCCTGGAATCATATTCCGGCAAGGACAAGGAGCAAATATTGTGTCAAATGGGGCAGGCATGGCACTCAGATGGTTCTTAGAAGCTTAAAAGATTGTATGGGCCAAGCAAGTGAAGTAGATGTGATATAAAGTTAAAGAAGAAAACAAGAAACTCAGAGAAGTGGCATACCAGATGGTGTATAGTAGGTAAAATTGAAAAATTTACCAAAAAATATAATTCACTAGTGGGCCTGGAGGAGATCCTTTTACCAAAGCAATAAAAAATGAACTGTTGAGAGGGATACCAGTATTGCTGAGAATCTCAGCTCTGGCTGTCTTCTGTAAGCCAGTGCTGATGGTAGATGATGCTGTGACAAAACTGGGCTCCCGGACAGCAAAGTGTATGAAAGAATTCCAGGAAAAAAAGGAGGCAAGGAAGTGGTATTTAATTGTCAGAAGTAAGGTAAGCATGAATATCCTAAGGAGAAGCAAGGTCGTTGTGACACCCAGGACTGCCTGACCATCAGAGAAGTAGAGAGATAGTTAATAGAACATAAGACATGGTAAACTTAGAGGCAAGACAAATAAGCAGTGAGTATCAGTGCTGCTTACTCTCTTCTTCCACAAGAAAACAAGGAAGCTGAGGGCACAATAAAAAATTCACAATCTGTGCCCATTTTCTGAATCCAAGTATATTTTCAGACTCATAACCGATTGACTAAAGGAGAAAAACACCAGTGCGAGGATATACAGTAAAGATTGAGTGAACTTCCTCCCCCCACCAAAAAAAATACAATAAAATAAAAGGACAAATACATTTTCCTGTGTAACTACACATTGGGCGACAGGGGATATCCAAACATTTATAGCACTATTACACATGGGATCCAAATTTGTATTATTATTTAGAGATCCAACTTGTCAACATCACCTGTATGTTATAGTGTTTGGGGACAAGGAAATAGAGTAATGCCTACATTTGGCTCAGGGTGGGTTTAGAGTAGCTATAGTAAGAATAACTTGATGGTAATGGGTTTGGTTGTTTTGGTTTGGGTCCAGCGGATTTACCAACTTGGCCAGTAGTCATTTCCCTGATTCTTTAACATGAGTCAAAATTGACTTGACGGCAAAAGGTTGATATGTAGATGGAATAGGCATATTTAGTAATTGAGTCTCTGGCCTTTGGACCTCTTGGGGCTATTGTAGTGAGGAAGGACAAGTAGAAGCCTCTTTTATTCACTGCCATGCCTCCCCTGGGTAAGGCAGTGAATAAAAGACAATTTGACATTTCTGGGTAAATGGCAGAGATTATTACCACCCTTGAAAATTTAATGGTCCTCATTATATCTCCATTTAATTCACTAGTCTTGTCCCTAAAAAAAATAAATAAAAACAAAACAAAACAAATAAAGAAAAAAACAAGACCTAAATGAAAACCTTGGACTGCCTCAAACTCAAGAGTAGCCCAATTGTACTGCTGTGCCAGATGTTTTATTTTTGCTAAGCAGATTACCAAAAGCTCCTGTACATGGCCTCTAACCATTATCTTGCCAAATTAATTCTTTTCATCCTTTTGGGAAGGAAGTATAAAAAATATATTGTGTTCACTTGGAATATTCTTTTATACACTTACGGTCATTTCCCACGACTGTGTTTGCTCTCTGTCAGAATAGTCTGAAAAGACCTAGGTTATCTGAGCATACTGGAGAACATAATACTTGTCCATTATACTGATGATATCATGCTAATCATATCAGCCGAAAAAAAGTAATTGCAGGCTTTAGAAAAGCACATGTATGTAACAGGGTAGGAAATAAATTCTGCAAAGACTTGAGGGGAGAAATCATTGGTGAAAAGTTTAAGGGATCGAGTGACTTGGGAGTTAGTAATATGTAAATGAAAAAAGAAGAGAACATATAAGTTGCAACTTGTAGCTCTACCAGGAAGAAAGATTTCCAGTGCCTAGGAGGCTTCTTTGTGGTTTGGTTACATATCCCACATATGTGGCCACATGTTACATGAGGGGAATAATGCTCTGACCCATACACCAAGTTACATGAAAAGTATCAAGATTAAGTGGGGCCCATATCAAGAAGGGTGTTAACTAGGAAGAGCCTCTAGTATAAGCATCCCTATCGCTTAGGCCATATGACCTAGCAGACCCTATGGTGTTCGTGATACCAGCAGAGAATAAGTTGTTCTGACAACTTATTCTAAGAGAATAAGCTCCAACAGAAAAATCACCGTATTGATGCCTATGATTTCTGGCATGAGGCCATAACATCTATTGCAAGAACTGTCTATGCTTTCAAATAATCTCATGTCATTGTCCTAGACCTTGTTGGTAGAAACATGACATCTAACTGCATGGCACCATGTGCTATGTGGCCAGAAGTGCCCATCATAAGTATGGTTCTGCTAAACCCACTAAATCATAGGGTCAGTCAACCCCAGAAGCAGTACACTAAATTATAAAAGTAAATTCAGGTTTGGGGCAGGCAGTGCAAGGACCATGGGTAAGCTCAAACAGCAGGTGGCTCACAACTCTCTGTCATGTAGCATAATTGCGCTAATTCTCCTCCAACAGCTCACAACCACGGCCACATGGGAGGCCCCATGGGGCCAGCCAATAGAGGAAGAAAAATACTGAGCTTATTTCAGGGATTGGCTGTCTTAGTATGTGGGTGCAAATTGAAAATGGAATATGAAGCTCTATAAAACCCTCCAGGGTAATATTTAAAGAAAGCCCTTGAGGAATTCTTCCAAAGGATCAGAATTTTGGGCAATATAACTGGTTTTCCAATTTGTGTGAAGGAGGAAATGGACTGAGGTTCAAGTATCTGTGAACAAACGGTTTGGGTATTTAGTCAAAGGCTTGGAAGTGGAAAGGTTGGAAGATCATGTTTGTGTGCATGTCTTTATGTCTGGCTATCTGCATTGCACATGAGACAGGTTGTGCCTCAAACTTCCAGACCTATTAGACTACTAGAAATGAGACACGTACTCCCTCTAGCATCAACCATTCTATGGGTACTGCATTCTTCTATAATCAAGCTGGACACATAAGACACTTACACAGTATTGACAAAGTGAAAGCCATTTTGATTACTTATAGAAAGCAAACAGGAAACAATAACAACAAATGCAAAAATGGGAAACATTTACTTTTCTCCAGATTCCACATGTTCATTCTTATGTTGCTGGGCAGGCATGCTGTGGTTCAGGTCTGATGCTGTGTTCATGTCACTACTACCTCAGGCTATCACCATCCTGTCCAAAACTTCTACTCTGCCACTGGGCCTCACTCATCTCTGCTGATGACTCTCAGCACTCTACCCAGGCCCATGGGACATTCTTGCCGTCAAGCTACTCAGCCCATGCTGCCTGGGTGATGGGTGGCTTCGCAACCCCTGCACGGGGCACGTTCAGGCCTCTCCTGACCTGCACAAGCAAGTGTTACAGCCCCTTTAGCTCTGCTAGCAGGGATCCTGCACAGAGGCATCTGGCTCTGCCCTGCTGTAGGAAGACCCTTGCTCAAGATCCTCTGAGGCAACCCCTGTATTGGGCACACTCAGGCCTCTACCCTGCATGGACAGTGTTACAGCTCTTTTAGCTCTACTGTCCAGTCTCTTGCCCGAAGAAGCTCAACTCTCACACTGTGGGCCAGCAAGTACATCAAAATCACTTTGCTCCATGGGTCCGCAAGCCCAGTGCCTCTGTCTCTGGCTGTCTTGCCCCACCTTCAGCGTTACAAATCTCTGTTCTGGGTCTAGAAGGTTCTCAGTGCAGGGACCCAAGGACCAAAGGATACTTCAGACTCTTATTGATGGTAGTGAGAGCCCCCCTGAGCCTCTGCAGGGTTAGCCCTTATATAGGCAAACCATTTATCAATTTCAAGGCATGACCCTCCCTCCAGGAAAACAAACTTACCGATATCCTTGGTAGACAATAAGTTACTCAATTTGCATAGTCAAAGTCAATCGTTTCATGGAAGTGACAAGACCATGGCTAGAAAGTTTATATAGAAGCCATTCGTTGTACATCAATATATATATATTTTTAATTAACTTTTATTAAGCTTCAAGTGAACATTTACAAATCCAATCAGTCTGTCACGTGTAAGTTTACATACATCTTACTCCCTTCTCCCACTTGCTCTCCCCCTATTTGTACATCAATATTTTGTGGGGGTAGAGGAATTTGAATGGATTTATGTGAGTGGGCAGAAAGAGCAAAGATTTTTCTACTGTACCAAAGATCATCCTAAACAGTCAATCAGAATGACTCATACAGTTGATGACAGAAAATCTTGGTCCTTGCTTACTACGGTACTAGCCCAATGGGAGTATAAACAGAGTAGTCATGATGGCAGGGCAAAAGGATGTGTATGGGTCCCATGGCATGGGCTCCTACTTCTGATTTGGCTATAGGTGCTATTGAATGTGTGGCGTGCCAGCAACTGAGACACTGCTGAGCTTCAGCCACAGTCACAGTATTATCTCTTGAGGATAACTTCCAGTTGTTTGGTGGTAATTTAACTACATTTCAAGCTCTCTATTCTGGAAGTGATATAAATTTATTTTGAAGGGAATGTTCATATATTTCTGGTATGAGTTTTCCTTTCTTGTTTGCAGGACCTCAGCTTAGGTTGCTTGGCAGGCACTCCCAGACTGGACTTGCAGGCATATGAAGCAAAGTGGTTTTGATGTACTTGCTGGCCCACAGTGTGAGAGTTGAGCTTCTTCAGGCAAGAGACTGGACAGTAGAGCTAAAAGAGCTGTAACACTGTCCATGCAGGGTAGAGGCCTAGAGTGTGCCTAATACAGGGGTTGCCTCAGAGGATCTTGGGCAAGGGTCTTCCTACAGCAGGGCAGAGCCAGATGCCTCTGTGCAGGATCCCTGCTAGCAGAGCTAAAGGGGCTGTAACACTTGCTTGTGCAGGTCAGGAGAGGCCTGAATGTGCCCCGTGCAGGGGTTGCACAACCGCCCATCTCCTAGGCACCATGGGCTGAGTAGCTTGACAGCAAGAATGTCCCATGGGCCTGGGTAGAGTGTTGAGAGTCATCAGTAGAGACAAGTGAGGCCCGGTGGCAGAGTAGAAGTTTTGGGCAGCATGGTGATAACCTGAGGTAGTAGTGACATGAACACAGCATCAGACTTGAACCACTAAGAACATTACTGTTTTTTTAATCTACCAGCATGGGATGCAATATAACATAGCATCATGACACTGAAAGACCACACTTTACTGCAAAGGAGGTGAACGAGGGAACACATAACTATTTGGTTCACTGGTTCTATCATATACTACACCATCCAGAAGAGGCTGGTCTGCAGGAGAACTGGGATGACCTGACAGAAGCTAACAGGTGACAACTTAGAGAGATGCTAGGCAAAGATGGAATGACATACTCCAAGATACAGTACACATTCTAAATGAACAACAGTTAAATGGCATTGTCTCTACAATATGTAGACTATGAGTATCCAGGAAAAGAGATGGAAACAGGGTTGATTTTACTCACTATGGCTTCCAGTGATATACTTGGAGAATTTGTTCTTCCCTTTCCTAAAAATCTAGATTTTGTTAGTTTCAACTACTGGTTCTCAAAGTGGAAAACCTGCACCATGGGAACAGCAATAGCCCTTTTGAACTTTAAACTCTGGCAGCCATCTGGACATTCTGTATGATGTATAACAGAGGACACAAGAAGAAAAGTTCTAATCCTGGCTAGGATAATTAACCCTGATTATCAGGAAGATGTAAGGATGCTAATAGACAATGCAGATAGGGTGGAATATATCTGAAACTTAGATGACCCACTTCAGTGTCTCTTGAGCCTAAATTATATCAATTTTGATATAATTCCATAAGTTCAGTTGCCACAGCCTAAGTATATCAGGGAAACCAGCAGATCAGACATCTCAGGATGAAGTTTTTGATCATTCTACTAGGTAAGCCAACCAGATCAGCCAGTGTGTTGAGACTGCAGAGAATCTAGAATGGGTAATCGATGATGGAGGCCCTGTGTATCGCGGTAACCTCAAGACTAGGAATTGTTGTGTGCTGAAGACAGCCTCATCTTCCAAGGTCATGCCCCCTCCCAGAGAGCATCCTGAATCCAATGACTGGTCATTGTAGGATTATTAAGGGCTAGCTTCTTTGTCCTAATTACGAACAACTCTGAAGTGCCATGTCAGCTTCAAAGCTGAGGCTTTTGTGAAATAGCATTTCGTCTCAACTTTTTCATCTACCCAATTCTTTCTTCCATTATCTAAACTATTATTCTCCATATCATTTCCCAATTTTTTTTTTTTTTTTCTGCATGTGAATCTTTATATCAGTCTGCTTTCCAATGACTCCAACCTGCAATAACATAGATGGACAAAGAATGCCTAAGAACTCCAAAAACCACCTCTTCATACAATAATTTTTGAAGAAAGGAAAAAATGGAGAAGGAGTGGTAGAGACAGTGGGGGATCAGATATAAGACTATTGTAATAGTCCAAAAAAAAAGAAACAAACCCATTGCCATTGAGTCAACCCCAGCTCATAGTGACCCTATAGTACAGGGTAGAACTGCCCTATGGGGTTTCTAAGAAGTACCTGTTGTATTTGAACTGCCGACATTTTGGCTAGCAGCAAAGCTCTTAACCACTGTACCACCAGGTTTCCTTGTAATAGACCTCATGAGAATAAAAGTGTAGCTTGGACGAGACCAATGTAGTTGTAACTGTGTAGATCAAAACTGTGAGAATGGACATTTTAGGTTTAAATATTAAGCAGGTACCCCTGATAGATTAGATGCTAAGTAAAAGAGAGTGATAAGGTGGTGGAAAGTGAAGTGTATATTTTCAATTAAAGGGAAAAATTTTATTGAAACAGTTCAGTTCCTATTTTTTGCCCTTTCTTTTGCTGATAAAATATTTTCTTGTCAAAAAACAACAGTAGTAGTAATAATGTATAAATTCAGAACTTTTCAAGATATACCTGTATGTCAGGAGTTTACATGTCATGCCCATATCAGAGTATTCTTCCATGAGTTCTCAAAATAATTAGTTTCATGGAATATTGCCTTGTTGGCATATCATTCTCTTCCAATACTCCTGATATTAGGTGAGAGACATGCCTGACAACCCTTTTATTAGCAACTTCCTTATGTATGTTTCAGTAAAGAAATTCGATTAACAGGAAATAATGTAAAATGAGCAGAGAGCCAGGAAATTCAAATTATCTGTGTTGAACAGCCTTTAGAGTGTTGATGCTTTTACTTCACTCATGTTATAGAAAAGACAGAGACCTAAGTTAGGATCATAACTGATGGTCTGCTTTTATTTTTTGTTAGTTCGTTTTTGTTGTTTTAGCACTTTACTGCACTAATTCTTCCTTCATGTGAAAGTTCAATATTAATGACGAACTGTGACTTTTCAGGATTGCATCTATTTATGATCTACTTAAATTTATCCATAGATTTAAATTTCTTTTGGAGGATGAGTGACCTATAAAGTTATACTCTGAATAACAAAAATGGGTCCATGGAATGTTGATGATTATACTTTGTTATTACAATTAGGGTTCATGGTTAACTGGTCCATAATTCTGCTGCATTATAAGTCAAGTGTTTTGAAATCCAAGTCACTTGATAGTCATAGCTTGCAACTAAAATAACATTAATTTACTAAGTGAATATTTTATGTGTATTGACTTCAATACAACACTATTATTGAAATTACCCACTGCCGTCAAGTTGATTCTGACTCTTAGTGACCTTATGGGACAGAGAGGAACTTCCTCAAGGGTTTCAAAGGAGCGTCTGGTGGATTTGAACTGCCAATCATTTGGTTAGCAGCCATATCTCTTAACCACTAAGGTACCAGGATTTCCTTTATTCAAATTAAAAATAAATTAGCCAATTAGAATTTATTTTTTGATTGATAAGCAGGATAAAATATATGGAATATCACAAGACAATGCTCTAGGAAATGCATTAAACAATTGCACTGTCAGTGGTACTGTAGCCTACTGGCATCTGGGCCTGGGGCTGTGATTTCATCAACTGAGACAAGGAAATAAAAGCAGCCACTAGGGTTGTTAGCAGAACAATGAAATATAAATAATTATTTTGAGCTAATGTTTTTAAAAATGTTTGGCTATTTAGTTCATAAAGATGGAGGGAGACTACAGGGGTAATGACACCTTACTGTTTAATTTATAAGATTATGATTCATAGAAAAATTACAAAATCACACTGAGATTTTCAAAAAACAAACTTAATTTTCCAAAAGATGTTTTTGGTATTATGGATTCAATAAATGTCTCCAAAAAATAGGTATTGGGATCTTGGTCCCTATACCTGCAACTGTAATCTGTTTTGGGAATAAGGCATTCTTTGTTATGTTAATGAGGCCGTATCAGTTTAGGGTGTGCAAACCTAATCACTTCTGAGTAATAGCGAGCAGCATAGACACAGAATCAAGCACGCACAAATGGGATGAAGATAGATGCATATGAAGATTTCCAAGAACGGAAGAAAACTACAGCTGGTGAAGTGGAGACAAGGATCTTCCTCCACAGCCGACAGAGACAGAGCCTTCACCTATAGCCAGTATGTGAAATTCAGACTTCTAGCAACTTAAACTATGAGAAAATAAATTTTTGTTATTTAATGCCACCCACTTGTGGTATTTCTGTAATAGAAGCACTAGGTAAATAAGACACTTAGCATCCTAAATTAAGGAAGGAAAATTAACAAAGAAATCTCTAGGAAATGTCCCTTTTAAATCAATTTAGCATTTTTATCAATATATAGTGGCATATTGGTTAAGTGTTACAGCTGCTAACAAAAAGGTCGGCAGTTCAAATCCACCAGGCACTCCTTGGAAACTCTATGGGGCAGTTCTACTCTGTCCTACAGGGTCACTGTGAGTCGCAATTGACTCGACAGCACTGGGTTTATTTTTTGGTATATGTATAGGATAACACAATAGTGAATTTGGGGGCAGGTAATCTTGGTCCTCATTTAAATTTGCAGGGTGAGGGAAATGAATATTTCAGCACTTCTAGTCTTTGTCTGTTCCCTCACTCATTCCGGCTCTGGGAAGGAAGAGTGAATTGGCATTTGAAGATCTCCAGAACAAATTCTGAACTTCATCTTCATTCCATATGTGTTGCAAAGCCAGCTGAGCATTCAGCCAACTCTGCTGTAAATAGGAAAACTTTCTTAATTCTGTGGTTTAGCAGTAGAATGCCCATGATCGCCAAACAGCTAAATCATGGTCTCAACAAGTAAGAAATTTGACACAGTATTTTGATCTTTACTGGCATACATTCTGAGTCTTTTCTTATTGGTTTTCATATTCTGGAAGAATATGTGTATAGATTGAGTTTGTCAATAAGCCCGATGCCATTGAGTCAATTCCAACTCATAGGGACCCTACAGGACAGAGTAGAACTCCCCCATTGGGTTTCCAAAGAATGCCTGGTGGATTCGAACTGGCATTCTTTTGGTTAGCAGGCAAATACTTGACTAGTATGCCACCAGGGTTTCCAAATTCTGCAGTAGTACCTGGGAACATAGCTACTAAATTCAGATAAATAGCCAGGTCCAAATCCTATCTCTATGACTTACTGGGTCTTAGAATTTAGACAACTCAACTACATAATTTCTATTAGTTCCCTCATTTGCAAACTGAGTTTTGCATAACACTTTAAATTCCCAGGCGTATAAAAAGTACTCAATAAATGTTATCTATATCTTTATTTATGTCTATATAGTATATTTTATTACCTCTGGTGTACATATATAATATTCAT
The DNA here is from genome assembly GCF_030014295.1 of Loxodonta africana. NCBI lineage: Eukaryota > Metazoa > Chordata > Mammalia > Proboscidea > Elephantidae > Loxodonta > Loxodonta africana. The sequence goes on from NC_087346.1 coordinate 124,833,615, forward strand.
AAATTAAATTCATTTTTGTTTTGCTGTAGCAGGGGAATGGACTAAACTCTTCAAAACATGATTAATACATATTGGAATACAAAGTAATTCCTGGATGTGCTGTAATTTATTGCAAAGTGTAATTTGGGGGAAAGAAACTGATTCTCAGTAATCTTAAATTTGTATGCTATTTCAAATGTAAGTAAATATAACGCTCTGGGATTAGGTAAGGGATCATGAAGCAATATTGCTTTCTAGTTAAAAGCTTGCAAAGTGGCAAAACCCAATTTACCTTATCATTGTGTGGGTTTTTGTAGTAAGAGGGAATGGAAATTGATTTTTTTCTCTAAAATAACAACAATGCTTTTAATAAACATAATGTGTGAGAAATTTTGTGGATTTTAAATAGAATATTTTCACAGCAAAATCTAATCTCTTCATCATTTTCACACAGCAGAAGGTATTTAGAATATATGCTAAACATGCTTAAAATGGCATACTGATGAATTAATAACAGTGTCTTTCAATTATTTTTTTTTCCAAATTTGGTATGATTTTTTGGAAGGTTGATTATATTTTTTTGATAAAATTTAAAAAAGTAAGTTTATGCAAAGAATAGGTATAAATATTAAACAAAAAATCCCATTCCAAAAGAACTAATTATTTTCAATGTTTTTATTTATATTTCAAACTTTTTGCAAATGTTTCGTATTTTAATAGAATTGAAATGAGTTCTGTTTCATTCAAACTGAAATAAAATAGTTGATTTTTTTCTTTTTACATTAGAATATTTATTTCTCATAAATTTGTAAGGCTTTCCCACCTCATGCCCTTTTAAATCAATACTTGTTTTATTTCTGGAGAATTTTTAATGCTCTCTCTTCCCCTCTGGCCCCACTTTAAAAGAATACTCAACCAATTTTCTCAGATTCAAAGTTAGAGCAACGTTTCTGGAACCAGGTTGTAAAATTTAATATGTTAATGTAACAACCACTTGTCTAGCTTAAAATTAAGAATAAACTAAATTTTCCAAAATATTTTTTTAGTGGCAAGAGAAACTAAAAATCCTTAATTCCATTTCACAAATTTAATGATGTGATTGGACCATTCATAGTTTTATCATTAGGAATTAATGCAATATCTACCTCTCTAACTATGTATGTGTCTATCTGTCTGCATGCCTGCCTGTCTTTCTATCTATCTACCTACTTATCTATAAATTTAAAATCTCCAGTATAACTTCTATCACACTGTTGCCCTAAAAATGTTAATTCAATAAATAGTCAAATAGTTTTGCTTCTGAGAAAGATAGAGTAGTAAAAGAAAGTCATCATTCCCCCTGGAATTTATTAGAAAAGTTAGATAAATCAAGTAAACCGTCTTTTTTTTTTTTTAATTTTTATTGTGCTTTAAGTGAAAGTTTATAAATCAAGTCAGTCTCTCACACAAAAACCCATGTACACCTTGCTACACACTCCCAGTAACTCTCCCCCTAATGAGACAGCCCACCCTCTCCCTCCACTCTGTCTTTTAGTGTCCATTTTGCCAGCTTCTAACCCCCACTACCCTCTCATCTCCCCTCCAGGCAGGAGATGCCAACATAGTCTCAAGTGTCCACCTGATCCAAGAAGCTCATTCCTCACCAGCTTCCCTCTCCAACCCATTGTCCAGTCCAATCCATCTCTGATGATCTGGCTTTGGGAATGGTTTCTGTCCTGGGCCAGCAGGAGGTCTGGGGGCCATGACCACCGAGGTCCTTCTAGTCTCAGTCAGACCATTAAGTCTGGTCTTTTTATGAGAATTTGGGGTCTGCATCCCACTGCTTCCCTGCTCCCTCAGGGGTTCTCTTGTTCCCTGTCAGGGCAGTCATTGGTTGTAACCGAGCACCATCTAATTCTGGTCTCAGGATGATGTACTCTCTGGTTCATGTGGCCCTTTCTGTCTCTTGCACTCGTAATTACCTTGTATCCTTGGTATTCTTCATTCTCCTTTGATCCAGGTGGGTTGAGACCAATTGATGCATCTTAGATGGCTGCTTGCTAGTGTTTAAGACCCCAGACGCCACTCTTCAAAGTGGGATCCAGAATGTTTTCTTAATAGATTTTATTGTGCCAATTGACTTATATGTCCCCTGAAACCATGGTCCCCAAACCCCTGCCCCTGCTACACTGGCCTTCAAAGCATTCAGTTTATTCAGGAAACTTCTTTGCTTTTGGTTTAGTCCAGTTGTACTGACCTCTCCTGTGTTGTGTGTTGTCTTTCCCTTCACCTAAAGTAGCTCTTATCTACTAATTAGTGTTTACCCCCCATCCCCTCTTCTCCCCTCTCGTGACCACAAAACAATGTTTTCTTCTCAGTTTAAACTATTTCTCAAGTTCTTATAATAGTGATCTTATACAATATTTGTCCTTTTGCAACTTTTGCAACTGAGTAATTTCACTCAGAGTAATGCCTTCCAGTTTCCTCCATGTTATGAAATGTTTCACAGGTTTTTGATAGTAACAAGAACAAGAACAGGGCTAAAACTACAAAGAGGTGGGAACTTTGAAGAAATAGTCTGAACTCATCAGTCAATACTGCCCTAGGTGTATTTGCTGAAGGCCTTGAGAACTGCCTCTGTTAAGATTACAGCCAAGAAAACCCTATGGAGTAGTTTTACTCTGTACCACATAGGGTTGGAATAAGTCAGGGACTAACTCGACAGCAGATAGCAACAACAACAACAAAGGGAAGGATAAGAGTCAAAGTATACAAGATGTTATTTCTTAGAACATAAAAAATCAGCTGAGCCTTTGAGAGACACATGGTATGGGGCCATATATAGTCATTTTTTTCCTTAAGATATCTGCTGAGTTTTGGGCTGCAGAATTTGGGCAGGAGGCTAAAATAATATGTGAAAAGACTTTGAGTGTTAGAGCAGAGCTTTTTGCAGATTTAGATAGCAAAAAATTAGAGACCAAGAAGAACACTTAAACCTCTCATTTGAAAACTCTCGAAATCTAGGAGAAACTCAGATGTAAAGTGGGCATTACCAGTGCTGCAACCCAAAGGAGAAACATCACAGAACCTGACTGGGTTAAAAATATTATCTACCACTCTATCAGCCTAGTAGAAGAAAACATAAAATCTCTCTGGAAGAATATAACATTATCAGGGGTCTTTATTTTTTCTAAACAAAATATCATACAATCAATTAAAAACAAACACTTAGCTATGTAAAAGATAGGTCCACCTGGAAAAAAAAAAAAGAGAAAAAACAAATCCAAAAGAAACACATTTCCACAGATCACTGAGATATTATAGATTCATGACAAGGACTGTAAAATAACTATGATTAATAGAGTCAAGAAAAATTACAAGAAGATGGTGGAAATAGTTGAAAATTATTTTTTTGGCATAGAAATGGAATATATAACAAAAAATCAAACAGATATACTAAAAATAAAAAACTAAAATATCTGAAATTAACAATTCAGTGGATGGGTTTCAAAGCACATTAGACACCACTAAAAATGGGAACAGTTAACTGGAAGATACATCAAAATCAATTAAATAAACTGAAACACAGAAGGGAAAAAAATCAGAACAGGAAAGAGTATTAAGCACATGTGGAACACAAGGCAAAGGTCTAATGTACATTTGTTTGTTGGAGTCTCAGAGAGATAGAAGAGAGTAATTAGAACTAAACATTATTTGACAATATAGGCCACTTGTCAGCATCAAAATAGACCTAAATTTACTTGATAGGAAACTATACAAGCTATCTGAATTCCAACAAAGAAATTATAGCACTTCAGCCACTCACTGTTAAATACGTCATACATGTATAGTCCAGTTAGTGGGGTATTGCTCAAACAGATTCAAATAGTCAAATGAGTGGAGTGCTGCTCTAACAGATACCTACAATGTGAAAGCAGTTTGGGAACTGAGTAATGGATAAAGACTGGAAGGGTTTTCAAGTGCCTAATAGTAAAAGCCACTGCAAGTTGGTCATTTTTTTCCCATTGTGGTGGCTTGCACATTGTTGGGAAGCTGAAAGCTAGCAACTGGCATTTCAAACAGCAGCGCAGTCATTCACGATGGGCAGGTTTCAGTGGAGCTGACTAGGAAGAAAGACCTTGTAGTGTACTTCTTGGAAAAATTGGCCAGTGAAAAACTTGTGAATAGAAGCAGAATATTTTCTTGAAAAAGTTCTGAAAAGATGAGTGCTTCAGATTGGAAGGTACTCATAATACGACTGGGAAAGAACTGCCTCCTCAAAGTAAAAAAAAAACTAAAACTAATCCAGTCAGCTTTGATGCATAGCGACAGTATAGGACAGAGTAGAACTGCCCCGTAGGGATTCCAATGAGCACCTGGTGGTTTTGAGCTGCCAACTTTTTGGTTAGCAGCTGTAGCTCTTAACCACTACACCACCAGGTAGAGTCAACCTTAATGATGTAGATGGATCAAAGTTTTTGAGGCCTTCATTTGCCGATGTGGCATTATTCAAAATGAAAAGAAACAACTGCAAACATCCATTAATAATCATGATGTGGAATGTACAAAGTATGAATCTAAGAAAACTGGAAGTTGTCAAAAATGAAATAGAATTCACAAAGATCGATACCCTAGACATCAGTGAACTGAAATGGACTGGTATTTGCCTTTTTAAATCAGGCAATCATATTATCCACAAATTGGCAAATTGAAGAGAAATGGTGTCATATGTTTAGTCAAAAAAACATTTCAAGACCTATTTTGAAGTACAATACTGTCAGTGATAGCATAATATCCATACACTTATAAGGAAGACCAGTTAATATGAATATTATTCAAATTTACACACTAGCTATTAATGCCAAAGATAAAGAAATTGAAGATTTTTCTAACTTCTGCAGTCTGAAGTTGATCAAACACGCAATTGAGTTGAACTGATAATTACTGGTGATTGGAACACAAAAGTTGGAAAGAAGAAGGACCTGTGCTTGAGAAATATGGCCTTGATGATAGAAACGATGCCAGAAATGGCTTGATAGAATTTTGCAACAGTAATGCCTTATTCATTGCAAATACTTTTCTTCAACAATAATTGCTACTATATACATGGACCTCACCAGATGGAAAACACAGAAATCAAATTGACCACGTCTGTGGAAAGAGATGATGGGAAAGCTCAATATCTTCAGTAGGAACAAGGCCTGGGCTCGACTGAGGAATCGACCATGAATCAGTCATATGCAAGTTGAAGATGAAGAAAATTGACACAAATCCAGGAGAACCAAAATACAGCCTTGAGTATATTCTGCCTGAATTTGGAGACCTTCTCAAGAATGGATTTTACCCATTGAACACTAATGATCAAAGACAGGAAAAGTTGAGGAATGATGTCAATTACATCATATGCGAAGAAAACAGAAGATCCTTAAAAAGACAGGAAGGAAAAAAAAAAAAACAAAAACGGATGTCAGAAGAGACTCTGAAACTTGCTTTTGAACATAGAATAGCTAAAGCGAATGGACGAAATAATGAAATAAAAGAGCTGAATGGAAGATTTCAAAGGGTGACTCAAGAAGACAAAGCACTATAATGATATGTGAAAAGACCTGGAGTTAAAAAAGCAAAAAGGGAAGAACATGCTCGACATTTCTCAAGCTGGAAGAACAGAAATAAAACTTCAAGCCTTGGTGGCTATTTTGGAAGACTCTCTAGAAAGGCAAAATATTGAAGGACTCGGGAAGTATCTAATGAAGATGGAAGAAATACACTGAGTCACTGTACCAAAAAGAATTGGTCGACATTTTAACATTTCAGGAGGTAGCATATGTATTATCAAGAACCAATGGTGCTGAAGGAAGATGTCTAAGCTGCACTGAAGGCATTGGTGAAAAACAAGCCTCCAGGAATTGACAGAATACCAATTTCAACAAATGGATGCAGTGCTGGAAGTACTCATCTAAGCCAAAACATTTGGAAGTCAGCTACCTGGTGAACTGATTGGAAGAAATCTATATTTATGCCCATTCCAAAGAATGGTGATCCAACAGAATGTAGAAGTCAACACATAATATCATTAATATGACACAAAAGTGAAATTTTGTTGAAGGTAACTCAAATATGGTCATAGCAGTACATTGACAGGAAACTGTCAGAAATTCAATTGAGATTTAGAAGAGGCATGGAAGGAGGGATATCATTGCTGACGCCAGATGGATCTTAGCTGAAAGCAGAGAATACCAGAAAGATGTTTTCCTGTGTTTTATTGACTATACAAAGGCATCCGACTGTGTGGATCATAACAAATTATGGATAATATTGTGAAGAATGGGAATTCCAGAACTCTTGATTGTACTCATGTGGAATCTGTACATAGACCAAGAGGCAGCCTTTTGAACAGAATAAGGAGATACTTTGTTGCTCAAAAATCAGGAATGTTGTGTATCAGGGTTGTAGCTTTTCACTGTAGTTAACCAGTCTGTATGATGACCAAATAATCGCAAAAGCTGGACTTTATGAAGAAGAATGTGGTATCACGGTTGGTGGAAGGCTCATTAACGACCTACGATATGCAGATAAAACAATCTTGCTTGCTGAAAGAGAAGAAGATTTGAAGCACTTGATGAAAATCAAAGACTACAGCCTTCAGCATGGATTACATCTCAACACAAAGAAAACAAAAATCCTCACAACTGGACCAATAACAACAATCATGATTAATGAAGAAACGATTGAAGTTTTGAAGGATTTCATTTTACTCAGATCCACAGTCAATGCCCAGGGAGGCAGCAGTCAAGAAATCATTGGGCAAATCTGCTTCAAAAGACCTCTTTAAATTGTTGAAAAGCAAAGATGTCACTTTAGGGACTAAGGTGTGCCTGACTCAGGCCATGGTATTTTCAATTGCCTCATATGCTCTCAAAATCTGAACAGTGAATAAGGAAGAACAGAGAATAATTGATGTCTTGAATTATGGTGTTGGTCAAGAGTATTGACTATATCAAGGGCTGCCAGAAGGGACAAGTCTGTATTGGAAGAAATACAGCCAAAATGTTCTTTAGAAGCAAAGGGTGGGGAGGCTTTGTCTCGAGTAATTTGGACATATTATGAGGATGGACCAGTACCTGGAGAATGACGTCATGCTTGGTAAGGTAAAGGATCATGGAAAAAGAGGAAAAGCCTCAAGGAGATGGACTGATACAGTGGCTGGAGCAATGGGCTCAAGCAAAAGAATGATTGTGAGGATAGTGCAGGACTGGCAGTACTTCCTTCTGTTGTTCATAGGGCCTCTGTAAGTCAGAACCAACTCCATGGCACCTAACAACAACGACATAGTCGATTCATCTGAAGATTTTAGTAAATATTAAGGTTTTGTACTTTGGTTAAAAATTTAGAGTTTACAGATACTTTCAAAAAATTTATTTGTATATTTTTTTTTATTATTCCATTAAAGAGCAATTGTTTTGTTTCCACTCAGTCAAGGGGATAAAATTTACATGTTTTCCATTTGAAATTCTTGTTTTCTTTTAATGGGGGAGAGGTAGATTTTGCATCGTATTAATTCATTTATAATACTAATTTTCTTGTGTGTTTAAAAAAATGCCACTAGCTGTATTTAACAACCTCCGAGCCCCAAACAAAAAAACCAAGCCCAGTCCCCTTTTAATTCTTCTTTTCAAAATTTATTTGCATACACATGTCTCAAAACCAGAGCATCTTACATCATTTTAACATGACTTTTTTTTTTATGAGTTATCTAAGTAAAAGTAGCACTGGCCTAATGTTACTCAGCGTGATCTAATTAACATAACAAAAGAAAACTATTTCCAAACAGATATATTTTCAATGGGAATTGCATGCTTTCCTTCTCCGGGCCCTTTAAAAGTGCAGTATTTTTGCCTGAGGCTGAAAACTGAACTCTATACTTTTTAAACTTCCTTCATTGCTGGCAATTCTATTTTTTATTTTTAATCCAATCAATTTAATTCATTAAATCAATAGTTATTCAATAGCCTGCAGCACTCTATGTTACTTCGCCATTTTAAAGGCCTTGCTGTCTGAAGGGAAGAGCAGATGTATTTATTTTCACATTACTTCAATTAATTGTTTTCATAATTTCGTTCCATTCTTCTTTCCATCAATTTCTTCCTTTCTTCCTCTCAGTCTCTTATCCTACTTTCATTTCTTTATTTCTTTCTTAACTAATTTTATGGCTCTAAAAAAAAAAAAAAATGGCTCTACCTCATTTTAAATCAGTGGAATGAAATATTTTATTTAAAACAATCTTGATATTCTGGATTATTTTGAAAATGTCTCAATAGTGTTTGAAAATATACATTGTCTTAGTCACCTAGTGTGCCATAATGAGATACCACAAGTGGGTGGCTCTAAGGGAAGGTACTTCCTTGTTGGCAGCCCCCGGAGTTTCTTGGTTGTTTCTTGTGCTCTTTAACATCCCTCGGTATCTGTCTCTCCTAGAATATGTCTGTCTATTCTGATATTTTCACAACTCTCAGAAATTATTAGTTTTAGGACTACTCTACTCTGATATGATCTTATTAGGATAACAAAAGAAAACTCCTATTTCCAAACAGGATTATATTTACAGGCAAGGGGTTTAGAATTTAAACATGTATTTTTGGGACACATTCAAATCTGTTTAAATGACCATTTTGAATTTATGGTTTATCATCTAATAAAAAGTGAGATAAGGACATTGTCACCTAAGCTTATTCTGTTGTTGTTGGGTTCTGTTGAGTAATATTAAATAAAATTGTTGATTCTTTGGGAGGTCAAGCATCTTTTCCAGATTGTCTGGTGATCCTTGTGTGCTTTTTTCTCATAGTCACTTCTGGAACTCAGTTCATGCGTTCTATTTCCTCTCAGCTGATAAGGTTATTCTTTTATATTTGCTCCATGTTGACTCAGAAATGATTATCTGCCTGACAAAACACGGTTGTGGTCACTCTGCAGAAGAGTGATTGATAACCCACCAAAATTTAGTTTGAATGCCAAAACTGGTGACTACACACACACACACACACACACACACACACACACCCCGAGAAAGCACGCTAATAACTCATATCACGAAGCTTTCTCAGAAGAGCGGGGAGGGATTTCATGCAGGTCTGAAAATGGCTTGGGAACTGATTGGGGTTTTTTCATACATAGGGAGTTGAAGCTTGTATGAGTGCCCCTTCAGGGACTGTATAGTTTGAACTCCCCTTTAGTGCCAAGGTAGGGAGTGCTAAGGTTTCTTTTTGGCTTGCCCAGATGTGGGGGAAGAGGATAAAAGGGAGGGGTGGGGATTAAAATCTGTCAACAGTCAAACATAAAAAATGGATTCAGACCTTCAGAGAGAGAGAGAGAGAGAGACAAAGTAAGAGAAAGGTTCATACTTGTCACTATGAGAAAGAATCGACTAGATGGCAATGGGTTTGATTTGGTTTTGGATGGGTACAAGAGACTTAAATAAACTTTTGAAGCCATGGAGGAAGTTTATATCACATAATGTCAAATAAAATTTAATATACCCTTTTTCTTAAGGTCATTTGACTATTATTCCACAAAAAATTTCCATTATCTACCTTTTTATTTTTATTTTTGCTGCACATACCTCTGGTTCTGTGACTTTCTCTCTTTCCCTTTTGTCTCTTCTTTTCCCTGAACTTGTGTCTATTTCTTTTTTAAAAATAAATTTATTGAGATATAATACACATATCATGATAAGCTTATCCTAGCTGATATTTAAATAAAACTGTGTTTAATTACTGCCACAGAATTGTTTGTGAGGTCACTGATTCACCCATTTAAAGTGTACAACTTAATAGTTTTAGTATGATCAGAGTTGTACAATCATCTTCACAACAAATTTTGGAACACTTTTATTACCCTAAAAAGAGAACCTTTATATATTAGCTTTTATATATACATTAGTTTCTGTTTTAAAATCTATTTTGATTGTGTGTGCATCGCTTTATATTTATCCTAGTTAGAGCTCATTGAGCTTCTTGGATGTGTAGTTTAATGTTGTTTATCAAATTCAGGAAAAAATTCAGGTAATATTTCTTTGAATATTTTTTCCTCCCATTTTCTCTGTCTCCTTTCCTTCTGGAACACCTACGACACATATATTTGTGGGTCACATGGTATCCCTTATTTCTCTGACGGTCTGTTATTTTTTTCTTTTTCATTCATTTTCTCTCTGTTTTTCTGTACCTATCTTTGAGTTTGCCAATTCTTTTTTTCTGCCAGTTCAAATTTGCTTTGAGTTTACCAATTCTTTTTTTCTGCCAGTTCAAATTTGCTTTTGAGCCCCTCTAACAAATACTTAAAAATAGAAAGAACAAAATGAATAGATGAATTTTATTGCATCTTAAATATACCACCCATAAGTTTTAGGAATCATCCAGGCTCATTTCTGCAGCTGAACAACTCTTAGATCTTTAGATCTTACTCATCAGTCTGTTGAACTGTTTTCCTTTTTTTTTTTTAAACTGTTACGGCTTCCTGAGTTAAAGCAGCTGAACTGATACAAGTTCATTATCATTGCCTTAAAGAATTAACTCAAATCTTTTTTTTTTTATGGGCTCAAAATACTGAACAAGCAGCACCTACCTTCTTCTGAATCCTATGGATGTATTTTTCACCCAGGAAGTTTCTAATTTCAACAAGAGACCTATTCTCCTGAATAATGACATTGATGGGGAACTGAGCATACACAGACTTCATCTCGTAATGGAAGCTCAGCATAACACCCTTGATCATGTTCTATACATAACGACAAATAGTGTGAATTCTAGCCAGTTCCTTTTCCTTTCTATTTCCCCATTTGTCAACTCACAAAGTCTTTTTATTTACAAGGAAACTGAGTTCTACACTGATGTGATTGAAGTCCCTCTGCAAAGTTCCTCTGAGACCCATCACAATAACTGTTCATCCCTTCATAGTGCAGTCGACATTTTCTGAAATATCAACATTGTGGTTGCTAAGAATGACCTTCATTATTGCAGTAGATGCAGCAAAAAGCACTCCTAATGGATTTTTCATTTTAGTTATTTTACTTTTCAACTCCAGAATTTCCACTTGGTCTTTGATTATTATTTCTGTCTCTTTATTGATATGGACCTTTTGTTTTTACTCTATAAACATGGTTTCCTTTAGTTCTTCGGATACATTTATAATAGCCACTTTAAAGTCTTTGTTCTAACAACTGGTCACGTTCTGTTTCCTACCTTTTTCTCTGTGTGGGTCACATTTTCAAGTTTCTTTGCCTAGCTCAATTTAATGTTGGAAATAAGTACTTTAGATAATATATTAGAGAAGCTTAGGTGGTACTGGTCCCCTTCCAGGGATCGTTATTGTTGTTTGTTGACTGGCTGGATTATTTTACTGAAGTGTATTTCCCTAGAGGCATGAATTCTCTGCTATTGCTCCTCAGAGAGTGCAGCCTTAAGCATGCACAAACTCACTCTGGGGTGGGTTGTCTTAGTATGGTTTCTTTGGCCATCTCTTTCTCTTACCACATCCATTTAATAAATTCTATTAATTGATTGATAATTGATTAATATTTTCAGCAATGCCCAGAGGCATAAATTGCTCCATAGGTTGATACAGTTAAATTCTTTTTTTTTTGCAGAAATATTGTTTGAAGTCAGCGTTTGATATTTGTTATGACTCCAGAAGGGCTGTTCTTAGAGATATGACTTCTTTGTTCTTTCTGGAATACTAGCTGACCTAATATTTACCTTGTATCTCTAATGAAGCTACCATTCTCCTTTCCATTGCTTTTCACCAAAACCTCCACTGTTTTTAGGATCTGCTTGGGTTTGAAGTATTCCTCATACTTTCTTTGGGAAGAGCTTTAGAGCTCTGTGTTTTATGGCCTGTTTCTCCTCAAATCTCTGACCCTCAGCTCTGGAGTTGGAGGTAGAGACAGTGGCACACTTCTCTCTGAGTGACATAGTGCTTTAGGAAATGGGCACTTGGCAAGGAAGAGGGAGGCAACAGCCTCTGAACTTCTTAACTTGGTCATCTTCTTTAGGTACAAGCCAAAGTAAAGGCAGCTGGGACCCAGTGTTCTTACTGTGCTGCACTGATGGTAGAGTTTCTGTCTCATGAGTGGGGGGGGGTAGGAGGAAGAAAATGTCCCCACCACTTCTCCACACTCTCTTATTCTTTGCAACAAGTATTGGGGGGAACTGAAAGACAAATGCTAATGCCCTGGCCCACCTAGGATGATACTATACACCTCAACTGAGAATTGGAGGGAGAGAGAGCCCTGGATTCTCGACTGCACCTACCTCAAATGGGGTTTCTATCACACTAGTGGGTGAGAGGGACAGTGAGTTGTGTTTCAAACACCACAGACTCCAGCTGTTCTAACCAAGTTTTAATAGATTTTCTTGAATAAATGTTTTTTCATTTGTTGTATGCCTTTAGGACCATTTTGAGAGACTTTAAATGGTTGTTTTTATAATTTTTTTAAATCATTTTCACTGAGAAGTGGTCTACAGAGCTTCTCACATTGTCATTCCATAATTAGAATCCCTATGTTTATTTCTTATGTAGTGCGAGTCAGCTTCTGTTTTGTTTTGCTGTCTCCTACCAAAGTGTGCCTTCAGAGCTTCACTGTCTAGATTAAATCAGCTTCTCGAGGCATTTAGTTCCCCAAGAGAAGTCTGCCAGATATTTTTTCCTGTGTTTTGCTGTAATATCTTAAAGACTGTTTCGATTTTTTAAAAAAGTAAGCAATATGAATATCTACAGGAATCATGATATTCATTTTATGAAAATTTTACTTTTGCTAAGAAAGGTCAAGATACATTTGCGTGCACATAAAGCTTTTAAAAGTAGTGGCTTGGGGGGCCAAGATGGCTGACTAGGCAGACGCTACTTCAGATCTCTCTTGCAACAAAGACTCAGAAAAACAAGTGAATCGATCACATACATGTCAATCTACGAACCCTGAACAACAAACACAGCTTTAGAGTTGACCTGAGTGACAGAGACCCAGAACGAACAACTACGGGGAAGCAGAGACTATTTTCGGACCATGGAGCCAGTGTCCCAGTCAGGTAACCTTGGCGCCGGGCTTAGGACTGGGCTCAGGGTAGCTGAACACAACATCCTGTGACAGCGCAAACACAGGGAGCAGCCCTACCCCCCTGAACTGACCTCAGGAGGGGGCCCAGCTGGTCAGCACAGGCGGCGCGGCGATGGGGCTGGTGGGAGGAGAAGTCCCGGGGAGGCAGCAACTGGTTTTGGAGTCGGGAGTGCAGCATCCCAGCTGGGGAACCTTGGTGCGGGGCTTTGGACTGGACGCAGTGGAGCTGAGCAGGACGTCCTGTGAAGGTGCAAACACGGGGCGCAGCCCTACCCCCCTGAACTGACCCCGGGAGAGGGCCCAGCCGGTCTGCTCAGGTGGCGCGGTGACATGGCTGGTGGGAGGAGAAGTGCCCGGGAGGCAGCGACTGGTTTTGGAGCCGGGAGTGCAGCATCCGAGCCGGGGAACCTTGACGCTGGGCTCTGGACTGGCAGTGGAGAAACTGACCACGGCTTCTGCGGGCCTGACCCTTGGAGGCAATCTCTACCCAGCCAGCACACATAGGCGACACACCCCTTGGGAATCTCAGATAAAATATTCCAAGCAAGATAAGTAACTTTGTCTATATTCTGGGGTGATACTCTCTCCTGTTTTTCTGAACCCTCCCCCTCCTTCCCAGGGGGCTTCATTAACATTGGAATTTCCTGAGCCGGACAGAGAACTGCTCCACAGCTTTTCTTTTCCCTTTTTTTTTGGTCTTTTCCTAACCCATTCTTCTGGCCTGAGAGAAGCAACCACAAAAAACCCAGGGACCAAAAATCCTTCCCTAACTGGACTAAAAACACAGAATGAGCTCCAGCCAAGCATATGTGATCCATATCTCGGGCTTTCATCCCTACAGGGAACAAGGTGGCTATTATAATGCAAAGGCATTTCTGATAGGCGATCTGACTGCATTTTTTAGTGGATTTACTGGAAAAACAAGTTTCCCAGGTCTGATATCTCTGCATATTCAACAGAGCCCTCACTGACCCACAACAGGGAACTGAGGGCTGAAGCTCCCCCCAGACCACCTTGCCTCCTGCCTTAGGGGTCTAAGGAGGGTGATACCTACCAATCTGTAGAGGTACTTGCATTGGGGGCCTAAGGTACAGCTGCAGAGCCCTCCCACCAAGGTGCTTTAGGAATAGAGATACACCTACCTCACTGACACTTGGGGGAAGCCTGTCAGTATCCTGCCCCCCCTGGAGTGTGAACCCCAGTTGCTAATAGAATCTGGTGCACACAACTATCACCACTACTTCTCTAGGTGGATAGGTGTTAGGGTGCATCACACACTTGATGACCCAAAATCAGATTCTATTCAAGAATAGTGAATGGGCTCAGGCATATATATCTGGTAACAGCCCAAACCAGCTGGAAATAGGTCATAAGTAAGTCAAGGGCTACAACAATCAAGACAGCACAATCTAGTACCCCATCCATGTATATTGAAAGAAAACAAAACAAGATAAGACTCGGTGAGCAAATATAGAATAAATCACTACAATATCTTATTGATGGCTCGGAGACAGCAGTCAAAATCAAACCACATAAAGAAGCCAACCATGATTGCTTCCACAACTCCCCAAACTAAAGAATCAAAATCTTTCCCAAATGAAGATACAATTCTGGAATTATCAGATACAGAATATAAAAAACTAATTTACAGAATGCTTCAAGACATCAGGGATGACCTCAGAAATGAAATAAGGCAAACTGCAGAAAAAGCCAAGGAACACACTGATAAAACTGTTGAAGAACTCAAAAAGATTATTCAAGAACATAGTGGAAAAATTAATAAGTTGCAAGAATCCATAGAGAGACAGCATGTAGAAATCCAAAAGATTAACAATAAAATTACAGAATTAGACAACGCAATAGGAAGTCAGAGGAGCAGACTCGAGCAGTTAGAATGCAGAGTCGGAAATCTGGAGGACCAGGGAATTAACACCAATATAGCTGAAAGAAAATCAGATAAAAGAATTAAAAAAAATGAAGAAACCCTAAGAATCATGTGGGACTCTATGAAGAAGGATAACTTGCATGTGATTGGAGTCCCAGAACAGGGAGGGATAACAGAAAACACAGAGAGACTAGTTGAAGATCTGCTGACAGAAAACTTCCCTGACATCATGAAAGACGAAAGGATATCTATCCAAGATGCTCATCGAGCCCCATTTAAGATAGATCCAAAAAGAAAAACACCAAGACTTATTATCATCAAACTTGCCAAAATCAAAGATAAAGAGAAAATTTTAAAAGCAGCCAGGGAGAAAAGAAAGGTCTCCTACAAGGGAGAATCAATAAGAATAAGTTCAGACTACTCAGCAGAAACCATGCAGGCAAGAAGGCAATGGGATGACATATACAGAGCACTGAAGGAGAAAAACTGCCAGTCAAGGATCATATATCTAGCAAAACTCTCTCTCAAATATGAAGGTGGAATTAAGACATTTACAGATAAACAAAAGCTTAGAGAATTTGCAAAAACCAAACCAAAGCTACAAGAAATACTAAAGGAAATTGTTTGGTCAGAAAACCAATAATATCAGACACCAGCACAACACAAGGTCACAGAACAGAAAATCCTGATATCAACTCAAATAGGGAAATCACAAAAACAAATTAAGATTAATTAAAAAAAAAAACACTCAAAACAGGGAATCATTGAAGTCAATATGTAAAAGATCACAATAATCAAAAAGAGGGACTAAATACAGGTGGCATAAAACTGCCATATGGAGAGGGATACAAGGCAATATAGGACAGTACAAGTTAGGTTTTTACTTAGAAAAATAGGGGTAAATATTAAGGTGACCACAAAGAGGTATAACAACTTCATAACTCAAAATAAAAACCAAGAAAAACATAACAACTCAGCAAACATAAGGTCAAATACTATGAAAATGAGGACCACACAATTTACAAAGAAAAACATCTCAGCACAAAAAAGTAAGTGGAAAATTGAAATTGTCAACAACACACATAAAAAGGCATCAAAATGACAACACTAAACACTTATCTATAATTACGCTGAATGTAAATGGACTACATGCACCAATAAAGAGACAGAGAGTCACGGACTGGATAAAGAAACACGATCCGTCTATATGCTGCCTACAAGAGACACACCTTAGACTTAGAGACACAAACAAACTCAAACTCAAAGGATGGAAAAAAATATATCAAGCAAACAATAAGCAAAAAAGAGCTGGAGTAGCAATATTAATTTCTGACAAAATAGACTTTAAACTTAAATCCACCCCAAAGGATAAAGAAGGACACTACGTAATGATAAAAGGGACAATTGACCAGGAAGATATAACCATATTAAATATTTATGCACCCAATGACAGGGCTGCAAGATACATAAAACAAATTTTAACAGAACTGAAAAGTGAGATAGACACCTCCACATTTACAGTAGAAGACTTCAACACACCACTTTTGGAGAAGGACAGGACATCCAGTAAGAAGCTCAATAGAGACACGGAAGACCTACTTACAACAATCAACCAACTTGACCTCATTGATTTATACAGAACTCTCCACCCAACTGCTGCAAAGTATACTTTTTTTTCTAGCGCACATGGAACAGTCTCTAGAATAGACCACATATTAGGTCATAAAACAAACCTTTGCAGAATCCAAAACATTAGAATATTACAAAGCATCTTCTCAGACCACAAGGCCATAAAAGTGGAAATCAATAACAGAAAAATTAGGGAAAAGAAATCAAATACTTGGAAACCGAACAATACCCTCCTGAAAAAAGACTGGGTTATAGAAGACATTAAGGAGGGAATAAGAAAATTCATAGAATGCAACGAGAATGAAAATACTTCCCATCAAAACCTCTGGGACACAGCAAAAGCAGTGCTCAGAGGCCAATTTATATTGATAAATGCACACATACAAAAAGAAGAAAGAACCCAAATCAGAGAACTGTCCCTACAACTTGAACAAATAGAAAGTGAGCAACAAAAGAATCCATCAGGCACCAGAAGAAAACAAATAATAAAAATTAGAGCTGAACTAAATGAATCAGAAAACAGAAAAACAATTGAAAGAATTAACAAAGCCAAAAACTGGTTCTTCGAAAAAATTAACAAAATGGATAAACCATTGGCCAGACTAACTAAAGAAATACAGGAAAGGAAACAAATACCCTGAATAAGAAACGAGATGTGCCACATCACAATTCACCCAACTGAAATTAAAAGAATCATATCAGATTATTACGAAAAATTGTACTCTAACAAATTTGCAAACTTAGAAGAAATGGATGAATTCTTGGAAAAACACTACCTACCTAAGCTAACACAATCAGAAGTAGAACAACTAAATAGACCCATAACAAAAAAAGAGATAGAAACGGTAATCAAAAAACTCCCAACAAAAAAAAAGCCCTGGCCCGGATGGCTTTACTGCAGAGTTCTACCAAACTTTCAGAGAAGAATTAACACCACTACTACTAAAGGTATTTCAAAGCATAGAAAATGACGGAATACTATCGAACTCATTCTGTAAAACCAACATCTCCCTGATACGAAAACTAGGTAAAGACATCCCAAAAAAAGAAAATTACAGACCTATATCCCTCATGAACATAGAAGCAAAAATCCTCAACAAAATTCTAGCCAATAGAATTCAACAACATATCAAAAAATTATTTCACGATGACCAAGTGGGATTTATACCAGGTATGCAGGGCTGGTTTAATATTAGAAAAAGCATTAATGTAATCCACCTTATAAATAAAACAAAAGACAAAAACCACATGATCTTATCAATTGATGCAGAAAAGGCATTTGACAAAGTCCAACACCCATTTATGATAAAAACTCTCACCAAAATAGGAATTGAAGGAAAATTCCTCAACATAATAAAGGGCATCTATACAAAGCCAACAGCCAACATCACTCTAAATGGCGAGAGCCTGAAAGCATTTCCCTTGAGAACAGGAACCAGACAAGGATGCCCTTTATCACCACTCTTATTCAACATCGTGCTAGAGGTCCTAGACAGGGCAATTAAGCTAGACAAAGAAATAAAGGGCATCCGGATTGGCAAGGAGGAAGTAAAATTATCTCTATTTGCAGATGACATGATCTTATACACAGAAAACCCTAAGGAATCCTCCAGAAAACTACTGAAACTAATAGAAGAGTTTCGCAGAGTCTCAGGTTATAAGATAAACATATAAAAATCACTTGGATTCCTCTACATCAACAAAAAGAACATTGAAGAGGAAATAACCAAATCAATACCATTCACAGTAGCCCCCAAGAAGATAAAATACTTAGGAATAAATCTTACCAAGGATGTAATAGACCTATAGAAAGAAAACTGTAAAGTACTACTACAAGAAATTAAAAAGGACTTACTTAAGCGGAAAAACATACCTTGCTCATGGATAGGAAGACTTAACATAGTAAAAATGTCTTTTCTACCAAAAGCCGTCTATACATACAATGCACTTCCGAGCCAAATTCCAATGTCATTTTTTAATGTGATAGAGAAACAAATCACCAAATTCATATGGAAGGGAAAGAAGCCTCGGATAAGCAAAGCATTACTGAAAAAGGAGAAGAAAGTGAGAGGCCTCACTTGACCTGATTTCAGAAGCTATTATACAGCCACAGCAGTCAAAACAGCCTGGTAGTGGTACAACAACAGGCACATAGACCAATGGAACAGAATTGAGAACCCAGATATAAATCCATCCACGTATAAGCAGCTGATATTTGACAAAGGCCCAGAGTCAGTTAATTGGGGAAAAGACAGTCTTTTTAACAAATGGTGCTAGCATAACTGGATATCCATTTGCAAAAAAATGAAACAGGATCCATACCTCACACCATGCACAAAAACTAACTCCAAGTGGATCAAAGACCTAAACATAAAGACTAAAACGATAAAGATCATGGAAGAAAAAATAGGGACAACCTTAGGAGCCCTAATACAAGGCATAAACAGAATACAGAACATTACCAAAAATGAAGAGAAACCAGATGACTGTTAGCTCCTAAAAATCAAACACCTATGCTCATCTAAAGACTTCACCAAAAAGAGTAAAAAGACCACCTACAGACTGGGAAAGAATTTTCAGCTATGACATCTCCGAGCAGTGCCTGATCTCTAAAATCTACATGATTCTGGCAAAACTCAACCACAAAAAGACAAACAACACAATCAAGAAGTGGGCAAAGGATATGAACACACACTTCACTAAAGAAGATATTCAGGCAGCTAACAGATACATGAGAAAATGCTCTCGATCATTAGCCATTAGAGAAATGCAAATTAAACTAGGATGAGATTCCATCTCACTCCAACAAGGCTGGCATTAATCCAAAAAACACAGAACAATAAATGTTGGAGAGGCTGCGGAGAGATTGGAACTCTTATACACTGCTGGTGGGAATGTAAAATGGTACAACCACTTTGGAAATCTATCTGGCGTTATCTTAAACAGTTAGAAATAGAACTACCATACTATCCAGAAATCCAACTCCTCGGAATATACCCTAGAGAAACAAGAGCCTTCACACAAACAGATATATGCACACCCATGTTTATTGCAGCTCTGTTTACAAGAGCAAAAAGCTGGAAGCAACCAAGGTGTCCATCAACAGATGAATGGGTAAATAAATTGTGGTATATTCACACAATGGCATACTACGCATCAATAAAGAACAGTGACGAATCTGTGAAACATTTCATAACATGGAGGAACCTGGAAGGCATTATGCTGAGCAAAATTAGTCAGAGGCAAAAGGACAAATATTGTATAAGACCACTATTATAAGATCTTGAGAAATAGTATAAACTGAGAAGAACACATACTTTTGTGGTTATGAGGGGGCCAGGGAGGGTGGGAGAGGGTTATTTACTGATTAGTTAGTAGATAAGAACTGCTTTAGGTGAAGGGAAGGACAATACTCAATACATGGAAGGTCAGCTCAACTGGAGTGGACCAAAAGCAAAGAAGTTTCCAGGATAAACTGAATGCTTCAAAGGTCAGTGGAGCAAGGGCGGGGGTTTGGGGACCATGGTTTAAGGGGACTTCTAAGTCAATTGGCAAAATAATTCTATTATGAAAACATTCTGCATCCCACTTTGAAATGTGGCGTCTGGGGTCTTAAATGCTAACAAGCGGCCATCTAAGATGCATCAATTGGTCTCAACCCACCTGGAGCAAAGGAAAATGAAGAACACCAAGGTCACACGATAACTAAGAGCCCAAGAGACAGAAAGGGCCACATGAACCGGAGACCTACATCATCCTGAGACCAGAAGAACTAGTTGGTGCCCGGCCACAATCGATGACTGCCCTGACAGGGAGCACAACAGAGAACTCCTGAGGGAGCAGGAGATCAGTGGGATGCAGACCCCGAATTCTCACAAAAAGACCATACTTAATGGTCTGACTGAGACTAGAGGAATCCCGGCGGTCATGGTCCCCAAACCTTCTGTTGGCCCAGGACAGGAACCATTCCCAAAGACAACTCATCAGACATGAAAGGGACTGGACAGTGGGTAGGAGAGAGATGCTGATGAAGAGTGAGCTAGTTATATCAGGTGGACACTTGAGAGTGTGTTGGCAACTCTTGTCTGGAGGGGGGATGGGAGGATAGAGAGAGTTGGAAGCTGGCAAAATTGTCACGAAAGGAGAGACTGGAAGGGATGACTCATTAGGGGGAGAGCAAGTGGGAGTAGGGAGTAAGGTGTATATAAACTTATATGTGACAGTTTGACTTGATTTGTAAACGTTCACTTGAAGCTCAATAAAAGTTAATAAAAAAAGAAAAAGTATTGGCTTGAATAATCAATCTCCTTAGACACGTGCTTTATTGTTTTCCTAAACTTTAGCCATTTTATTTTCATATTCAAGCAAATGACTGCAGACCTTTTGTTACTTTATTTGCATAATCATTCATATTTTTGTATTATTAATTTTGTTATTTGTATGTTGAATTGACTTTATTCTGACATATATTCACAAATCACAATCCTCAAAAATATGCAATATTACTTTGGTGCTTTTTTTTCTGTTTACAAAATTTCTGACATGCTCATTAGTTTCTTCTAAAACCTTAGCATATGGAAATCACATTTTTTCTCATTATTAAATATGAAGTGACCCAGAACACAGCAACAATTAATTGGCTATAAAGCAAACTTTAAAGAAAAAAACGGCCTTTTGAAAAATATAAGCAGCCTTTATCATGTAAAACTCTAAAGTGCTAACTTGACTCTTTTTTTTCGAGATTTATATCTAGACTAAAAACCTTCATTGCCAAAGTCTGTTCTACTCAAACAGATATGTGACTCCATGGCTGAAATATCAGAGCCCTGGTTGCACAGTGGTTAAGACTTTGGCTGCTAACCAAAAGGTTGGCAGTTCAAATCCACCAGCTACTCTTTGAAAACCCTATGGGGCAATTCTACTCTGACCTACAGGATTGCCAGGAGTGGGAATTGACTCCACAGTAACAGGCTTAAGGTTTTTGACTAAATTGCATGATGATATTAAGAGACATTTTCAGAAAATAACTTGAAAATTTTGGGGTAAAATTTTGTTTTATATTTTCAAAACTAGTTCTCACATATCAAAGGTAAGTATTTTAAATATCCTTTAAGACTGTGTCCTCAGATGCTAGATTATATGCCATTATTTATAGAGATGAGTATATTTAATGTTCATTGAACTCACCTTAACAATATGTTCATGTTTAACGACAGATTCTGCAGTCACAAGCCTATCCGACTTCAAATGGAGGAGACAGAAGACCCACCTCTTCATGTGAGGACTTTCAAAATGTTTGTAACCATATTTAAAACCTGTCTCAGATGTCTTCCCCTCCAAAAAGATATCAAAATTCATGCTTATCGTCGGGAATAGAATTAAAATTTGAACAGCTTTTAATGCTGCATATGTATTGTTCTTATCTTCCATGCTATTATACTCTCTTTGAGAAATATGAAAAGGATCAGAGTTCTGTTTTACTTATCTGCTCATCTTTAAATTCCCTATGATATGTAACATTATTTTATGTTAATAACCACCCAATTTTTTTCTTTACCTGCAAAGGAAACTTAAAATTTGTTTGTAGAATGCAGAAAAAAAGTAATAGGCTTTCATGTCCCAAGCTGTGGATAAGGCTTTTAATATGAGTGAGATTTGGAGCAGTTGTTTAAAAAAAAGTTGTCTAACATTATAAAATGAATCAAAAAAAATTGTCCCTTAATCACTCATGAAATCTCCTCCTTAGGCCTACTTCCATAGAAAATAATAGCAATCTATGAGATTAATTTGAATTTCAGGGAGAAAAAAAGAGAAAAAGTTTGGGGAAACGGATGGTAGAACAATCTAAAAGCTAACTACTATTAAATAGATGTTTTACTACTTAAAATGTGAGGATAGGGTCCAAATTTCTAATTTCACTAGTCAGTTGATAACAAGAAAAATATTTGTCATTTTAAATAAGGCATATATAAAATGATCTTATAAAAATATTATACGCAGAGATACGTGTTACTGATTTCCTGGTTCAGGAAATTATCTGAATAGAGCAGGATAAAGTTGAGTAATTGTAGTATTTCTAGTCCCTTTAACACACTGTAAAATCACACTTTCCATTGAAAATAAAAATTTTAGTATTCAGTTAGTTTACATTTATATTTTGAAAATCTCAATACCCCTGAATCTCTTTAAGTAAATTGTAATTTAAAGTAATTTTAGTTACCCTCAACAGTGTAGTTATATCTTGATTAAAATCATTATAAAAGAAATGTAATCAAATCCTGCTCGTCTACCTTATGTTTCTCTGGGTTAAGGATCACTTTATTTTATTGTAATTACCCTTGAGGAGAAGGAATAACACCTACATGCGCCTATATTATATTTGAGGCTAAGAGTTTGATTTCCTTGTTTATTATTTCTGAGAGTTTGCTAATGTAATGAAATATATTTAAAATAATCTCGGTAAAAGTTCCTCTGTATCACAATACGGTCTCTTTTTGGAGCTGGCCTGAGTAATCTGCCGGAAAAAAACACTTCCAGTTAGTTATCGGAAATTACAAGCTAGAGTTACTGTTTTCACAAATGTTTGTACATGGTAATGATCTCTAAAAACTTGTGAGGCCTGGATATTTTTACTTTACATTGGAATTAGTTAAAAATAAATTGCTTTCTGAAGAATGATAATTGTTTTTTGGTTTTTTTTGGCCACATCTTTTATGTTAAATTCATTACTGAAAATGTCTGGTGTTTTGATGCAAGGAAATACAATTAATTTTCATTATTCATGGTATTTATGTTCTACAAAGTTGTCACAAACACTGAATTAGCAAATACTGAACCATTGCTCCTAGAAGAAATACAGGGTTAGGTTCCTTTGGGTCTGTGGTCACATTTTCATCAACTCAGTTAACACATAACTTTGTGTTATGTTTGTTTCTTTTTAAAGACATCTTATTTAATTATACTTTTGATTTATTTACATTGAATTCACCGCCAACAGCACTATAACTCATGTCTGAATAAAACTCATCTAACAGTCATTGTCGCTGTAAGGCATATCATCATAATCTTCTCCTGCTTACAAACACTAGATGTCATTTCAGCAGTATGCGTGGGACAATTTTAAACAGCAAAATCATCAACAAAAAATCACACACACACACACACAAAAATATGGCACTGCGTAGGCCATGAAAAAAGACACTTGTTTACAGTATGAGAACTGAAACAAGAAAGCAGAGCACCCCCTTGCTTGACCTCAGTTGGAATCCAGGACAACTCAAATTTTTTGTTGTTCTCATATGCCCACGAATGACCGCAAAATCTCTGCAAGTATTTATTTGAGGGTTACAAATAAAGTTTAAAGTCTATGCAAATTTTCAAATACAAAATCCGTAAAAAAAACATGATTGATCCTTCTTAAAAAACAGTTTGAGATAAAACAGGCTTTCTCTGCAACATCATCAGGCATAGGCTCCTGTTTCTCTGTCCCTTTTTCTTCTTTCTCTCTTTTATATGTAAGCTGTGTTTTTCCTGTAATTCTTCATATTTCCTTCTTTTCCTTTCTTTGGGATTGTGTTGTGATGCCTTACTGGTTTTTGTTCCCATCAAGCATTTCTCATTCCTTAACAGCCTTGCTTAACTGTGTAACCACCCAGACATCTCTAAAACACTACCATATACTAACTTTCCCTACTGTTGGCCCATAAACTGCAAAGAACACAGCTCCCTTCTCTGTCCCCATCTCCTAATAAGGGTGGGGATTTAACACTTTCGAAAACTAAAGGAAACTGGTCTTCATTAAAGGATGAAAGATTACAGTGGAGAATGATTGCGGGCAAGACTGTACATACGGTAAGAATGGACAACTTGTGAAATTCAAGTACCTGATAGTCACTCACATAACGTCTTAGTGGAGATAGTTTTAGAAAAAAATGGAACAACTTCATTCTTGTGATTTCTCGTATGTCGCCAAAAACATGAAGTCCTTCATTTTTGTTAAACAGGAAACCAGTGACGATACTGCTTACGGAAAACCATCTGTCCATGTTCATCTATATCAACAAACTTCCGGGCAATTTGCATTAGCACAAGCTGTTACTTCTGTCTTTGCCAATGTTTAACGCCGTCGGGTGATGTTACCTCTTATCAGGCAGCGTATTATATGAAATCCTCAGTGACATATGTGGCGTCCTGGGAAGATAATATTTTTATTCTTCACAGGGTAGAAAATGCATTGCAAATTTAATGATCCATAAAATATGAGGTCTGAAAGTGTTTCGATATCATATATGAATAATTTTAATGGTGGTTATTTAATAATCTATGATAGTTATATTTTAATTAATTTTGTACTTAATACTTTTTATTCCTTTATTTTAATCAGTCAGCTGCCTTCTACAGGAAGTATAGTCATGCATTTTGTATTTGGCACCTGCATTAAGGAATTCACTAAGCAATGACTTTTAGTTGTTAATAATGGACATTAATTAAAAAAAAAAAAAGAATTAATTATGCAAAGTGAGAAAATTGTAAATTCCTCAGTTCTATATATATCAGGACAAACTGAAAGATATTTGAATGATATGAGAATTTAATTACTATTTAAAGAAGAAAATGTGTTGAGTGAAATTAATATACATATGTATATATTTTTTTTTTCCTCTCAAAACATGTAAGGCTTTCAAATCAGAGCAGAACCACTTGATTTATTTTTAAATTATAAAGCCTACTGAAATGTATTTTTTTCTAGATGATTAGAGGTTCATTCTGTAAAGAAAGAATGAGCTACAAATCAGGAAGACGTCAAAACTCTTTTCTTACATGTTTGTTCTAGCTGAATTTGTCTTTCTGATGCCTGAAATATTTGTGCCATAATTATGTACAGATGAATTTTGATACCTCAAAGAATGTAAAAAAAAAAAAAAAATCCTTAAATGGTAATCTTTTTAGATTAAACGTAATTCTAATGAGGATAACTTTCTGGTTTTACAAACAAGCTAGATTATATTTCCCCAAGTATCCTCCTTCTGAAGGCCAATTTTTGTTTGTTTGTTTTTTTGTATTTTTATTTCAGGGATCATGTAGAGGTTCATAGCAGAAAATGAAAGAAGATTCAATTTTCATGCTTTTCTTTGTGTTGTACCAATTTTGTTCTATGCCTAATTTTGCCTTTGTTATCTGGGGTGGAATGATGGAGAATTACAGGAAGAAGTGATGAGATGTCTTTTCATAATCTCCAGGTTGCCAGTATATTCACCTCACCATTTTCTGCTGATTTCCGCACATTTGATAATCTTACAGAGCTGTGCGCTATTGTGAAGTCTAATATGTCTTTTAACTATTGGTTGAATCTATTATACCAACCAATACATCCTATTGCACAATATGTTTCAGAAATCTATTTTTTTAATTTTAAAAGTAGAAATAAACTTTTTACAAACATATGTATAGTAAAAAATAATGTAATGTTTTTATTTAATTCCCTTTACCAAGTATTGATTATAATTGGCTTACTCACTGCCCAGTAAACTTCCACACTAACTTCTCACCTACCTGTACCAACCTCAAGACACACACAAGAGGCTGATTGCAAATACTGTTGGAACTCTGAAGCGCTGAATTTGATCCAATCAGATTATCTCAGTAGTATAACTCCTTTGGTCACTGGCATCATCTCCTTTAAAATGGAATATGAAATTCAACGAATATCTATCTAACTTCTACCCAACAATTTTTTTTAAGAAGTCAAATCCTTAAAGCAGTGCTTTGTAAGAAGCGGAAGAGGATGCAAACAGGTAGAGAAATTAAAAAAAACAAAACCACTCCTTGCTCTTAGCCATAGATTTTGCTACATGACAAATTCTATGCATCCATTTAATTATTTCTTTGTGTTTTATTTTAATACTCAAAAATATTTTCAAATCAATTTTTACTCCTGTTTTGTTGTTTTCTCTTAATAATGCCTTTTTTTTTAAATCCTTAGTACTGAAAAATGTTCTTCAACCCTCGATATCTTTCCAGAAAAATTCTGCTGGCAAACTAAATGGCAGCTAAAACACCTTGAGGTTCTAAATGTTTATTGTTGATAATGAAAAGAAACGAAATGTGTATTTAATACAGGCGAGTCGGATGTTGATGGTATGTCATCACATAAATATTTGATGGTGTTTTTATTTTTCTCTTAAAGAATTAGCATCAGGGTTGAAGCTATTAGGTATATTTGGAATGCGTTATTTTGTATAAGGTCCATTTTTATTGCTTTGAGATAAGCAGACATTTGCAATGAAGTCTCTGGCTGGAGATGTTATGTTAATATAATTTTAATTCTGATAATTTCAGGTGGGAAAATCTGTCTTTATACACTAACCTACCCTTCCCATTTATGCACAATTTTATGAGTCTGGATGTTAACATTTCTGGTAAATTAGTTTTATAAAATTCTTCTTTATCTCTAAAGCACACATACAAAAAACATCAGTACAGATTTTTCTTCAAGGCATCAGGGGTTTCTTAGACATATTTGACCTTTCCTGGGGAATATGAAAAAAGCACAGTTTATGATAAGATCATCATTCCCTTTAATTGTGAAAGGATTTTATTTGACTTTGACATTAATAAAATTGATCATCTCGTTTGCAATCCCATTAGACACAAGACATTTTAGCAGCAATGATAGAACAGCTATTGTCTATCAGGTGGTAAAAACAATGACACGGGACAGTGTAGAAACCAACTATCGTCATTTGCATTGCCAAAACTTCTCAACATTGGGAAAAAAAAAAAAAAAAACTTTAATTTGAAATCCATGGAGAGAGTTGTATAAAATACCAGGAAACACCAAAAATTTAAGCCCCTTCTCAACCCCCCCCCCAAAAAAAATTGGATGCACATTAGAAGAAGGGATTAATCCATGGAGAAGACATAATGTTTGGCAAAGTAGAGAGCCATCAAAGGCAAGAAAGACCCTCATTGAGACAGTGCAATATCTGCAAAAATGGACTCTGCCATCAATTGTGAGGATAATACAAGACAAGGAAAAGTTTATTTCTATTGTACAAAAGGTCACCATAAGATGGAATCAGGTGGATAACTATCTGCCTTCTATGTATCTATCTATCTAAAAAGAATCTAACAGTTTGTTGAACTCATTAATGAGAATGTTCAAATTTCCACTATATATATACCTTGAGTATACACACATATATACTTTGTGAAAAGGTACCAGGGAGTTAAAGTCAAAAAAAATTCTCATTCTCTATCATTAAATGATCATTAAATAATCTCACTATCATTAAACATATTTCTATAAATTCAGAAAACTTGACCCAGGAATCACAAGATTTTCCCTTCCCTTTTGTCTTTGTGGGAGCAGTAGAAGCATCTAGTCCAGGAAATTTTATTTGAAGTTGAATAATAGTAGGCTTTTCTTTGACCAGATTTGTATTTTCTCTAAAAATTTAACACCTTAACATTTAGAGGTACTTCTGCTTCCATTTGATTCTGTTTGCTCTGTAGGCTAATAACAATTTTATTGAGTCATGGTTTCTGAATCTAAACCCCACCCTGAGCATTAATGTCTCCGCACAATAGAACCAGGCACTCAGTATATTTCTCTAGCCTTCATTTATGTGATCTTAATTTTGCTTTGTCATGGAGCGATGTGAAATATTAGGCCAGAGGGAGAGGTACAACTAATCTGTCCCCTCTCCTTTATGTTACATCCACAAAACTGCCCCTGTAAAGTTTTAGTACCTGTCCTTTTGTCAAGAATAAGTGTAAACTTATCAGAATAAACTAGTAAGAGAGAGGAGGATTAGATTTCCTTACATTCCTGTCATTGATTGAATTGTGTTGCCCCAAAACACTTGTCAACTTGGTTAGGGCATGATTCCCACTGTTGTGTGGTTGTCCTCCATTTTATAATTTTCCTGTGAGTTATAACCATAATCTCTGCCTCTGGTTAAAGGGAATTAGGGTGGGTTGTAACACCCTTGCTCAGGTCACATCCCTGATCCAATGTACAGGGAGTTTCCCTAGAGTGTGACCTGGATCACGTTTTATCTTACAAGAGATAAAGGGAGCCCACAGAGAATTGGAACCTCATACCACCAAGAAAGCAGTGCCAGGAGCAGAGTACATCCTTTGGACCTTGGGTTCCTGTGCAGAGAAGCTCCTAGTCCAGTGGAATATTAATGAGAAGGACCTTCCTCCAATTCCCCTGGAGATGATACCCTGAATTTAGACTTCTAGTCTACTAGACTGTGAGGAAATACTTTTTTCTTTGTTAAAGCTGTCCACTTGTGATATTCCATTATAGCAGCACTAGATAGCTAAGACAATTCCAAACTTGTTTTTTTTTTTTTTTATCATTTCAACATCTTCCTTGGATATCCTCATGCAATCATTTGTCTAAAATGGATAATTTCCCCTAGTTACTTTGTTCAGGCTATCATAAGACATTTTAGCTGCAGGATAAGGCTGCCAATTGCCTTGAAGATGGAGTAGGTAGAAGCACTGTCAACACAGGATAAAATGAAGTTGAAAGTGGTCCTAAAGAAAAAGTAATTCTGAACTAGGAAACTGACCCTAGGCAATAAATATTAATTAACAAAAAACCTGTCAGTGACCGTTTGGATGGTGAAACGCAGAAGATCAGAGCTGCACATTGGAAGCAATGTGTTTAGACTGGCGACACATGCAAGGATTACGTAAATACTTATAGGAAGAACTGAAAAAAAAGAAAAGAAATTTCTATTTTTTCTATTTTAGGAATACCTGCCTTAGTAACTGTGCCAAATAACATGTGTTCTACTTTTTTTTTTTTTTGCCAACTTAGTCTCCCTCCCACTCCCCCAGTTATTTTAGTAAGCCCTCTATGCTATTTTTTTTTTTTAAGCAACATATAACCTTTTCTTCCCAAGTCCATACATTCCATGCAGATAGAGTGAACTACATTGGATTTTCTTCTGATATTTTAGAATCTATCTTTAAGAATTGCTTGTTACTCTAGGTATCATTTGGAATCCCAAAATTCTGTTACAGTGATCTTTGATTTTTTTTTAAATACTTTTTCATATTTATGTATGAAAGAACAATACCCACCACTTGTCTGTCAGTTTGTCATACTGTGGTGGCTTGTGTATTGCTGTCATGCTAGAATCTATGCCACTAGTGTTTCAAATATCAACAGAGTCACACATGGTGGACAGATATCAACAGTGGTTCCAGATTAAGACAGACTAGGAAGGATCTGGTGGTCTATTTCTGAAAGAATTGGCCAGCGAAAACCTTATGAATAACAGCAGAACATTGTCTGATAATAGTGCCAGAAGAAGATCTTCTCAGGTTGGAAGGCACACCAGCTATGGCTGGGGAAAAGAAGCTGCCCCAAAGCAAAGTCTACCTTAATGACCTGGATGGAACCAAGCTTTAGGGGACTGCATTTGCTTATGTGACACAACTTAAAATGAGAAGAAATAGCTACAAACATCCATTAATAATCAGAATGTGGAATACACTACGTATGAATCTAGGAAAATTGGAAAATAGTCAACAAAATGAAATGGAGTGCATAAAGATCAATATTTTAGGAATTAGTGAGGTGAAATGAACTGGTATAAGCCATTTTGAGCTGGACAGTCATATGCTGTACTAGGCACAGAATGACAAATTGAAGAGAATCAGCACTGCATTTATTGTAAAAAAAAAAAAAAAAAAAAAAAATCAAGATATATCCTGAAGTACAATGCTGTCAGTGGTAGGATATTATTCATACACCTACAAGGAAGACCATTCAACACAACCATTATTTAAATTTATACACCTACTACTGAGGCTAAAGATGAAATTGAAGATTTTACCAACTTCGACAGTATAAAACTGATTAAACTTGCAATCAAGATGCATTGATAATTACTGGTGATTGGAATATGAAAGTTGGAAGTAAAGAAGAAGGTCAGTATTTGGAAAATATGGCCTTGGTGATAGAAACAACACCAGAGATCACATGATAGAATTTTGTAAAACTAACAACTTATTCATTGGAAATACCTTTTTTTTTAGCATCATAAATGGTGGCTAACAGGTGTAACTCACCAGATAGAATATGCAGGAATTAGATTGACTACATCTGTGGAAAGAAACAATGGAGAAGCTCAATATCATCAGATAGAACAATGCCAGGGGCTAAAAGTGGAACAGATAATAAATTGCTCATATGCAAGTTTGAGATGAAGCTGAAGAAAATTTGAACAAGTCCAGAAGAGCCAAAGTATGACCTTGAGTATACCCTTCCTGAATTTACAGACCATCTCAAGGACAGATTGCAACAGTGAAGGATTCCATGGACAAAATTTTGAACAATGCAAGAAACATCAAAAGATGATGGGAGCATCCCCTTTGAGAATGAGAACCAGACAAGGATGCCCTTTATCATCACTCTTATTCAACATTGTCCTAGAGTTCTTAGCCAGAGCAATTAGGCAAGAAAAAGAAATAAAATGCATCCAAATCAGTAAGGAAGAAGTAAAACTATCCCTTTCTGAACTATATGAACTTATACACAGAAAATGTCAAAAAATCCACACACAAAAAAAAAAAATACTGGAAATAATAGAAATTTCCAGGAAGTATCAGGATACAAAACAAACAAACAAAAATCAGTTGGATTCCTGTACACCAACAAAGAGCACTTCAAAGAGGAAATCATCAAATCAATACCAATAGCCCCCAAGAAGATAAAATACTTAGGAATAAAACTAACCAGAGACATGAAAGTCCCATACAAAGAAAACTACAAGGCACTATTGCAAGAAATCAAGAGACCACATAAGTGGAAAAACATGCTTTGTTCATGAATAAGAAGACTCAAGATTGTGAAAATGTCAACTCTACAAAAAACAATCTACAGATATAATGCAACCCCAATCCAAATTCCAATGACATTTTTTAATGAGATGCAGAAACAAATCACCAACTTCATATGGAAAGGGAATAGGCTCTGGATAAGTAAAGCATTACTGAAGAAGAACAAAGTGGGAGGCCTCACATTACCCAATTTTAAAAGCTATTATGCCACCATGGTAGTCAAAACAGCCTGGTACTGGTACAACAACAGATACGTAGGCCAGTGGAACGGAATTGAGAATCCAGATGTAAACCCATCCACATATGAGCAGCTGATATTTGACAAAGGCCCAAAGTCCCTTAAATGGGGAAAAGACAGTCTCTTTAACAAATCGTGCTGGCATAACTGAATATCCATCAGGAAAAAAACGAAACAAGACCCATACCTCACACTCTGCACAAAACTGACTCAAAATGGATCAAAGACCTAAATAAAAATCTAAAACATTAAAGATAAAGGAATAAAAAGAACAGCACTAAGACCCCTAAAACATGGCATAAACAGAATACAAAACATAATTAACAATTCACGAACACCAGAAAAGAAGCTAGATAACTGGGAGCTCCTAAAAAGCAAACACTTATGCTCATCAAAACACTTCACGAAAAGAGTAAAAAGACAACTTACAGAGTGGGAAAAAAATTTTGGGTACAACATATATAATTAAAAAATGAACAAAGGATATGAACAGACACTTCACCAAAGAAGACATTCAAGCGGCTAACAGATACACGAGGAAATGCTCACGATCTTTAGCCATTATAGAAATGCCAATCAAAAGTACAATGAGATACCATCTCATCCCCAACAGGCTAGCATGAATCAAAAAAAAAAAAAAAAAAAAACACAAAATTATAAATGATGGAGAGATTGTGGAGAGACTGGAACACTCATACACTGGTGGTGGGAATGTAAAATGGTACAGCCACTTTGGAACTTAATGTGTCACTTCCTTAAAAAGCTAGAAATAGAAGTTCCATACAATCCAGCAAACCCACTCCTTGGAATAAGTCCTAGAGAAATAAGAGCCTTCACATGAATAGGTATATGCACACTCGTGTTCATTGCAGCACTGTTCACAATGACAAAAAGATGGAAACAACTTAGGTGTCCATCAAGGGATGAATGGATAAACAAATTATGGTATATTCAAACAATGGAATACTAAGCAACAATAAAGAACAGTGATAAATCTGGAAAACATCTCATAACATGAATGAATCTGGAAGGCATTATGCTGAGTGAAATTAGTCAGTCGAAAAAAGACAAACATTTCATGGGACCATTATGATAAGAACCCCAGAAAGGGTTAAAACACAGAAGAAAACATTCTTTGATGGTTACAAGAGCGGGTAGGGAGGGAAAGGGGAATTCACCAACTAGACAGCAGACAAGAATTATCTTAGGTGAAGGGAAGGGCATTATACAATACAGGGGAAGTCAGCACAACTGGACTAAACCAAAAGCTAAAAAGTTTCCTGAACACAACCAAACACATTGAGAGACAGAGTAGCAGAGATGGGGGGTCTGTGGATGATGGTTTCGGGGGACATCCAGGTCAATTGGCTTGCCAAAGTTTATTAAGAAATTGCTCTGCATCCCACTTTTGTGAGTGGCATCTGGGGTCTTAAAAGCTAGAGAGAGCCCATCTAAGACGTGCCAATTGGTCCCAACACACCTGGAGCAAAGAAGAATGTAGAGCACCAAAGACACAAGGAAAATATTAGCCCAAGAGACAAAAAACCCATTGCCATTGAGTCGATTCTTATTCATAGCGACCCTAAAGGACAGAGTAAAACTGTCCCATAGGGTTTCCAAGGAGCACCTGGTGGATTTGAACTGCCAACCTTTTGGTTAGCAGACTTAGCTCTTAACCACTGTGCCATCGGAATTTCCAAGAGGCAAAGAGGGCCACATAAACCAGAGACTCCAACAAGCTGAGACAAGAAGAACTAAATGTGCCTGGCTACCACCAGTGACTGCCCTGACATAGAACACAAAAGAGAGTTCCTGACAGAGTGGAGAAAAGTGGGTGCAGAGCTCAAACTCACATAAAGAGAACAGACTCAATGGTCTGACAGACTAGAGGAACTCCAGAAGACGGGGACCCTGGACTTTCTGTTAACCCAGAACTAAAACTATTCCCGAAGCCAACTCTTCAGACAAAGATTAAACTGGAATATAAAACCTGAAATAATACCCCTGGAGATTATGCTTCTTAGTTCAAGTAGATAAAAAAAAAAAATACGAGACTAAATGGGCAGCTCCTATCGGGAGGCGAGATGAGAAGGCATAAAAGGATAGAAGATGGTTGAATGGACACAGGAAATCCCGGGTAGAAAAGGGGAGTGTGCTGTCACATTATAGGGATAATAACGAGGTCTCATAACAGTGTGTATACATTTTTGTATGAGAAACTAACTTGAGCCATAAAGTTTCACCTTTATAACAACAAAAAGAAAAAGAAGATGATGGGAGGAATACACAGAGCGACTGTATCAAAAAGAATTGGTCACATTCAACCATGTCAGGAGATAGCATACGGTCAAGAGCCAATGGTACGGAAGGAAGAAGTCTAAGCTGCACTAAAACCAAACCAAAACTAAACCAGTTGCCTTTGAGTCAATCCTGCCTCACAGAGACACTATAGGACAGAGTAGAACTGCCCATAGATTTTCCAAGATGTGGCTGGTGGATTCGGACTGCTGAACTTTTAGTTAGCAGCTATAGGTCACCATAGCGCTTAAACCAGGCTCCAAGAATTGTGGGAACACCAATGGAGAGGTTTCAACAAATGGTTGCAGAGCTGCAGGTGCTCACTTGTCTAAGCCAAGAAATTTGGAAGACAGCTACTTGGCCCCAACTAGAAGAAGTTTATATTTGTGTACATTCCAAAGAAAGGTGATTCAACAGAATGTGGAAAATATCAAACAACATCATTAATATCACATGCAAGTAAAATGTTTTGGTTCTAGCAGTACCTCGACAGACGACTACTAGAAAGACAAGTTAGATTCTGAAGAGGACTTCGAATGAGGGATATCATTGCTGATGTCAGATGGATCTTCACTGGAAGCAAAGAATACCAAAAGATGTTTATCTGTGTTTTATTGACTATGCAAAGGCATTTGATGGTGTGGATCATAAAAAATTATGGATAACATTGTGAAGAGTGAGAATTCCAGAACATTTAATAGCGCACATGAGGGACCTGTACATAGACCAAGAAGCAGTCGTTGGAACAGAACAAGGGGATAATGCCTGGTTTAAATTTAGGGAGGGTGTGTGTCATGGTTGTATCCTTTCATCATACTTCCTCAATCTGTATGCTGAGCAAATAATCTGAGAAGCTGAACTATATGAAGAAGAATACTGCATCAGAATTTGCTGAAGACTCTTTAACGACCTGCCATATGCAGATGACAACCTTTCTTGATGAAAGTAAGGGTACTTGAAGCACTTACTGATGAAGATCAAAGATCACAGCCTTCAGTATGGATTACAAGGTAACAAAAATCCTCACAAGCGGACCAATGAGCAATATCATGATAAACAGAGAAAAGGTTGAAATTTTCAGTGATTTCATTTTATTTGGTTTCACTATCATTACCCATGGAAGCAGCAGTCATTCCAACAAAAGATTCATTGCCTTGGGAAAATCTGCTGCCAAAGACTTCTTTGGAGTATTAAAAAGCAAAGATGTCACTTTGAGGGCTAAGATGCGCCTGATCTATGCCATGGTATTCTCAATTGATTCATATGTGTGTGAAAGCTGGACAATGAATAAGGAAGAATGGAAGAAGAATTGATGCCTTTGAATTATGGTGTTTGGGAAGAATATTGTATATGCCAGAAAATGCCAGAAAAACAAACATGTCTGTCTTGGAATGAGTACAGCCAGTATGCTCATTAGATGGGAACATGGCGAGACTTTGTCTTCAGTACTTTGGATACATTGCTAGGAGGAATCAGTCCCTGGAGAAGGACATCATCCTCGGTAAAGTAGAGAGTCAGCTAAAAAGCATAAGACCTTCAATGAGATAGATTGACACAGTGGCTGCAGTAATGGGCTCAAGCATAACAATGATTGTAATGATAGCACAGGACCCAGCAATGTTTTGTTGTGTTGTACATAGGATTGCTATGAGTTGGAACAGAATTGACTGCACCTAACAACAACAAAACAAGTGCAGAACAACAACAACAACAAAATAAGTACAGGATAGTAAAAGTAATTCAATAAAGATGAGCAAATTAATAAGTTAATGAAGTCAATTAACGAAAAACAAAAAATCACCTGGAATCATGCTTGTTGTTAGTTCCCATTCAGTAACTTTTCATTCGTGATGATACCATGCGTGCAGAGTACAAATGCTCTGTAGGGTTTTCAAGGCTGTGACCTTTTGAAAGCAAATCATCACACCTGTCTTCTCAGGTGCTTCTAAAAACGAAAATACAAACCTCTTGCTGTCTAGTTGATTTCAACTTTTAGTGATCCTAGAGGATAGAGCAGAACGGCCCCAGAGGGTTTCCAAGGCTGTAAATCTTTATGGAAGCAGACTGTCACATCTTTCTGCCACAGAGTGGCTGGTGTGTTTGAACCTCAGACCTTTCAGTTATCAGATGAGCAGGTAAGCACTGCACCACCAGGGCTTCTGAAATGTATTTGGGTGGGTTCAAATAGCCAACCTTTTGGCTAGTAGTTGAGAGCCTAACAGTTTGCACCACCCAGGGTCTGTGGCATAATTACTGTTAAATAACAGGGCCACAAGCTATTATGAGTGCAAAAAACTCTCAATTGTGACGCTGTAATATGTAGCCTTTGTACTGATCTCTAAGTCTTTTCTCTATTCACTAGTGTCACAAATTTTTATTTAACGTCCTGCTTAAGACTATCTAAAAGAGGCGCTTGAAGCTGGGAATTAGGATGCTTGCATTATTGTCCTGGTTGCCAATAATAATCATATATTCTTGGGTCACTGGATGTCTTTAGGTATATGTCATGCATGAAATGTAGATAACAATATATTGCAAAGCATAATATATCGTGAAAAGAAATCAGGTGAAGGTAAAAAGCACCTAAAATGAAATGTTTGAAAAAAAAATCAAAGATACTCTTAGAGTGGTGAACTGGCAGAACAACAGAAGAGAGGCTAAAGATAATAATGGTTACTATGCTGTTTCCAGTGATTTCTTTTTTCTTGGAAACTCAGATATTGAAATTCATGGCAAGAGTCTTATGAGTTTGCTCAGATTACATCTACCCAATGTAGATTCCCACATCTATCTTTTTAATTCCCAGTTTAGGAATTTTTCACTCCTTGTCCCTACCTAAGTGTGTATTTGCTCTAAGATAAAATAAATAAATAAAATCATATAGGGTATGCAATGTTTAAAATCTTCTCTAGTTCTAATGTTCTATACTTCTTCTAGATCTAATTTTTAACATCTAGTAGTTATGTTTTCAACCAATGGCATTAATAGATTAAATTTATCTTGAAAACTGCCCTCTAGGACAAAGAGTGGTAAAATTGAATTTTCAATCTACGAAATCATTCAAGACATAGAAATCTGTTACTGGCAGATAGTTCAACAGACTTCTAATTTTCTGCTCTGATTTAGAACAATATTTTATTTGAGTCCTTAGATGGAAGATGCTTCTTTACACTACCTCACCAACAGCACAATATTTTAATTTAAAAATAGTTAAGAAATGCATAGTGACTCACAACGTGTTTGAAAGAACGATTTTATGAAGCTTAGCCCTGGCTAATAAAAACACCTCTGCACTTCTGATAATGTCAGGCTAGATAGGCAATTCTTGCACACATAACTGAGTTTGGCTATAAGAATGAATTACTTCAAGTGAAAATCCTCTAAATGCTTACTTAACTATATATGGTGAAAATTCTCAAGCAAGAAAAATCACAAAGAATCCCTTGAGGGAAAGAACCAAGTATCAACATCAAAATGAAACCTACAGTTTATCATTTCCAAGTCAAATCATGCAGCAGGGCCTATATAAGCTTGTTATGTTTAAAATAATTCCTTGAACTTGACTATATATGTATATATATACATATATACACATACATATATATTTAGCATTGAAATTGTTGGTCTTCTTCCACTTGTAATCCTTTGGCATAATGAAAATACCCCAATGCCACAACTTTTGAATAAAAGCGCCCCCTTTTTCTAAGGCATTTAGGATTTTTCACTTGGATTTGATAGCCCAAACTATGTTATTTAGAATTTCCTGCTTGATATTATAGAGAATTGACTTCCATTTGAGTTTTTTAAGACTTAAATGTTCCAAACTGTCACCTGTAATTATGATAAAAGTTGGCAGTGAAGCAAAAGAGGACAGCCAATGAAAACTAGG
Source organism: Loxodonta africana (assembly GCF_030014295.1). NCBI lineage: Eukaryota > Metazoa > Chordata > Mammalia > Proboscidea > Elephantidae > Loxodonta > Loxodonta africana. Next base: position 124,871,482 of record NC_087346.1, read on the forward strand.
TATGACATACCAATTCCATAATACATCAGCTGTGATATAATACCTCCTTTTGGGATAGAATATTTTATTGCACTTTTTTGTAGTTTTTTTCTTCTTTTACTTCTAGATTAAGTAATACATAAGAAATTATATTGTGTTTTAAAATCAGTGATGCAAGAGCTAAGTCCTTAAAACACCATGTCTATACAGGTCTGTACGCGTGCAGATGTATTTAGACATACTTACCACCTTTAAGAGAATTTAATTCATGCAGCATTTTTCAAGCATGTCCAACCACTACTTTGCAGCAGCCTAAGTTTTGACCTTGACTGACTGTGCTCTGTGAAGCCAGCCATTAAACTCTACCAGAAAAATAGATTAAAACAATTCACATATATGGCTGTGCTCATTTTTTTCCCCCCACAGGTACTGTCCCCCGCCCCCACGTCTCTGGTAAAGTAATTTTTGTTTTTGTTCTCTAAATTGAATATTTATATTTATATTTGATCTATTATTATGTAGTCGCCAATGTTTGCATATTCTGATTCCTTATCCCACACTCCCCCACTGAGAGATTTCTGGAAAATTCCTAACAAAATGTCTTCAGGTTGTGCTTCTACATTTTGATGGCAGTTTCTGCTTGGCTTTTGATTTTGGGATTTGAGGCTATAGCAAAGCTCTGAGAGACAAAAATTGTTAGTAGTTATTTTCCTTTAGGTAAGACAGTTTTAAAAAAAAGGACAAATAGACAGACTATTTATTACACCCAATTTCAAAGTTTATTGACTCTTTAAAAAAAGATCATGTACAACTTTGAAAAATGCCAAGGGAGTATGGACAGAACTTTCCGTGTCATGCTGGAGCGGTAGTTCACAGACACACACACACAGTAACTATTTTCTATGTGAAGTTACACATAAACTTTAGATTTCTGTCTGGTAGAAAATAAAATCCCAAACATTAATCTATTTCCCTGTAAGATTCGTTTAGTTTTGTAATTAAGCTAGTAATCTTATTTTAAAATTCTTTTTTTTCAAAATGCCATAATAAACCAGTTCTATAACTATCTTTTTGAACCAGTTTTACCTCTTTCTGATTTCCTCATTAATTAATGATTTGAATGCAATCTTTGAAATGTGTTTATGTCATACAGCCGTGTTTTCAACTTTTTGAAAATAATAACTTGAAATTTCTGCTAATTATAATAACTAAGATTAATGGAAATTTTTTTTTACTGTTAAACTCTTGCTTTACATGTAAACCAAGTGAGATCAGGTTTATTATTCTGCAAGAAAATAAAATTCGAATCAGTACTTATCAAATATGTACTACGGATCAGGATTAAACACTTTGGCATTTAATATTCAATTTCTGGTATTACTGAGAAAATTGAAGTACAGGGAGGGACATGAAATTAAATGACCAGGTACAGAATGATGGAAATAATAATTGCCAGGTTCTTACAGACAAGTGAAAACAGTAAGGAAGGCACCTGACCTAAGTGATAGGTGAAGAAAAAGGAAACAGGTATCCTTGGATGGTGCAAGTGGTTTGCACTCAACTACCAATCAAAAGGTTGAAGGTTTGAACCTACTCAGCTACTCTGCATAAGAAAGGCCTGGCGATCTGCTTCTATAAAGATTACAGCCATGAAAACCCCATGGAGTAGCTCTACTCTATAACACATGGGATTGCCACGAGTTGGAATTAACTCCACGGCAACGGGATTGTTTTAGAATGAGCTGAATGAGGAATAAAACCAAATGCATTGCCATCGAGTGGATTCCAACTCATATTGACCCTAGAGCACAGAGTAGAACTGCCCCATAGGGTTTCCGAGGAGTGAGCAGCTGGTGAATTCCAACCGCGGACACTTTGGTCAGCAGCCGAGCTCTTAACCACTGTGCCTCCAGGGCTCTGAATGAAGAATAAGTTTCTAGAAATGAGACCAAACTAAAAAGTTAGAAAAAAGTTCCCGAAATTTGTCTTGTATTCTCTGTTAACTGAATGAAGATAAGAAAACTGAATGAAAACAAAATATAGGCTAGTGGATTAAAACATTTTAATAACCCAACTATTTCCCTAGGTTTTTTTGTTTTGTTTTGTTTTGTTTTTTTTGAGGTAAATATATGGTGTTTTCTTCCCTGAAAATTTCCTGCTATTTCAAGTTAGTGACTGAAGTTCTGGTTAAAATAATAGAAGATTCTCACTTTTGGTTTTGCCCTGAATAAACAGAAGTGATTCTACTGAAACATTGGTTTTTATTCTAATTAAACTTTGTAATAAATATAGCTAATTCAGTTCAAGAAATGTTTTGGAGTGACTACACTGTGCAAGGTAAAGTGATAGGAGTCGATCATTAAAAAAAAAAAAATGCCTAAATCTGGTCACTCATTCAAGGAGTTCCATAAATGATAAAATGAACAGACAAAAAGTGTTAAAAGATAAAGAAACATATGGAATAGTAGTATTACAGTGTAAAATGTGAAATGTTATGAAAACTAGTGAAGGACAATCGGCTTTAATCTATAAATTAGCTCTAAAATTAAATATATATTAAATGTATGTAAGAAGCTTGATTCTGTGAAATATCCCTCACTCATCATAATTCCTGCACTTCGTTCTATTTCTCTTCTAACAGTCCTATAATTTTCTCAATATTCTTGGCCAGTATCTCTCATTTCAAGCCACAAGCATGCGACAAACAGCTATTGGGGTATTTGACTGATACTGAGGATACAGATATGATCACTGCCCTTAAAGATCTCAAGTCTCACTGAATAGAAACAATAGGCAAAAGCTTTGTAAGTAAGCAACTGTTTCTTAACAATACGCCACTCTTGGTAAAAGCCAGTCACAATTGCACTGCATAATATCTTTTGTTCTGCTGTATATATAGTTATCAAATAATGGTACGTTTCTCCTGAATCTTTTACTCATAAACAGGAATTTGATTAGGAATGCTCATCGCTTGAACTGCCTGTTTTCCATTTGGCTTGCTGTTAGATGAAAAATGTTTCTTAAAAAACAGCAAAAAAGACAATTGCTATCAAGTCGATTTTGACTCACGGTGCCCCCATGTGTGTCAGACTAGAACTGCGCTCCTTAACGATTTTCAATGACTGATTTTCCAAAAGTAGGCCTTTCTACTGAGGCACTTCTAGATGAACTCAAACCTGTAAACTTTTCGATAGCAGCCAAAACCGTTAACTTTTTGCATCACCCAGGGACTCCTGCTTCTTAAAGGAGTTATGATATTTATCCCCCTGTATATCTGAAGCACGTTTAACATAGACACCCCACAAGAACAATGGTAAGTGTTGAGGTAACAAGTTTGTAACTTTATTTTCAAGAGAAAATACTTTATCTTAATTCACCGGGAAAAGAACAACATATTTAGATTTTTTTTTTTAAGCAACTAGTTAAAAATAATTAGCTTACTTTCATAACGATTATGTAAAGACATTTTGTTCAATATATTAAGATCAAAATTATATACATGTAAATATTAACAATACATTTCAAAAGTTTACAAAATATTTTTTATTATCCATTTTAGAAGTTAAATCTGGCAAAGCCAGTGTTATGACACTGTCTGAGTTCCAGCATGACAGACTTGATCAGGCAGGTGTGAGGATTTGTAAAAAGTAGTTAAGATCAAATATAAAGTAAAAGGAAATCATATAATGTTCTGAAGTGTTGGCAAATCTCAAAGATTTAGAAATTACAGGATTAGAAAGAAAGGGGCTAGTGAATAGTTTGGGAGGCAGTGTACCCATCAGTAGAGCCGAGTCATGCATGACTTAAATAACAGAATTACTTTACAGAAGAAAAACAGAAATTTCCCAGAGAATATCATTTCACCCATAATTGGTGTAACTAGTATACAAACGACTTTCTAAGGAAGTGGATATCAGCCTTTTCTTGGCAGTAATATCCACATAATACATGGTGTTCTTATAACCAATACAGGCGGGAGGGTAGATTAAAGAGGATATATGGAATTTCTGAAATGCTTATCTTTCTGCATCAAAAAGCACAAAAAAATCATAGGGTTGCTGCCACCGAGTTTGATCATGGTAGGCTACCATGACCTACCATTATGCCTCTCATTTATCTACTTTGACATTTTTTTTATTATGTTATTACTAAGTTCATACACTAGACTAGGTATTAGAGATACAAGAACGAAAAATAGAGAGGAAGCCCTTGATGTTATAAGAGTTTGCTAAAGTAAAATGTACTCAGGTAAAGAAACAACGCAATAGGTGCTGATGGAGCTTTAGTAGGACTAATACAGAGTGCTATGGCTGCACCTGTAGGAGAAAATCATCTTCTATGAAGGATTTTGGGAAACATATTTCTTACATCAATAATTACTTATCACATTATTACATTAAATTGCATGTTTATATTAGGCTGTACATTCATTCATATACTATAATTCAAATATCATACAAATTTACTATTTTTGTCTAATTTCTACCTACTGGGGAAGCCCCATTTTCTCTCCCTGGGTGGTGCAAACAATTTAAAGGCTTGGCTGTTAACTAAAAGTTTGGAAGTTCGAGTCCATCCAGAGGTGGCTCTGTGGAAACGTCTGATGATCTTTAGAAAAACCAGCCATTGAAAACCCTGTGGAGCTAAGTTTTACTCTGACACACAGAGGATCACCATGAGCAGGTGTTGATAGCAGCTGGCTTTTTATTTACTTAAAACACACACACACACACACGTACATATTTATATTTATATAATAATTTAGTCTCTACCCGTTCAAATCCAGTTAATGTTACAGTCAAGTTTTCTCTCAAAGTCAGCCAAAATAATAGCTTCTGCTCAAAAATAATAATTCAGTCTAAAGTTTTAAACATGCTTAGGATGTACCTTCATGAATTTTTGTTTAAGGAAATCAATATTGTATGCCAAAAATAGAATGCTTCTCGGAAAATAATTGAAAGAAGGAAATTCATTGTGTAACACGGAAGAGCAGCAGTTGATTGAGACAAAGCGATTGCTATATGCATGACTTAAAACACTTAATTGTGTTTGGATCCTATATCAGAATTAATTTTCTCTCTTTTTTGGTTATCCTTCAGGTGAGCCCCTTGAATGACAAAGGCATATTACCACCTACTTTACTGTGACCTTAGGAATTTATATGAATAGGAAGGCTGGTTACATTCCACATTATGAAAGATTATTACGTAAGATCCATATTAATTTTCCAAGCTCCTAATACACACTTAGGTAAAATTAATTAGAACAGCCATATTTTTGGAAAATTGAGTTAATGAACAAAAACTACTGCATATTTAAAGGAGATAAGAGCAGATGAAAGGTGTTCCTGAGGAATAGAGTAAGGAAAGTTTGAGAGAGAGGCAGAAGGAGAAGGAAGAAAAAATAACAGAAAATTGTGACGTGTGTTCAAACGGTTTTGGAAGAGTCACTTATACACTTACTTTTGACGAACAGCAGCATATTCATGGAACATACTGACTACCAAGTTAGGCTGGTCTTGGATTGTTAATGGGCTTAATTATTGACCAAGTAAACTGTTTCTGGAATCTTATTATGTTTTGGTTGTTAAAAATAGTCTGTTTATTCAAGCAATATTCATTTGCTGAATGGCATTACATTAGCCTTAGTCCATTTGGAGGCCTAGAATTTCTTGGAGGCAAACGTATTCTGGAAATCAGATGTTTTCAGGGCAATCTCCTCGCATGTTGTGGTTGTTAGTTGCTCTTCAGCCAATTTCAACTCATAGGAACCTTTTGGAAACAGTCAAATGCCTCTTTTCCAAGACACTTCTGGGTAGGTTTGACCATCAACCTTTCAGCTGGTAGTCTGGAACTTAACCATCTCTGCCACCCAGGGAGACCTTCTCCTCATCTTGTGGGATGAATTGTGTGTTACTAGCATTTTGAGTTGCTCTCGGTATTTATATTTCTTTTGGATCTAAAATGGCCCAGGAAACATCATTGATTAGCATTATCTTAATTCTCATATTAATCTATCTAACTGAGATTTCATTTTACCTTAAATAAGGTGAGTATCTATGTATTCCCCTGCTATTCATAAGACTTTCACTGGCTAATGCGTTTTGGAAGTAGACTCCCGGGTCCTTCTTCCGAAGAATGGGAATTCTGGAACACTTAATTGTGCTCATGAGGAACCTTTACATAGATCAAGAGGCAGTTGTTCAGGCAGAACAAGGGGATACTGATTGGTTTAAAGTCAGGAAAGGTATGCATCAGGGTTGTATTCTTTCACCATACCTATTCAATTTGTATGCTGAGCAAATAATAGGAGAAGCTGGACTGTATAAAAAAGAATGGGACATCAGGATTGGAGGAAGACTCATTAACAACCTGCATTATGCAGATGATACAACCTTGCTTGCTGAAAGTGAAAAGGACTTGAAGCACTTACTAATGAAGATCAAAGACCACAGCCTTCAGTATGGATTGCACGTCAACATAAAGAAAACAAAAATCCTCACAACTTGACCAATGAGCAACGTTAAGATAAATGGAGAAAAGATATAAGTTGTCAAGGATTTCATTTTACTTGGATCTGCAATCAGCAGCCATGGAAGCAGCAGTCAAGAAATCAAAAGATGCATTGCATTGGGTAAATCTGCTGCAAAGGACCTCTTTAAAGTGTTGAAGACCAAAGATGTCACCTTGAAGACTAAGGTGCGCCTGACCCAAGGCATGGTATTTTCTATCACATCATAAGCATATGAAAGCTGGATAATGAATAAGGAAGACTGAAGAAGAATTGATGCCTTTGAATTGTGGTGTTGGCAAAGGATATTGAATATACCATGGACTGCCAGAAGAACAAACAAATCTACATTAGAATAAGTACAACCAGAATGCTCCTTAGAAGCAAGGATGGCGAGACTGCGTCTTACATACTTTGGATATGTTGTCAGGAGGGATCAGTCCCTGGAGAAGGGCATCATGCTTGGCAGAGCACAGGGTCAGCGGAAAAGAAGACCCTCAATGAGGTGGATTGACATGGTGGCTACAACAATGAGCTCAAGCATAACAACGATTGTAAGGATGGCTCAGGACCAGGCAGTGTTTCATTCTGTTGTGTATAGGGTCTCCATGAGTCAAAACCGACTTGACGGCACCTAACAACAACAACATCTATGTATTAACTGTATTTATTTATCCAATGGGGTTTCTGCCATCTCATGTTTAAAAATGGATCCTACGACTCCCTCAACTCTGTCCCAGGATTCTTAACAGATTTTTAAGGGTTGAATGATCCTCAGTCTTCTCTGGATACAGCATTATAATGGCTTCATTCTTCCAGTGAAGTTCTATCCTCATTATTTACAAAGATGAGTATATTTGGAAATATCTTATGGAATCAAATTTATGTTAAAAATACACCCATTCCCAACTTAAAACTTAGGTTTTAAAGACCAGGTCATTATGAGAAAATCGACATTATGCAAAAATGGAAGATGACACACCAGATCACAAAATATTATGTGGAACAGAATATCCCTTTGTATTCAAGAGTCAGAAAATGCAGGTGGGCACCGTACGTTCCGATGGTCATGAAAGGGTTACTGCAGACATTTGTTGTTAATGCAAAAAATAGTGGATAATAGATTTTTTACCATTGACTTAAAAACATGAGATGTCCTATAACACGATAGTTGATAAATGATGAGTAGGTGTAGATATTTTACTTTTATTTCAAGAGGACTTTTATTATCCAAGGGCTTAAAAATTCCTGACTCAAATTTAATCCACCAATTTTTTTTTTTTTCTCTCTTACACAAAGTGGCTAATGGACTTTTCTTGCCTGTTCCAAACAGCAGATCATAACAAAACCATTAACCTGTGATTAAGTGAGAAAGACTGAAGCTTCTTTAATTTAAATTTCTAGAGGTATCAGGACTACAGGTGGATGTAGGGGAGACTCTTCTGTGATGCTACATTTTTAATGTTAACCCCGAACTCGTTGCCATTGAGTCGATTCCAACTCATAGCAGCCCTATAGGGCACAGTAGAACTGCCCCATAGAGTTTCCAAGGAAATTGAACTGCCTACCTCTTGGTTGGCAGCCATAGCTCTTGGTAGCCATTAAATACTTCATCAACACGTTAGTCTATATTCTTCGAGCAAAAGTTGTTTAAGTCTCTGAATTGACCATTCTTTGGAAGTGATTTCCACTTGCATGAGGGAATATTTCCCCAATTTGCTAATTATTTATTAATCATAAAGCAATCAAATTTTGTGTAATTCTCTTGAATTAAAACATGATTATATTTTTAACTATCTTTTCCAATAAAATAAAGAAAATCAGAAAGCCTAGAATCAGAATGTAAAAGAAATATTACAAAGCGTTGTATAATTTATTAATTTTTCTGGACTTTTATAAAAAAGATTAAATGCAAACAAGAAAGAAAAAAGAATTGGACTTTTAAAATATTTTCCAAACTCAGTTGGTTTCAAGACATGGGAAGGTGAATAAGAGAACAATAAGCTAAAAAGGAAAAATAAGCCAATAATGTAGAAAAAAAGTTGTGAAAGATTGTTGTTGTTTTTAGATGCTACCAAGTCAGTTCTGACTCACAGTGACACTGTACAACAGAACAAAACACTGCCAGATCCTGTCCTACCCTCATAACTGTTGCTATACTTGAGGTCATGTTGCAGCCACTGCATCAACCCATCTTTTTGAGGGTCTTCCTCTTCTTCACTGACCCTCTATTCTACCAAGCAGGATGTCCTTCTCCAGGGACTGGTCCCCCCTGATAAGATGTTCAAAATACATGAGAAGTCTCATCATTCTCACTTCTAAGGAGTATTCTGGCTGCATTTCTTATAAGACAGTTTTTTTTTTCATTCTTCTGGAAGTCCATTTTATATTCAATATTCTTTGTCAACATCATAATTCAAAGGTATCTTTTTTTTTTTTTTTGGTCTTCTTGTTCATTCCCAGCTTTCACATGCATAGGAGGTGATTGAAAAACCATGGCTTGGATCAGGCAAACCTGTCTTCAAGAGGCATCTTCGCTTTTTAATACTTTAAAGAGGTCTTTTGTATCAGGTTTGCCCAATGCAATACATTGATTTCTTGACTGCTGCTTCCATGTACATAGATTGTGGATCTAATTAAAAAGAAATCTTTTACAATTTCATTATTTTTTCTGTTTATCATGATGTTCCTTAATGGTCCAGTTGTGAGGGTTTTAATTTTCTTTTTTGTTGAGGTGTAATCCATACTGAAGGTTGTTGTCTTTGATCTTCATCAGTTAGTGCTTCAAGTCCCCCTTACTCTCTGCAAGTGAGGTTGTATCATCTGTATATTGCAGGTTGTAAATCAGCCTTCCCTGTATCCTGATGCCTTGTTCTTTGTCATATAGTCCGGCTTCTTGGATTATTTGCTCTGTTTTCAGATTGAATAAATATGGTGAAAGGTTACAACACTGACACATAACTTTCCTGAATTTAATCCATGCTGTATCACCTTGTTCTGCTTGAAAGACTGCTTCATGGTCAGGTTCTTCACAAGCACAATTAAGTGTTTTTCCCATTCTTCACAATGCTATCCATAATTTGTTAGGATCCACAAAGTTGAATGCCTTTGTGTGGTCAATAAAACACAGGTAAACCTGTGTCTTGATTTCAGCCAAGATCTATCTGTCATCAGCAATGATATCCCTTGTTTCATATCTTATTCTGAATCCTGCTTGAATTTCTGGCAGTTTCCTGTCCATGTACTGCTGTAACCATTTTTTAATTACCTTTAGCAAAATTTAACTCTCATGTGATATTAATGATACTATTCAACAATTTCCACATTCTTTTGGAGTACATTTCTTTAGAATGGGCACAAACGTGAATCTCTTCCAGTCGGTTGGCCAGATAGCTGTCTTCCAAATTTCTTGGCATAGATGAGGGAGCACCTCCAGTGCTGCATCCATTCGCTGAAACATCTTGATTTATATTCAGTCAATTCCCGGAGCCCTGTTTTTCATCAATGCCTTCGGTGCAGCTTGGATTTCTTCCTTCAATACCATTGGTTCTTAATCATATGCTACCTCCTGACATGGTTGAATGTTGACCACTTCTTTTCGGTACAGTGGCTGTGAGTTCCTCTTATCTTCTTTTGATGCTTCACGCATTATTCAATTATTTTGCCCATAGAATCCTTCAGAATTGAATTTTTTCTTCAGTTATTTCAGCTTGAGGAATGTGTTCTTCCTATTTTGTTTTCTTATTTCCTGTCTTTGTACATTTCATTATAATGCTTTACTTTGTCTTCTCCAGCCACCCTTTGAAATCTTCAATTCAGATTTTTACTTCTTTATTTCTTCCATTTGCTTTAGCTACTCTACATTGAAGGTCAAGTTTCAGAGTCTCTTCTGACATCCATTTTGGTCTTCTCTTCCTTTCCTGTCTTTTTAATGACCTCTTGCTTTCTTCATGTATGATGTCATTCCACAACTCATCTGGTCTTTTGTCATTCATGTTCAATATGTCAAATCTATTCTAATATCAGGCAGGATATTCTTAAGGCCATACTTTGGCTCTCATGGGCTTGTTTTAATTTTTTCAGCTTTAAATTGAACTTGCGTATGAACAATTGATGGTCTGTTTCACAGCTGGATCCTGGCCTTCTTCTGACATGACAGGTTAAGATCTTTTAAAATTCTCAAATTAAATTAAAAAATCTCCAAATTTTTGTTTTAAGGAATTCACATAAAAGATATGTGAATCAGAAAGAAAATTAATAAATCTAAAATGAAATTAAAATCAATAATAAAACATTAGTGTCCAGAGAAACTTGGAAAACCTTGACACAGGTGGGAAGAAAAAAAAAAAAAAAGGTCATAAAGTTTAATGAACTTTCTTAAAATTGCACTGCTATGCAAATTCAGGTTTTTCCTCTCCAGAATTAAAGAAAAAAATAAAAAGAATAGAAAGCAGACCTTACCTCTTTGATTCACTTGGATGTTCTGATTTATTTGTCCTGGAATAGAATATCTAAATTTTCTGATTCCTTGTTTAACAAAGAGTAACAATAAAAAAAAAAAAAAAACCCAGAAAAGACAGTAAATTGAAGAGGTATGTAAGGGCCAAAAAATTTAGGGGAACTTGCCTTTGATATTTTTTTCCTTATGTGTATACTGCCTTCAGCAACCTTGTAAAGAGGGATGGCTATATCTATGTCACAGTGAGATATTTCTCCATTCTTTGGCCAAGTGTATCTCAAATGTGTTTAAGAGATTTTTACAACAAAATTTCTAGATGAGTTGTTAAACATGCCTATTCCCTGGATCTCTCAATTCAACTGAATCAGAATCTGTGTGGATAACAATCCACTTGCCATTGGTTTTTTCTCAGTTCATGGTAACCCCATGTGTTACAGAGTAAAACTGTGTTCCCTTGGGTTTTCATGGTTGTGACCCTTCAGAAGCAGATCACCAAACCTGTCATCCAAGCTCCTCTGGTTGAATTTAAACCGCCAACCTTTTGGTTAGTAGTTGACTGCTTAACTCTTTGTGCCACCCAAGGACTCCATAGGGCCTTGAATTCTGTGTTTGTTAAAGTTTCCCACTGTGAGGCTTCACTATATCATTTGTGTATATGTCTCCTTGCATCCCAGCATCCTTGAGTGCAGGGATGCTGTTTTTGTTTGTATCCAAGTTAGCTAGTGCAGACCCTCAGTAATGGATCATATTGAATAAATAATAACAAATAGTGAAACTTTCTAAATTTCAGTCTTTACCAAAAGGATTTACACAAACCTAACTACTGAATCATAGAGTCGCTATGAGTTGGAATTGACTCCACAGCAATGGGTTTTTGTTTCCTTTCTTTCTTTTTTTTTTTTTTTTAGCTACTAGATACAAATACTTTTGTTGTTGTTCTTTGTTTACCAAAAAGCTGAATTTTGCATTTTTCTCAAAATTACTGGTTGCTATTCTGTACTTTGGAGCCCTGGTGGCACAGTGGTTAGGAGCTCGGCTAGTAACCTAAAGGTCGGCAGTTCAAATTCGCCAGCGGCTCCTTGGAAACCTCATGAGGCAGTTCTACTCTGTCCTACAGTGTCTCTATGAGTCAGAATCCACTCAATGGCAACAGGTTTTTTTTTTTTTTTTTTTTAATTCTGTGCTTCATAGACTCAAAAAACATTTTTTTAACAGATAAAAATGACACAATAGTTCTAGAAAATCATGAATACACGGTTTGAGACCTGCTCTTACGTTTGAAAGATATTCATCAAATCAGTATTCTTAAACCCAATTTTCAAAGAGATTTTAATTATCAAAACAAAAATACTGATGAGAGTTTATGAGTAAAAGTAGAATGTACCTGAAGGTTGAAATAAACTTGAAACATAGTTCAGTTTCTGTAGACCTTTTCCTTTTCTCAGGAACAATTTTTCTGCAAAATGCTCAGTAGGCTGCAGAGATAACCCACATAGACGATGTTATTAATATGCAATCATCCTGCCTGAAACAGTTTACATATGCAATATACAACATCTGGACCTTGTAATTGAATTTTTGAAGTTTGCTGTGGTTTGGGAGCTGCATATGGGTCAGTAATCGTTATCCAGGCACCATCTTTCATAGTACACATACAATTAATCAACTCATTAATTATGGAAAAAGAGTCTCAGGAAAGTCTAGTACACCTATTTCTTAAACAAATATTTTACCCTTGAGCTGTGAAAGTAGCATCTCCATTAGCCGTTGCCTTAGATCATCGTTAGCAATTTAGTCAGGGAGCTTTTAGAATGAGGTCCGTAAGAAGAGTCAATATAGAAATCTTTCAGACAGGACTCATCATAGGTATTCAGAGAATTTAATCACTTTCTGGTTCAATCACTGCTCCAGTCAGCTTTGGATCGTTATCTTCTGAAGCTAATGTCAATAACACTTTATTTGTCATTTAACTAAATTCAACCAACTGTAAGGGAAACAAATCATGGTCTTTTTTATTAGTAGTTTTAGTAGATGGTTGCCAGGGTAAAATTGGTAATTAGGGAAAGTAAAATAATCCCTTAGAATTTTTTCTTTTTACATGTTAACAAGCCCAAGAGATTGTTTAATGGAGACACCTTATAGATATGTGAGGAAAAAGTATGTCTATAAATATATTTTCTCAGCTTGTTGGCTAACCTGACCACTTTTTTTCCCTATTCGTGAACCCCATTTTTTTGCTATTTTTTCCCTACTCGTAGCAATTCATCTTCATATTGCATTGGCTTATATCTTGACTTACGAAACTCCTTGTAAAGAGAAACATGGCATTATTATGAAAAAGAGGCTAATTGCATTAAAAAAAAATCACAATCCTAATACAATAATAAAAAAATTATCAGATATTGGCTTAAGGTAGAGACATGAAGGACTGTTTCCTAGAAGGTGAACAGTTATCTTCACTGAAGCTAGAAATAGCTTAGACTTAAATGAGAGACATGAAGGAGAGATTTGTCTGCCGATTTCTAACAAGATTGCAAATCAGAAAATTATACAATCCATAGAATTTTGTTTCCTATTAGATGTTTGGAAACTCTGGTGGCATAGTGGTTAAGAGCTACAGCTGCTAACCAAAAGGGAGGCAGTTTGAATCCACCAGGCACTCCTTGGAAACTCTGCGGGAAAGTTCTACTCTGTCCTATAGGGTCACTAGGAGTCGGAATCGACTCAACGGCAATGATTGGCGGTTTGAACCCACCACCTGCCCTGAGAGAGAAAAGACCTGATGATCTGCTCCCATAAATACTACAGCCTGGGGAACCCTATGGGGCAATTCTACTCTGTCCTATAGGGTCTCTATGAGTAGGAATCCATCAGAGGGGTTCACAGCGACAGCATCAATTCTGTTCCCTTAAGTGAGTGAGAGAGACAGAGAAGGAAGTAACAGTCATTCTTTTAAGTGTTGTAGGGCTCAGTTCCTGAGTGACAAGCAGTTAACTCACTAGGCCACTAATCTAAAGGTTGGAGGTTTCGGTTTAACCAGAGGTGCCTGGGAAGAAAGGTCTAGTGATTCAAATCTGAAAAATTAACCACTAGATTCCTATGAAGCACAGTTTTACTCTGATTCTGCTCAAGGGCAACTGATTTTACTGGTAAGGTTTTCTTTTGTTTAGTTTAGTTTTCATCATTCTTTTTCTTCCTGAAATGCCCATCTCTATTATCTCTGTAAATGTCTATATTATCTATCCTTTAAAGTTCTATTCGTGTTATTCAACCCTCTTAACTGGAAGTGTTTTCTTCCGCCTTTGTCTCTCCTTCAAGATTAACTATTCCCTGAAGGACATTTAAGGACTGACTGACATTTGTATATTTATGTTGATTTAAACACGATAAATACTTACTATATATTATAAAGTGAAGGCAGCACGTGATATTTTTTAATATTGGAGGAATCATTTATCAGGCCAAACAAACAAAAGTGTTCTACAAATTACATTTTCACAGCTAAAGTCCCATATCAATAAATACACATTTGAAAGGCATTATTACTGTTTGCTTTTGAAACATTACTCTCTCTCTATATATATATACACACATATATATATTAGGTTTCATGTTTTAGGATCTTTTTGTTTTTGTGTTGTTTTGATCTTTGCTATTTCACTAAAAAGCTCAAAGATACTAGAATTCTGGGAATATGTTAAACTAATCTAGATTAAAAAAAAAAAAAGACTGGTCAGAATTAAAATAATAGATCAAATGAAAACTAGAGCTGTGTTTAAAATTTTCTTCTTTGTTCACTCCCAACCAGCAAAACACCTGGCTAGAAAGCATTATTGTTCAAAATTATTGCTTCTCTGCATAGAATGGGTTCATATATTCCTGCCTAATTTTTTTTTTTTTTTAATACCCCGTAACCCTTACTGCCTCTCTTAATATACTTTGCCACACTACTGATGTCAGGTTTAGGCATGGGATCTACTTGGACTAATGAAGAAAACGTACAAAAATTATTATATGCCAATTCTGAGTAAAAGATCCAAGAGCCATCTCAAGGTCTGTCGAGCTCTCTTCTCACTGCTGTGAGGTCAGCGTTTGCCCAAAAGGTGCTGAGAGTTAACAAGCAGAACTTAAAACGAATTCAGAAATTCTGGGACTTGCAAGATTAAAAGGTATGTCTTTCTCATGTGCAATTTATGAAGGATAAATTAAGAAATGTTTTTAGTGACAAAGGTCAATTAAAACTCAGCTTAAAATAGACTTTGTTAACGAAAATCAAGACTATAGCCTTCACTCAATCAATTAATTAAGCAACACCCACCGATTCGTTTGGGCTAAACAAAAGGGCTCAGAGAAAAGAATAAGGAAGTAGCTCTTCCATGAAAACCTGTTAATTCAAGGTACATAAAAGTAAATTAAGAGAGAGACTTGGATGTGGAAAAGGCTCGTGGATACAACTACTGCTATAAATAAGCCGACTATAATAAATTATCTTTAAAAATTCCACTGAAGTTTTAGTGAATTGTACTTCCAATAGAGCCACAATTTTGGATTAAAAGAAACTGAGACAACTTGCTATTTTAAATACCTGTTGGGTCCCTAATATTCTATGGACAGACAGAGGCTGTCAAAGGTGCTGTAGCATTCATGGAGAATTTCCCGATGACCTATTTACATTTCTAAGCATCATAAGAGAAAAGGAAAAACCTTCCATAGTTTACACTCAAGAGCTGTGGAGAACAATGGATAGGGAGATCCTTCTGGAAAGCATAACTCGGGATTTTGAAAAATCAAAACACCCCCAGCAGAATTCAACAGGCAGAAAAGGAAAAGTTGAATTAGAGTGTGTTTACAAACAGAAATTCCTAAATTTCCTTGTTCTTGAAGTTATTTATATTTGGTACCTACTTTTCAGTTTCTTATTATCCAAAGCCACTTAAAATTTAAGAGAATATTTATCTAAGTTAATTACATAAATACTCAAGACAAAATTCATCATTTGAATGGTTGTTTCTCTTCTATTTTAAATGTTTGGCTTTTTTTTTGTTTGTTTATTTGCTTGCTTATTTATTTATTTTTGTTTCCATGAAGGTGTTTCATTTATTGCTCTATATATGCTGTTGAAGTAGTTTCTAAGTATATGATGTGACGTATTTAATATTATGCAACATTTCTATGCTACACATTACTCTGATGAAATTAAGCTAGAGGGCAACATCCTCCTCTACAATGTGTAGATTGATGGAAGTTCAAAGAGTAAATAGATATTACATCCTAGTTTCCTGTTACATGGAGCCCATCTGAGACTCATTCTTCAACTATTAACTGAGTATATTGTTTATTATTAGGGGCCTATGAGGAAGAAAGGAGGAGTGATTATAATTGAAGGTATTTATCTTAGAAGGTTCTGGGAGTTTGGGAAAGAAGAGGTACCAGCACTGAGCCAGTGGGAAAGGAATTCAGTGACTGGAAGATTGCTTAATGGGAAAAAAGATATAATGAAGGAGACAAAGCCAACAGAAGTAGGGACATGGAACAAGCTTTGAACAATTGCTGGGAAAAGGCAAGGTAGGCTATTGTACTGCTTTGCCTATGCAATTCTGTTGTTTGTAAAACTACAAGAGGTAAGCAGCTAACTTAAAGAGCACTCAGGGACTTCAGGTGATAAGCATCAGAATCAGTTTCAAGAAGTCAAAAATAAAAACTGCATTCTTTCTTACAATTAGGTTTCAAAATTTAATCTGAAACCTATACTATACCTGCTGTTCGATGGGTCATTTCTCTCCATGGTCTTGTAACTCCTACCAAAAGACTGGGTGGAATTATGCAAATTAGGTGTTTGTGGCCCACCAAGGGGATTGAATTGCTTGCTAATAATGAAAATAAGGTACATGTACATGGCACCCTCATAGGGGCGGGACCATGCAAATAACATGTATAGAACCCTAAGGAGGGGATTGTTCAGTTTTGGCATCCAGCTAGGCTTAAAATGAGCTATTCCAGAGGTGGATAGGTGGGACCTAACTATGACAAAGGAGAAGAGCTAGGAGTGGAGTGTGGCCTTTGGGCCTGGGATCCCTGTGCTGAGAATCTCCTAGATTCAGGAGAGAGAGAGAGCTGTAGCATGAGAGAAAGGGAGAAATAGTGGCAGCAGAGGCAGGAGAACCAGGAGACAGCAAGAGAGAGCACAATGGACTTCACAGCCCACAGAGTGAGAAAACAGAACACCTCCGGACAGAGTAAGAAATGATAGAGAAAGCTTTCTGTGAAGATCACATCTAAACTATGAACTTAAAAAGGCAAAAATATCAGCTATTGGAAGATCTGAGTTAAACTATTCCAGAAAGAGGAAAGAAAATGCAAAATTGCAAGTGTGACTACGTATTCTAAAGCAAGTCACAGGCAACAGTAACTCTAGTAGATTGATTACAAAAATGGTCCCAATTCTCCAGTTTTCTCTGACTATGCATTTTGTGATGTGATATTGCAGTTTTTCACATCAAGTGGTAGGGTCTATTTCCCCTCCACTTGAACCTGGACTGCTACCCTGACTTTCTTTGACTAATAGAATATGGTGGAAGTGACAGTGTGCTAGTTCTGAGCCTTTGGCACTACAATTCATGTTCTTAGGACTCCTGCCACTGTTACGAAAACCAACCTCAACTAGCCTGTTGGAAGATTAAAAACTATGTGGAAGAGAGCTCATTCAGTTTGGCTGATCCACCAAAGGTCCCACATATTTTAGAAAACTGAACCAAGAACAATCAAGTCAAACCGAAGCTAAATAAACTGTTAGCTGACCATGAATACATGACTGAGCGCATCCAAGATCAAGAAAACCTGGCCCAGATCAGAAGAACCACACAACCAATTTGAGATTCTAGAGAAACAATAAATTGTTGTTGTTATAGTATGATTATGGTGCAATTAATTGCTTTTATATGGCCTTTCCAGCCATGGACTTATAACTACCACAAAATGATTGGCTTGGCGACTATCCTTCAAGGCTCTGGTTGATTTACTGTGCAGTTAATGGCTTGAAGAAACACCTAATAAAATTGAACATCTTGTGGACTAGCTAGGGGATTGGTCAGTTTTCCTATGCAAGTGGTAGCTTGAAAATGCATCCAATAGGATTGAACTCCTTGCACTCCAGCTAGGGGATTGGTCAGTTTTGTCATCCTGCTAGGCTTATATAAGAGCCAATCTCACTGAGGTTCAGGCGGACCTCATTACTCTTAAGAAAAGTCGGAAGCGAAACACAGCATTTTGACTTAGGGTTCCTTTGCTGAAAACCTCCTAAGGCCAGAAGAGATAGCTTTAACACTGAAGATGAGGAGATAGCAGGTTGCTTGGCCCGTGGAGAGAGAGACTGTTGTGGTAAGCTTGTTACTTCCTGCCTTCCTGCTTGTGCTTTCATGGTTACCCATGAAGGGGTGCCTCTGTGCCAGAGGTTTGCTGCTACTAAAAAGCTGTAACATGCCTTATGCCCCAACCCCTGGGGAAATGTGGGGGGAGTCATACAGGCCATCTAGCTGGGTAGGCCTGGGTAGTGTGGGATCAAAAGAGAGAAACACTCAAACATAGGTGGTGTGGTGGGAGCCAGCATCAGAGGCCTAGAAGGGCCTGGCAGCAGAGGCTCAGGAGATCCTATGCAGGGGTCTTTCTGCCAGCAAGGCAAGTCCCAATGAGGCCTAGCAGCAGAGCACAAGCCCAGGGAGCCATACAGCACCGCCCCCCCAACACACACACAGCAGAGTGATAGCTGGAGGCAGCAGTGACGTGACAGCATTTGAACTGACCCACGGTGTGCCTGCCCGGTGACATAAGAATGGACATGAGTACATGAGTAATTTGGAGGTGAACGTTTACCCTTTGAAAATCTGTTGTTACCATTTACTGTTTGCTTTTCATGAATTATAATAATGGGTTTCACAATGCCAACACTGCGTGTCTCTTGTGCCTGGCTCAATCACACGTAGATGTAGCATCCATGGAATAGCTGATGCCAATGAGTTTATGTGCCTCATTTCCAGCAGTCTTATGGCTACCCGGAAGTTTGAGGCATGGCCTGTCTTCATGTGCAATGTTCCTAGACAGGCAGATCACACGGTGATTTATTATTTAGTAAAATAAAGTTGATAAAATACCTTAAACAACAAAATCTTCAATTTCAAATTGCAAGAAATTTTAAGTTGGTTCAAATGCTTAATGATATCTTCAAGGACCCAGAATTTTTCTATTTTTCTGTTCTGTTAGCTTCAGCATATTGTTCTGTTGTTAGATTTTTTTTTTTTTTAATGTGTAGCCTCATAGTCCTACACTTACAAAATGACTGCTACATTTCAAAAATCATTTCTTTATAAACTGCATTCAAAGCAGAAATAAAGGACAGGTATTTTCCTTGAGTCTCCTTTTATTTGAGGAGAAAAATCCTACCTAGAAGCCTTTCAGCATACTTCTTACACCATATTGGCCCAAACTGATTCACTTCCCCTTCACAAAACCATCAAAAGCCAAATAAATTTATAAAACATTGACAGACTTGGCTTATTATGATTCATATCCTGAGAATCTTGCTGCTCAAGTAAAAGCTAACCAACCCACTGAGCGCCTGGCAGATTTGAACTGCAACCTCTTGGTTAGTGGCTGTAGCACTTAAAACCAGTATGCCACCAGGGTTTGCCAAGTAAAAGCTAGCCTTTATAAATTAAGGAAGAAGGCAGAAATAGCTGATGGTCAAAAAAAAAAAAAAAAAAAAGCACAGTACAAAAATTAACATTATTTGTCAAAGATGGTAAAAAAAAGTTAGCATTTCTAAAAAAGCCTTGTGAATAAAAGGGAAAGTGGTTTAAGAAGAGCTTGAAAAAGAGGGCAAAGCCCAATCACATAGATGGCCTGGTGATGACTTTGGGTATTTGTAAGTATGATGGAAAGTTATTGGAATATTTAAGGTGAAGGGAGAATAGATCATAGGTGAGTGCATGTAGGAGTGTAAGAATAAGCAAACCTATTAGGAGAATATTGTCATATTCCAAGAGCGAGATGAGGGTGACTTTGACAATGATGCTTTGTTCCTATCTCTTTGCTGTTTTGTTGTTCTCTCACCATAAATTGTTTTCCTTTGTGCTTTCAATTTGATATTTGTAGGAAAGATGGGCAAATGGAAACAGGGAACTGAAAGATAGAATTTTGCTGAAAAATAGACAGCACATTTCAGCATAATCATACAGTATACAACAGAACAAAACATAAGGTTAGATTAAAACAAGCAGAGTTTACTAAATGTGAAAAGTCATAACTCTGCTCCTCTGTAGGTACTCTGTCCTGGTAAGATTATCCAGAGTCTTTTGTTCAGTTTTGGGCACCATATTTAGAGAGAGGCATTGACAAAATTCCTGAATTGAACGGAGTTGGGTGTATTTGCACAGTGCCAATTGAGTTTGACAAGCGGGAAAGTGATGTTTGCAGAGCAGAGAAAGAATATTTGAAGTCCAGGGGAGTTGATTACATAGATGACCCTAAGAACCTAGGTGAATGAGGCTGTACATATGAGATACACCTTTTCTTTGCACTTTCAAAACTGTGATATTGCTTTGATTGTTCTGACAAAGTACAGTCATCCCCAAGGATCTTTAAAAATTCCTATCATGAGTCCTAAGGTCTCGGAGGCTAGTGAGCAATTATTGGTATCTTGTGATCATTTTCCTGACAATTCCGCAACCGTCACTCACCTACACAACCCTGTGTTCTCGTTGAAAATCTCATTCTTCTCCACCATCAGTCAATAACTTGCTCTCCTGCATCCAGCCATTTGTAAACTACTTCACCTAATATTATTTAGAAATCAGCGGTGAAGGCTGAAAAAGTATATGGACATGTTCTACAGTTGAATTAAGAGAATTTTAGTAATTTTATCAAGTAAAGTAGTGGCCTCACCAAACTTTCTCCCAGTCAAACCATGTCTGATATATATGTTTGGTTCTTGGGGTAAAAACTTTAAGAAGCATATTGATAAATTAGAATTTGATGAAAAAAATAATAATAGGATGTTGAAATATCTGGAAGGTAAGAATAAAATAAATGACTTACTAGGTTGGGAATATTAATCTTGAAAAAGGCAGTACTTAAGAGGCATATAATAACTATATTCAGATATTTGAGTTGCTATTTGATAGAAGAGACAGTGAATTCATTCTCTTACTTTCAAAGGAAAATACTAGGAACAATGGCTGAAAGCGATAAAGGGAGATGAATTTGGCTCAGAATAAGGAAGATATTTTGAATATTTGTGATTTTCCAAAAATAGAACATTTAGTGTTATGAAGGAGAGAGTTCACCAAAAGTTCAAATTTTAGCCACTGACCAGATAACTATATAGGTGAGATTATAAGAAACAGGCTTTAAGAGTAGTATTAAAAGGATATTGGATTATACTTTGTCTTTTAAATTCTTACCATTACCTCATGAGGTAGGTATTATTTCAGCTTTAAAATAGAGAATATGAGAAACAGCGAGTTCAGGTAACTAGACAAACACATACAGGGAGCTAGTGGTGAAATCTAGATTCCAGTTATCTTTGACTACAAAAGTTTTCCTTAAAATCCTGTGCTATACAATACTGGAAAACATCCTAGAGGACAGAAGCAAATTGTCAATGGCAGTTTTCACTGGGTAGCAAATTTTTGAAATTTTGCCTTTGCTTACTTCTATTTAAAATTTTTCACACAATAAATATTTATTAATAGTAAATAAAATTAAGACTATTTTGTGTTTTAAAGGAGAAATGGAGAAAATCCATAATTTTTTCCTCTGTGTTAAATTCAACATTTTATGACCAAAGTATAATTACATTTGTGTGTGTGTGTGTAGATAGGTAGATAGATAGATAAACTTATTTTCATTTTTCTTACGTACTAGCCCCTTCTAATTGCATGTATTTTCATTTTAGGAATCTCTCCCTCAAATACATAATTTTTACATTTTTATTTTGAAATAATTTAAGGCAATAGAAAAGTAGCAAGATTCAATGAAAGAACTTATCTCTGTATAGCAGAAGTTTCCCTATAAATCATTCTAAGGTTTCTTGTTACCGTTTTAGTACATTTTTTTCTCTCTGTGTGTCGTTGCTGCTGTTGCTATGTGTCATCAAGTGGGTTCGATTCATAGCAATCCTGTATGATAAAACTGCTTCATTGGGTTTCCTAGGCTGTAATCTCTATGGGAGCAGATCACGAGTTCTTTCTTCCCCAAAGCCACTGTTTCAGTTCGAATAACTGATCTTTTGGTTAGCAGCCAAGAGCATAGCCATTGCACCACCATTGTGCTCCCTATGTGTGTATGTATGTTATGTATTTATGTGTGTATGTATGTATAGGGTCGCTATGAGTCATATCTACTCGATGGCACTGGGTGGTGGGGGTGTATGTATGTTATGTATTTATGTGTATTTTCTATTTATCTATTGAATTTATACTGATAACCTCAAAAATTCTACTCTACCACCACAAGGTTCATTCTAGCCTTCCATCTTTGCATATTTGTAACTCCTTTCTCCTACACGGAGAAATCTAGCTACGATTTCCATCAAATTAGTTATTTATTTGCTCAATCATTCGGTATACAACCAATATTCTCACAATAAATGCCAATTTCTCAGTCTTAGCCCCACTGACCCTGACCTTGACGTTTTCCACCCCAGTCAGGGCCCAGTCTCATCTACCTTATCAAACACAAGGACAATGTCAACCAATTTCCCAGCCTGGTCAAGGGATAGGATAAATTTCAGCATTTATCATACAGGTAGTCCCTGGCTTATCACGTATTAGAGTTAACTTCGAACTGCACTTAGGACCATCGATGTATTTGGAACACTGCATCTTCTGCGGAGGAAGTTATGGGAAAATGCATGCAGGGGATATAGGAAAAAAAAAAAACAAAACGCTGAGTTATGTGAATATGCTTCAAGCATTTGATCAGGATAATATGATGGAAGGGATCAATGGAAAAATCGTCCATGTAGCAAGAAGGCTGAATTTAGAACTTGATCTCACCAATATGGAAAAGCTCATAGCTCATGAAGAGGGGGACTTGACAGGTCAGGACTTAATGGATTTGGAGAGGAAAGAAATGCTGAAGAAGAAAGATATAATGAGGAAAAGGAAGGAGAGAAGTTATCAAAAATTATACAGTGAAAGGATTAGCTAGAGTTTTTTCTAACCTAAATCAGGCTTCAGTTTATTGAAAACATGGGCCCAAATTCTGATGCTTTGCTAAAGTCGATATGCAGATTTGGGAAGCAGTTATATTACCTCAAGATACATGAAGAAAAAAGAAAAAGACAAAGCTCAGTCACTAATTGTCTGACTAGAAATGCCATCCTCCTTCTCAGGAATAACGCAAACGATCCAAAACCTTCCACAAGTGGAGTTATTATCACAACTGACAAAATTCCAGTGCTGTCCAACTCTTCTTAATCATTGGAGTGAATTTTCATGATTTTTGTATTTTTTAATGTATGCATGTATTGTAGAGCCCTTGTTGCTCAGTGATTAAGATCTTGGCTTCTAAAAAAATACGGGAGGGTTCAAACCCACCAGCTGCTTCAAGGGAGAAAGATGTGGCAGTCTACTCTGTAAAGATTTACAGCCTCGGGAACCCTATGGGGCAGTTCTACTATGTTCTATAGGGTCACTATGAGTTGGAATTGACTCGACTGCAGTAGGTTTTTTTCTTTTTTTTTTTTATTACATTTTAGGCTACCTTGTAGAATTTCCTTACATCAACCTTGGATTCAATAAGAATGAAGTTTTTGTCATTGTATTGTATTCTGTTCTTTTCTAACGGTGTTTTGATTCTGTCTGAATTAAAGTTATGTGTTCTTACTCACTATTAAGAAGTCCAAGAAAATATTTTCATTATATCCTTTTTTACTGACGGTGACAATCCTAGGTAGTCTCTTTTCAGCATTCTTTTTTTCTTTTTCTTGAGCTTAGTACATTTTATATATTCTATGTTCTATTTGGAGTCCCTCAGTGTTGCTAGCTAAAAGGTTGGTGGTTTAAGCCTACCCTGAGGTACCTTGGAAGAAAGGCTTGGCAGCCTACTTCCAAAACATCAGCGACTGAAAACCCTGTGGAGCACAGTTCTACTCTAACACACTTGTGGTCAGCATGAGTCAGAATTGACTGAGTGGAAACTGGTTTCATTTTTGGTTTATGTCCTATTTGTTTATCCTTTATTGAAGGATTTTGTCTAAACATAAAGTTTTTCACGAAACAAGGTGAGAATTACTTATATTTACTCATGATGCACTAGGAACTTCTAAAATTGTCCCTTTTATGTACCCTTCTACAGAGAAGAGGCATTTGTAGAGCTTCATTACCTATTTCCACTGCCCGGCAGACATTCATCTAATGTGGATTTTCTATCATGATAGTACACAAAGAACTTTCTACCTCTGTTTCCTGGAAGTGACATTTAACTTAAACGTAGCTACCAAGAAGTTACATGTTCTTGCATGCATAGATGTTAGTATACCCCTTGCTTCCTCCCCTGATTATTTGTCTAGAGGCAGCACTTGACGTGCTGGTGATGGCTCATACTGGTTCATGAGAACTCAGTGAGCATATCTCTTCCCAACTGTGTGTTCAGATTTGACACACTGGTAGCTTGAAAGAAAACACGTGGGAATATTTAAGGCATGGAAATTGGCAAACACTACAGATGAGGTCTTGTATTTCGAGAAAGCCACTGTCCACATCAAACAACATACCACTGTCAACACTTTTTTCCCACTGCCTATCAAGCCAAACAAATCAAGTGTTTAAGAGGGCTTGTTCTGAGATATTCAATGTTAAGTTCTCATTAATTTTCATACAAGTTATAGAAGGAAAAATTCTTCAACAATTGAATAGTTTAATATAAGTCTTAGTCCTTGCTGGGTGGATGGATATGCAGTAATCTCTCATCATCTCCCTAGCTACTCTCCTACAGTGTCTGGTCTGTGCTCTGTTCCAAATAGTTTTCACTACAAACTTGTGAATACAGCATGTTGCAGTATTTCAAAGCTGAGTGGGTAAACAGTGGGAGAGGATCTATTATTATTCTTTCCTGGAATCTGGTGGTACAGTGGTTAAAGCACTCAGCTGCTACCCAAAAGTTTGGCGGTTCAAACTCGCTAGCCTCTCCACAGGAAAAAGGTGTGGCAGTCTGCTTCCGTAAAGATTACAGCCTTGGAAACCCTCTAGGGCAGTTCTACTTTGTCCTGTAGGGTCACTATGAATCAAAATCAACTTGTCTTAGTCATCTAGTGCTGATAAAACAGAAATACCACCAGTGTATGGCTTTAACAAAGAGAAACTTATTCTCTCACAGTCTAGTAGGCTACAAGTCCAAATTCAGGGCATCTGCTCCAGGGGAAGGCTTTCTTTGTTGGCTCTGGAGGAAGGTCTTTGTTGTCAATCTTCCCCTGGACTAGGAGCTTCTCTACACAGGAACTCCGGATCCAAAGGAGGCACTCTGATTGTGGTGCCACTTTCTTGGTGGTCTGAGGTCCCCTTGTCTCTCTGCTTGCTTCTCTCTTTTATGTATCAAAAGAGATTGGCTCATGACACAATCCAATCCTGCAGATTTAGTCCTGCCCCATCAACACAACTGCAGCCTATCCCACCTCATTGACATCATAGAGGTAGCAGTTACAACATAGGGAAATCACATCAAATGACAAAATGGTAGACAATCACACAATAAAGGAACTCATGGCCTGGCCAAATTGATACACAAATTTTGGAGGGACACAATTCAATCCATGACACAACTCTAAGGCAATGAGTCTTTTTTTTGGGGGGGGGGGGTGTTCATTTCAGCATGAGAAATTCAATAAAAAACAGATATCTTAACACTTTTTTTTTTGCCATTTATTTCCTAGTAAGAAGTTGTCTTAGACTGGGTTCTCTAGAGGAGAAAATCCAGTGAATTATCTATCTATCTCTACATGCATTTAACCCATTGTCATCGAGTCGATTCTGACTCATAGCAAGACTGTAGGACAGAGTAGAACTGCCACATAGAGTTTCCAAGGAGTAGCTGGTAGACTTGAACTACTGAATTTTGATTAGCAGCCAAGCTTTTGACTACTACACCACCAGGGCTCCATATATATATGAAGTTATGGATCCGTCAAGTTCCAAATCCATGGGTCAGACATTAGGCTGGACGCTTCTCCTGATGCACATATTTTCAGGGGCTGATGAACCCAAAATTGGCAGGTCAGACAACAGGCTGTTGCTTCGTGGAGCTGCAGGAGCTGAGGAATCCCAAAATCTGCAGGTCAGACAGCAGGCTACTGGGTCAAGTCCCAAAAAGCAGAGGTAAGAGGATAACAAGTCTGGTGCAGGATCCAGAGAGCATGGCCAACACCCAGAGTCTGGAAGGCAGGGCCATTGCCTAGATGGTCTTAGAGAGAGAGGAAAAAAAAAAATCAAGTCAATTCTGACTCATAGCAACACTATAGGACAGAGTAGAACTGCCCCATAGAGTTTCCAAGGAGGGCCTGGTGGATTTGAACCACCAAACTTTTGGTTAGCAGCCATAGCTCTAAATCACTGTGCCACCAGGGTTTCAGAGAAGAGAAGGTTATTTAAAAAAAAAAAAAAAAAAGCCTTGAGAGCTAATGCAAATTGTTCTGCTGGGTTTTGAACTTTCTGGGTACCTGTTTCCTTCCAATTTCTCCCATTTGTAATGGAAATTGAAATAGGGAAGAGACAGGGACCGAACCCTTAGGCAAAGAGCCCTGCAACACCTGCAACTTACAACTTACTTACAATACTATGTGTTTGGCTAATAACATAACACCCCCATCCTGGAACATGTAATAAGGAAAGAACAAACAATGTACTCCCTTGTGAGATGTTTTTCAGAAGGACCAGCCTAACCTGGTCCCTGGAGCATGCACAGACATCTGCAAGGTGACCAAGGTGACCAATGGATGACTTCTGCCTGATGCAAGTACCCAGGACAGGAAATAAACTCACACCACAGGAGAAACAGAGTGCACAGGCAGATGAGAAACTAAAGAGCCATGTCAGCCTGCTTATACCAAAAAGGAATTATCTGAAATCCTAGCCACTGATTTGTTATTACCTCACTTCCGTATCTTAGCAATAAAAGCTCAAGACTAAGGCTTGTGCATGGAAGTAGCCTGATAGAGTTCTATACACTGGGCTGCTGTCCCACTGCACAGTGCTTTCATTTTCTAATAAAGGCTTTGCTTTTAAAAGTCAGCCAAGTCTCCCCAAGTAATTCTTTTCTCATGGCAAGACAAGGACTTAATTTTGGGGGATCCACAGGTCCCAGGATTCTTACAAAATCTCTGCCTTGTGCCTGTTCTACCATTGTACTTTGGAAACAGATAACTTGTAGTTTAGATTTCACGGGTTCACAGATAAAGAGGAATTTTGCTCCAGAATGGACTACACCTAAAATCTCACCCATATTTGATTTAAATTATTCAGAAGATGAGATTATGGACTTGGAGTTGATCTAAGACTTTTGGGATGATGATGCAATGTGGTGAATGTGTTTTGCATGTAGCAAGAACATGAATTTTAGGGGGCCAAAGGGTGGAACGTTATGGATTGAATTGTGTCTCCCGTTTGGAAAAGGGTTGTCTCTGTTACGTCAATAACATAAGATTAGTGTAGGGCATATCCTGAGTCAACTTCTTTTGAGACGAAAAAGAGATTAAACTCAAGTTAGCAAGTGGACATGGGAGAAGAGAGATGCTGAGCCGCATAAAGATCACCCAGGAGAAGAAACTCAGAAGAGACAAGGACTTTCCTCCAGAGCCAACAGAGGGAGAAAGTCTTCCCCTCTAGCTGGCAGCTTGATATTGAACTTCTAGCTTCCTAAACTGTAAGAAAATAAATTTGTTTTTTAAAGCCATTCACTTGTGGTATTTCTGTTATAGCAACACTCAACGACTAAGACAGAAGTCATTTAATTTTTATAATTGTTCTTGGTCAAAATATAAGCGGAAAAGTATTATTACATAAACAAACATCAACTCATAGGTACAAAACAGCTAATAGTTGTATTACCTTTTTTTATACCTTTTACTTTTTTATAGTTACATTTATGAACATTGAAAACAACTTAAGGCATATATATATATATATTTGTTTTTAACTCAAGACATTAATATGTGCAATTGATTGAATCCTCCCCCCCAAAAAAGCTACGTTGAAGTCCTAATTCCTGTACCTGTGAATGTGAAATTGTTTCTAAATAGGGTATTTGAAGATGTTAACAGTTAACATGGAGTCATTTCAGTGTTGGGTGAGCCCTAATCCTACATGACTGGTGTCCTTATAAAAAAGAAGAGGATACCCAGAGACAGAGAGGCAGTAAAGATGACCTTCTGATGCCACAGCTGCAAGTCAAAGAATGCACTGATACACCAGAAGCCGAGACAGGCATGAAACAGATTCTTTCTCAAAGGCTCAGGAAGAATCAACGTAGCCAACACCTTGATTTTGTACCTCTAGCTTCCAAAACTGTGAGAGTAAGTTAAAGCCACTTACTTTGGGGTATTTTATTATGACAGTTCTAGGAAATTATTACAATACCTAACATTATTAATGCACTAATCCTATTTCTGTTAAAGAATATGAGAATCCATTGATTTTCAGATATTTATTGAGTATTTACTGTAACCCTTCAGTTGCAGCAGTACATCCACAAGGAACTTCCAGAAATTTAAGCAGGATTCAGAAGAGGACTTGGAATGAAGGATATCATTGCTGATGTCAGATGAACCCTGGCTGAAAGCAAAGAATACCAGAAAGATGTTTACCTGTGTTTTTATTGACTATGCAAAGGCATTCAACTGTGTGGATCCCAACAAATTATTAA
Organism: Loxodonta africana; assembly: GCF_030014295.1. NCBI lineage: Eukaryota > Metazoa > Chordata > Mammalia > Proboscidea > Elephantidae > Loxodonta > Loxodonta africana. Next base: position 124,900,340 of record NC_087346.1, read on the forward strand.
TAACATTTAGAAGCATGTAAGTTCTAGAACAGTTAATTGTGGTCACGAGTAACATATACATAGATCAAGAGGCTATTGTTGGAACAGAACAAGGGGATACTATGTGATTTGAAGTCAGGGAAGGTGTGTGTCAGAGTTGTCTTACCATATTTATTCAATCTGTATGCTGAGCAACAGGTGAGAAGGATGTTTATCTGTGTTTTATTGACTATGACAAGGCATTTGACTGTGTGTATCTTAACAAATTATGGATAACATTGTGAAGAATGGGAATTTCAGAACACTTAACTGCGCTTACGAGGAACCTGAACATAGATCAAGAGGCAATTGTTCCGACAGAACAATGGGATACTGAGTGGTTTAAAGTCAGGAAAGGTGTGAGGCAGGGTTGTATCCCATCACCATACCTATTCAATCTGTATGCTGAGTCAGTAATCCAAGAAGCTGGGCTATATGAAGAAGAACGGGGTATCAGGATTGGAGGAATACTCATTAAAAACCTGTGTTATATACATTATACAACCTTGCTTGCTGAGAGTGAGGAGGACTTGAAGCACTTACTGATGAAGGTCAAAGACCACACCCTGTAGTATGGATTACACCCCAACATAAGGAAAACAAAAATCCTCACAACTGAGCAAATAAGCCACATAATGTTTAATGGAGAAAAGATTGAAGTTACCAAGGATTTTATTTTACTTGAATCCACAATCAACACCCACAGAAGCCGCTGTCAAGAAATCAAAAGACACATTGGGCAAACTTGCTACCAAAGACCTCATTAAAGTGTTAAAAAGCAAAGATGTCACCTTGATGACTAACACGTGCATGACCCAAGCCATGGTATTTTCGATTGCCTCATATGCATGTGAAAGCTGGACAATGAATAAGGAAGACCAAAGAATTGACTTCTTTGAGTTGTGATGTTGGTGAAAAATTTTGAATATACCATGGACTATGAAAAGAATGAACAAATCTGTCTTGGAAGAACTACAGCCAGAATGCTCCTTAGTAGTCTCACATACTTTGGAAATGTTGTCAGGAGGAATCAGTCGTTGAAAAAGGACATTGTGCTTGGTAAAGTGGAAGGTCAGTGGAAAAGAGGAAGACCCTTAATGAGATGGATTTGCACAGTGGCTGAACAGCAAGCTCAAGTATGGCAAGGATCATGGGATGGTGCAGGTCCAGGCATTGTTTCCCTCTGTTTTACATAAGATCACTATGAGTCAGAGCCAATTAGGTGGCACCTAAAAAAAAAAAAAAAAAAAAGCAGTGTAATCTTGGCCCTCTTCTAGGTGGTAGGGTGGAGATACAACATTCTGGACTTCATGTGGTATTTCATTATTTCATGAGTTCTCCATTTAGGTCATGATTTAACTCACTTCATATTGTACACATGGCTTTACTTTCCTTTTTTTATCTACCTTTCTCCAAAACCTGATTCTGCTGATGGAATTTTGTTATTGACAATATTTTTCAGTTTTTACATCCTTCTTTGCTTTAGGCAAAGGCAATAAAGAAAGCATCAGCAGAATCATTTTAAAAATATAAAAGAGCATATCCCAATCCTCTCTGGCATTCAGCTTGGTTCTTCGCAAACATCACATTTTAAAAATTAATATACCAGATAACATGTGCACTCACGTATCTGTTTATTCATTTTTGTTTATATTCAAACTGCTGTGAAAAGAACAAATAATACATTTAAAGTATAAATATTTACTCATTCCTTTTTACTTTATTATCCTTTGAGGATCCTTGGTGCCGCCGGGCTACAAGTCCTTAGTTTAGTTCAGTAACATTAGTGGCTACCAGTCACAATTCTTCATGCACATGTTCTGTATGTCTGGAGTATTTGGGGCCGGGGGGGGGGGTCTATTTTTTATGAAAAAGAGAGAAAAACAGGAACAATAATGTTCACTTTCCTGGGGTTATATTACATTCAGAAGAAAGATGTATGCAAAATAAACCCACTGACTGATACCACTCTGATCTGCAAACACTTTTAACCTTCCCCTATAAGGGAGTCCCTGGCTGGTGCAAATAGTTAAGCACTTGGCTGCTAATGGACAGGTTGGGAGTTTGAACCCACTTTTTTTTAGAGGCACCTTAGTAGAACACCCTGCAGGCATGTTTCCAAAAAGCCACAGCCTTGAAAATCCTATGAAGCACAGTTCTACAACACATGGGATCAACATGAGTCAGCATCAACTCCATGGCAGTTGGTTTTTGCCTTTTTGGAGGGGGGGTTATATATGAAAAAGAGAGAAAATTTGATGTATTAAAATTGTGGTGTTGGCAAAGAAAATGGAAAATACCATGGACTGCCAAAAGAACAAAAAAAAATCAGTCTTTGAAGAAATACAAACAAAATATCCCTTAGAAACAAGGCTGGAGAGACCTCAACTCACTTTTATGAGCTAATCAATCATAGCTCTCTACTAAGATTCAGCCCAGCCTTTAGCCAAAGAATAGTAGGGAACATCCCCCCACCTCCACCAAATTTTTTTGTGTCACCACCCTTCTCTCTAGTACCATGCCCCTCAGGTTCCCGGAACTTCAGAGGCCATGAATGCTGAAATCTGCCTCTACCGTCAATGGATCCCCTTTGCTCTATTGGGCTCCAACTCCCTGTACTTAAGTTGAGAAAATATCCCCAGGCAGAAAGGCAGACAAACACAGGGTGTATTTTATGAGATTCCTTTCATTCAGGGGTGAATGTCCCATGCTGCCTATTTTCTGATAAATAAAAACAGCGGCCTCAGATTTTTAAGTGTTACACTTGTTATAGCTGCAGGGCTAACACCCGGCCATAATTTTCCAGAAGCTAATTCATTCACAATTGGAAATATTTTATATAAATTGTAAACATTTATTTGTATCTAATATGTGCGTGAAGCCAGGTAGTAAGAAGGAGAGAGTGGTGAACATTATAGACATGCTTTTGTCATCATGGGATTTGTTTCCGCAGCATGAGAAACTGAAAGACACATGCAGGAGTAGATTCAATATAATTATATAAATATATTTACATAAAGTTAGCTTTGTTGAGTTACTTTGGCATTCACTGAAGAACAGTGTCAGTGGTTCATGTGATTACCTTTCTAAGCTTGGAGGGATGAGTGACACCGAATAATTTTACCTGAAGGGCATCCCATCCAACAAAAGCGCTTGAAAGAAATAGGTCCAGAAAGAAATGTTATTTTTTAATTAGTCAATTTTTATACGTGTGTTATTTTTCTAAATGGCTGTTTATAATGTATCACCATGTAGAGAATATATATATTTTAATATCATTTCAATTTTCTAAGAATCAATTTTTTTTACCATAAATAATAAGCAAGAACATTTCACCTATATCAATAATAACACACACAATCTTTTTAAACTGTTGATTTTGTTTAATTAAACCTGTAGCCTCTGTCTAGGAATAAATGTTTCTTTTCATATACCAAAAATACTGTTTGTCTATCTCACTGAATGGAATTAGATGATGAGTATTTCAGTGAAAGAAAAAAAATCCAATGTAGTGCAGAAGAAATTCATCATAAACAGGGTTTCTATATAAAGTAATCCCACAGGAAATCCTGTAAGACGTGCAGTTTTTTTGTTTTTTTTTTTAGTAATACAGTATTTCATCGAGGGAACAAAATCAAGATTAATTGAATGGGAATATCTAAGTTTAGGGCTGCAACAGAATCATGACTTAATTAAAATGAAAATCTCTTGATGTCCTTCAAGTGACACCATAAAGAAATATCAGTAGAGAAGAGTTTGAAATTAATTAAACATCACAGTGAATAATAACCCACATATGTCTTTAGGAAAAAAAGCTGCAGGTTAAGTTAAATGAGAAGAAATCAGGAATATTGCTTACCTGTGGATAAAACATATATTTGGTATTCCATGCATATTATGGGAAGATTTTTATTGAAACATACATAATTGTTTATTTTTAGATCATCCCGAATTAATTTATTAATGGATCTAGAAATCTTATACTACAGCATTAGCCTTGATTATCCTCACATTTTTACACTGAGAAATACTTGAGGCAAAAGGATTAGGAAACTTATTATATTTTTGTTCCTGAGTGACAATTTTGTTCCTGAGTCTTTGGTCCAGCACAAGGTTATGTGCCTAAATGTGCATGCCCTTGAAATTTTTCAACAATAGAATATAATTACCCATCTTAATCAATGTTCAATTTTGGAAAGTCCAGCTATTCCACTTACCAAATATATGAACTTAGCCAGTTAGTTAACCTTTCTATTTTTTTTGTTTTCCTCTTCAACACAAAATGAATAATGTTATTTACATTATGGAATTAATTAAATTATTAAATAAGAGAAGTAATTAAAACACTTCATTTGTTTCTCTGGTTGATAAATGTCCTCTCCATTATTTTTCTTTCTCTTTGAAGCCAGTTCTCTTTTTTTAAAAACAAGAAACCTGGACTAGAATCAGTTTCTCTCTCTCTCTTTTTCTCTCTGTCTCTCTCACACACACACAAACACACACAGGTATACACCATCACACACAATGTATTTAAACATACTTAGATATATCTCATATCCAACGTTTATTGTAAGCCTAAAGATCTGCATTGCTGTTGGTGTCTCTATTGAGCCAAAGACTTAAACCTAGACATGTTTTTGGCCACAGTCTTTCTTGGCATTCAAAGGTCATCTTTGAAACTCTAAAATAGTTTTTATCATGTTGACCTGACAGTTTTCACAGGAACCCTCTGATTCATTCAATCTTTTCTCTTTGGCTCTAAAGAATGCCATTCCACATTTCTGCTCTGGGTCTGTGTTTCCCACACTTGTAATGCTCACCTATGTCCTCTCAAAGGAATTCAATTTTACCTTGCCTCAGGGCTCAACTCAAATTTATTTTGACTGACTGCTAGCACCTGCTCACAGAGCTGCTCGTTTAGACATTTTCTGATTTTATGTCCTATTTCTCTAGGACTGAAGTATAAGTTCCTTGAAATTAGTCAGTTGGTTAGGGTCCATTGATATTATGTAACAAGAAATTAACTCTGTAAAACTTTAGGAAAAAAAAAAAAAAGAGAATTTCTTGGAAATATATTGGGAGATATGTTCCAGGAAAAAAAAAAAAAAAAAGTCCAGTTAGGTGAGCTTGAATTGAATTTTCTGTCAAAGGCTATGCCAGGAAGATAAGAGGAGATTACTGTCCAAAGTGGCCTTCAGAAACTTTTAGGCTTCTGAAAGGATAGGATAGAACCACTTCATTTATTGTTCCATGAAGACTGCACACAATATTGGAGAGAAGGTCCTCCAAAAGGAAATTTAAGTGCTTTTAAGGAAAAGAAACCCATCCAGGGTACTAAAGAAAACAACAAAAAAAAATCAAAAAAACAAACAAACAAAAACTTTACAAATGTTGGATCTGTATTCTTCTTGTATTATATATCGAGTACTTCACTAATACTATAATTTGAATGAAATGCCTTCTGTGATAACCCGATAATGAATCCACTATGTAATGTTCAGGACACATAGAATGGTATGTGAAAGAAGCCAGAAGACAGGCATCAAAGAAGCTGGGAGGTACAGTGTAGAGGAATGCCCTAATTTAAGACACCAAATGCAGAATTCAGGAATTTTCAAGAGCACCTTTGGGTTTGGTAATTTACTAAATGACTCACAGAATTGCCTGAAAGTTTTTATACACATGGTTATATTTTATTACTAGGAAAGGATACATATTAAATTCAAACAAGGGAAGTGCCACGTGAAACAGCATCCAGGAGAGTTTCAAATGTGGGGTTCCCAGTTATTTTCTTCTGGTGAAGTTATAGGCAGCATTCATTCTTCCTGGTAAAAATGTGTGACAATTAGAGTATTGACAACCAGGGAAGCTAATACTGCGTGATCCAAATTATCAAAGAGACTTGTCTTGTTAAGATCAGCGTTGGCTTCTTGTTAAAAAAAAAAAACTGGTGTTAAATAGTCCTGGCATATGATAGCCTCATGCACAACAGGAAAAAAACAAAAAAGCACTGTCTAATTCTGTGCCTTCACAATGGATCCTTATGGATCATTGTGATCCACAGGGTTTTCAATGTCTGATTTTTGGAAGTAGATCACCAGGCTTTTTCAGTCCTAGTCTGGAAGCCATTCAAACCTGTTTAGTATTATAGCAACCTGCAAGCCCCACTGACAGACAGTCGATGGCTGCACTAGAGGTGCATCTGCTGGGAATAGAACCTGGATCTCCTACATTGTTCTTGTTGTTAGGTGCCATTGATTCGGTTCTGACCCATAGTGACCCATGCCATGGTTTTACTCAGGAGAAAAATGAAGTTTAATCAACTGAATAATGTACCAAGTATGATAAAGATGAGATGATGGAGGGGGTCCCAAACCAGAAAGCTCTTCATTCCAACCCAGAAAGATTCATAGGAATACTTCTCCCATTCATAATCTACTATATCCAGAAGGCCATGAGACACATCTATAAGAAGCAGCAAGACAATAAGAACATGTTAATGGTAAAATTCTTCCCAGTTTTAGGATGCAATAAATAGTGAGATTTAAAAAGCAAAAACCAGCTGGTAGGTAGGAGAACCATAGTCATGTCCATGTCTGTGTGACTCCAGGAGGACATCTAATTATAACTGATGAAATAAAATATTACTAAAGCTCAATTAAATATTTTAATACAATGTGGTTTTGGGAATATGCATATCAGACAGGAACATGCATATATCCTTTTTATAGTCAGCTCTTGAAAGTTAAAAGGCACGCGTAGCTCTGCCATGTACCTGCTTTGAGAAATCCCTTACAAACTATCAAGTAAATAATAACCATCTTAAATTGCCTACAATTGGGCATTTACACAATAATCCGTAATGATTCCAATGGAGTCTTTAGGTAGGATAGAGTAAGTAATGCACAGCGTGTCAGTGATTAGGTATTTACATAATAGTATATAACAGCTCTGAAGAAACTATCACAGAGCATCAATAAGGCATTTTTTCAGAATCTGTAATTTACTATTTGATAAATTTTGTCAACACTTGTAAATAAACCTTAAAAAAAAAAAAAAAACTGAGGTCGAGTGATTCCAACTCATAGCTACCCTGTAGGGCAGAGTAGAAATCTCCCTTAGGGTTTCTAAGGCTGCAAATCTTTACAAAAGCAGATTTCCACATCCTTCTCCTGCAGAGTGGCTGGCAGGTTTGAATCACAACCTTTTGGTTAACAGCTAAGTGCTTTAACCACTGCACCACAAGGGCTCTTTAAATACCCATTGCCATTGAGTTGATTCCAACTTATAACAACCTCATAGGACGGAGTAGAGTTGCTCCATATGGTTTCCAAGGAGCGCCTGGTGGATTCAGACTGCCAACCTTTTGGTTGGAGCCATAGCTCTTAACCACTACTCCACTAGGGTTTCCAGATACGCATAATAGACATCCTTATCTTTTGGCACTAAGCACTGTGAATATGTGCCAAAAGTCCAGATTACAGCTTTCTTCTCATACCTCTGCTCCCTTTTCAGAAACATGCTTAGAAAAAAGTTGTCTAAATTAGCTTTCTCCACTTCCTCATTTCCAATTCTTTAATTTGAGACACAGCAGGCATACTTGCAAGTCTATTACTGTACTGAAACTACTCTTGCCAAATTAAATGCTTTATTCTCAGCTCTCATCTTACTTGAATTATCAGCATTTAATACATTTGAGTATGGGGCTGCTGCTTGAGTCGTTTTCATAACCAGTCCTTTACCTTTTGCTCTCGAGTCGATTTTGACCCATAGTGACCCTATAGAACACAGTAGAATTGCCTCATAGGGTTTCTAAGGAGCAACAGGTGGATTTGAACTGCTAACCTTTTTTTGGTTGGCAGCCAAACTCTTAGCCACTGCACTACCAGGCCTCCAACTGGTTCTTTAGGATTCCATATTTTCCTATCCTTGCAAATCTTTTTTGAATACTTGTCCTCTCACTGGCTTTATTAGTGTAAAGCTCTGGGGATAGCTGTAAGTTCTCTTCTCTAACTTCAGTAACCAAAAATATAATCTTATTAAATCCTTTGGACTTAAAAACCATTTATGTTTTTGTAACTCAAATTTATATGTCTGAACCCCATATCTGAGTAATAACTGCCTACTTCAAATTTCCATTTGTATGTTTACTAGAACAATTTAAACTTAATATATTCAAAAGAACATTATTGATGCTCAGTCCCACCACAATGTTTCTCTTTGGCTTTTTCATGTCAATAAATGATGCTATTATTTAACCAATTTCTTAGGCCAAAAATAAAAGTCATCTTTAGTTTTTCCTTTTTGAAAACAACATACATAAAATGAAATCCAAAGTATATAGAGATTGTACTCAAGCAGAAAATGAGTGCAAGTACAGAGATCTGTAAGAAGTTATTACAATTTTGGTAACAAAAGAATATATTGGTTAGAAAGAAAGAAAGCAAGGAAGAAAACAAGGAGTGAAAAAAGGAGAAAATTAAGGAAGAAAGAACAGAGAGAAAGAGGGAAGGAAAGTTAAAAAGAATAGAGGAAGGAAAAAAAAATGTGATGGATTATTCTACCTACAGAAATAATTGGACATGAAAAGTATACTTCCTTTCCCATCCCCATGTTGCCAGGTGAAAACCCCAGGTTTTGATGGGTGTGACAATAAACAAGAGGCCAAGGTGAGACATCAGGAAGATGTCTTTATTTCCTTGTACAAGGAAAGGAACAATCAGGGCTGTTGCCTCCAAGCCTACTTGAAGGCAGCTTGGGGAGGCGGGCTTTTACAGAGAGCAGACAAGGTAATGCAAATTCATCATGAATATTCAGGATTTATCCTCAGGCAGGCACTCAGATCAGGGGGATGACTATGCATTTTCTTTGGACAAAGTTTCGATCCCCCAGGATGGAAGAAGAGGTAGATTTTCTTTCATCAAGGTGTTAAGCCTCTACCCAGAGATGGGTGGAGGCCATCTATGACCCGTTCTGAGTTTATCTTGTCAAGGACAATTTCAGAAGAACGTGCAGTTTATTCTGCTTTGTGTAGGAGGATAAGCCACAACACGTGTTTCTTAGAAGGGTTGAGCTCTGAGACTGCCTCACTCAGAGTAGTGGCCTGGCAAATAATGGCTGTATTCACCTAAGCATAGTCCTCTATGAATAGGTTTTATAGAGAAGAAGTCAGCTGACTGCCAGGCATCCTATCCCTTCTATAGAGATGAACATATTACACCATTACACTTCGAAGTCATTAAACAGAATAGCCAAATGATTTATTTCTCTTTTCTTCATTTTATGTTTTTCAATCAACTTTCCAAAAAATGCGTCTATAGGAAGAGAATGTGTGATAGAACCTAATACGAAAACATCTTTTAGGAAATATATTTCTTAAAATGAAGTAAAAATGATAATTCACAATTTTATGCTTAAAGTTATTTTGAGTTTTGTTATCATGAGCCAGCATCCTTGAGAGTTACTAAGTCTGGGACACTGACAAGATCATGCACTTAGTTTACATAGCTGAAGGTCAAACCTGAGCCAAGCTAAACTCCTGCAAGTGTAAATCACTTAACTTACGCAAGTAAATACCTTTTGCGAGTACTCTTCAGAGCTAATAAATGATTCTCACTAGGACATTCTCTGGCCTCAATGCACAATCTTTCATTACAATCTCCTCATATTTTTAATAGCTTAATACAAAGTATTAAAAGTATTTATTCATCCATATAACAACATAAATGGCTCAAATAATAGAGTAGACCCCATGTTTCCCAATTTTTGAGCAGTTCACAATCAAAGACTTACAGTCCATCTACAATTTAGTGACAATAATTAATTCCAAAATGCTGCTGAACTCCTAAAAGAATGTTAAAGAAATTAAAATCCTTGATTCAAGGCCACATTTTTCAAAATTTCTTTTCCTTGCTCTGCATTTCTCTAATGTGCTACAAAGCTCAGATGATTCCATATTTCAAAACCCTAAAATCTCCTATCAGCCCAGTACCTTGGCTTTTTACTTGGTTTTTCCCCCAATTTTTTCAAAGTTTTTTATTATATAGTTTGATGTAAGGCTCTGCTGCTAGGTTTGTCCTCTTTTTTTTCAATGTTTCTCAGTTTTGTCTCTAACAATTGTCCACATCATGATGAAAGGACTGATAAAAAATATATATATATTTTTTTTCATTGTAAAAGAGGAGTAATGGACTTAGTGTGAAAGAGTGGAAGATGAAGGAAGGTAGGCAACACTACTGTTAGGAATCGGACTAGCTAATGATTGTTGTGTAGGAATTAGGAATAATTTACTGCCGCAAAGGAACCGAGTAATGGAGGTTAGATATACTCTGGGAACTACATAAGGTTTCATTTGCTGCAGGCGATGAAGAACACAACGAATTTGGATTCTCTTTCTTGCACACTATGTTCATGTTAAGCGCAACTCCCTGTGACCTCTTGAACCTATGGGCTGTCTCATTTCTTATACCTTTCTCATGGTCTTCTCTCTGCTGAAATATCCTCTCCTTGCACATCTCACCAACCAGGCTTATAATGACTCTGTGATCTTGAAAGAAAAGAAGAATGGGCAAAGATCTTTCAGTGTCCTAGGAATGGAATCTTTGCCCATATGCAAAGAATCAGAGCCTGTAGTTTGTGAGCAACAGAGAGTGGGATTACTAATTGCTTTTCTCTGCTTTAGGTGTATTTCTGTCTTTTTTTTTTTTTTTTTAGGATTGCCTCAAGTCTGCCTAGCAATCAAATTAAATTCAATTAGATGCATTGTCTAAGCAATTTACTGATGTACTTGAGACATGGGGAATTGATATTTAGTATTCTGAAAGTCTGAATCTGATTCCAAGTAAAACTCATCTAAATTAAATACAGAATGAAAATGCTAAAAACGTTACATCTGGGAACCACATCACCATACTGATAAATTAATCTAAGCTTTGATGTATTCGATGTTCTTTGGACATTTTTTATTCTCAAACCTAACATTAACATTGAATGGATATTCATATTATAATCATGGAGTTTTATTTTTTATTATGAATTCCTGATTGTTCAACTTCTGAGTATATATATACTTAGGATGTATGCCTCAAATAAATATCTACATATCTTCAATCAATATAAAGTTCATTTTCAAAATAGTTTATTAGGTTAAATTTAATGCTCTATTAGGTTCAGTATGTATAAAATCCGTAAAGATTTAATGACATTTGCTTATTAACTGCCTAGAGAATTTGCAGATTTATTTTGAAGCTAATGGAATGCATATTGAATTTAGTTAAAATTCATTAAAATAATTATAGATAATTGAAAGACCTTTTATCATACCATTAAGAAGTTAATGCTAAAAGGTGGGAAAGTAACAATATTTTCATTGCAACAAAATACTGATTGGCTGAAGTAAAAATTATCATATCTCCCCAAGATTTTGATTATCTAAAATTATGTGAAAATTTTTGCCTTTAACATGTATTGCTAGCTATGTCAAAATACTTTTACTGTTACTATGTCACTAAAGATCATTAATAAAACAATTTAAGAAATCATACATCACAAAATATTTAATACCTTCATGGCACTGACCAAAAAAAGGATTGGTTACAAAATTACAAGCACCATAAATATTTGATTAACTGCTTGATAATTACTAAGTGAGACAACCATACATCTGTGATGTTCTTATTCTGAGTCTAAGCACATTAGTGATAACAAGCAAACACAGAGCTGTTGAGTCGATTCCGACTCGCAGCGACCCTATAGGACAGAGTAGAACTGCCCCATAGAGTTTCCAAGGAGCGCCTAGCCAATGTGAACAGCCGACCCTTTGGTTAGCAGCTGTAGCACTTAACCACTAGGCAACTAGGGTTTCCACACATTAGTGGGCTTGAGATAAATTTAATAGGTTATTCCTAGTATTAAAACATAAATAAATACAATAGAATAGGATAAAATAAAAAATATCCTAGTATATTGGTAAAGGTATCATTATTTTGTAACACTTTTCTTTCATGTGCCTGTTTATGTTTTATCTGTAATTGGGCCATTCATGTATATTTTTTTCTTGGATGCCAAAGAACAAAAAGCCAAACCTATTGCCATTGAGTCAGTTCTGACTCATAGTGACCCTACAGGACAGAATAGAAGTGCCCCAGAGTGTTTCCAAGGAGTGGTTGGTAGATTTGAGCTGCTGACCTTTTGGTTAGCAGTTGAGCTCTTAACCACTGTACCACCAGGGCCCCTTTTCTTGGATACAATCCACGTATTTTGAGAAACATGTCCTTAGGTTGTATGCATCTGTTTACAGTCATTGCCTCTTTGAGAATGAACCATTGTCAGTTAATTTTGCATAAATGACAGAGTAAAAATATAAGTTCTTAATAAATAATAATAAATATTTGAAACTATCCAGTTTGACCTGTTTATAGCAACATTACATGTAATCACTGTTGAACGATTAAACTAGCTGTGATGCATTCATAAAATGCAATACTTTTCACCCATAAAAAGGAACAAAGTACTGATATGTACAACAAAAAAGATGCATGTCAAATGCATTATGCCAAGAGAAAGAAACCAGATTCAAAAGGACACATATTGTATGATACTCATATGACAGTCTAACAAAGGGAAAATTATGGGGAGAGGAAGCAGATGAGAAATTGTCAGGTGCCATTGATGATGGAAGCAGCAAAAAGAAATATTTTTGGATAATGGAACTTTTCTATATCATGATTTTAATGGTGGTTACATGACATGGAAGCAGCAGTCAAGAAATCAAAAGACACATTGCACTGGGCAAATCTACTGCAAAAAAACCTCTTTAAAGTGTTGAAAAGAAAAGATGTCCTTGAAGGCTAAGGTGCTCCTGACCCACACCATGGTATTTTCAATCACATCATATGCGTGTGAAAGCTGGATAATGAGTGAGGAAGACCGAAGAATTGACACCTTTGAATTGTGGTGTTGGCGAAGAATATTGAATATGCCATGGATTGCCAAAAGAACCAACAAAACTGTCTTGGAAGAAGTATGACGAGAATGTTCCTTAGAAGCAAGGGTGACGAGACTGCATCTTACATACTTTGGACATGTTGTCTGGAGGGATCAGTCCCTGGAGAAGGACATCATGCTTGGTAAAGAACAAGGTCATCAGAAAAAAGGATGACTTTCAACGAGATGAATTGACACAGTGGCTATAACAATGGGCTCAAGCATAACAACGATTGTAAGTTAGGTGAAGGACCAGGCAGTGCTTCCTTCTGTGGTCCATAGGGTCACTATGAGTCAGAATCAACTCAATGGCACCTAACAACAACAACAACATGACTGTATTTCTCCAAACTCAGAACTGTACAGAAAAACGGTGAGTTTCCCTGTACAAGCATACCTTATTGTGCTTTCTAGGTACCATGTTTTTTACAAATTGAAGCTTATGACAACACTGGATCGAGCAAGTCTATCAATGCCATTTTTCCAACAGCATGTGTTCACTTCACGTCTCTGTGTCACATTTTGGTAATTCTCGCAATATTTCAAATTTTTTCATTATTATTGTATCTGTTAGGGGAATTTGTGATCAGTGTTCTTTGATGTTACTATTCTGATTGTTTTGGGACACCATGAACCACACCAATATAAGACAGTGAACATAATCAATAGATGTTGTGTGTGTTTAGACTGTTCCACTGACTGGCCATTCCCCTGTCTCTCTCTCTGTCTCTCTTTGGGCTTCTCTATATCCTGAGGCACAGCAATATTGAAATTAAGCCAATTAATAACCTACAACTGCCTCAAGTGTTCAAGTGAAAGGAAGAGCGCATGTCTCTCACTGTAAATAAAAAGCTGTAAGTGATTAAGCCTAGTGAGAAAAGCATGTTGAAAGCTGAGGTAGACCAAAAGCCAGGCCTTGTGCACCAAAGTTAGCCAAGTCGAGAATGCAAAGGAAAATTGAAATTGAAGGAAATTGAAAGCGCTACTTCAGTGAACACACGAATGACAAGAGAGCAAAACAGCCTTATTACTGAACAGAGAAAGCTTTAGTGGATAAACCATTAAATATGTCACATCATTCCCTTAAGCCAGAGCCTAATCTAGGGCAAGGCCCAAACTCTCCTCAATTCTATGAAGCCTGAGGGAGATGACAAAGCTGTAGAAGAAAAGTTTGAAGCTAGAAGAGGTTGGTTCATGAAGTTTAATGAAGGAAGCTATCTCTATAACATAAAAGTACGAGGTAAAGCAAGTGTTAATGTAGAATATGCAGCAAGTTACCCAGAAGATCTAGCCAAGATACTCGGTTAAAGTGGCTACACTAAACAATATATTTTCTATATAGATGAATAAACCTTATATTGAAAGAAGAGGCCATATAGAACTTTCATAGCTAGAGAGGAAAAGCCAATGCCTGGCTTCAAAGCATAAAGTACAGGCTGACTCTCTTGTTATGGGCTAATGCAGCTGGTGACTTTAGTTGAAGCCAATGCTTTTGTACCATTCTGAAAATCCTAGGGCCCTTAGGAATTATGCCAAATTTACTTTGCCTATTCTCTATAAATGGAACAACAAAGCCTGGATGACAGCACATCTGTTTACAATATGGGTTACTGAATATTTTAAGCCCATTGTTGAGAAAAAAAAAAGATATCTTTGAAAATATAACTGCTCATTGACAATGCACCTGGCCACCCAAGAGCTCTGAGGAATATGTACAAGAAGATTAAAGTTTTTTTTTGTTTTTTTGCCTGTTAACACAACATTCACTCTGCAGCCCATGGATCAAGGAGTAAATTCGACTTTCAAGTCTTATTATGTAAGAAATACATTTCGTAAGGCTATAACTGTCATGGACAGTAATTCTTTTGGTGGATCTGGGAAAACAAAGTTGAAAATCTTCTGGAAAGAATTCACCATTCCAGATGCCATTAAGAATATTTGTGATTCGTGGGAGGAGGTCAAAATACCAAATTAACAGACGTTTGGAAGAAGCTGATTCCAACCCTCAAGGATGGCTGTCATGGATTGAATTATGTCCCCCGAAAAATATGTGTATCAACTTGATTAGGTCATGAATCCCAATGTTCTGTGGTTGTCCTCCATTTTGTGATTATAATTTTATGTTAAAGAGGATTAGGGTGGGATTGTAACACCCTTAACAGGTCACATCCCTGATCCAATGTAAAGTGAGTTTCCCTAGGGTGTGGCCTGTACCACCTTTTATCTCCCAAGAGATAAAAGGAAAGGGAAGCTAGCAGAGAGTTGGGGACCTCATACCACCAAGAAAGCAGCGCCAGGAGCAGTGAGCGTCCTTTGGACCCTGGGTTCCTGTACAGACAAACTCCTAATCCAGGGGAATATTGACTAGAATGACCTTTCTCCAGAGCTCACAGAGAGAGAAAGCCTTCCCCTGGAGGTGATGCCCTGAATTTGGACTTTGAGCTTACGTGACTGTGAGAAAATAAATTTCTCTTTGTTAAAGACATCCACTTGCGGTATTTCTGTTATAGCAGCACTAGATGAATAGTACAATGACTTTGAGGGGTTCAAGACTTTAGTGGGTGAAGTAACTGCAGATGTGGTAGAAATAGTAACAGAACTATAATTAGAAGTGGAGCCTGAAGAGGAGACTGAATTGCTGCAATTTCATGGTAAAACTTTAATGGATGAGTAGCTGCTTCTTATACATGCACAAAGAAAGTGGTTTCTTGAGATGGAATCTACTCCTGGTGAAGATGCTATGAACATTATTGAAATGATAACTAAGGATTTGGAATACTACATAAACTTGGTTGATAAAGCAGCAGCAGAATTTGAGAGGACTGACTCCAATTTTTAAAGAAGTTCTCCTGTGGGTAAAATGCTTTCAAACAACATCACATGCTACAGAGAACTTTTTCATGAAAGGGAAAGTCACTTGATACAGCAAACTTAATTGTTATCTTAGTTTAAGAAGCTGCACAGCCACAATTACCACAATGATCAGCCAGCAGCCATCAATATTGAGGCAAGAGCCTTCACCAGCAAAAACATTATGACTTGCTGAAGGCTCAGATGATGGTTAGCATTTTTTAGCATTAAAGTATTTTTTAATTGATGTATGTACATTTTTTTTTAGAGATAATACAATTGCACACTTAGTAGACTACCAGCCAGCCAGCAGCCCACTGCATAGACTACAGTATAGTGTAAACAGGAGCCCTGGTGGAACAATGGTTAAGAGCTTAGCTGTTAACCAAAAAGTCAGCTGTTTGAATCCACCAGCCACTCCTTGGAATCCCTATGGGGCAGTTCTACTCCCTCCTATAGGGTCCCTATGGGTTGGAACCAACTGGATGGCAACAAGTTTGTTTTTGTTTTTTTATAGTGTAAACATAACATTTATATCACTGGGAAACCAAAAAAATCCTGTGACTCACTTTATTGGGTTATTCCCTTTACTGGGTTTTTCTTCATATAGTCCAGCTTCTCAAACTGTTTGCTGAGCATACAGATTGAATAAGTATTGTGAAGGGATACAACCCTGATGTACACCTTTCCGGATTTTAAACCACTCAGTATGCCCTTGTTCTGTTGGAACAACTGCCTCTTGGCCTATGTACAGGTTCCTCATGAGCACAATTAAATGTTCTGGAATTCTCATTCTTTGCAATGTTGCCCATAATTTGTAATGATGTACACAGTCAAATGCCTTTGCATAACCAAAAAAAACACAGGAAAATATCTTCCTGGTATTTTCTCCTTTCAGCCAAGGTTTGCCTGACATGAGCAATGACATCCCTCATTCCCCATCCTCTTCTAAATCCAGCTTGAATTTCCATCACATTTCCCATATGTTAATCTTTGGGAGCTTAATTATGGAAGTGTGGTTATAGAAGAATTTGACTTTTTTTTTTTCTTTCCCCATCAGTTCTTTAGGGCAATCTTTAAATACTTCACTTCATTGTAAGGATGATACTTTGAAAATACTCTAACATATTCAGAGAAAATTGACAAGACTTGAAAAAGAACTTAAAACTTTTCTATGGAGGGAATAACTGAAGAAGTAGCATATGTAAAATGAAGAAAAAAATTCTTGAGGAGTCATAAGAAATGCACCAAATCTGTGAAGGTCTTCATCTTTCTGTCCATTTTTCATGACTCCGGTATGTTAATCAAATTGTCAATTTCAGTCTGAGGGATTTAGAGAGCTCATTTTCTATTTGCCTTTAGCAATTTGCAAGTAAATCTGTAAGACTGCATTGTTGCATTCGGTTGCGTGACTTTGGTGTGTGTCAACCATTTTATTATGAATTATGAGCTTACTGAGTTTAGGGATCTCATCTTGTTCGGTTATATAAGGGGCCTAGTAATAGAGATTGGTACATTATGGTCATCATCACCAACACTAGCATCATCATCATCATAAAACAGTAAATGAATATTCAATGTGTGATTGAGCTAGCCTTTTACATGCACTCCTTCTGATGTGCATAAAATCCTGCAAGAAAAATACCGTATGTTCATTTTTCCAATTAAAAAATTGAATCTTGGTATGTTTATTCAAGTTTCCTGAAGCCACATAACCATGGGTCCTCAGTCTTTTAAATAAGAACAAGTATAGAGCTATAGTAAACCACAGACTAAGTGTTCAAACCCATCTGTTCTACAAAGCCTAGTTATGAGATGATTAGTCAGTAAAGGGCTAAAAAACTAATAATGAGTGAAAGATTTGATGAATGAATAAAACCTTAACATTGTCTCAGTTGTGTGCTTTATCCAATGGGACACTTGCTTTTTGTTGATATTTACCACTATTTCCTTTTCTGTGATTTCTGCAAACCTTTTGTTAATTACATGATCTCAAGTATTGATCTGGGTGGGCTTCACTTCTGTGCACTGCCCTGTAAATGTGTTGGTGTTGGGGATACTTTCCCTTTTTTGTATGATCTAAATATAAATGAATGGAACAGAATATAGAAGTGCAGCTGCTGTTCAACTAACTTGTTGATTTAATGTCAACAAACTATTTGAGTCAATTTGCATTGTCCCAGAAAGAGCCAGCTTTATGCAAGGATAAATATACTGGTTTAAGGCTTCAGGTATCAGACTAACAGAGATCCTTTCTCTGTACGCAGGAATAGGTAATGACACAACTTTCTTCTACCTTGTTTTTTTCTCTTCATTTCAGAGACAAATTTGTACTGAGATCATGATATTTATGCCTCATTCCTTTACCTCCTTCTCAATGCTGGACAGTTTAGAGAGTTAAAGTAACTACAATGGGGTACTGAGTTTCGGACCCCCTTTTCAAGTTTCCTTCTGGCCATGTACTTTACATCATAGTATGCTGAGATCTTTAAGCTTACAAAAAGTTTATACAAATTTACCATGTTAATGTTTGCATCATTGATGAGAAGACAATATTTTGTCTAGCTGTAAAATTCTATTAAATTTTACTCAATTGTTGATCAAGTTCTCAAGTATGTGTACTGAAATACTACCGGGTTTCATAGGTGCTTCCCTCAAAACAGCTCTGTGCTATGCACAAACCTTCTGGCACAATAGAGCTTCTAGTTTCTGAAATCCCAGTATTTTCTAGCATATTACCAGCATCAAGAAGTAAAGAGCTTTTCTCTCTTTCTCTGTATCTGTCTCTCTTATTCTGTCACTTGTTCCCTTTGTCAGACATTTCTTGGAGTTGTATCAGTATTTATACAAATAGATTTAAGAGATCTTTTTCTAGTTTTATACATTGAAGATAATCTTCAAAGTTTCTTGTGTCTGTGGTGAGATTAGAATAAAAATGATGACAGACACCTGGTTTATATTTGCAGTTGTAAACCATTGCCTCCATTTAAATTTGAGAATGATTTCATACGGGATTTAGCTCTTTCAAATATAGATCCAACTTCTTTTTTTTTTTTTTTTTCCTCCCTGCAGATTACACAATATTTATATTTCTGGTTCCTAAGAGGGACATAATGAAAAGTAAAAATAAATAAATAAATAAAATAGTCTTATGTGAGCAGTCAGTACACACTCTGCCAGCTGGGACCGTCTGCAGGGAGACAAAGTGGGTCAGCACACTGTCTCATCAGCACTTCTTTTCTCCAGAAATCCACCTCCCCTGAACACCGAGAAAACAGCCTACATGAAACCTTTGGTAACAAATTCCAGTACTAGGAAGACAACTCTTCACTTCTATGGCCTAGTCAAATTTTATTTTCAATTTCACTATTTGCAAACCCACAAGTCTCTTTTAAAGGACTCGTTCACTGTTGAGACACACGTTATTAAGAGGCAGTGTTGTAGGATGGAGAGGTCATGGAGTTTAGCATCAAGCAGGCCTAGATGTGAAACCTGGGTAATCCACTTATCAGGGTAGCTATTATACTCAATTACTGTAATCTTCATTTTCTGAATGATGGACATATGGCAGGCATTGTATAAACGTTTTGCATTCTTATCTCATCTATCTTACATCCCCCAAAGAAAAAAAGGCTTTATTGCCCTTCCCATTTTACAGATGAAGGAACAAGACAACTAAGGCTTAGAGAAGTTGACTTGATTGTCCAAAGAAAAACACACAGCTGCTAAAGAGCTAAAACCAAAAACCTGGCACCACCAAGTCGACTCCGGCTCATAGTGACCCTATAGAACAGAGTAGAACTGTTCCATAGGGTTTCCAAGAAGAGGTTGGTGGATTTGAACTGCTAACCTTTAGGTTTGCAGCTAACCTCTTAACCACTGAGCCACCAGAGCTCCACCTGAACAACTAAGGTAGAATTTAAACTCTAACATCCTTAGTCCAGATTCCTCTTTCACATCATCACCATATACACAGACTCACTGATATCTTTATCAGAAGCAGAGATGAAAATTGGTTTGACATGACTGCCATGAATTGACATATATGCAGATGAATTAAAATTTTTCTGAAATCTTGTTTTCTGTTAACATAAGAACAGATAGACAAGTCCTTGCTAAAATTATCGTCTACATTAAAACACATTTATATTCCTGAGACCTTCATGACAATAATAGTCGTTCAGTATAATTCTTCTGAGTTATCAGTATCGCAAATAAAGACATATTATTCACTGATAAGAGAGTGCTTAGAAAGCCTTTTCTAAAGGACATCTATTTTCCCCCTTTTATTTACCAAGTCAATTGAAATTATAAAATATTTTCAAGCAACTAACACAATAAAGTAGACACAGTATTCACAGGCATGAAAGAAAGAAGCTCACATGGAAATTTAAAATTCCGAGCTTAACTTACTGGGCTATACCACTAGAGACTAGTTTGCAAGTACAGCTCTTAATGTTTAGAAGGCAAACTCAAGTTCCCACCTCATGAAATTAATCAAAATACTCATATTCTGGGAAGGTTATATCAGGAATAACGTTAGCTCTTCATAATTTTATGAGCATACTTATTACTGATTCTTAGGAAATCAGTTTTCCATTGAAACAATATCCTATTTAAATTTTCATGAACAAATTTTTTTCTATTGGAATAGTTCCAGTCTTTAAAAAAAGTTATGATTTTTTACTTGCAGTTGAATTTGTATTTTGAAATGCATGCTGATTGATATTCTTAAGATTCATCATTCCGGAACGCTTTTCAAAATAAGTACGTTTGACTAAAATTCTATATAATTTTTGGCTGGGAAACAAATTTATGTCACTGAATTTTTTTTTTCCTAATTTACATTATTATATGCTTGGCTTCCTTGCTGACATTTTTGGAAAACAGAAATAATTATTCTTCCTTTAGCATTTTATGAAAAAGTGAAAATAATTGTCTCTATTTTGGGGCTCCAAATGTAATGCAGAGTTATTTCCTAAAAGCACCTGATTCGTTTTTAATCTTTGGAATGACTAGATGAGGAGACTTCTTTGAGGTAATTCTTGAAGTAATTCTTTTGACTAAAATGATGACTACAATTACCCAAAAGTTCAGGTATTTAAAAGTTCTATTTTTCTGACTTTTTATGATTAATACCCTTAATTGTATAATGACTTTAGATTTTCTAAGTGCCTTCATGTACTTTAAACTAAAGGAGAAATACAGCTTAGGAATTATCTTTTAAAGCCTTGGTATAGAGCAAGTATGAAACTACCTTGTTCATCATTTTTTGCATGGAGTATTTTTTTAAATGACATTTTTTTTTTTTTTTCTTAAACAAAGTCCTTTGTGACCTATGACTGATTACTTGCTTGTTTATTTAATGATACAGGTTATAGTTTATACATTTTGAAAGGCACTTATATGACAGTAGTGCCATTTAAGAACAACACTAGCTATTGTAATTATTATTCTCACCTCATTTTAAAATATTCACTCTTCTCTTAAGCCAATGATGATAACACTGGCAGGTAGTAATTGGCCTTGGCAGATGAAGTCTCTTGGGAATTTTTCACTGTAATATTAGTTGCCATGACTAAGCGAAAGAATGTGTCATCTTAATTGTGGTTGTGGTGGCTGTTAGTTGCCTTTGAGTAGGTTGTGACTCATAGCAACCTTATGTATAGCAAAAGGAAACATTGCCAAAATCTCTACTTCCAGACTCCCACTTGAGACCTTTAAGACTTCATTGTCAATTCTATCTTCCTGAATCACTGTTTCCTTGAGCTCTTCAGAAGCTCCTTTCTCAGAATTCTCAGCTTAATAGATTTTCATCTCTGTGCCATGGGAGGAAACACTGATGGTGTGGTGGTTAGGAGCTTTGGCTGCTAACCAAAAGGGCTTCAGTTCAAATCTACCTGTCACTCCTTGGAAACGGTATGGGGCAATTCTACTCTGCCCTATAGGGTCACTATGAGTTGGAATCAACTTGAAGGCAATGACAAGACATTCTTGTAGGTTCAGGGAGATGGCAGCACTTTCCTGGATATGAGTTTAAAGGCCAACTGTTTTCATGTCCTTATGCCACAGAGAAATTTTTTTTCTGATAAGAGAGAAAAATTTAGGATGGAAGATTGTTGCTGTTGTCAGCTGTTGTTGAGTCAGCCCCCAACTCATAGCGATCCCATGCAAAACGGAACAAAATGCCGCCTAGTTCTGTAACATCCCCATGGTCAGTTACAGATTGGACCCCTGTGGTCCATAGGATTTTCACTGGCTGATTGCCAGGCTTTTCTTCCTAGTATGTCTTAGCTCTTCTGAAACCTGTTCAGCATCATAGCAACTTACAAGCCTTCATAGACATGAGTGTATTGACCAGGAATCACACCAGATCTCCTGCATGGTAGATGAGAATCGTACCACTGAACCACCAATCATTTAGGGGCTGAGATTTAAAAAAAAAAAAAAAATAGAGGCAGCAAAACATGAAGTTTGTGAAAATACTTTCCTCCTACAATGATATTTTCTATTCATAGAAATGAAGTAGAGATTCAGTCATATAAGCAAGTTCTAGAAATACATTTATAGCAGAATGGCCATATGTATGAGGCTAAAACAAATATGAGGTTTTCCTAAATATGAAGGCTTTTGAGTGTTTTTGCTGAATTCCAGATATTGAGTTTATTTCCCTGGTTAGGCAACTTAGGTAGCTCTGGTTAGTGATTGTTCTAACAGTATTCATCATCTACCAGACATCTCAATCATGGGGAGGGCCCTATCTAACAATTTCATTTCCACTCTCTCCCTTCCATCCATATACCCTTTGGTACAAAAAACTTAGTATAAATATGACCCCACACAAAAACTGCCTTAACCACTTTCTTCCCTAGGATTTGATTGTCTTTTCCAACTTTTCCTCTATCTAAATACCACTTGCCCTTTGTAGTAAATAGTATTTTTTTCCCATTTATAAGGGGATTACATTTCACTGCCTCATTGAAACCAGTCTTGTTTTGACTGATGAAATATGAATGGAAGTGGCAGATGTTAGAAAAGTTAAGAACCGTCATATGTTTTGATCCTTGCTGTTTCTTTCCTCATACACTGATGTTGGCATGTTCAGGTAAGGTCTGCCTCTGCATTCTAGAACTTCGAATGAAGGATACGTGGAGTAAAGCCACAGCTTTCCCTCAGGGACATATGACATAAATGAATTTAAATTTTGTGGTTAACAATGCTCTGAGATTCTAAGACAGTTTGTTACTGCAGCATGATTTAACCAAATCTGACTGATAGATGTATTAAGCATTGATTTATTATTTGAAGTTCCTATTGGGTTTTTGGAAACCCTGCTGGTGCAGTGGTTAAGAGTTATGGCTACTAACCAAAAGGGCATTAGTTCGAATCCTCCAGACGCTCCTTGGAAACCATATGGGACAGTTTTACTCTGTCCTACAGGGTTGCTATGAGTCAGAATCAACTTGATGGCAAAGGATTTGGTTTGGTTTTATTGGGTTTTTATTGTTACATACTAGCCCACATTTTTTTTTTTTAATTGTGGTAAAAGTATATATACACAAAACATATACCATCTCAACAATTTCTACAAGTGCATTTCAGTGACATTGATTATACTTTTCAAGTTGTGCAACCATTCTTGCTACCCTTTTCCAAATCATTCTACCACCATTAATGTAAACTCTATGCCTCCTGAGAAAAACTTCCCCTTCCTCCTCCCTTTCATCCCTGGTAAAAACTAATGATCTTTGGTTTCTGTGTATTTACTCATTTGTTGTAAGTGAGAAAATACAACATTTGTCCTTTTGCCACTGACATTTTACTCAGCATGATGTTTTGAAGGTCCATGCATGTAGTGACATGCGTCAAGGTTTCATTTTTCTTTATGACTGAGTAGTATTTCCTTGTGTGTGTGTATATACCACATTTTGTTTATCCATTCATCACTTTATGGACACTTGGGTTGTTTCCACCTTTTCACTGTTGGGGAAAGTGATGAACATGTGTACAGGTTTCTGTTTGCATTTCTGCTTTCACTTCTTCTGTGCATGTATCTAGAATTGGGGTTGCTTGGTCAGATGGTAGTTCTGAGTTCAACTGTTTGAAGAAATGCCAAACTATGTTGCACAGTGGCTATACCACTTAACATTCCCACTAGCAATGGATGTGTGTTCCAATTTTTCCAAAACTTGCCAATATATGTTATTTTCCATTTTTTTTAATCATCACTTTTCAAATAAGGGTAAGGTGTTACTTTAGTTTTGGTTTGTGTCTCTTTAACAGCTAATGACTTTGAGCGTCTTTTCATGTTTTTGTTAGCCATTTGAATATCCTCTTTGGTGAAATGTCTGTCCAAGTCCTTTGTACATTTTTAAATTTATTGGGTTGTCTTTTTGTTGTTAAGTTGTGTAAGTTTATGTGTATATGTATATACACACACACATATATGTACATATGTATATATATACATATATATTTAGTATTTTAGATCCTTATCAAATACATGATTCCTGAAATTTGTCTCTCAATCTGTAGATTTGTAGGTTGTATTTTCATTTTTGATAAAGTCCTTTGATGAGTAATAACCCACACTTTTTTACTCATAATTTTTAGCAACACTTAGCTCACATTTGTTGAGTCTGTGTACTGTTTAATCTTCACAAAAATATGATTTATGTTATATATGCTGGAAAATAAGTCTTAGGTAATGTGATGTGCCAAAGATCACAAAATTAGTACTTTACAGAGCTCAGATTTGAATTCAGTTCTGGACAACGGTAACACTATGCAATATGCTACATCACACATATAGTAGATGTTCAAGTATTTGTTGAATGAAGGAATTAATGACAGAATGAGTGAATGTGTAATTTAAATGCAATGCACTAGAAAAACAAAAAAAAATATGTATAGGACATACATTTAAATAACTCACAATCAATGGAGGAAATAGAAAGTAAATGCGCAATTAGAATACTTGAAGGGCCATGGTAGGGATATGAACAGGATTCTATGGAGCAACTGTTTCAGAATTGGACACATTCATATATTATCTCATTCTTCAGTTTTTCCAGTAATCTCTCTAGGCATAACACAAATTTGCTTTACCTTAGAAATTCAAACAGAAAAGTTCATTTAAAAAAATAATAAAATAAAACAAAACTAGTTCAAATGTAAATATGACCAAATCCAAATTTAATTTACTCAAAACTCATGTTCATTTCTTTACTACATATAACCTGCTAGAGGCTTTTGATGAATAGATGCTGAGATTTTGATGATTCAAAATATTTTATATACTTAGTTCATTTTTCCATTGTAACTTTCAATTTAATCTGAGGAAAAGGGTTGGTTGCTCACTTTCTACCCTGGACACTTGCATCCTGAGTCAATTTATGATGAAGACTAACCAGAAAAGTCATGGCCTACTCCAAATAAATGGGAAAGTACTTTGTGAACTGTCAGCTACAACATTATGCTTACTTCATATTTTTACTAGCCTTAGTCTGAAGAGACCAGAATCATGAAGGGCTCATAACATAGAAGAAGACAGAGCATAAGAAAATGGATTCACTTCTCTTGTAAGGTCTGACCCATGAGAGTTATTTAAGATTCCTTAAGCCTCAGTAACTCATCAAAATTTTAAGGGTACAATATGACAAAGATATAGCATCTCTTTAGTCTTTTTAAGTGCTCTAATAAAATGGACTGTGTAAATCTCAAAAAGTATTTCATTGCAAAAATAGGATGAAGCTATTCTCTTATTTGCATAAATAATAAAATATTAATTTTTAGCAAATAAAATTATTTATCATTAGTGAGAGAATTGACAACCTTTTCCTCTTAGGACAACTCCAGTAGCAAATTGATAACATATGATGCATTTCATGGATCAAGAGATGATACGTGTCATATAAGGAGTACTGTCAGAATACCTTCCTTGGAGAGTTACTTTGTATTCACTGCACCAACGTTCATATTGCTTTAAGTTGGTAAGTAGACTCTCACATTTTTTTCCTCCAACGTATCCTATTATAGTATCAGTTCTAAGGTGAAACTTATATCTAACTCCATATGGATACCTGTCCAGGAAAAGGTATATTTAGAAAAACAAAAAAAGAAGAAGTACAAGGCAATTAACCTAATTCAAAATCTAATTCAGTATTAGAAACTACACTATTTCAAACTAACAAACCAATACAAGATTACAGGATAACAGTAAGGTCATTAAATTACGATGTTCTTTGGATTTCTCTCTTCAAATGATTAATAATCCAAATCCAGCCATATTTTAAA
Source organism: Loxodonta africana (assembly GCF_030014295.1). NCBI lineage: Eukaryota > Metazoa > Chordata > Mammalia > Proboscidea > Elephantidae > Loxodonta > Loxodonta africana. The sequence goes on from NC_087346.1 coordinate 124,926,488, forward strand.
GTTCCTAAATAAATCCTAGGAAATAAAATATATGCTTTTTTTTGAAGACAGTAACTCTTAAATCCTTTATTATTATGCAAAAGATGTTTGCTAAACTTAATACTAATTGCAAAGCTTGTAAAACAGCTTGGTGATATTAGGAATCATCTCATATTTATACAGAAATTTATAGTTCAGAAAGATCTTATGCCTACATTATTTCATTTAATCTGAATTGAACCTTTAGGTATGGATATACTTTTAAGGTATATTTTAACGTAAATTAAACTTCTTTTTTTCTTTTAATGAAGATAAAACTTCTGGTTTGTTTGGTCTGGTTTCTTTTTGCCTAAGGTTTTTTTTTTTTTTTTTTTTTAATGTTGGTTCCTGGTATCTTTTCAGGAAAATATATTTATTGGATTTTCCAATACATGAAAATAATGTAAAATTAATAGCAATAATAGTGATAACAATTCTTTATTCCAGGTACAGGACTGAGAACATGAGGAAAATTAGCACATTTACTGTACATTAAAAACCTATGAGGAGGAGGCGGGGCCAAGATGGCGGACTAGGTAGACGCTACCTTGGATCCCTCTTGCAACAAAGACTCGGAAAACCAAGTGAATTGATCACATACATAACAATCTACGAACCCTGAACAACAAACACAGATTTAGACACGGAGAACGAACAAATACGGGGAAGCAGTGATTGTTTTCAGAGCCTAGAGCCAGCGTACCAGTCAGGTAACCTTCGGCGCCCGATGTGGGGCAGAGCCCAGGGGAGCAGATGGCACAAACAAGGGGCCCAGCCCTAGCCCCCGAACTCACTCCGGGAGAGGAGCCCAGCCGGTTCGCGTGGACGGCGTGGCGACGCAGCCGGTGGGAGAAGTCCCCGGGAGGTAGTGACTGATTTTGGAGCGGGGAGAGCAGCGTCCCAGCCAGGGAACCATCCCGCCAGGATTTTGGCTGGGCGCAGGCACAGCATAAGCACGGAGAGCTGCTCCACCCCCCTGAACTAAACCCGGAAGGGGCCCAGCCGGTTCTCGGGAGCGGCACGGTGACGCGGCGGGTGGGACGAGTAGTCCCCGGGAGGCAGCGACTGATTTTGGAGTCGAGAGTGCACCATCCCAGCAGGGGAACCTTAACGTTGGGCGTGGGGCTGGCAGCAGAGGATCTGACCGTGACTCCAGCGGGCCAGACCCCCCAGGGGGCAATCTCCACACAGCCAGCACACATAGGTGACACACCTCGTGAGAATCTCAGATATAATAGTCATTCCAAGCAAGACAAGCAACTCTGGCTATATTCTGAGGTGCTACTCTCCTATCTCTCTGATCCCTCCCCCACCCTCCCCAGGTGGCTTCATTAACATCCGAATAGCCTGAGCCAGAGGGAGAACTCTGATAGGGATCTGACTGCATTTTTTTTTTTTTTAGGGGATTTTCTGGAAAAACTAGTTTCCCAGTGATGGCTCGGAGACAGCAGTCCATATCAAACCACATAAAGAAGCAGACCATGACAGCTTCTCCAACCCCCCAAACAAAAGAATCAAAATCTTTCCCAAATGAAGATACAATCCTGGAATTATCAGATACAGAATATAAAAAAATAATTTACAGAATGCTTAAAGACATCACAAACGAAATAAGGCAAACTGCAGAAAAAGCCAAGGAACACACTGATAAAACTGTTGAAGAACTCAAAAAGATTATTCAAGAACATACTGGAAAAATTAATAAGTTGCAAGAATCCATAGAGAGACAGCATGTAGAAATCCAAAAGATTAACAATAAAATTACAGAATTAGACAACGCAATAGGAAGTCAGAGGAGCAGACTCGAGCAATTAGAATGCAGACTGGGACATCTGGAGGACCAGGGAATCAATGCCAACATAGCTGAAAAAAAATCAGATAAAAGAATTAAAAAAAAATGAAGAAACCCTAAGAATCATGTGGGACTCTATCAAGAAGGATAACTTGCGGGTGATTGGAGTCCCAGAACAGGGAGGGGGGACAGAAAACACAGAAAAAATAGTTGAAGAACTCCTGACACAAAACTTCCCTGACATCATGAAAGACGAAAGGATATCTATCCAAGATGCTCATCGAACCCCATTTAAGATTGATCCAAAAAGAAAAACACCAAGACATATTATCATCAAACTTGCCAAAACCAAAGATAAACAGAAAATTTTAAAAGCAGCCAGGGAGAAAAGAAAGGTTTCCTTCAAGGGAGAATCAATAAAATTAAGTTCAGACTACTCAGCAGAAACCATGCAGGCAAGAAGGGAATGGGGTGACATATACAGAGCACTGAAGGAGAAAAACTGCAAACCAAGGATCATATATCCAGCAAAACTCTCCCTGAAATATGAAGGTGAAATTAAGATGTTTACACATAAACACAAGTTTAGAGAATTTGCAAAAACCAAACCAAAGCTACAAGAAATACTAAAGTATTTTGCTTGGTCAGAAAACCAATAATATCAGATACCAGCACAACACAGGGTCACAAAACAGAACGTCCTGATATCAACTCAAATAGGGAAATCACAAAAACAAACAAATTAAGATTAATTAAAAAAAAAAATACACATAACAGGGAATCATGGAAGTCAATAGGTAAAAGATAACAATAATCAAAAAGAGGGACTAAATACAGGAGGTATTGAACTGCCATATGGAGAGTGATACAAGGCGATATCGAATGATACAAGTTAGGTTTTTACTTAGAAAAATAGGGGTAAATAATAAGGTAACCACAAACAGGTATAACAACTCCATAACTCAAGATAAAAGCCAAGAAAAACGTAACGACTCAAGTAACATAAAGTCAAATACTATGAAAATGAGGATCTCACAATTTACTAAGAAAAAGTCTCAGCACAAAAAAGTATGTGGAAAAATGAAATTGCCAACAACACACATGAAAAGGCATCAAAATGACAACACTAAAAACTTATTTATCTATAATTACGCTGAATGTAAATGGACTAAATGCACCAATAAAGAGACAGAGAGTCACGGACTGGATAAAGAAACACGATCCGTCTATATGCTGCCTACAAGAGACACACCTTAGACTTAGAGACACAAACAAACAAAAACTCAAAGGATGGAAAAAAATGTATCAAGCAAACAATAAGCAAAAAAGAAGAGGAGTAGCAATATTAATTTCTGACAAAATAGACTTTAGACTTAAATCCACCACAAAGGATAAAGAAGGACTCTATATAATGACAAAAGGGACAATTGATCAGGAAGACATAACCATATTAAATATTTATGCACCCAATCACAGGGCTGCAAGATACATAAATCAAATTTTAACAGAATTGAAAAGTGAGATAGACACCTCCACATTTATAGTAGGAGACTTCAACACACCACTTTCGGAGAAGGACAGGACATCCAGTAATAAGCTCAATAGAGACACGGAAGACCTACTTACAACAATCAACCAACTTGACCTCATTGACTTATACAGAACTCTCCACCCAACTGCTCCAAAGTATACTTTTTTTTTCTAGCGCACATGGAACATTCTCTAGAATAGACCACATATTAGGTCATAAAACAAACCTTTGCAGAGTCCAAAACATCGAAATATTACAAAGCATCTTCTCAGACCACAAGGCAATAAAACTAGAGATCAATAACAGAAAAACTAGGGAAAAGAAATCAAATACTTGGAAACTGAACAATACCCTCCTGAAAAAAGACTGGGTTATAGAAGACATCAAGGAGGGAATAAGGAAATTCATAGAATGCAACGAGAATGAAAATACTTCCTATAAAAACCTCTGGGACACAGCAAAAGCAGTGCTCAGAGGCCAATTTATATCAATAAATGCGCACATACAAAAAGAAGAAAGAGCCAAAATCAGAGAACTGTCCCGACAACTTGAACAAATAGAAAGTGAGCAACAGAAGAATTCATCAGGCACCAGAAGAAAACAAATAATAAAAATTAGAGCTGAACTAAATGAATTAGAGAACAGAAAAACAATTGAAAGAATTAACAAAGCCAAAAGCTGGTTCTTTGAAAAAATTAACAAAATTGATAAACCATTGGCTAGACTGACTAAAGAAATACAGGAAAGGAAACAAATAACCCGAATAAGAAACGAGAAGGACCACATCACAACAGAACCAAATGAAATTAAAAGAATCATTTCAGATTACTACGTAGAATTGTACTCTAACACATTTGAAAACCTAGAAGAAATGGATGAATTCCTGGAAAAACACTACCTACCTAAACTAACACATTCAGAAGTAGAACAACTAAATAGACCCATAACAAAAAAAGAGATTGAAACGGTAATCAATAAACTTCCAACAAAAAAAAGCCCTGGCCCGGACGGCTTCACTGCAGAGTTCTACCAAACTTTCAGAGGAGAGTTAACACCACTACTACTGAAGGTATTTCAAAGCATAGAAAAGACGGAATACTAGCCAACTCATTCTATGAAGCCACCACCTCCCTGATACCAAAACCAGGTAAAGACATTACAAAAAAAGAAAATTATAGACCTATATCCCTCATGAACATAGATGCAAAAATCCTCAACAAAATTCTAGCCAATAGAATCCAACAACACATCAAAAAAATAATTCACCCTGATCAAGTGGGATTTATACCAGGTATGCAAGGCTGGTTTAATATCAGAAAAACCATTAATGTAATCCATCACATAAATAAAAGTAAAACCACATGATCTTATCAATTGATGCAGAAAAGGCATTTGACAAAGTCCAGCACCCATTTATGATAAAAACTCTTACCAAAATAGGAATTGAAGGAAAATTCCTCAACATAATAAAGGGCATCTATGCAAAGCCAACAGCCAATATCACTCTAAATGGAGAGAACCTGAAAGCATTTCCCTTGAGAACGGGAACCAGACAAGGATGCCCTTTATCACCGCTCTTATTCAACATCGTACTGGAAGTCCTAGCCAGGGCAAGTAGGCTAGACAAAGAAATAAAAGGTATCCGGATTGGCAAGGAGGAAGTAAAGTTATCACTATTTGCAGATGACATGATTTTATACACAGAAAACCCTAAGGAATCCTCCAGAAAACTACTGAAACTAACAGAAGAGTTTGGCAGAGTCTCAGATTATAAAATAAACATACAAAAATCACTTGGATTCCTCTACATCAACAAAAAGAACACCGAAGAGGAAATCACAAAATCAATACCATTCACAGTAGCCCCCAAGAAGATAAAATACTTAGGAATAAATCTTACCAAAGATGTAAAAGAACTTTACAAAGAAAACTACAAAGCTCTACTACAAGAAATTCAAAAGGACATACTTAAGTGGAAAAACATACCTTGCTCATGAATAGGAAGACTTAACATAGTAAAAATGTCTATTCTACCAAAAGCCATCTATACATTTAAGCACTTCCGATCCAAATTCCAATGTCATATTTTAAGGGGATAGAGAAACAAATCACCAATTTCATATGGAAGGGAAAGAAGCCCCGGATAAGCAAAGCATTACTGAAAAAGAAGAAGAAAGTGGGAGGCCTCACTCTACCTGATTTCAGAAGCTATTATACAGCCACAGTAGTCAAAACAGCCTGGTACTGGTACAACAACAGGCACATAGACCAATGGAACAGAATTGAGAACCCAGATATAAATCCATCCACGTATGAGCAGCTGATATTTGACAAAGGCCCAGTGTCAGTTAATTGGGGAAAAGATAGTCTTTTTAACAAATGGTGCTGGCATAACTGGATATCCATTTGCAAAAAAATGAAACAGGACCCATACCTCACACCATGCACAAAAACTAACTCCAAGTGGATCAAAGACCTAAACATAAAGACTAAAACGATAAAGATCATGGAAGAAAAAATAGGGACAACCCTAGAAGCCCTAATACAAGGCATAAACAGAATACAGAACATTACCAAAAATGATGAAGAGAAACCAGATAACTGGGAGCTCCTAAAAATCAAACACCTATGCTCATCTAAAGACTTCACCAAAAGAGTAAAAAGACCACCTACAGACTGGGAAAGAATTTTCAGCTCTGACATCTCCGAGCAGCGCCTGATCTCTAAAATCTACATGATTCTGTCAAAACTCAACCACAAAAAGACAAACAACCCAATCAAGAAGTGGGCAAAGGATATGAACACACATTTCACTAAAGAAGATATTCAGGCAGCCAACAGATACATGAGAAAATGCTCTCGATCATTAGCCATTAGAGAAATGCAAATTAAAACTACGATGAGATTCCATCTCACACCAGCAAGGCTGGCATTAATCCAAAAAACACAAAATAATAAATGTTGGAGAGGCTGCGGAGAGATTGGTACTCTTATACACTGCTGGTGGGAATGTAAAATGGTACAACCACTTTGGAAATCTATCTGGCGTTATCTTAAACAGTTAGAAATAGAACTACCATACAACCCAGAAATCCCACTCCTCGGAATATACCCTAGAGATACAAGAGCCTTCACACAAACAGATATATGCACACCCATGTTTATTGCAGCTCTGTTTACAAGAGCAAAAAGCTGGAAGCAACCAAGGTGCCCATCAACGGATGAATGGGTAAATAAATTGTGGTATATTCACACAATGGAATACTACGCATCGATAAAGAACAGTGACGAATCTGTGAAACATTTCATAACATGGAGGAACCTGGAAGGCATTATGCTGAGCGAAATTAGTCAGAGGCAAAAGGACAAATATTGTATAAGACCACTATTATAAGATCTTGAGAAATAGTAAAAACTGAGAAGAACACATACTTTTGTGGTTACGAAGGGGGGAGGGAGGGAGGGAGAGAGAGGGTTTTTTATTGATTAATCAGTAGATAAGAACTGCTTCGGGTGAAGGGAAAGACAACACTCAATACATGGAAGGTCAGCTCAGTTGGACTGGACCAAAAGCAAAGAATTTTCCGGGATAAACTGAATGCTTCAAAGGTCAGCGGAGCAAGGGCGGGGGTCTGGGGAACATGGTTTGCGGGGACTTCTAAGTCAATTGGCAAAATAATTCTATTATGAAAACATTCTGCATCCCACTTTTAAATGTGGCGTCTGGGGTCTTAAATGCCAACAAGCGGCCATCTAAGATGCATCAATTGGTCTCAACCCACCTGGAGCAAAGGAAAATGAAGAACACCAAGGTCACACGACAACTAAGAGCCCAAGAGACAGAAAGGGCCGCATGAACCAGAGACCTACATCATCCTGAGACCAGGAGAACTAGTTGGTGCCTGGCCACAATCGATGACTGCCCTAACAGGGAGCACAACAGGGGACCCCTGAGGGAGCAGGAGATCAGTGGGATGCAGACCCCAAATTCTCACAAAAAGACCATACTTAATGGTCTGACTGAGACTAGAGGAATCCCGACGGCCATGGTCCCCAGACCTTCTGTTGGCACAGGACAGGAACCATCCCCAAAGACAACTCATCAGAAATGAAAGGGACTGGTCAGCGGGTGGGAGAGAGATGCTGATGAAGAGTGAGCTAATTAAATCAGGTGGACACTTGAGATTGTGTTGGCAACTCTTGTCTGGAGGGGGGATGGGAGGATAGAGAGAGAGAGGGAAGCCGGCAAAATTGTCACGAAAGGAGAGACTGAAAGGGCTGACTCAAGAGGAGGAGAGCAAGTGGGAGTAGGGAGAGAGATGTATGTAAACTTATATGTGACTGATTGATTGGATTTGTAAACGTTCACTTGAAGCTTAATAAAAATTAATAAAAAAAAACCTATGAGATAAACTTGGTATCATTATTTCTGCATTTAATGAATGATGACTCTGAAACTAAGAAGTAATAAATAATTTATTCAAAATCACATAGCTAATAAAACCAGAAATGCAACTGAATCCTAGTGATCCTATCCAGAAATTATTATATTATTACATTCCTACCAGAAAATCCCTAAAAATGAAGCTTAAATACAAAAAGAAAATAAAAAGATGATTAAGCTAACCTGTTAACTCTGCAATGTACATTTTAAGGCACACTTATTATACTAAACATATATTTATATAAATATATGTGTGTGTTTATATATATATTTCTAATAAGTATTTTAGACTTTTTCTCAAATTAGCACTCTCACAACAGCATAAAGGCCAGACCATGAGTCTTAATAGTTTTTTTTTGACTTGTGCATCGTGTAGGATTCATTCCATATCAAATTTAAACGGCCTGATTGAGTCCATTGTGGCAGCACTTCAACTTTGTTCGTGACAGATTTCAGTCAGAGTTTTCCATGAACTTTAGACTTGTTTTATTCATAAACTTTTTCAAGGAAGGACACTAAGCCTAAATGATTTCAAAGAAACAAAAGTTCTGTGATAATTTTTATTTTTCTTCTTTTTTAGAAAATTTTAGCAGATCATTGCATAGAAGAGATCTTCTTATGCAATTGTTTAGTTCACCCATAGTTTGTTTTTCCTCCGTTCAAAATTAAGTCGAAGCATTAAAAGTACATGAAACAAATGTGGCATCTTGGTTTTGTGAACAGCAAAATATCAAAAAGTCCTATATGTATTTTTATTTTTTTTCTTATGACAAAGCAATAATGCTCATTGTAAAGAATTTAGAAAACGTAGACAGGTAGGGTGAATTATTCAAAATGTTGCTGTTAAATGCATATGGTTATCATCCCGTCTCCCCTTCTGGAGTTTAAGAAAATGATTATCATAAAATATATAACTACTATAATCTCCTACTTTTTACAATTGTGTACTTTTATACAAGTGTTTCCCAATATATTAATTGTTCTTTAAAGCAGTGCATTAAAGGTTTCATGCTAGTTTGTTTTGTGAATAAATCATAATACATTTCATACAGCTTCTTATTATTGGACATGTGGGTGGTTTTCAAGCTTCCACTATTATAAATAACAGTGTCATGTATGCCTTAAGCATTTAGTTCTTTTTATTTTCTTACCTTATTAACCACCTATTTTTAATTCTCTGCATACAGACTGAAAAATGGCTTTTCAGAAGACTGTTCATTTTCAAGTAACATTTTAAGTGATACTGTACAAATTGCATAAAACAATTTAACTTCTAGCAGGTTTCTGGCAGATACAGACTTGGCTCCTTTCAACTTATCCAACTCCTACCACCAAAATCTAGAATCTTCAGTAAATTGGTGCATTCTATCTAGACCCTTGATTTTGACAGAACAGCAAATCATTTTTCTTTCCTGGCATCAATTTCTGAAACATAGTTGTTTTTCATACTTAGCTCTTTCATTCTCTTACTCTCAGACTTCTCCTGATTACCTGCTTTTTGATAGTTAATGACTAACTCACTCGTCTCTTTTTATAAACATTTCTTCCCTTTGTCTTTGATGCACAGTTACCCATGTCGTACATAACCAAAGCCAAACCCATTGCCCTTGAGTCAATTCCAACTAAAAGCAATCCTATAGCAGAGTAGAATTGCACTGTAAGGTTTTCAAGGAGGGACTGGTGGATTCAAACTGCCAACCTTTTGATTAGCAGCCAAGCTCTTAACCACAGCACCACCAAGGTTCCAATTCATGCATACCAAACCAAAAATATTAAAATTTGGTTTTTTTGAACATATGCAAATTAAGGCTTATTTCATATTCTCAACAAGTTGCCATTGCATTAATTTCAACCCCATGTGTGTCAGATTAGAACTCTGCTCCATAGGGTTTTCAATGATTGATTTTTCAAAAGTAGATTGCCAGGCCTTTCACCCAAGGCATCTTGGTGGACTCAAACCTCTAACCTATTATTAAGGAAAGTAGCCGAGCTCATTAACTGTTGCACACCCTAAGGACTCCTGTTTCACATAGATAAACAGATTACAATTCTGTCCCTACCACACCTATTTCTATCTGATTATTACTCTATTTATAAGCCAATGTTTACTTACCCATTATTTCCTGAGTTTCAAGTGTTATTCTACCCTTAACCCATAAAACTCATGATTAGAGTATTTTAAGGCATATTAGACCTAGATCCCTTGGAAGTATAAAATCTGAACATAGACATAGCAAACTCAAAAGCTTTATATATATAAAAAAAAAAAACTTTCAGAAGGTAGCCAGATACTAGTGAACGCGCACACACCGCACAATTTGATTATCTGGCAATTCCAAAATGTCATCACCTATTGAAAAAAAAAAATCAAACCTAGATTAAGCATTGCAGTCTTTCCATTTGAAAAATAATTTTATACTATAAATTAGTGGACTTTAAATTTGTAAGGGGTTTTAGACATTAAATCCTTGATATATAAATGTAAAATTTTAGAAATATATAGATATAAAATACAGTTCTGCTGCACACATGTTGTTAGCTGTTGTGTAGTTGATTCTGACCAATGGTGACCCCATGTGTGCAGAGTAAAATTGCTCCATAGGGATTTGAAGGTTGTGGATTTGAACTGCCAACATTTTGGTTACTAGCTGAGTGCTTAACTATTTGTACCACCCAAAGATATATTCAACTACATTACTTCAGACTTATATTTTAAACATTCAGAAAATAGTAACAGATATTTGAGATGATATGAATAAAAATTTTGTACGGTTTATTGATCCTTCAGGTTGTGGTGGCTTGTGTATTGCTGTTATGCTGGAAACTATGTCATCAGTGCTTCAAATCCAGCAAGGTCACCCATTACCCATAGTGGACAGGTTTCAGTAAAGCTTCTACAGTAAGACAAACTAAGACAAACTAGGAAGAAGAAATTGGCTATCTACTTCCAATTAAAAAAAAAAAAATAGCCAGTGAAAACCTTACGGCTAGCAGTAGAACATTGTCTCATATAGTGCTAGAAGATGAGCCTCTTGGATTGGAAGCCACTCAAAATATTATTGGGGAAGAGCTGCCTCCTTAAAGTAGATTCAACCTTAATAATGTGGATGAAATAAAGCTTTGGAGACCTTCATTAGCTCATGGGAGGGGTCTCAAAATTAGAAGAGACAGCTGCAAATATCCATTAGTAATTGGAACTCAGAAAATGTGAAGTATGACTTAAAAAATTGGAAGTCATCAAAAATAACATGAAGTGCTTAAAGATAGACTTTTTAAGCATTAGTGAGTTGAAATGGACTAGTATTGTCAATTTTGAATCAGACAGTCACATGGCCTACTATGCCAGGAAAAAAATTGAATCTCATTCATTGCGAAAAAGAACATGTTAAGATCTATCTTGAATTACAATACCGTCAGAAATATGATAGTATCTATAGACCTACAAGGAAGACCAGTTAAAATGACTATTATTCAAAGTTATGCACCAACCACTAATTCCAAAGATAAAGAAATTGAAGATTTATGTCTACTCTGCAGTCTGGAATTGATCGAATATGCAACCAGGATGTACTGATAATTACTAGTGATTGGAAAGTGAAGGACGAAAACAAAGAAGAATCAGAAGTGAAGAAATATGACCTTGGTTATAGAAACAGCACTGGAGAGCACATGATATAATTCTGAAAGACAAAGAACTTATTCATTGGAAGTACATTTTCTCAACAACACAAAGGACTGCTGTAATGTGGACCTCATTGAATGAAACAGGAATCAAATTGACTACACCTATGGAAAGGGAGGAAACCCTGGTGGCACAGTGGTTAAGTGCTACGGCTGCTAACCAAAGGGTCGGCAGTTTGAATCCACCAGGAGCTCCTTGGAAACTCTATGGGGCAGTTCTATTCTGCCCTATAGGGTCGCTATGAGTGGGAATCGACTCGAAGGCACCGGGACTGGGTATGGAAAGGGACTATGGAAGAGCTAAATAACTTCTCAGAACAAGGACAGATCGGACCATCAATGGGTCATATGCAAGTTTAAGTTGAAGCTGAAGAAAATTAAAACAAGTCCACAAGAACCAAAGCACAACCTTCAATATATTTTGTCTGAATTTAGAGACCATCTCAAAAACAGATTTGACATACTGAACACTAAGGACAAAAGACCAGAAGGGTTGTGAGATGATGTTAAGGACATCATACATGAAGAAGGCAAAAATTCATTAAAAAGACAGGAAAGAGAGAAAAGACCAAAATAGATTCAGAAGAGACTCTGAAATTTGCTCTTGAATGAAGGGGAACTAAAGCAAAAGGAAGAAAGGATGAAATAAAAGAGCTGAACAGATTTCAAAGGGGAACTCAAGAAGACAAAGTAAAATATAAAGAACTGTGCAAAGCCTAGAGTTAGAAAAACAAAAGTGAAAAATAATCTCAGCATTTTCAAGCTGAAAGAACTGTAGAAAAAAATCAAGTTACAAAATTGAATTTTTTGGAAAAAAAAATTGAGTGACACAGGAAGCATCAAAAGAATATGGAAGAAATATTCAGAGGCACTGTACCAAAAAGATTTGGTCCACGTTCTACCATTTCAAGAGGTAGTGTACAATCAAGAGCTGATAGTACTGAAGGAAGAAGTTTGAGCTGCACTGAAGGCATGGATGAAAAACAGAGGCTCCAGGAATTGATGGGATACCAACTGAGACACTTCAACAAAGGAATGCAACACTGGAAGTGCCCACTTGTTTATGCCAAGAGATTTGGAAGGCAGCTACCTGGCCAACCAGTTGTAAAAGACCCATATTGGGGCCCATGCCAAAGAAAGGTGATCCAAGGGAATGAGAAAATTACCCAACGATATTGTTAATATCACATGCAAGCAGAATTCTGATGAAGATAATTAGAAAACCACTGCAACCACTCATTAACAGTGAGATACCAGAAATTCAAGCTGGTTTCAGAAAAGAATGTAGAAAGAGGGATATCATTGCTGATGTCAGAAAATACCAGAAAGATGTTTACCTGTGCTTTATTAACTGCACAAAGGCATCCGACTGTGTGGATCGTAATAAATACAGGATATCATTGTGAAGAATGGCAATTCCAGAACACTTAACTGTACTCATGTGGAACTTGTATATAGACCATAAGGCAGTCACTCAAATAGAACAAAGGGATACTGTGTGGTTTAAAATCAGAGAAAGTGAGTGTTAGGACTGTATTCTTCCACATTGCTTATTCAGTCTGCATGTGGAGAAAACAACTCAAAAAGCTGCACTATATGAAGAAGAATGCAGCATGAGGATTGGAGGAAGACTAAATAACCTGGGATATGTAGATGACACAATCGTGCTTGCTGAAAGTAAAGAGGAAATGAAGCACTTACTGATGAAGGTCAAAAACTACCACCTTCAGTACGGATTATAACTCGACATAAAGAAAACAAAAATCTTCACAACTGGACCAATAAGCAACATCAGGATAAATGAAGAAAATATTGAAGTTTTCAAGAATTTCATTTTATTTGGGTGCACAATCAATGCCCATGGCAGCAGCAGTCAAGAAACCAAACTCCATATTGCACTGGGCAAATTCACTGCAAAAGACCTATTTAAAATCTTAAAAAGCAAAGATGTCACTTCGATGACTAAGGTGCATCTGACACAAGGCATGGTCTTTTCAATCATTTCATATGCATGTGAATGCTATGTAATGAAAAAGAAAGATGGGAGGTGGGGCCAAGACGGCGGAGTAATCAGGCATTTCCTGTGGTCCCTTTTACAACAAAGACCAGAAAAAACAAGTGAATAAATTTCGTGTGACATTCTAGAAGCCCTGCTCATCAAAGGCAAAGCTGAAGAATCAGACTGAGTGGCAGGGGGAGAAAGAGTTGGTCCAGAAGCAGCAAGGAGTTGCCAGAGCTGATCCGGCAAGAACAGGCACCCCACAAGCTGGATCCACTGGCGCAAGAGCAGTGAGGCAAGCAGTGGTGTTAGGATGTGTTATCTACATCAGGAGACACCAAGTGGTGGACAGTCCACTCATGCCTCCAGAATTAATGAGAAGCGGCACTCAACCAGCAAAAGATAAGTACATACATCTAACCTACCTTGTAGATAAAAAAATATCCCTTTGGGAAAAACTTCTCTGCCATTTACCTGCCTCCTTCCCACTCTGCACTGTGTCCAAGCCAGCTTCAGAGATTACGCATCCCGTGGGCTGGAAGTAGGGCCCGCCACCCACACTGAGACATTCTCCTGACCCTGGAGAGGGAAAAAAATAACAAACAGGAAAAGAATAATCTGCCAGTTCCCCTAAGCCAGGAACTCCAGGCAGACACAGCATCTTTGCTTAGGCATAGGCATAAGGGGTCTATGGACTTTGAATGACTTTCACCCCTGCAGAGACCTGTGTGGCCTGTTCCCACAGCTGTGGCAAGTTCATGACATTTAACACCATTCTTCCTGTTAAGCAGTGTCCTCATCTGCCAACATCAGGGGACTGAGAACTGGTAGCTCCACCCATGCCACCTAGCCACCCACAACAGGGGTCCAAGAATAAGTGATACCTCCCAGTTCTTACAGCCAACTGCATTGGGTGTTCATACCCAGGGTGCAAAATGCACCCTCCTATGCGGTCTAGGGAACAAGGACATGCTTTCCTCCCAGAAACTAAGGGGCAGCTGTCAGTGCCTTACCTTGCTCAGCACATGAACCCCCGACCACCACTGCAACCAGGTACCTGTGCCTACACCAATCATCCCTGCCCATCTAGGACTATAGTGAGAGCCTGCAGCACACAGTTGGTAACTGATAGCCCGGACACATGAACTGAATCCATACAAGAACAGTAAAAGGACTCCTGGGCTCACATACCTGGTAATAGTTCTAACCAGCTGGTGGCAGAATGTTAGAGCTTCAAAGGGGCCAATAATCAAGCAAGCTCATTCTAATAGCCTATTGGGGCATATCAAAACAAGAAGCTTGGACACAGTAAGCAAATATAAAATAAATGAACACAATAAATTATTGATTGCTCAGAGAAAACAGTCAATGTCAAGTCACATAAACAGGCAGATTATGATGGCTCCAACAATCTCCCAAAACAAAGATTCAAGAAATCTTCTGGATGAAGATAACTTCCTGGAATTACTAGATGTAGAATACAAAAGATTGACATGCAGAACTCTTCAAGAGATCAGGAAGGAAATCAGGCAAAAAGCAGAACAAGCCAAGGAACACACAGATAAAACAATTGAAGAAATTAAAAAGGTTATTCAGAACATAATGAAAAAATTAATAGGCTGGAAAAATCCATAGAAAGACAGCAATCAGAAATTCAGAAGACTAATAATAAAATGCAAATCAAAACTACAACGAGATTCCATCTCACTCCAACAAGGCTGGCATTAATCCAAAAAACACAAAATAGTAAATGTTGGAGAGGTTGTAGAGAGACTGAAACACTTACACACTGCTTTTGGTAATGTAAAATGATACAACCACTTTGAAAATTTATTGGGCTCTTCCTTTAAAAGCTAGAAATAGAACTACCGTATGATCCAGCAATCCCACTCTTTGGAATATATCCTAGAGAAATAGGGCCTTTACATGAACAGATATATACACACCCATGTTCACTGCAGCACTGTTTACAACAGCAAAAACTTGTAAGCAACCAAGGTGCCCATCAACGGAATAATGGATAAATAAATTATGGTGTATTCACACAATGGAATGCTATGCATCGATAAAGAATAAGGATGAATTCATGAAACATTTCATAACATGGAGGAATCTGGAAGGCATTATGCTTAGTTAAATTAGTCAGTTGCAAAAGGATAAATATTGTTAAGAGACCACTATTATAAGAACTCAAGAAATAGTTTAAACACAGAAGAAAATATTCTTTGATGGTTACGAGAGTGGGGAGGGAGGTAGGGAGAGGGGTATTTACTAACTAGTAGACAACAGCTATTTTAGGTGAAGGGAAAGACAACACAAGACACAGGAGAGGTCAGCACAACTGTACTAAAAAACAGCAAAGAAGTTTCCTGAATAAACTGAACACTTTGAAGGCCAGAGTAGCAGGGGTGGGGGTATGGGGACCAGAGTTTCTGGGGACGTCTAGGTCAATTGGTATAATAAAATCTATTAAGAAAGCATTCTGCATCCCACTTTGGAGTGTGGTTTCTGGGGTCTTAAATGCTAGCAAGTGGCCATCTAAGATGCATCAATTGGTCTTAACCCACCTGGAGCAAAGGAGAATGAAGAACACTAAAGACACAAGGTAATTACAAGCCCAAGAGACAGAAAAGGCCACATAAATCAGAGACTACATCAGCCTGAGACCAGAAGAACTAGATGGTGCCCAGCTATAGCTGAAGACTGTCTTGACAGAGAACACAACAGAGAATCCCTAATGGAGCCAGAGAGCAGTGGGATACAGATCTCAAATTCTCATGAAAAGACCAGACTTGATGGTCTGACTGAGACTAGAAGGACCCTGGAGATCATGGTTCCCAGATCTTCTTTTAGTCCAAGACTGGAACCATTCCCAAAGCCAACTCTTCAGAAAAGGATTGGACTGGAGTATAAGATAGAAAATGATACTGGTGAGGAGTGAGTTTCTTGGCTCAAGTAGACACATGAGACTATGTGGGCAGCTTCTGTCTGGAGGGGAGATGAGAAGGGACAGAAGCTGGCTGAATGGACGTGGGAATATAGGGTGAAGAGAAAGAGCGTGCTGCCTCATTAGTGGAGTGCAACGAGGAGTATATAGCAAGATGTATATAAATTTTTGTATAAGAGACTGACTTGACTTGTAAACTTTCACTTAAAGGACGATAAAAATTAAAAAAAGAAGCTGAATTGGCAAAAAGAAAAAAAAAATGGGCAAAGGATAGGAATAATCACTTTACCAAAGAAGACATTCAGGTGGCTAACAGATACATAAGGAAATGTTTGCAATCATTAGCCAGTAAAAAAATGCAAATCAAAACTACAATGTGATACCATTTCACCCCAATAAGGCTAGCATTAATCCAAATAACTCAAAAGTATAAATGTTGGAGAGGTTTTGGAGAGACTGGAGCACATATACACTGCCGTTGGGAATGTAAAATGGTACAACCACTTTGGAGAGCTAATTGGAGCTTCCTTAAAAAGCTAAAAATAGAACTATCATATGATCCAGCACATAACTCCTTGGATATACCCTAGATAAATAAGAGCTCTCACAAGAATAGATATATGCACAAGGATGTTCATTACAGCAGTGTTCACAATAGCAAAAAGATGGAAACAACATAGGTTCTCATCAACAGATGAATGTATAAACAAATTATGGTATATTCTCACAATGAAATATTACACAATGATAAAGAACAATAGTGAATCCCTGAAACATCTCAAACATGAATGAATCTCAAAGGCATTATGCTGAGTGAAATTATCTGGTTTCAAAAGGAGAAATATTGTATGAGACCACTATTATAAGAACTCAAGAAAAAGTTAAAACACAGAAGGAAACATTCTTTGATAGTTATGAGGCTGGGCATGGAGGAAGGAAGAGGGATATTCACTAACCAAATAGTAGAAAAGAATTATTTTAGGTGAAGGGAAAGACAACACATAATAAAGGGGACGTCTGCACAACTGGAGTAAATCAAAAGCTAAGAAGTTTCATGAATAGAACCAAACACTTCGAGGTTCAGAGTAGCAAGGACAGGAGTCTGGGGACCATGGTTTCAGGGTACATCTACATCAAGTGGCATAAAAAAGTTTATTAAGAAAATGTTCTGCATCCCTCTTTGGTGAGTGGCATCTGGAGTCTTAAAAGCTAACAAGCAGCTCTCTAAGATGCATCAATTGACCCCAACACAGCTGGAGCAAAGGAGAATGAAGAACACCAAAGACATAAGGAAAATATGAGTCCAAGAAATAGAAAAGGCCACATAGACCAGAGGCTCCACCAGCCTGAGACCAGAAGAACTAGATGGTGTCCAGCTACCACCAATGACCTCCCTGACAGAGAACATAACAGAGTCCCTGATAGAGTGGGAGAAAAGTGGAATGCAGAACTCAAATTCTAGTAAAAAGACCAGACTTGATGGCCTGACCGAGACTGGAGGGACCCCAGAAGTCATGGCCCCCAGACTTTCTGTAAGCCCAGAACTAAAACCATTCCTGAAGCCGACTCTTCTGAGAAAGATTAGATTGGGCGATAAGACATAAAATGATACTGGTGAAGAGTGTGCTTCGTGGCTCAAGTAGACACATGAGACTAAATGAGCAGATCCTCTCCATAGGCAAGATGAGAATGCAGAAGGGGACAGGAACTGGTTGAATAGATACAGGAAAGAGAGGGTGGAGAGGAGGAGTGAGCTGTCCCGTTGTAGGGAGAGCAACTAGGGCCACATAAAAAATGTGTATATAGATTTTTGTATGAGAAACGGACTTGAATTGTAAACTTTCACTTAAAGCACAATAAAAAAAAAATAGAAAAAGGAAGATGGAAGAATAATTGACAAATTTGAATTACAGTGTTGGCAAAGAATATTGAATACACCATGAACTTCCACAAGAATGAATAAATCTGTTTTGGACGAAGCACAACCAGAATATTCCTTAGAAGTGGTGATGTGGGGACTTCATCTCATTTACTTTGGGCATGTTATCAGGAGGGACCAATCCATTGAGAAGGACATAATGCTTGGTAAAGTAGAAGGTAAAAGACAAAAGAGGAAGCCTCTCAATGCGATGACTTGACAGTGGTTGCAACAATGGGGTCAAACATAGCAATGACTGTGAGGATGGCACAGCACCTAACAACATTTTGTTCTGTTATAATAGGGTGGCTATGAATAGAAACTGTGTTGATAGCACCTAATAATCACAACAATTGATTGTTGAAATTATTCATTTGGATATTTTGTGACCTTAGAAAAATTGTGTAGAGATATGGAATTCAGGTTGTTCGTATGCTAATAGCACTAGAAAAGTTAATGACTATAAAAGCTTAATTTATTCACATTTTGCTCATGTCCTTAAGTACATTTTATGTAAGGGGTAACTGATGTGAATAATATTTCAGAAACATATCCTATTTTTTTTTTTTTAAATCAAAAGTAACTTTTCCATCAGTAGAAATTAAGGTTAAAAAAAAATGTGTATGACTTTTTTATTGGTAACATTTGGCAGTATTAAATTATATAGACGCCATATGTCTCATAACATACTACAAAGTATTATTTCAATATTTGATGATTTACAACATTTGTTGAGAATGTCAAATTATTGAAGTGAGGCAATAATGAAATTATTCCAACAATGTGATAAAAACTAGCAACCAAAGCATTTTACTCACAAACTTTTTTCATTAAGTTTTAAGTGTCCTTATTTTGATCAAGTTAACAAATTAGCCTTTTAGAGAAGAGAGTTAATAATTAAAAAGGAAAGAAAATTGGCTTATTTAGAGTGCTAAAACCAAACAATAACCATTCCCGTCAAAGTGCCAACTTTTGGTTAGCAGCCGAAAACTTAACCACCATGCCACCAGGGCCCTTTAGGCTGCTAGTTAGGGACAAAACAGAGAGTTTTTTTTATATATATTTCATTTTGATAATTCATTTTATGTATACAGTCTTCATAACCACAACTTAAGGAAGATATTATTAGCCCAGTTATTGTCAATAAAGAAACCGAGACACAGAGTTTAACTAGCTTTTCCTAAACTACACTTTTGGGGGGTTCAATATTTGTTCAGTGGTAGTATTCTTGCCTTCCAAGTAGGAGATCCAGTTTCAATTTGCAGCCAATGCAACTCAAGCACAGCTACCAGCATCTGTCAAACTAGGAAGACAGACTAGGATAAAAGACCTAGAGATCCACTTGTGGAAAAGTCAATGAAAATCCTATGGATTAAAACAATCCAATCCCCTTATGCATGGGGTCGCCATGACTTGGAGGCCAACAGGTACAGGAAGCACAGTTGAGTTAACCCACTTCCATACCACTCACAATTCTGATCCCTTTTTCCAACCCTAAGAATCAGCTCTACATCCTGGAATCTGAGCACGCAGGGATGTCAACGGGAGGAATTGAAGTAATATGAATCTGCTGCTATGTTTTTATTTTCAAAGGTCATTAGTGCTGGAAAAACTATCGGCATATTGAGGTTCTATTTAACAGATTTATGCAAATATGAAACTACATTTCCACCTAGCATGTCTTTCCAGCATTTTACAGTCCCATCTCCTCCAAAAAAGCCAAACCTGTTACCGTCCAGTAGATTCTGTCTCTTAGGACCCAATAGACCCTTTATTAACTTAAATCTCCCTTTATCTTTCCATTATCATGTTATTAAATATGCAGAAATATACACACACACATACACACACGTATGTGTATCCATATGCACACATACATATAACAGCTCATAAATTTACCGGTCATAAATGAAAGAGTATGCACACACAGCTGTGTATGTATGTGTGTGTGTGTATATATACACACACGTGTGTGTGTATGTATGCTGTTGTTTTTAGCTGCCATCGATAGCTTTTCAACTCACAGCAATACTATGTGACAAGAGTAGAATTGCTCCATAGGGTTTTTTAGCCTGTAAATCTTTATGGGAGCAGGTCACCAGGTCTTTTCTTTCATGGAGCTGCTGGGTGGGTTCAAATTGCCAACTTTTTGGTTAGCAGCCAAGAACTTAACCATCAGGGCTCAAATGTATATACATAAATAAATATATATATATATATAATTATGCAATTTATGACTTACTTGTGTCTGGTAAGTTTAATTGGACTTGCTGATTTTTAAACTGGAATTATACTTCTGCTTTTGAGCAAAAGTCATTTGTTCCTAAATTTCTTTTACTAACATCTCTTCATTTTTCTTCATTTATAAAGCACTGTGAAAATCCCTTAGTATTAGATGATCTCACCTATAAACCAAATAACCAAACCCAGTGCCGTCGAGTCGATTCCGACTCATATCTCACTTATATGTCTCACTAAAATATAAGCAAAAACGTCACTTAGTTTGTCTATATGGTTCGCTGCTTCATTCTTAGTGCACAACACCTTCTCTGCAACATGGTATGTTCTCATTAAGTTCCTTTGTTCAAAAAAATATTTATCGAATGCCTACTATGTGCCAGTCACTGCCATAGTTTCTGGGGATACCACATACTACAAAACAGAAAGGAAAAAGAAACCTAGCATGGTAAACCCTAAGTTTTAGTTGGCAAGAGCAAAAACAAAGACACAAACAAATAGAGCAAGCCAAATAGATACCGGAGGTAAACATTCCAGACCGAAACAGAACAGCAAGTGAGTGAAATCTATGACCACGACAGTGGAGGTGATCAGGGACAGATTAAGCCTGCGCATACCATGCTTATTGGCTAATCTGACCCTGGAGGTGATGGTGCTTAGTCAAGTATTTGCAGGGGGGCAGTGAAATTGGAAGAGAGTTAGCAAAGGGAGAGAAGTAGGAGAGACGGTCATTTTCAAAACTTTGGCTGTTATTCTAGATGGGATAGAAGAAAAACCTCTTGAGGTGACTTGAGTTGCCTAATATTATCACATACATTTAACTGACTGTATAAATAGGTCAAATAAATTAATTTGAAGTCAAGAATGCATCATTGACTTGGTTAGGATTTAATAAAAAAATAGTTAATAGTAAACCAGAACCTAAATCTTCTGGTTTCTATTGTTCCCCTTATGCAAATTGACTAGTCTTTTCCAGAGGACAAAAGTGCTCCTTTTAATCCCTTCTACTACACACCAAGTGGCTGCAACAATGAGTTCAAGCATAACAACGATTATGAGGATGGTGCAGGACCAGGCAGTGTTTCCTTCTGTTGTACATAAGGTCACTATGAGTTGGAACTGACTATATGGCATCTAACAACAACAAGAACAATCCACGCCATGTCCTCCAAATTCAAAGGGCAAAATAAATTTATGTTTTATTTTTATGCAAATGTCACAGGCTTTCAAAGCATAAGCATTGATAGTACCAGGGATTTGATCTTTTAAATACTCCCAAAGTCTTCTTCAAATAAATAATCTCCTTCAATATTTCTATTTGCCCTTTAAAAAACATGCTTACTTTTACATAAGGAAGATCTTAGAAATATGCACGGTAGGATAAAAAAAGAAGTGTCATAGAATTTAAAATGAGGAAAACACTCTGTCCTCAGGATTCCAGAAAATCTCAGGGTTTTACCAAGCTAGAAAACCAGCCCTTGGAGACCAGGAATTATTGACCCCTGTTTCTGAGAAAAAACAACATTTAATTGAACTGTTCTTACTAGCTCCATTTCCTGGAATGAACACGGTCCCTTGTCTTCAGCTCTAAACGAACATTATCAAAATGAAATGTTATTACTTAGGCACCTCCAGCAAGCATTCTGTTTGCCTTTATTGGAACTGTAGCTCATACTAAAATCTTTTTATCTGTCATTTTAATTTCTTAGACAGGGCAATCTAATGTGCTTTCTCTTACTCTACAAGCAGCATAAAGCAAGTTTAGTAAGCAGTAAAACTATATTTGCCAAGGAAGGTATTGGATGAGGGTGCTGAGTCTTACTCACAGGCACTATGCAGGCCAGGCCATATGGTTGAGAAGATAAAAAGAAATGCTAATGTACCTTCGTCATTAAATTCTGCATGTTTGTCATTTAGCAGATAGACCAAAATGCACTAAAAACCCTTGGGTCATTGCAAATGGACAGATTCCTAAAACTGTAATTCTGCCTTTTTGAGCATTAGAATTGTGGATTTCGACATCATTTAAAATGGATTTGGACCTGGGGCTTTTCAGTTTACTCTAGTTTCTGTTCTGATTCTCAGTATGGTTGGATTTTGGATTTGTCTCCTCAAAGGTTCTCTATGTCATTTTTGCCTCCACTTTGAACGTAGGGAAACATTGGTGGCACAGTGGTTAAGAGCTATGGCTGGTAACCAAAAGGCCTGAGGTTCATATCCACCAGGTGCTCCTTGGAAACCCTGTGAGGCAGCTCTACTCTGTCCTATGGGGTTGCTATGAGTCTGAATCGACTTGACGGCAACGGGTTTGGCTTCTTGGGGGGAAGTTTTAACCATAGCGTCTTTGGTAGTAATGAACTAGTGAAAATGCTTTTTCTTTAGTATTTTAATATTAGAGAGAATATATTTTCTCATTTGTTTTAATATAACTGTATAAACTGTGATTAATCTCTAGTCCTTGGAAAATGGTACAGACTCTGTTCAAAATATAGCTGAGCAGCCTGTTCCACTCTTAAACATAACAACCACCCTAATACCTTGCAACATGTTTTCCCCTATTCAAAACAGGTGATTGAGAGCTTAACATGACTAACGCCATAACGATGCTCTAAATAATCTCTAAACATTTTTTTAATCTCTCCAGCTGCACCGGTCTCTTCCAAAGGGGTGTGGAACTATCTCAGCTCCTGTGGCCTTGGTGTCTCTTCTCCTTTCTTTCTTCTCTTGAGAAATGGCCATCAGCCTGCAAACCGACAAGAAGGCTTTCTTTCTTACTCCCTATCTCAGCCAAAGTAGACTTGGCAAAACAGCCCCACTAGCCGAGAAATTCTAATGAGAGTTTTTCAGACTGTTATAAACATACTAATTAGAGTCCAAGGTGCCTGACATGTTTGTCTTTAATTTAATAAAGAGTTTTTGTAGTTGCTTTGTGATGTATGAGACCATCTGTGGGCTACGTGCTCAAAACATTAGGTAACCCTGATCTTTCCCATATAAAACCCTCCCATCAACCCTTTAAGACAGACAGAATTTGGGAAAAATTTAACTCCCTTTGTCTCTTGAATACTGACATTCAATAAAACCTTCTTACTGCTTACCTCCTCCTGTCTCAGTATTGACTTTGCGGCAGGCGGCTCAAATCCGCAATTTGCGGTAACAGTGTGCTTCTTATATTCTGTAGCCTATCTTTAGTAAAATTCAAAGAATGGATGCCTCTTAATATGTTGCAAACAGGCAAACATGTTAAATATGTGCATGTAGTTACACATTACTCATTGAGGTTCCGAGGTTCTATAGCTACCACTTAATGTATACCTAATGAGCAGCTCATCTCTTTGTTTTTTAATTTCCCCACGGGTAAAATCAGCCTTCAGTATGAAAATTGTTCAAAGATTATGTGGTAGGCACGTAAATGTAATTTCTAGGAAGGCAGAAATCATGCCAGACTTTAAGTTGTCTATAATCCTGGCATTTAGCATGTACTATAAAACATTATTAATATTCATTTGCTGAATTAATTTTTATTCAGTAGGTGGATATAGGTGTCTTTTAAAATGGTAATTAGTAAACAGCCATTAGAAAAGTAGTTGTTTGAAAGGAACAGTGGACTGAGTCAGAGCTTGGTGGGAATGGAGGCATCTGGGGACTAGAGACATCATTGAGAGTAGGTAGGTGGATGGATCATATACCTGGGATGAAAATTTACCTAGATGAGGACATATGCGCATAAGAAGAAGAAAGTAACGAACAGGTATCAATGCCAAAAGGAAACAAAAATCAATTTATTTACTTGCATATAGAGTTCTACGGTGCTACTAATAGCCATTCGTATTTATGATGCATTTGTTCTTATCTATTTTCATTGCTTGTGTGCTTTCTTCAAGTATATTGTTAACATCTTCAGAGGACATTGAAAATAATTTTAAAATTATCATTCTTATAAGAGTTATTATAGATCTATGTAACTAGTACATATACAGTGAACACTTCCTGTTGACTGAGGATCCAAAAATAAAATTTTAAATAGCAAAAAAAAATTTTTTTAATTCACACTTCCTTAGTATGAGCACTTAATGAATGAGAAAATGTCAGTTCGATGCAGTCATTAATGTTGTTATTTTATTATCTCTGGAAACAGCATTTCTTTCTAAGACACAAAACAAGAGCAAAAGCTGCATTATACAACAACTCAATATATTTCTACATCCTGATGTTGGGAAGATGTGTTTCTTTGGAAAGCACTGAAATCTGCCTGTGTTGTACCATAAAGAATCACAACGAGCAAGGATATTGCAATGCACTGGTTAAGACTGCACACCCTTAATCAGGGCACTGCAGTAATTCCATAGCTGTGGGGATTTGTATTACATGGATACCTTGATATTATACTTTTGTCTTAGATGTTTTAGTTCATCTTGGCAGCAAACACATTGTTTTATACAGCAAATTCTTTAGAAGACTTGACTTCAACAGAACTAGAATGAAAAATGTACCCAGAATCCATAGTGTCTACCACATAATTAGTTCCTTTGCTGCTGGGGAGGTAGAATGTGAAATTATGGCTCACATATCTGCTGACTCAGCCTTTCTAGTCCAATCTTAGTATTATTACGACTAATCCTTTTCTCTTTCCTTGGCTGTTTGCAGTCCCATGAGGCCCCTTAATCAAGAGCCTCAATAAAAGACTGAGCAGCTCCATATGGCTGTGTGGTGGTGAATGTAGACTAGGTGATTGGTGAGAACATCCAGGGAGAAAAGAACTAATACACTCTGTGCTTTCAAAGGCTATAATTTCAAGTGATAATTAGAGGAAACTACAAAAAAAAAGAGTCTCTTTCCAGTGGCATAATGTATTCTAGATCTGAAATTTCCCTTAAACTAGAGGATACATTGTATCTTTTTTTTTTTTTCCTTCGAGGAAAACAAACAAATACTGCAAATCGTCTTGACTTTGTTTGCATCTTGAAGACAAAATCGTGCCAGGAACTAAAATCAAAATCTTAATATAAATGTTTCAAAGGACAAAAAAAAAAGTAATAGTGTTTGGGAAAAGTTTGAAAGTACCCTGGCCCAGGGAAATGCCTATAACTGTGAAATCAGACAGATTTGTGTTTCTTAATGCATCTGCCACCAACCTTGATGCCAGGTTCTTCCTCACATAGTCCATCTTCTCTGATTAGTTGCTCAGCGTACAGATAGGTGAAAGAATACAACCCTGGTGCACACTTTTCCTAATTTTGAATCACCCGGTATCCCCTTGTTCTGTTCGAACAACTGCCTCTTGGTCAATGTATAGATTCCTCATGAGCACAAGGTGTTCTGGAATTCCTGTTCCTCACAATATTATCCATAATTTGTTATGATCCACACAATCAAATGCCTTTGCATAGTCAATAAAACCCAATAAAATGATTGTGGTTAGTATGGCTTAATTTGCAAATTTAATCAAGCCTCAGGAGGCATGATTTAGCATATCACACAGCACTGGCTGATAAAATATCTAAGCACAGAGCTTCCTGGCAGGTGAAGTGATGATGAAGTTTCCTCTCTGAAACACAGCAGCTCCATGTTGGTTACTTTCTCAGGCCTCACCTGTGCTACTCTTCCTTATGCTGTGTTGTCGTTAGTTGCCATTGAGTCAATTCTGACTCACGGTGCCCACCTGTGTGCAGAGTAGAACTGCTCCATAGGGTTTTCAAGGCTGTGACCTTTCGGAAGCAGATTGTCAGGCCTGTCTTCTAAGACACCTCTGGGCGGGTAAGAACTGCCAGCCATTTGGTTAATAGTCAAATGCTTAACCATCTGTGTCACTGAGGGCCTCCTCCCTATGAGGACCTTGATTTACATTCTTTTACTATTATAAAACTGGTGGTAGTAAGTGTAATACCTTCCTGAGTTCTGTGAATAGTTCCAGCAAATGAATGAACCCAGGGATGGTGTCCTCTTAATTTATAAAGGACTGCCCTGGCCCTGGCTAGTTAGAGACAAAGAAAGTGCTGTGAGGGTGGCTAGTGTCAGAAACGATGGAGAAATGGGAAAGGGGGTTATGATTGATCTCTGAGAATAGGGTATATGTAGCCTCTCATCCTGAAGTTATTATATTGTGTGTATCCAATTAAACGTTTATGACATACATAAACTTTTTTTTTTTTTTTTTAACTTTTCACTGGCCAGTTTTCAATTCAGTTAGATTAGAAATTTAGATGTTAAAAAAAAAAAGTATACGTATTAAAAATTTAGAAGCTTAGTTTTGTCATTTTGTCACTAGTACGGCATTTTAGGCATGATGGAAACTTTGCAGCCACACGTATAATTAATGTAGTGATATGTTTTAAAAGCATTCATGCCAAAACAAACTAAAATAAATCTATAGATAAGCAACAGAAATATAACATGACCAAATTTGAAATAAATATAATAAATTTAACAAACTACCAGGAAGGGTTTCTAAATAGTTTCTGAAGAAACATTTAATAATAATTACACATAAGAATTCTGATAGCAGAAAAAAAAAAACACATCAATCTCACTTTTTAAAAATGTGAAAATGGACAAACCCTCATAAAAAATTTAAATGGCCAGTAGTCATATGAAAATACCTTCTATTTAAATGCCAATTAAAACTAATACGTGATATTTTTACATGCTAGACTGGCAAAAATGTAAATCATTCAAAATATCCAGTCTTGAAAGCATTACCTGTCTGTCCTTTGTCCTTTCTGTCCAGTGATGAGCATTAGTGGCACGAATGGTTACTCACTTCACTACTAGTTAAAAAGTTGGTGATGCAAACCCACCAGAGGCACCTCAGAAGACGGGTCTGGTGATCTGTTTTCAAAAAGTCACAGTCATAAAAACCCTACGGAGCAGTTCAGCTCTGCACACATGGGGTCACTAAGAGTTAGAATGGACTCCATGGCTACTCACAATGACTACCCTGATTTGCTTATGCCTTATTTTTGATCTTCATGTAAATGAAACAATTCCACTGTGTACGGCATCATTGCTAAACCTCGTGTTGAGGATATGTATCCAAGTTACTATTTGTAAAGCTATATGGTATTTTATTGAGATATTTCATGTATTTTTAACCATTTTTAAATAATTTTGTTTTGTTTTGTTTTTCTTGAGAATATTTACAGTAGAACATACACGAACTGTGACAATTTCTACATGTACAATTCGATGATGTTGATGACATTCTTCTAGTTGTACAACCATTCTTACCCTCCTTTTCCAAATTGTTCTCCCCCAATAACATAAACTCACTGCCCCTTAAGTTTTCTATCTAATTTTTCAAGTTGCTGTTGTCAGTCAATCCCATATAGATAGGTCTTGAAAGAGCACAATATTCAAGGCAGATATTCTTTACTAGGTAAGGTAAAGTATTGTTTACCTTAAAGAAGGCTTCAGAGGATATTTTTAGTTTAAGTTTTAAAGATTATCTCAGGGCACTAGTTCAGAGATATGGGCCTTTTCTAGTTTTCCTTCTGAGAAAAATATTCTATGAACATTCCTGTACTTGTCTTTTGGTACAGAAGTACATGGGTGTATTTCTGTTGGGAATATACATGAAAGTGAAATTGTTGGGTTGAAGAGTTATGTATATACTGAATTTTAATGTTTTCTAAAGCAACTTTACCAATTTTCACTCTTAAATTTTATATGAAATTACTTGATGCTATACATCCTTTTCAAAATTGGGTATTTTTAACAGTTTTAAGAAAACATTTATGATTCTTATATGTGTGTAAGGGTGCTCAATTATAGCTGTAATTTGCATTCTCATGATTACTAGAGAGAATGATTGTTTCATAATTTTTTTTTATTATATGGTTAGCTATTCTTATAAAATTCTTATTCAAATGCCTTAGCCATATTTCTATTTGATGTCTCCTTTTTTCTTATTTATTCTATGTATTGATATATCTATATTCATATCCATATATTTACAAGATAATTCTAGATTTAATCCTTTTCCAGTTACTTGTACAATTATTTTATGCCATACTCTTACTTATATTCTCTAAAATGAGCTTTTTGATAAATACCCACTGAATCCACTGCCATCGAGTTGATTCCAACTCATAGCGACCAGTTTTCAATTGTAATGTAACCTAACCCAAATTTATCTTTCACTCCACTCTTCCTTAGTTGAAAGAAACAAACAAAATGCTGTGGCTACTCTAACTCTGTCCAAGACAAGAAACAGTGTGATGGGGAGAAAAGTTGGAGTGGAAAAAAGAAGTATTCTTAAACATTTGTGGTTATTGTTGTTTTAAGGTCCTGTGAAGATTTTCCGATTCATAGTGACCCCTACGTACAACAGAATAAAACACTGCCTGGTACTGCACCGTCCTCACAATCATCACTATATTTAAGCCCGTTGTTGCAGCCACTGTGTCAATCCATCTAACTGAAGGTCTTCATCTTTTTCATTGACCTTCTACTTTTCCAAACATAATGTCCATCTCCATAGACTGGTCCCTCCTGTAATGTGTCCAAGGTCCCTCCTGATAACACGACCAAAGCCTCACCATCCTTGCTTCCAAGGAGCATTGTGACTGTACTTCTTCCAAGATAGATTTTTTTCGTCTTCTGGTGGTTCATGATATATTCAATATTCTTCACCAACATCATAATTCAAAGGGATAAATTCTTCTTCAGTCTCCCTTATTCATTGTCCAGCATGCATAAGCATACGAGGTGACTGAAAATACCATGGGCTAGGGTCTAGCCCACTTTAGCCCTCAAAGTGACATCATTGCTTTTTTATGCAAAGACGTCTTTTGGAGAAGATTCGCCCTATGCAATGTCATTTGATTTCTTGACTGCTGCTTCCATGGGTGTTGATTATGGATCCAAGTAAAATGAAATCCTTGACAATTTCAATTTTTTCTCTGTTTATCATGATGTTGCTTATTGGTCCAGTTGTGAGAATTTTTGTTTTCTTTATGTTGAGGTATAATCCATACCGAAGGCTGTAGTCTTTGATCTTCATCAGTAAGTGCTTCAAGTCCTCTTTACTTTCAACAGGCAAGGTTGTGTTATCTGCATATTGTAAGTTGTTAATTAGTCTTCCTCCAATCCTAACGCCATGTCCTTCCTCATATAGCCCATCTTCTCAGATTATTTGCTCAGCATACAATTTAATAATTATGTTGAAAAGATACAACTCTGATGCACACCTTTCCTGATTTTAAACCATACAGTGGTCTGTTGGAAAGACTGCCTCTTGGTCTATATACAGGTTCCTCATGAGCACAGTTAAGTATTTTGGAATTTCTATTCTTCACAATGTAGTCCATAATTTGTTATGATGCACACAGTCAAATGCCTTTGCATAGTCAATAAACACAATAAGAACCGTGGTTAATATGGCTTAATTTGCAAATTTTACAAAATTATGTGACTATGGGAAATATTGCTAATTCCCCTTCTCAGTGTTGGATAGGGTCAGAGTAAATGAGGGATCTTGAAGATTATGCTGTATTAGCTTCATGGTTATTCTGCCTCTTCTGCTATCCAGTTTACTTATTTACTTTGTTATTGTCTAGTTCACTTACCAGAATATAAGCACCAGATACCAAAAAGCCATTGCTGTCGAGTCAATTCCGACTCACAGTGACTCTGTAAGACAGAGTAGAACTGCCTCATAGGGTTTTTGAACAGTGGCTGGTGGAGTCAAAGTGCTGACTTTTGGTTAGCAGCCAAACTCTTAACCACTGTGCCACCAGGGCTCCAAGAGCTAGCTGGTAAAGAATATTTCCTTTTTTTTTGTTCTTTTTCTACTTTTGTATTCTCAGAGATTAGTATAGTATCTGGCACAGAAGGGACTTTCATAAATATTGACTGAAAGAATGAAAGAATGAAATAAATTATTAAAATATTTATCAGACACATAGACAACACAATGGACATGGGAATTAACACTACCAAGGATATTTATCAAGGACTGATCATAAAGAAATTTGTTCCCTTTAAACTTTTAAATTTTTTGGATACTTTCTTTTCACCTTCTGAGTTCTGTTTTTTTCTCTGTGAAAGTGAGGGAATTGTACTCAAAACTAAGCTCTCTCTTAGCACCATACTTAATTTTCTAATTCTTTTACCAACCACGTTAAATGCTATGATTCTGAAACTCTCCATATTTTCTGGTGGCAAAATATTTTAAGATCCACTAAAATGTTTTATGGGGTATCACAGTGAAAATAAAAAGAAATGTGTGTAAATGATTATATTTAAAAAATTAGCAACTAATGCCTGTTAAGTGTTAAATCCTCCATAAGCTCTAGAGAGTTCAAAATGTTACTAAAAAATGAACCAAACACGTTCATGTGGTCATCAAGACTCATTCTATAATGAAGTTTAAAGTCAAGGGTAGAATTTAAAATCCTTCCATCTGAAGCAATATTTCATGTAGGTTTTCCTTAAGGGTAGAAGAGGAAACAGATAAGTTTACTTCAGGTTTGATAATTCATTTCTTGAAGGAGCCAGAAATAAAATAGCTTAAGTTAATTCCATACATTCTCTGATCTATTTCAGGCACGTAAGAGAGTGAGGTAAGAAGAGAGAGAGAAAAAAATCAGTCCAACTTATTTTTTCTTTCTGCCTGGGGCTTTATGTTTGAGGACACCAGCAGAGCATACCTCATTCTGTATATAATACGTTGGAGCAGTAATAGGATTAGGAAAAAAGGCTGAAATTATTCACTGGAAGTTTTACTGCAATATAAATTTAACCCTAATTGTAAATTAAGTAATGTTTGGAAGTGGCATATTTCCCTATTGGTCAAAAAATGGGGGAAGAATCATGCGTTTCATGGGAAAATAATTAAATTCTGGATTAAATCCAGCAGTTACGATTACCATTTAGGCTTTCAATTTCAAATAACCCTAAATTGTTAGAGGTTGTCTTAAGAGGAGAAATAAATAATTCTATAATGAAGTCAATTATTTTATCGAAGGCATAATAATATTTATTTTAAAGCTCTCCTGAATGAGTTTGAGACTCTCTTACCTATTGAGATAATATATACATATTTTTTTATACCTAGTGTGTGAGGTTTTCAATGCCTATTTTTAGGCTCCAGAAAATGCTACTAATAGAGAGAACGTTGGCATAAAATAGGAGAATACACAAAAAGCATAGGAATCAGACCTTGGGTTGACTTTGGCTAGTACTCATGATAGTCCTCAAACATTCTGAGTATCATAACACTTACTTTTGTTCTGTTTTAAATTATAAATTAAATTATAAATGATCATAGTACTGCCTTATGTCTTTGAACTCCTCATTGAGCAAATTAAAATATTTAACAAATATTGAATGACAAGTCATTGTATATCTTTTTCATTTCAGTCATTCATTTATCATCTAATTTTTGAACTCTTATTATTTGCGAGTTTTGCTCTAGGACCACAATTCTTTGTATGTTACACCCACTCTACATCTTTGTCACTTAGCCTTATTCGGTGGTACCATTATTCTGTTTTTTCTTTCTTCACTTTAGATCTTTTCTATCCTTCTTTTTTCCCAAGTACTCTCATTCATGTTTCAGGTATGTTTAGCTTGCAGACAAATCCAACAACGGACTCCTTAAAGGTTTTTATTGCGTATTGCTTGGGTCTAGAATTTCCATTGTACTTTTTTATTGCTCTGAATTTTTGTAGAAAGTTTTAAATTTTATCTCTTATTCTTTGAGCATAGTAAATATAGACAGGTGATAGATGATAGATAAATAGATTAGATAGATAGATAGGCAGACAGACAGACAGATAGATAGATCGCCATGTATTGAATTGTGTCTCCAAAAAATACCTGTCAGTTTGGCTAGTCTATGATTCCCAGCATTGTGTGATTATCCACCATTTTGTCATATGATGTGATTTTCCCAGTTGTTGTAAATCCTACCTCTATAATTAATAAAGTGAGATTATTGGCAGTTATATTAATGAGGTAGGACTCAATCTATGAGATTAGGTTGTGACTTAAATCAATCTCTTTTGTGATATAAAAGAGAGAACCAAGCAGAGAGACAGGGACACCTAATGCTACCAAGGAACAAGTTGTTGTTGTTGTTAGGTGCCATCGAGTCGGTTCTGACTCATAGCGACCCTATGCACAACAGAACGAAACACTGCCTGGTCCTGCGCCATCCTTACAATCGTTATGCTTGAGCTCATTGTCACAGCCACCGTGTCAATCCACCTCGTTGAGGGTCTTCCTCTTTTCCGCTGACCCTGCACTTTGCCAAGCTTGATGTCCTTCTCCAGGGACTGATCCCTCCTGACAACACGTCCAAACTATGTAAGACGCAGTCTCTCCATTCTTGCTTCTAAGGAACATTCTGGTTGTACTTCTTCTAAGACAGATTTGTTCATTCTTTTTTTTTTTGGCAGTCTGCGGTATATTCAATATTTTTCGCCAGCACCACAATTCAAAGGCGTCAACTCTTCTTCGGTCTTCCTTATTCATTGTCCAGCTTTCACATGCATATGATGCAATTGAAAATACTATGGCTTGGGTCAGGTGCACCACAGTCTTCAAGGTGACATCTTTGCTCTTCAACACTTTGAAAAGGTCCTTTGCAGCAGATTTGCCCAATGCAAAGTGTCTTTTGATTTCTTGACTGCTGCTTCCACAGCTGTTGATTGTGGATCCAAGTAAAATGAAAGCCTTGACAACTTCAATCTTTTCTCCATTTATCATGATGTTGCTCATTGGTCCAGTTGTGAGGATTTTTGTTTTCTTTATGTTGAGGTGTAATCCATACTGAAGGCTGTGGTCTTTGATCTTCATTAGTAAGTGCTTCCAGTTCTCTTCACTTTCAGCAAGCAAGGTTGTGTCATCTGCATAACGCAGGTTGTTAATGAGTCTTCCTCCAATCTTGATCCCCCGTTCTTCTTCATATAGTCCAGCTTCTTGTATTATTTGTTCAGCATACAGATTAAATAGGTATGGTGAAAGAATACAACCCTGATGCATACTTTTCCTGACTTTAAACCAATCAATATCCCCTTGTTCTGTCCGAAAAACCGCCTCTTAATCTATGTAAAGGTTCCTCATGAGCACAATTAAGTGTTCTGGAAATCCCATTCTTCACAGTGTTATCCATAGTTTGTTATGATCCACACAGTCAAATGCCTTTGCATAATCAATAAAACACAGGTAAACATCCTTCTGGTATTCTCTGCTTTCAGCCAGGATCCATCTGACATCAGCAATGATATCCCTGGTTCCATGTCCTCTTCTGAAACAGGCCTGAATTTCTGGCAGTTCCTCGCTGATATACTGCTGCAGCCATTTTTGAATGATCTTTCAGCAGAATTTTGCTTGCATGTGATATTAATGATATTGTTCTATAATTTTCACATTTGGTTGGATCAACCTTTCTTGGGAATAGGCATAAGTATGGATCTCTTCCAATCAGCTGGCCAGGGAGCTGTCTTCTGTATTTCTTGGCATAGACGAGTGAGCACCTCCAGCGCTGCATCTGTTTGTTGAAACATCTCAATTGATATTCCATCAATTCCTGGAGCCTTGTTTTTTGCCAATGCCTTCAGAGCAGCTTGGACTTCTTCCTTCAGTACCATTGGTTCCTGATCATATGCCACCTCTTGAAATGGTTGAATAGCAACTAATTCTTTTTTTGGTATAATCACTCTGTGTATTCCTTCCATCTTCTTTTGATGCTTCCTGCATCATTTAATATTTTCCCCATGGAATCCTTCACTATTGCAATCCTTCACTCCTCTGCACACATGGGGTTGGAACTGACCTGATGGCAACTAACAATAATAATACTATAATAGACTCAGCAACTACTTTTCAGCCTCCAGAAGTGTCACCACAGATTCCTGCCATTCCAGGGGTCTGCCAAAATTTCATCGTCTCCTTGGGCTCTCAGAAGTATGCCAAGTTCATCATCTGATATTTCTATTATTAATCACATTGCACCCCTCCCATTTTACAACCAGTCACTGCATATCTTTCATTCTTCCCAGGCTAATTACCCTCAAAGAGTCTAGAATTCAATAAATCAATTGGGTAACAATACTCTGAGGCAAGGATACATAGAGGCTAGGGGAAAGAAAACTACTCATTGTTTTTCTCCAAGGTACCTGATATGGAAATACAATATAGAACAGATATTTCCATTTTATAACACATTGAATTGTTACAGAAAGTTTTATGCAGCTCAATTTAATTCTATCCCCACTTGTCTTACTCACTACTCGTTATCTGTTAACTATTCAGAAACCAAAACCAAACTCGTTGTTGAGTTCATTCCAACTCATAGCCACCCTATAGAACAGAGTAGAACAACTTCATAGGTTTTCCAAGGAACAGCTGGTGGATTAGGCCTGCCAACCTTTTGGTTAGCAACTTGTAGTCACTATTAATAGAGTACTTGTTATGTACTGTGACATAACTAAGCATTTTTGCTATCTCTTTTTATCACTATATCAACTCTATGAGATAAATATGGTTGTGATTCCTACAATAAATAAAATAAAATGGGGACCAAGGAATCTTACTAATTTATCTAAGATTTCATAACTAATAAGTGATGGGAATGAGAGACTGTACTCTTAACAGTTGCACCACATTGCATTAATGCACCCTAGTGTTTTTTTGTTTGTTTTGTTTTGTTTTTCTCTTCTTTTAATTGTACTTTAGATGAAGTTTTACAGAACAAACTAGTTTCTCATTAAACAGTTAGTACACATAATGTTTTGTGACACTGGTTACCAACCCCACAACCTGTCAACGCTCTCACTTCTCTGCTTTGCGTTCCCTATTACCAGCTTTCCTGTCCCCTCCTGCCTTCTTGTCTTTGCCTCTGGGCTGGTGTGCCCCTTTAATCTCGCTTTGTTTTATGGGTCTGTTGAATCTTTGACTTCACTACTAAGCTGAAAGTGTGTCCAGGTGCCATACTCTCAGGGTTTCTGCAGTATCTGTCAGGTCAGCAGGTCTAGTTATTCTTTTTGAGTTAGAATTTTGCTCTACACTTTTCCCTAGCTCTGTCCAGGACCCTTTTGTGTGATCTCTGTCAGAGCAGTTGGTGGTGTGGTATCTAGGTACCATCTAGTTTTACTGGCCTCAGGGATGTGGAGGCCGTGGTAGATGTGATCTATTAGCCCTTTAAACTAACCTCCCCTTGTACCTTTAGTTTTCTTCATTCATCCTTGCTCCCAAAGAGGTGAGGCTGTAGAGTATCCTAGATGGCCGCTCACAGTCTTTTAAGACCCCAGACACTACTCACCAAAGTAGAATGTAGGACTTTTTCTTTATAAACTATGTGACACCAATTGAGCTAGATGTTCCCCAAGTCCATGGTCCACACAGCCCTCAGCCCAGCAATTCGGTCCCTCAGGGAGTTTGAATGTCTATGGAGCTTCCATAACCTTGCCTTGGT
Source organism: Loxodonta africana (assembly GCF_030014295.1). Classification (NCBI taxonomy): domain Eukaryota; kingdom Metazoa; phylum Chordata; class Mammalia; order Proboscidea; family Elephantidae; genus Loxodonta; species Loxodonta africana. The sequence goes on from NC_087346.1 coordinate 124,962,477, forward strand.
CAAGTTGTGCTTGCTTCCCCAGTATTGTGTACTGTTACACCCTTTATTATAATGTACCCTAATTTTTGTAATGTGTCTGTCAGTTCATCTTACTGTAGGGGATTGTGTGTTGCTATGATGCTGGAAGCTATGCCACCAATATTCAGATACCAGCAAGGTCATACATGGCAGACAGGTTTCAGCTGAGGTTCCAGAGTAAGACAGACTAGGAAGAAGGACCCAATAGTCTACTTCTGAAAAGAATTAGCCAGTGAAAACCTTATGAATAGCAGGAAATGTTGTTTGATATTTTGCTAAAAGCTGAGCCCCGCAGCTTGGAATGCACTCAAACGATGACTGGGGAAGAGACACCTGTTCAAAGTATAGTCAACCTTACTGACATAGATGGAGCCAAGCTTTTGGGACCTTCATTTGCTGATATGGCATGGCTCAAAATGAGAAGAAACAGCTACAAACATCCATTAATAATCAGAACATGGAATGTACAAAGTATGGATCTAGGAAAATTGGAAATCATCAAAAATGAAATGGAACACATAAACATAAATATCTTAGGCATTAGTGAGCTAAAATGGACTGGTATTGGCCATTTTGAATGGGATAATCATATGGCCTACTATGCTGGGAATGACAGCTTGAAAAAGAATGGCGTTGCATTCATTGTCAAAAAAAATTTTTTTTTTCAAATTTTATCCTGAAGTACAGTACTGTCAGTGAAATGATAATATCCATATGTCTACAAGGAAGACCAGTTAATATGACTATTATTCAAATTTAAGCGCCAAACACTAAGGCCAAAGACGAAGAAACTGAAGATTTTTACCAACTTCTGCAATCTGAAATTGATCAAACATGCAATCAGGATGCATTGATAATTACTGGTGATTGGAACAAAAAATTGGAAACAAAGAAGAAGGATCAGTAGTTGTAAAATATGGCTTTGGTGATAGAAACAATGCCAGAGATCAAATGATAGAATTTTACAAGACCAATGACTTCTTCATTGCAAAAATCTTTTTTAAACCAACATAAACGGTGACTATATACACATGGACCTCGTCAAGTGGAATACACAAAAATCAAATCTACTACATCTGTGGAAAGATACATGGAAAAGCTCAATATCATCAGCCAGAACAAGGCCAGAGACCAACAGGGGAACAGATCACCAACTGCTCATATGCAAGTTAAAGGTGAAACTGAAGAAAATTAGAACAAGTACACAAGATCCAAAGTATGACCTTGAGTATATCTCACCTGAATTGAGAGAACATCTCAAGAGTAGATATGACCTGTTGAACACTAACGACTGAAGACCAGACGAGATGTGGAATGATGTCAAGGACATTAAAAAGACAGGAAAGAAAGAAAAGACTAAAATGGATGGCAGAAGAGCCTCTGAAACTTGCTCTTCAATGTCCAGTATCTAAAGAAAATAGAAGAAATGATGAAGTAAAAGAACTGAATAGAAGATTTCAAAGGGAGGCTCGAGAAGACAAAGTATACTGACATGTGCAAAGAGCTAGAGACAGGAAGCCAAAAGAAAAGAACATGCTCAGCATTCCTCAAGCTGAAAGAATTGAAGAAAAAATTTGAGCCTCAAGTTCCAAAGATGAAGGATTCTGTGGGGGAAATATTAAACGACACAGGAAGCATCAAAAGAAGATGGAAGGAATACACAGAGTCACTACACCAAAAAGATTTGGTCAACGTTCAGCCATTTCAAGAGTTAGCATATGATCAGAAATCGATGGTACTGAAAGGAGAGGTCCAAGCTGTTCTGAAGGCATTAGTGAAAAACAAGGCTCCAGGAACTGACAGAATATCAATTGAGATGTTTCACAAACGAATGCAGCGCTGGAAGTGTTCATTCATCTATGCCAAGAATTTGCAAGAGAGATACCTGGCCAAGTGACTGGAAGAGATCCATATTTATGCCTATTTCCAAGAAAGGTGATCCAACTGAATATGAAAATTATTAAACAATATCATTAATATCACACACAAGTAAAATTTTGCTGAAGATCATTCAAAAGCGGCTGCAGCAGTATATCAATAAGGAACTGACAGAAATTCAGGCCTGATTCAGAAAAGGACATGGAACCAGAGATGTTATTGCTGATGTTAGGTAGATCTTGGCTAAAAGCGGAGAATACCAGAAATTTGTTTACCTGTGTTTTATTGACTATGCAAAGGCATTTGACTGTAGATTATAACAAATAATGGATAGCGTTATGAAGAAAGGGAATCCAAGAACACTTAATTATGCTTATGAGGAACCTGTACATGGATCAAGAGGCTGCTAGTCGGACAGAACAAGGGGATACTGTGTGGTTTAAAGTCAGGAAAGGTGTGCATCAGTGTTGTATCCTTTCACCATACTTATTCAGTCTGTACCCTGAGCAAATAATTCGAGAAGCTGGACTATATGAAGAAGAATGGTGGAAGACTCATTAACAACCCGTGTTATGCAGATGACACAATCTTCCTTGCTAAAAGTGAAGAGGACTTGAAGCACTTACTGATGAAGATCAAAGGTCACAGCCTTCAGTACAGATTGCAAATCAACATAAAGGAAACCAAAATCATCACAACTGGACCAATAAGCAACATCATGATAAATGGAGAAAAGATCGACGTTGTCAAGAATTTCATTTTACTTGAATCCAAAATCAACATCCATGGAAGCAGCAGTCAAGAAATCAAAAGATGCATCATCTTGGGCAAATCTGCTGCAAAAGACCTCTGTAAAAGTGTTGAAAAGCAAAGATGTCACCTTGAAGACTAAAGTGTGCCTGACCCAAGCCATGGCATTTTCAATCCCATCATATGCTCGTGAAAGCTGGACAATGAACATGGAAGAATGAAGAAGAACTGACACCTTTGAATTGTGGTGTTGGCGAAGAATATTGAACATACTGTGGACTGCCAAAAGAACGAACAAATTTATCTTGGAAGAAGTATAACCAGAATGTTCCTCAGAAGCAGTGATGGCGAGACTATGTCTTACATACTTTGGACATGTTTCAGGAGAGATCAGTCCCCGGAGGAGGATGTCATGCTTGGTAAAGTGCAGGGTCAGCGAAAGAGAGGAAAATCCCCAACGGGCTGGGTTGACACAGTGGCTGCAACAACAGGCTCAAACATTGCAGTGATCGTGGGCATGTCGCAGGACCCAGCAGTATTTTGTTCTCTTGTACATAGGGTTGCTATGAGTTGGAACATCCTTGACGGCACCTAACAACAACAACAACGACAAATTTTTATGTCACTAGTAAAGATTTACAGAAAATCTTGAATCAAAGAGCAGAACAAACCATACTTACTACTTTGAAACTTCAGGTTAGAATACCTATTTATTTTGTCTCTGAACCATTAAAACACTCATTGAACACTTCAAGCCAGATGCAGATTAAATACTTCCTGACTTTGTAGAAGAGGAAAAATGAACATCATATTACACTCCCAACTGAACACTATCTGATCTGTTTCTTTCTATCCAAATTCCTGAGAGAAAACTTATCCTCAGAAGTATTTACAAGAAAATAATTCTATAGAGCTTACCAGTTCTAAAGCTGGGGGTCAAGGAGAATCATGAAAGAAGGTTCTTCTCAATTCATTGGCTTGGAAGCATGCTTTCTTGTGCTCTGTGAGTTAAAATAAAGAACACAAGTCTTTCCCTTTTTTATTAAGAGAAAATTCATTTGGGAAGTGATCTTTATTCAAAAATAGTTCCTTTGTTATTTGTGTTTCCATAGACATAAATATTTATTAAAAGTTTTAAGAACTTTAGATATCAACTCAGAAAGCTTTAATGTAAATTTTCTATTATTAAGCTTCCCCAGCTGCATATTAAAACCTTTGTGATCCTCAGAGATAAGTCTGTGCTCTACCTGAACTATGCACTATTTTGAGGTTTAATTAAAGAATACTTATCGTAGCTGCATGGAACAGGGATGTTGGATGACAAGACCTTGGTGTTGTGAAATTAATTACATCACTAGAGTGGGCCAAGTGCATATGGAAAATTTGAACCCAAAGAAAAATTTGAACCCATTAATCTTCACAAGCTTTCCTAAGGTAAGGGAGTTAATTTTTTTTTTTGTGTTCACAACAGGCTTTCAAGAGATAACCTCTGAGGGATTTTTACTTTCTTCTTTACAGCAATTGTTTATGTAGGAGAAATAAATTAAACCTAAGAAATACTGAATGTTAACAAATGCAAATAATTTTGATAAGCCTTTTACTTCAAATCCTTTCAAAAAGACCTTAAAAAAAAAAAAAAAGAAAAAAACCTCAGTTAAAGTTTTTAGTGGTATTTATTTGGCGTTTACTACGGGCCATGCATGTACAGAGACTTTTCCTTGTGTTATCTATTTCAGTAGCATAATATTTCTAATTTTGATGCCACTATTCTTATTTTCTAGACAGAGAAACTGAGGCACATAGGGTCAAGCAATATTCTCAGGTTAACTCAATAAGTAGTGATGGAATCAGGATATGAATGTAAGTTCTTTTAGTTAAAACTAAATGTTCATGTCATCAATTTCTAAGCATATGGGTCTCCCAAGCAAAACAAACAAACCCATCGGCAAAACTTTTGGGAAAGAGAAAATAAAACAGTAGCTTAAGGAGGCATTAGTGATTAGATCTTTAAAATGCTTGTTTCTGGCAACCGGTTTGTAGCTGAAATTATTTGAGATTTTATTTCCTTTGAAGTCCATAAATAATGACCAAATCAGATTGTAAACATAAAAAAAATCACATTTATTGAAAAAGTCACATAATCAAAACAAATACAATACTAAAATTGATAATTATTATAATTAATAACATATCTTTGGAAAACTAATAGCACATTAAAAAGACGTCAAAATGGTGAAAAGCACATTTGGCAATAAATTCTTAGCTTCATACGACATTGATAGCACTGCCATTTGGTGGTGTCAGTATGACCAGTTTACTAATATCTTTCCAATTAATGGATATTTGCCTATCACCTTTGTGCTCACTGATGTTTGTCAGTTAAGGTATACAGGACAGTGTCTTAGTTTCCTAGTGTTGCTGTAACAGGAATACCACAAGAAGATGGATTTAAAAAATAGAATTTTTCTTATAGTTCAGAAGGCTAAAAGTCTGAATTCAGGGCATGGGTTCTAGGGAAAGGCTTTCTCTGTCTGCTCTAGGGGAAATTCTTTGTCGCAGCTTCTGTAGCCCCAGTGTTCTCAGATATTTGCCATCTTCAAGTGGAATCTATCTTCTCCCCATTTGTGCTTCCTTGTCTCTGTGTCTAGGCTGCTGTTCATGTCACTCAAAAGTGATTAGGTTTAGAACTTACCCTACACTGATATGAGCTTATCAACATAACAAAGAACCCTATTTTCAAGTTGAATTGCATCTACAGACATAGGCATTAGGATTCAAACACATATTTTAGGGGGATACAATTCCATCCATAATAAATAGTTACTGGGCTTACTAGCATTGAGTCTTATTTAAACAATTAAAACCTAATTTTTCCTGGTAAAATCTGTGTATGGTATTCTATAGCTCACTGTCAGGGCTGACTTCATCAGCTTTGCCCCTGAGAAGGCTTTGGTAGTTGTTTACAGAGTCCATTTCGATAGGCCAATGCCTGTTGCATAAAAAAAAAAAAAAAAGTTTTTTTTTTTTTATACTATTAAATACTTTGACTATTACATTTGCTTGTAACCACAATTATTTGGAAAATACTACACATAAGATCAAGATTCCCCAAGATAACATCCTCTGTTGACCTCTATTATGTTTGCCTAAGTGTTAAAAATTTTGTGTCTACTTTTTGACTGCTTATCATACTCTGAGGTTTTTGGGAAGAAAAATGAATTATTAGCGTTTGTGCTATTTTATGTATTTATGAGTTACACGTTGTCACTGGATTGGAAATTAAATTCCACACAGCTAAAAATTATTATCAACTAGTATATTATAAAGATAATGGCCTTTCCAATACTATGTTTTTCTTAGTGCCAGCATTTTCAAAGGAGATCAGAGCATTTTTAAATGAAAGGGTGTATGCATGTATGCATGAATGCATTGTATGTATATATTTAAGTTTTTTTTTTTTTTTGCATGTGAAACAATTTGAGAGTGCTATGAGCTCAAGGGAAGGTGCACCTCAAGAGATAGAAGTCTGGTGATTAGTTTCCCAGCACAGCAGTGAGCCCTGAGCATGCTCTATTAAATGCTTTCTGTGTCTCAATATTTCAATCTCTGCTTTCCTATTTGTTTTCGTTTTCTTTGTGTCACCAGCCTGTGATCAATTACATTTCCAATAAACACCCCATTTATGATTTTTCAAAATTTCATCAAATTTATGTATGGAATGTACATAGGAGAATGTAAAATCCTTAAGGACAGGGCTTTTGTCTGTCCTTTTCATTGCTGTATCACCAAGAGTTTGGGAGAACGTGTGAACACAGAAAATAATCAATCCATATTTGTCTCCTGATTACAAGGAGTTCAAACTTTTACGAGTTTTTTTTTTTTTTTTAATCAAAGCTTTCAGTTCCAAAGGAAAGAACTATGGACTGTTGTTCTACAGCTCTCAAAAACCACTGTTTGTTCCCCTTCAAGTCATCTTCTTTCATCTTAAAGCTGACATCTTTCAAATGCTACTCTACCTCTTCTCCCCAACCATAAGCATAGACCCTTCTCTCAAGCCTGGTTCCTAGAGAAAGAGCTCATGTTGTTACAGACTTTCAGAACTGCCTTGAGTTTGAAATAAAAGTTACTGAATTGTTTCTGTACATTTACACAAGAAGGGGCATACATTCTTTATAATAACAACTCCATTAATTAGTTGATTAAGTAATTAAATATGGTGCCCCCTCATCCATAGCACCAGTGTGTATTACATAAATACAAAGCTATTGGTAAGGCATAAGTAATTAAATATACTAACAACTTCAGATAATAGTAAGATGTTCCCTTGAGTTTGAAAATAAGACACTTTCATCTCTCTGGAATCTCTCTCTTGACCCTTCAAACTCTTCAAAATGACATTAAAAAAAAAAAAGAAAGAAACATAATCTGAGCAGCTGGACTAATACTGCCCACCTAAACCTGGTATATAAAAAAAAAAATTGAAGTTAAAAGCTTTGTAGAAAGTGTAGAATTTAGTTCAGTTTAAAATACAAGCCAGCAATGAGATTCTACTTCACCCCCATTAGAATGGCAATGATAAAACAAACAAACAAAAATCCCAAAAGGAAAACAAGTGTTAGTGAGATTATGAAGAAACTGAAACCCTAATCCATTGCTGGTGGAAATGCAAAACAGTACAGTTGCTGTGGAAAATATTTTGGGGGTTCAAAATGTTGAACATGGAATTACCAAGTGACCTAACTATGCATCCTAGGTACACGCACAGAAAAACTGAAATCAGGAATGCAAACAAAAACCTGTACACCGGTGCTTATTCCAGTACTTTTCACAATAGCTGAGAGAAGGGATAAACCAAAATGTCCCTCAAACAATGAATGAATGAACAAAATGTGGTATATACGTATAATGGAATATTACTCAGCCAGAAAGAGAAATGAAGTCCTGTTGCATGCCACAACATGGGTGAACCTTGAAAACATTATGCTGAGTGAAATAAGTCAGTTGCAAAAGGACAAACACTGTATGATCCACTTAAACGAAATAAGCAAATATATAACCTGTTACTGACGAGTTGATTCTGACTGATAGACTTACAGTAACCCTATAGGACAGAGTACAACTGTCCCATGGGGTTTTCAAGGAGCACCTGGCGGATTTGACCTGCCAGCCTTTTGATTAGTGACCGTAGCTCTTAACCACTACGACACCAGGGTTTCTTAAGCAAATGTATAGGAACCAAAAATTATCAGCAGTTATGAGGGTTGGGGGTGGGGGGATGGGAATTTTTTGCTTCAGGGGCATTGAGTTGATGAGGAAACAATTGGGAAAGGATAAAGACGATGCCTGCACAATATGAAGAATATAAACCATGTTACTGAATTATACATTCAGAAATTGTTGAATCAACAAATGTTTTGTTGTGTATATTTTCACTACAATTAAAAAAAAAAAGGAAAACAAGAGAGAAAAAAAAAAAAAAGCCCAGGCTAGGACCTAGCTGAAAAACACAATAAAAGCAATAAATTCTTGTCCTGCTTTTCTCACGTCTACAAGGCCTGTAAATGAAAAGACATACTTTTCTTTATAAGAGAACCATTGTCATGGCCAGAAAAAGTTGAGCATATTAAGTTCCAAGTCAAGTTTCAGCAGCCTGCACCCTGAATTCGTCTGTAAAGGCTTATGGGTGACTAAAGAGGTTAAGCTGTTCCCCCTCTTGAAATATAACCCACAGGGTTAAACTGTTCCCCCTCCTCCCATCACACCCAGGTCTGTGAGTTCCTGATAATGTTCCTGCTTCTATGCTCAAGGCTGCTTCACTATTCACAAGCCACACCTCCCCCCGCCTCCATTTGTACATAAGCAATAAGCCATAAAGCTTAGATAAATTTCATGCATCAAACCCCCTCCAAAAACACACACATGTCCACAGCTGCCATATTGCACCCCCACCACACCACGCCCCCATACATGTTAGTTAGTTCCTGAAACTGCCCTCCTGTTCCCAGAAACTTCAAGAATTATGTGACCCTAATATTTTGAAAATGGACAATCAAGAGCTTGACATAACTAATGCCATGATGAACCTATAGGTTTTTTGTTTTTTGCTTTTTTTCTCTGCCTGCCTTCTCCTTTACCCATACTTTTGTTAATGACTTTGTTTTGACCTGATGTTAATGACTTTGTTCTCTTCTGTCAGGTCACGTGTGACTTACGACCCCTCACATGAAGATTAGAGCCCAGACGTCTGGCATGTATTTCTTTAGCCTGATAAAGAGATGTCTGGCATGTATCTCTTTAGTCTGATAAACAGTCTCTTGTAATTATCTTGTAATAAATAACTCATCTGGCCATGCCATCTGTGGACTACAAAGACATTTCTAACCCTTGTAAAAGCCATATATAAGCTGTAATGTAAAATTGCCTTTCAGGACTCCATAAAGACACCTTGCATTGCTGCTGTACTCTCTGTCGGTGCCACCTCCTACATAAACTTTCTCTCTCTTTCTGACTTGGAGTATGTTTCACTGTCTCGACTGCTCGAGGGCACAGACCCCAATCTGGCAACAATTATGCATAAGTTCCGTGTCCGGAATCCTATAACTTCCCTAACACCCAAACTTGGATAGCTTGATTTGAAGCATAGTCTCTGAGAGCTTTGCTTGACTGGCTTACAATTTACTTTCTCTTTTTCAAAGGCCTGGTGTCTTTCAATTGACTAGAGGGGTCATGACTGGCAGGACCCACCCCCATTGGGTTACAGAATGGTGCCTTTACTGAGTCTTTCCAGGAGTGTGTGTCTCTCTGTCTATGACTGGCTCAGCTTACAGGGCCAACATATGTCTTTCTAAGGTCTAGCTGCAGAATTCAGCATTCTGGCACCAGCTTTTGCTAAACCCCAAGCCTTGCTTGAAGCTTATGTATTTGTTGAGGTCAACACACTTGCATACAGTCTACACAGCTCATATCAAAAACAGGCATAATCCAGGGAATAAATCTTTACAAGTAGAAGCAAGCTGACAAATAAATCCCATATAATTTAGACTTAAGCCCACTTGCTGCTGCCTCAAAAGTTAAAAGTAATGAAACAAATAAATTGCATAACATAAAAACTTACAGGCCACCGAGATAAAAGACTTATTTAAACTAGATTTAAAGAGTCCTTATACCTAAAATGGTTAAGGGCTCAATGCTAACAAAAAGGTTGGTAGATGAAACCCACCCAGGCTCTTGGAGAGAGAAAGAACTGGCAAGCTGCTTCCATAAAGATTGCAATCAAGAAAACCCTGTGGGCAGTTCTACTCCGTTACATATGGTCGCTGAGTCAAAAATAACTTCATGGCACCTAACAACACTAGCATATTGTTGTTATTGTTGTTAGGTGACATCGAGTCAGTTTTAACTCATAGCGACCCTATGTACAATAGGTCGAAACTCTGCCCAATCCTGCTCCATCCTCACAACCTTAGTTATGCGTGAGTCCAACTTTGCAGCTACTGTGTCAGTGTATCTCGTTGAGGGTCACCCTCTTTCACTGACCCTCTACTTTACCAAGCATGATGTCCTTCTCCAGAGACTTGTCCTTCCTGATAACATGTCCAAAGTATGTGAGACGAAGCCTCACCATCCTTGCTTCTAAGGAGCGTTCTTCCAAGACAGACGTGTTTGTGCTTCTGGTAGTCCATGATATATTTAATATTCTTCAAAAACATCATAATTCGAAGGCATCAATTCTTCCCTGTTGCTTCTTGGTCCAGTTGTGAGGATTTTTGTTTTAATTATATTGAGAAGTAATCCATACTGAAATCTGTAGTTCTTGATCTTCATCAGTGTTTCAAGTCGTCTTTGCTTTCCCTGAGCAAGAATGTGTCATCTGCACATTAAAGGTTGTTAATGAGTCTTCCTCCAATCCTGATACAACATTTCAGCTTCTCCAATTAGCTGGTCAGCATACAGTTTAAGTATGGTGAAAAGATACACCCATGATGCACATCTTTCCTGACTGAAATTATGCAATATCCCATTGTTCTGATCAAATACTGCTTATTGGTCTATGTACAGGTTCCTCATAAGCAAAATTAAGTGTGCTGGAATTTCCATTCTTTCCAATGTTATCCATAATGTGTTATGATCCGTATAGTCAAATGCCTTTGCATAGTCAATAAAACACAGGTAAATATCTTTCTAGTAATCTCTGCTTTAAGCCAACATCTATCTGACATTAGCGATGATATCCATCATTCCATGTCCTCTTGAATTTCTGGCAATTCCATGTCAATGTACTACTTTGACAGTTTTTGAATTATTGTCAGCAAAATTTTTCTTGCATGTGATAGTAATAATATTGTTAAAAAACGTCTGCATTTTGATGGACCATCTTTCTTTGGAATGAGTAAAAATATAGATATCTTCTAGTCAGTTGGCCAGGTAGCTGCCTTCCAAATTTCTTGCCATAGACAAGTGAGCACCTCCAGCGCTGCATTCAATTGTTGAAATGTCTCAATTGGTATTCCGTCAATTCCTAGAGCCTTGTTTTTCATCAGTATCTTAAGTGCGGCTTAGATTCTTCCTTCAGTACCATTGGTTCTTGATCACATGCTGTGTCCTGAAATGGTTGAACATTTACCAATTATTTTTGGCACAGCGACTCCATGTATTCTTTTCACCTTCTTTTGATGCTTCCTGCATCATTCAATATTTTTCCCATAAAATCATTCAATATTGCAACTCCAGGCTTGAATTTTTCTTCACTTCTTTCAGCTTGACAAATGCAGAGTGTGCCCTTCCCTTTTGGTCTTCTAACTCCAGGTCTTTGCACATGTCAGTATAACACTTTACTTTAGCTTAGATGTAATGTAGCATCTAGAATCATAAAGAGATAGTTTCTTGAATAAACAGCACAAATTTGGTTCCTAGAGGGCAGAGGTCAAGTATATCTCTACTTTCCATCTTCTTCATTGTCTCTGACACCAGTTGCTCCCTTCCTCAAGACATTCTCTCTCTTTTTCTTTCCCTGATCAGTTCAGTAATTCTCTGCAAAGTCACACAGAACTTATAGACTACACTTACAGTTACGTGGTTTATTAGGGTGAAGGATGTAACTCAAAAGTAAGAGGATACGAATAGGCAGAATTAATAGCATAGATATCAGGAGAACGAAATACAAACTGGCAGCAACAACAGGATACAACTCAGAAGTAACTCAGGAGCAACATCAAGAGATACTTGGGAGAGGTTTGGAAACATCCTTGAAACAGAGGGCACATCGCTCCTCGGGAGGCTGTCCTGTGATTCTCTCCTTGAGGGAGTTTCTTCCAGCCTTAATATTTTGGTCTTTTGTCAGCCAATTCACTTACTCGTTGTTTAACAGGTGAGCTCCCAGACCAACTCCTACTCATTAATACAAACGCTAGGTGCAGCCAACGTAGTCCAACTACTCTATGTGTTATTTCACAGAGGCCAGGGAAAAAGGTCAAACTGCTTGAGATAAAATAACTCTTAACTCTGCAAGCCATATTAATGAACTTCTCATATTTTAAAATCCATGGACCTAGCTTGCACTTTAAATGGACATTTTGTCACTTATGATTATCTTAGTCACCTAGTGCTGCTATAACAGAAATACCACAAGTTGATGGCTTTAACAAAGAGAAGTTTATCACAGTAAAGTAGGCTAAAAGTCCAAATTCAAGTTTATCACAGTAAAGTAGGCTAAAAGTCCAAATTCAGGGCATCAGCTCCTGGGGAATCTTTCTCTCTCTGTTGGCTCTGGAGGAACTTCCTTGTCCTCAATCTTCCCATGGTCAAAGATCTTCTCAGGTGCAGGGATCCTGGGTCCAAAGGACGTACTCTGCTTCTGGTGCTGCTTTCTTGGTGGTATGAAGTCCCCAATTCTCTGCTTGTTTCCCTTTTATCTCTTGAGAGATAAAAGGTGGTGCAGGGCATACCTCAGAGAAACTCCCTTTACCTTGGATCAGGGAGGTGACCTGAGTAAGGGTGTTACAATCCCACCTTATTTCTCTCAACATAAAATTACAATCACAAAAAGGAGGACTACGGCACAATACTGGGAATCACGGCCTCACCAAGTTGATTCGTACATTTTTTGGGAGACATAATTCAATCCATGATAATGGTCACTGGTCATTTGGAAAATATTGGTTCAGTGAGTTACACAGATCTTTCAAATGTTGAAACATGTTATTACATAATATCAAAACATTACATTTATTAATCTTGTCACTGATATCAGAAAAGTCTTAATGTGTGGGAGGATGTCATGCTCATGCTGGCTAATATAAAGTTTGAATTTTATCGTTGCCAACAAATAGTTGTTTACTTGAAGTAACGCACTCATTGTATTCATTTTTGATAAAATGTCTGTCCAATACAAAAGCCTGGGTAATCATAGTTTGTTAATCATTCATTGAAGAAATACTTCTATTTCATAAAAGAAGTAGCTATCTTAACACACAACTCAAACAATTGCTCCAGTGGTTTTCTTTGAGATAACCATCCTATATCAGTATGCGGTAAACATATTTCCCATTCCCATTTCACCACGCAGAACATTGATGTGTACACAAGAGTCAAGATTTATTCAAATTAATAGATTTTAATCCTTCATAAAGAGCATTTTAAGTGAAACTGACATTTTTATTGTGGGAGTATGTGGTGGTGAGGAACACAATGACTACTAGTACACTTTGATGCCTATACCATGATTTTCACTGAGACATGAAACAGTTTTAAAAATGATTGATTTTTCCCCATCAGTACAAATGGCAACACAGCAAAAGTAAATAAATACATAAAGTGAATAAGTTCTTAGTATAATTATACAAAAGTTTTAACATAGGACCTTCTGAAATTTTTTCCAGGAACACCTGGGTCCACAGACCACAATTTGAAAATCCCTGCCATATAGTATGTATTGATGGTAGTTTTGTAAAAAAGACAACCTGTCTCAAGGTAAAATAAAATTTCAAGGTAAAATCTATTAAATGACTGCACTGTTAATTTCATTCATCATTCATCAAGTGATCAACAAATTCTAAGATTAAGAATGAGAAAGTTCACCAATTTTGAAAAGGTGAGTGAATGAAAATTTGAGAATTAAGTTCATCTGGAAATTGGATTAAGCCAAAAGAATCATTGAATTAAGCTGCTCAATTAAAAACAAACAAACAAACAACAAAGTGTCAGTTAATTATACTGTGGTGGTTGTCATGTTGCTGTGATGCTGAAAGCTATGCCACCAGTATTTCAAAAGCCAGCAGGTCAACTATGGTGGTGGACAGGCTTCAGTGGAGCTTCCAGACTAAGACAGACTAGGATGAAAGACCTGGCAGTCAACTGATGAAAAAAATGCCTAGTTAAAACCTTATGAATAACAGTGGGTCATTGTCTGACATAGTGCCAGAACTTGAGCTCCTCACTTTGGAAGGTGCTCAAGATATCACTGAGGAAGAGCTGCTTCCTCAAAATAGAGTCAACTTTAATGATGTGGATGGAGTCAAGCTTTCAGATCTTCATCTGCTGTTGTGGCATAACTCAAAATGAGAAGAAACAGCTGAAAACATCCACTAATAACAGGAACATGGACTGTATGAAGTATTAACCTAGGAAAATTGGAAGTCATCAAAACTGAAATGAAACACAAGAAGATCAATATCTTATGTATTAGTGAGCTGAAATGGACTGGTGTTGGCCATTTTGAATCAGAAAATCATATGGTTTACTATACTGGCAATGACAAATTGAAGGGGAAAGATATAGCATTCTTAGTCAAAAAGAACATTTCAAGATCTTGAAGTACAACACTGTCAATGATAGGATAATATTCATACGCCTATGAGGAAGATCACTTAATATTTACACACGAGCCCCTAATGCTAGAGATGAGAAAATTGAAGATTTTTATCAACTTCTGCAGTCTGAAATTGATCAAACATATGATCAAGATGCATTGAAATTTACTGGTGATTGCAATGAGAAAGTTGGAAACAAAGAAGGATCTGTACTTCAAAAATACGACCTTGGTGATAGAAATGACACCAGAGATAGCAATGATAGAATTTGAAAGACCAAGGGCTTATTCAACACCTTTTCTCAACAACATAAATGACGACTATACACACAGATCTCAAAAGATGGGAAACACAGGAATCAAATGGACAATATTTGTGGAAAGAGATGATGGAACAGCACAATATCTTCAGTCAGAACAAGGCCAAGGGCCGGCTGTGGAACAGACTATCAATTGCTTTTATGCAAGGTTAAGTCGAAGCTGAAGAAAATTAAAACAATTCCACAGGAACCAAAATATGACCTTGAGTATATCCCACATGAAATTGGAAACCATCTCAAGAATAAATTTGATGCATTGAACATGAATGACCAAAGAACAGAGGAGTTGTGGGATGACTTCAAGGGACTCATACATGAAGAAAGCAAAAGGTCATTAACAAGACAGGAAAGAAAGAAACCAAAATGAATTTCACAAGAGACTCTGAAACTTGTTCTTGAACATAGTGTAGCTAAAGCAAACTGAAGAAATGATAAAGTAAAAGAGCTGAACAGAAGATTTCAAAAGGGTGGCTGGAGAAGACAGAGTAAAATATTATAATGAAATGTGCAAAGACCTGGAGTTAGAACACCAAAAAGAAAGAACACACTCTGCATTTGTCAAGTTGAAAGAAGTGAAGAAAAACTCAAGCCTGGAATTGCAATATTGAATGATTTTATGGGCAAAATATTGAATGATGCTGGAAGCATCAAAAGAAGATGGAAGGAATACACAGAGTCACTGTACCAAAAAGGAATTGGTCAAAGTTCATTCATTTCAGGAGGTGGCATGGAATCAAAAATCAGTGGTATTGAAGGAAGAAGTCTAAACTGTACTGAAGACACTGGAAAAAACAAGGCTCCAGTAATTGATGGAATACCAAATTGACGTTTCAACAAACATATGCAGCACTGGTGGCACTCACTCATCTATCAAAAAATTTGGAAAACAACTACCTGCCCAACCGACTGGAAGAGATCCATATTTGTGACCATCCCCAAAAAAAGATGATCCAACAGAATGCAGAAATTATTGGCCAATAGCATTAAGATCACAGGCAAGTAAATTCTGCTGAAAATAATTCAAAGGGGTTGCCGCAGCACATTGACAGGAAACTGCCAGAAATTCAAGCAAGATTCAAAAGAGGACATGGAAAGAAGGATATCACTGCTGATGTTGGGTGGATCTTGGCTAAAAGCAGAGAAGACCAAAATGATGTTTACCTGTCCTTTATTGACAATGCAAAGACATTTGACTGTATGAATCATAGCAAATTATGGCTAATATTGGGAAACATAGGATTTCCAGAATGCTTAATTTTTCTCATGTGGAACCTGTGCATAGCCCAAGAGGCCGTCAAACAGAGCAAGGGGCTATTGCTTGGTTTAAAATCAAGAAAGATGTGCATCAGGGATGCATCCTTTCACCATACTTATTCAATCTGTACCCTGAGCAAATATTCTGAGAATTTGGACCATATGAAGAAGAAGGCAGCATCAGGATTGGTGGAAGACTCATTAATGACTTGCAATAAGCAGGTGACACAACATTTCTTGCTGAAAGTAAAGTGGATTTGAAACACTTACTGATGATGATCAAAGACTATAGCCTTCAGTATGGATTGCATTTAAACATAAAGAAAGCAAATATTATCAAAACTGGACCAATTAGCAACATCACGAAAAATGGAGAAAACAACATTGACATTGTCAAGAATTTAATTTTACTTGGATACTATGAGTCGGAATCGACTCAAAGGCAGTGGGTTTTTTTTTTTTTTTTTGGATACACGATTGATGTTCATTGAAGCAGCAGTCAAGAAATCAAACCAGGTATTGTATTTGGCAAATCTGCTGCAAAAGGCCACTTTAAAATGTTGAAAATCAAAGATGTTCTAGCTCAATTGGCGTAATATTGTTTGTAAAGAAAACGTTCTAGATCCTACTTCAGCGAGTAGCAGCTGCGGTCTTAAAAGCTTGTGAGCAGCCATCTAAGATACTCCACTGGTCCCACCCCATCTGGAGCAAGGCAGAATGAAAAAAAACAAAGACACAAGGGAAAGATCAGTCCAAAGGACAAACGGACAACAACCGCCACAGCCTCCACCAGACTGAGTCCAGCACAACTAGATGGTGCATGGATATTACCACCACTGACTGCTCTGAAAGGGATCACACTAGAGGATCTCGAACAGAGCTGGGGAAAAAAAAAAAAAAAATGTAGAACAAAATTCTAACTCACAAAAAAGACCAGACTTACTGGTCTGACAAAGAATCAAGAAACCTAGAGATTATGGTCACAGAACACACTTTTAACTCAGTACTGAAGCCACACCTGAAGTGCACCCTTCAGCTAAAGATCAGACAGGCCCTTAAAACAAAATGAAACTAAATGGGCACACTAAACCAGGGTTAAGAACAAGGATGCAGAAGGGAGCAGGAAAGCTGGTGATGGGGAACACAAGTTTGAGAAGGGGAGAGTGTTGAAGTGTCGTGGTGTTGGCAACCAATGTCGCAAAACAATATGTGTATTAATTGTTTAATAAGGAACTAATTCATGCTATGAACCTTCATCTAAACCACAATAAAAAAAATAATATTAAAAATTTAAAAAAGAACAAAAAGAAAAACAAAGACGTCACTTTTGAGGACTAATTTGTACCTGACCCAAAACATTGTATTTTCAGTTGCCTCATATGCATGTGGAAGCTGGACAACGAATAAGGAGGACTGAAGGAGCATTGGTAACTTTTAATTATGGATCCATCAAAAAAATATTGAATATACCATGGACTGCCAGAAGAACTAACAAGACTGTCTTGGAAGAAGTACATAGTGCTCCTTGGAAGTAAAGATGGTAAGAATTTGTCTCAAGTACTTTAGACATGTTATCAAGAGAGACCAGTCCCTGGAGAAGGACATCATGCTTGGTAAGGTAGAGGGTCAGAGAAAAAAAGAGGATGACCTCCAATGAAATGGGTTGACACAGTGGCTGCAACAATAGGCCCAAACATAGCAAGGACTGTGAGTGAGGTACACTTCTGGGCCTGTTGTAAAAAGGGTTGCTATGGGTTGGAACTGACTCGATAGCACCTAACTACAACAATTTAAAAAATTGAAAAAAGACACCAAGGCCCAAAAAATCTAAGCACTTTTCACAATATTGCTTTAGGTAACTAATTAGCATTTACTTGCTAAATCACATTATAAAAAATACTTTTGCTTTGCTTTCCAGGACAATTTATGGAATCATTTGTGCTTAATAACGTAAGTAAAATTTAGTGCATACTACTAAAATTTAGCCATCTGTCAGATATATCTAGATGTATAAAGATTTCAGAAGAATATCCTCTCATGGGAAGACTGGGCTGATGGGTCTCTTTTATCTTTTCCTGCCTGACTATAACTATGTCCAATTTAAAATATATCATGGCTAGTTCTCCATGTCACTGAATGGTCTACATCAGTCTTTCTTATAAAATGAATTTTTTTTATCAGTCTTTCTTATAGTTACACAAAATTTTATTTTATATATACATATTTTGTTTTATCTAAATTATCTACTATATATATTCAAAAATAGAAAAGGACATTAGCATAGAACATTATAAGAAAAAAAATACCAATTAACCATAAGCAAGAGATAACATTCAACATGACTAGAACCCCCCAAAAATGCAAATAAAACAATAATGATGCTATTTTCACATATTTCAACTTTTTTTTTTTAAACTGTCAGACCAATGTTAAAGAAGAAAAGGAAAGCAAGTGCTCTTATAAACTGGTTCTAGGAATATAACATTTCACAGTCTTTCTTGAGGGCAGTGTCATGAATTTTGTGATACCCAGCCTAGCCATTTATTAATCCCTTAGATAATTCCTCAAAAAACATGCATTGCTATGCTATTATTTTTATAGTGTGCAAAGCAATACAGTTACTGTCTGAAGGAACTTTAAAGTCTTGTATAAAAAATATATATACACATATTCCTATAAATATATAAGATATGATGCTCACATGTTGTTTTGATGCAGAAATGGAGAAAGAGAGTATTTCCTGACAGAGGTTATTTAAGACAGCTCTGTGAGACAAGTAAGATGGGAAAGAACCAGCTAAGGTGTAAAAAAAAAAAAAAAATTTAAGGTGTAAAGTCTTGGTAAAACACCCTAGACAGAGGAGACACTACTGCAAAGTCTCTAGGGCTGAAAGAAGCTTCTAGTTTTTGAGAAACTAAAAGCCAAACCAAAGTAAGCAGAATGATTGTAACTCCTTAGTGAGAGGATGCCTTAGTTACCTAGTGCTTCCACAACATAAGTATCACAAGTGGATGACTGTAAAGAACAGAAATTTATGTTCTCATAGTTCTGAAGGCTAAAAGTTCAAATCAGAGCGTTGGCTCTGTCAATTCCTTCCTTGAGGGTAGCACCAGGCATTCCTAGTTTCCTTGAGGACTATCACACAGCATCTGTCTTCACCCATGTTTGTGTACCTTTTTGTCGAATCTGCTCTTTTTTTAATCTCAGAAGTGATTAGATTTAGAACCTACCCTAATTGGGTTGATCTAATTTTTTTAATTAACATTAAGAAAGAAACCTCTATTTCCAAACAGGATTACATGCACAGGTATAGAGGTTAGGATTCCAATACATATTTTGGGAGGACAAAATTCAATCCATATTTCACCTTTTGCCTCCCACTTCCCAGTTTATATCCTTCCCACATACAGAACACATACATCCTATCACATCATGCCAAAAGTCTTAACCCCTTCCAGTATCAACTCTAAATCCAAAATCTCATCTTCTGGATTATCTAAATCAAGCATGTGTCAGATTCTGGGCATATTCCTTCTTGGGACAAAATTTCTTTCCACCCATGACCCTGTAAACTTAGAATATAAGTTATCCGCCTCTAAAATGCAAAGGTGGAAGAGGCACAAGATAGACATTCACATTCCAAATGGGATAAGTTAGAAGGGGAAAAAAGTGTCATGGTACCAAGGAAGTCCAAAACCCAGCAGAGAAAACCTCACTAGCTTTCAAGCCTTGAAAATAACTCTGTGTTCTCCAGGCACATCTGGGAAACGGCCCCACTCTGGGCACGGACCAAGCATTCTGGATCCTGGACCGAGGCGTGTTGGCCCTGGGTGTCAGTCGCACCTTCAAGGCCCATTGAGATCATGATCCCATACACTCAGCCATGGGTAGTCCTGTTATTCTAGCCCACTAGCATTGCTGTTGCACCACCTCAACTTTGTGCAGCAGTACCATTTCCCTGGCCCACTGGCACAGCTGCCTTGCCCCCTCAACTTTAGGCAGCAGACTCATTCTCTTGCCCCACTGGAATCACAGTCCTACCCTCTGGAACCAAAGTGGAAGAGACCTCGCTCTTTGAAACCTATAAGCAGTGATTTTACCTTTTGAAAGTAAGGAAGTGATGGCCCTGCCCTCCATGATCCTTCTGACAGTCCTGCTGATTTCAAAACTGCTTTCAGGATCCTTCCTTCATTTTCTTGGAAGATAACAGATGTTTGTAACCAAGTAGTTCTCTTGGCACATTTCCTACCTAAAGAATTCAAGGAGAATTCTTTATTGGGTCAAAAAAAAAATTTTTTTTTTTTTTTTTTAATCTCTGTTGCTTTCAGTCTAAGTTGACAGAATTCCTTCTGAGATGATGGTTTAGGTCCATTAATCACAGGCCTGATCTCTTTAGCAAAACTTTGTGTAGCCACAACTCTGGCATCCTTTTCAGGACACTATGCCTCTTAATTTTTTCAATAGACGTTTCCAAATTTTGAAGTTCAGTTTTCCCACAATTCATTTCTAAAGCTATCTCTTTCCTCTTGCATTTTATTAAGAGCAGCGAAGAGAAACCATGCTGTCCTTTTAATATCTTGTTTAGAAATCTCTTCAGCTAAATATATAAGTTGATCACTTGCAAGTTCTCTGTAAGTTCATCACTTACAAAAGAGTGTCACATTTGGCAGGAATGGCCAGTCTCTAAGTGCACCCTATGATGCACAGTCATTGACTGAAAGCCACTTGGGCATGGCCTTGATATGAGATCCTAAAATGCAGTAGTTAGAGATTTATGGAAGGGAGCAGAAAGTTTTATTGAAGTTTGATCTGAGCAATGCACCACTAGACATTCAAACATCAGACAAGGTCTTCACCATTTTCTAAAAGGATTGTCTTTCCTCCAGTGTCCAGTAACATATTCACCATTTCCTTTTAATTAAAACCTCACCAGAAGCACACTTAGCATCCACGTTTATAGTAGCATTATAGGGTCGCTATTTTTTTATGAGTCAGAATCGACTCGATGGCAGTGGGTTTGGTTTGGTTTGATTATGTTCATAATGATATACATTTTCCCCACAGCCCTCAATTCTTTCTGAGCCCTCATCAGAAAGATGTTCATAAGGGCCATAAATCTACTAACTGCATCTTCAAGGCGATCTAGGCTTTTACTAGCAAGTACATCAAAACTCCACCAGCCTTTGATCATTGCCCAATTCCAAATCCACTTCCACATTTCAGTATTTGATACAGCAACGTTCACCTCTATTTCTGGTAACAAAGTCCATCTTTGTTTACTAGTGCTTGATTAACAGAATTACCACAAGTGAATAGTTTTAAAGAACAGAAGTGTATTTTCTTTTTTATATTTCTGGAGGCTTAAAGTATAAATTAGGGTTATAGGTATCCCAACTCCTTCCTTGTCGGTAGTCCTGGGAGCTCCTTTGTTTCTTGGCATTACTTGATTTGTAGACAATTCTCACATGGCATCTTTCTTCTCATGTGTGAGTGCATATGTGTGTCTGTTTCCTTCTCCTCTTTTTTATAACACAGACGTGATTAGAATTAACAAAGAGGATTACATGTACAGGCATAGGGATTAGGATTCCAACATATATTTTGGGCAGCACAATTCAAACCATAACAGGGGACAAATGAAACGTGATCAGCTCAGAAAAACAGGCAAAATAAAACCAAGTTAGGCTAGGTGAGGAGTTTGGATTTTATTTTTGGTGCTGTGTATGTCTAAGGTCTACTTGACTTCTTCTTTACTCTGAGCTATGGTTGCCTCTCTGTAGGAATAAAAAATTCTCATTTTCTAAGAATCCTTATACAAGTTTGTTCTTCTTTGACAAGTACACTACATTCAAGATTAGGTCGCATGGCAGGAAAATCTTGCAGGATTTCTTGGCTTTATTTCTGTTCATATAGCAATTTATCTGTTATTGACAAACCCAGGCTGCCTTATACCAACAGTAATTGCCATCTATTATCATTTTGCATTTTACCCTTGAAAATTCTTTCCGTGGAAAGAAAATTGATGTGAACAGAGATGGACACGATTATGAACAGATAAAACTAATTTGCTACATGTTAGATTGGTGATTTCTGGTGTGACTATCATGAAGGTGCACTGCTCAGATCATCCTCCAGGAGAATCTTCTGCTCCCTTCCACAGATGTCCAACTACTGCATCTTAGGATCTCATGTCAAGGCCATTCCCAAGTGACTTTTAGTCAATGGCTATGCACCACAGGGGTATGTAGAGCCTGGCCATTCTTGCCAAATGTGAGCCTCCTTTAATGGGCAACCTTTGCTCTGCAGAGTCCATCAGACTCAATGAGACTTTCTCAGAGCTGCAATGTAGTCATAGGCTCCACCCAATCAATTCTCCTTGCTTCCAATTTTCCTTTCACAGGTGAAACACCTGAGTAGAAGGCTCTCCTTACTCCTGTTCCCTCTCTCGTTTTCCCTTCTCTGACATTTCCCCTAATAAATAAATTGACCATTTAATTTTTTCTTGATATTTGCTTCTCAGTGGACCAAACAATTTCACCTGGCTAAATCCTCAGTGTAGACAGTGAATCCCCAAACTAATTGGTAAAAAACATCCTTTTTCATTTCTTTTCTGGATGGCCATGCTTGCTCAGATGGTAACATGTACATATAACATAACAATGTTTCTAAATTTAATCCCATCACTGTTTTATTTATTGTAAAATCATCCTAAATCTAATCATCTTCTTATCCTATTGCCTTCTTAAATGTATGCATGGATGTTTTGAGAAAAATTTGGGAGAGTTTATATTGGTTAGAGGGCTATCACTTTTTGTAATAAAAAATGTCATGCACTTCTGACAATTGATATATTTTTGTGGCACTCAAATATATCAATAACCTTTGCTATCCTTTTACATTTCTGCAATCATTTCCTTTTTATTTGTTGAGATTCATACAGTCAGGTAGCTCTTTGATACATTGCATATTAAATAAAATATAATACTCAACACTAGTGAAAGTCAAAATACATAGTGGTATAACACCACTGAGTTGATGATTTCTAATATTATGATCATTTTATATTTCTTTCCAAATAACCACAATATTAGTAAAGTGAGGGAACTGAATAACATGTATATTATGTAAAGAACATATTTATTACAAAAAGGACATTTTTATAATATATGTATTTTTTTATGTACATAACACAAGAACTGTACATGTACCACTCTAACCCAGTTGTCTAAAAAGTAAGACCCATAGAGTGCAAAAGCAACTGTAATTCAACAAATAATTACTAGTCCACTGTAATGTGCCAGCCACTTTTTTAGGAGGTGTGGGAGTTATAAAGGTAAGTACTTGAAGATGTAGCAAAAGCCCTTACGATATAACAGAGAAAAGGTGTAAACTGAAGGATAGGATGTAAAAAAAATAATAATGAATGAATTTAAAAAAATACCTTTGATGCGCAGATTAGAGAGCCTCTGAGCACATTGGTGAAGATTTTATGAAATACTGTTAAGAATGCTGGTTTAGTAGAGTGGAATAATTTATCTTGCAAGGGATGAGAAGAAAATGAATACAGGAAAAAAAAAAAAATGCAGTAAAAAAGCAAGATGGCTCTCCAGAAAAGTGGTGAAGACAAGAAAGTATAAAATGGAGTGACAGCTTGGGAAGGGAAACTGAAATAGTTATGTATTTTGAGCTTCAGATTTCAAAATTTGCCCAATCCTTCCCCTGATTTCATTTTACAGTTCAGTTAAAAAAAAAAAATAGAGCCAGTAAAATTTAAGTGACCTTCCCAGGTCATACAAACTGTTTAAGGTTGTCTACTAATAGAACCTGTATTTCCCATTTTATTACAGTTTTCATTCCATTATACCATGCTGCACACACCTAAAATATCACTAAGCTCACTGGATGTTATTTTTTTAATAATACATTTTATGGCCTTGGTATAATTTAAAGAGTATTTTAGATTCATCAAATATGCATCCAGGATCTAACTATTACTACTCCGGTACTCCAAGATTAAATAATGTTTCAGTTCCCTATCTTTCTGGATTAAATAAATTGAGTTCTTCTGTCAGCATTGCCTAGTAAACCAAGCAGTGCTGTTGTCCTGAAATTGACTCCAACTCATAACAAACCCATGTGTTGCAGACTAGAATTGTACTTCGTAGGGTTTTTTCCAAGGCTGTAACCTTTCAGAAGTAGATCATCAGGCCTGTCTTCCAATGTGGCTATAGGTGGGTGTGAACTGCCAATCGTTTAGTTAGCAGCCTGCCACTTGACCATTTGTGCCATCACATAGCTTTCTATACTTGCTGCTTGTAGATGATCCTCAATATTTCTGTTCCAAGTTTCCCGAGAAATTTGGAAGGCAACTACCGGGCCAACCGATTGGAAGAGATCCACATTTATGCCCATTTCAAAGAAAGGTGATCCAACCAAATGTGGAAATTATTAAACAATATCATTAATATCATATGCAAGCAAAATTTTGCTGAAGATCGTTCAAAAGCGGTTGCAGCAGTATATCGACAGGGAACTGCCAGAAATTCAAGCTGGATTTAGAAGAGAATGTGGAATGAGGGATACCATTGCTGATGTCAGATGGATCCTGGCTGAAAGCAGAAAATACCAGAAAGATGTTTACCTGTGTTTTATTGACTATGCAAAGGCATTCCACTGTGTGGATCATAAAATATTATGGATAATATTGTGAAGGATGTGGATTCCGGAACACTTAATTGTGCTCTTGGGGAATCTGTGCATAAATCTAGAGGCAGTCATTCAAAAAGAACAAAGGGATACTGTGTGGTTTAATTTCAGGAAAGATGTGTGTCAGATTGTATCCTTTCACCATACTTATTCAATCTGTACGCTGAGCAAATAGTCCAAGAAGTTGGAATGTATGAAGAAAATGTGGGATCAGGATTACAGGAAGACTCAGTAACAACCTGTGTTATGCAGATGACACAACCTTGTTTGCTGGAAGTGAAGGGTACTTGAAGCACTTACTGATGAAGATCAAAGATCACAGCCTTCATTATGTATTACACCTCAACATAAAGAAAACAAAAATCCTCATAACTGAACCAATAAGCACCATCATGATAAGTGGAGAAAAGATAGAAGTTGTCAAAGATTTCATTTTACTTGGACCTACAATCAACATCCATGGAAGCAGCAGTTAAGAAATCAAAAGATGCGTTGCATTGGGCAAATCTACTGCAAAAGACTTCTTTGAAGTGTTAAAAAGCAAAGATATCACCCTGAAGGCTAAGGTGTGCCTAACCCAAGCCATGGTTTTTTCAATAACCTCATATACTTGACAATAAATAAGGGAGGACCGAAGAGGAATTGATGCCTTTGAATTGTGGTATTGGCAAAGAATATTGAAGATACCATGGACTGCCAAAAGAATGAAACAAGCCTGTTTTGGAAGAAGTACAGCGAGAATGCTCATTAAAAGCAAGGATAGTGAGACTACGTCTCACATACTTTGAACATGTTATCAGGAGGGACCAGTCCCTGAAGAATGACATCATACTTAGTAAAGTAGAGGGTCAGCGAAAAAGAGGAAGATCCTCAACCAGATGAATTGACACAGTGGCTGCAGTAATGGGCTCAAGCATAACAGCAATTATGAGAATGAAGCAGGACTGGGCAGTGTCTCGTTCTGTTGTCCATAGTGCCGCTATGAGTTGGAACCAACTCGAGGGCACCTAACAACACCATTTCTGCTGCCTTAAGGATGCTGGTCATAAGGGAGGGATACCCATGCCATGATATCTGTAAATTCATACGCTACCTGTTTTCATTGATTTGATTCTGACTCATGGTGAACTCACTGGTGTCAGCATATAACTGCAATCCATAAGGTTTTCGGTGGCTGTTATCTTTTGGAAGTAAATAGCCAGGCCTTTCTTCTGAGGTTTATCTGAGTCAATTCAAATCTCCAACTTTTTGGTTAGTATCAAGCACTTAAATATTTGCACCAGCAGGAGCTTCTTACTCAGAGGATACATAATAAAAAATTCCAGTTTTAAAAAAAACAGGAAGGGGCACCAGGAACAAAGACAGAAATGTGACAGTGGGGTGAGTTTTCTTGCTTTCCAAGCACTGGTCACTGCGCCTTCACCTCACTCTTAGTACAAATGAAAGGGGGCTAGGATTTAAAGAATAAATATGTGTGGTAAAATCTTTGTGAAACCCTCTCGGTCTCTGACTTTACCTGGGGTTTTGCTGGACTTGACCCACATGAGCAAGGTCATGTAGCTTTAAAATTCCTCAAGCTTCTACCTTCAATAGTTATTTTCATTATTTATACTATCCCTGAAACAAAAGGGTAGTTGTGTCTGATTCCCAGAAGGCATAAAACATTGAGGTAGAAATATTTCAAGTCACTTTTCTTCTCTTTTCATCTGTAGACTGATGGAAAAAAAGAGAGTAGCAGAGCTGGGAATAGGGATAAGAATACAAAACAAAAAGTTTTGCTAACTTTCAGCCAGTTAAGCTAAGACTGGTGAAAGATAAGTTATCTGACCTTTAGACATTGGGTAATTTACTGTAAAATAAATATGTATTATTTCAAGGAAGAAGGCTTTTTCACTTATTTCTTTCATACAGTATAAAATTTGAGCATACGTTTTTGACAGAATACCTAAAAATAAAAACCATAAAAAACAAACCTGTTGCCCTCAGTTGATTCCAGCTTATAGCAACCCTATAGGATAGAGTAGAACTCCCCCACACTGTTTCCTAGGAGTGGCTCGTGGATTTGAAATGTTGAAATTTTGGTTAGGAGACATACCTCTTAACCACTGTGTCACCCGGGCTCCTTTGAGAACCAAAAAAAAAAAAATCCCGTTGCTGTTAAGTCAATTCTGACTTATAGTAAACCTATAGGACAGAGTAGAACCATCCCATATGGTTTCCAGGAGCACCTGGTGGATTCCAATTGCTGACCTTTTGGTTAGCAGCTGTAGCTCTTAACCACTACTCCACCAGGGTTTCCTGTCATGACATAAGATACTAAATTCCTATACTTAAGTTTTTGTTGTTAGGTGCCATCGAGTCAGCTCATACTCATAGAGAATCTATGTACAAAATAACGAAACACTGCCCTGTCCTGTACCTTCCTCATAATCTTTTTTATGCTTGAGCCCATTTTTGTAGCCACTGTGTCAATTCATCTGGTTGAGAATCTTTTTCTTTTTTGCTGACCCTTTACTTTACCAAGCATGATGTACTTCCCCCTCCTGAGAACATGTCCAAAGAATCAGCCGAAGTCTCGCCATCTTTGCTTCTAATGAACGTTGCCTGTTTTTTTTTTTTTTTTTTTCCAAGATAGCCATGCTTCACTGGGCTGATGTGAGGGTGTTTTCATTCAGTTTCTCCCTCCTTTGGTGTTCAATATAATTATTAATACTTCTGTTAGCTGTTCTGTGTTCCCAGATTCCCATATGTATGTGTATCCCTTGGTTTCTGGGCTCTTTGCTGTAAGGAGATGGTGTGGTGTGTGTGACTAAACTGCCATCTTGGCTGTCTCTAAGTCTTTCAAAATTTTAGTATTATCATCTGAAAATATGAATAATGATGCAAACTTAAGAGGGTTAGTATATTGAGTAATCAGATGCTATGCAATTTCTTTATTTCCTCATGGACAAAACCAGTCACAGTCAGTTATGGCTGAAGTAGATTGCTTTTGGCAGACACACTCTTGCAGGAAGATACAAACCCTGGTAGTAAAAGTTACTGACTTTACATTTGTATGGCTTTATAACTAACAAGGCACAAAGTATGATCTCTTCTAAGCCTTATAACAATGCTACAATTTAGTGATGAGTGGTGAGGGAACAGAGTTAGCAATTAGTACAACCAGGCTACAATCCTGAATCTGTTGTTGATATTATTTTCACTATAGTATAGTAAAGAAAATAATAATAAGTTGAGATAACAAACAGGTTCAGCAATCTGAATTTTAAGTTGTGCAATATCTGTGAATGAAGTGATTCTACAATTTATTATATATGGATTAATAATCAAAATGTATAAGGACTAATGAGATTTTAAGCACTGCACATTAAGGCTAAAATTTTTTATTTAATAAGATTGATTTCTATGTGTGAAGTCAGAAAATATCAGAGTAAATATTAAAAAACAGTTTATGAAACAGATATCAGAAATAGAAGCAATTAAACTAATTTTTGGAACATATCTATAATGAATTATAAGTTAATGTGGCTTACAATGCTCTCCATTGTCTTTCTCTTTCTCTCTTTATATATATATACACACACACACACATATGTATGTGTCTGTGTGTGTGTGTGTGTGTATACACACACACGTATATAGGAAACTCAGGTGGTGTAGTGGTTAAGTGCCATGGCTGCTAACCAAAAGGTCAGCAGTTGGAATCCACCAGGCTTTCCTTGGAAACTCTATGGGGACAGCTCTACTCAGTCCTATAGGGTCGCTATGAGTCAGAATCGACTCCATGGCAATGAGTATACATATATATATACAGTTATGCTTGCATTGCATAACTTCCAGAATACGTTCTGTGAAATAAGATGTCATATGATTTGGACATTATATGAACGTCGTATTATATAAGGCAGTCCTCGGGTTACCAACGTCCAATTTATACACAGCCGGTAGTTACAAACCAACACTCGTAAAGCCTATTATATTAAAATCTTGTGGAAACTCCCAGTTGTCCTTATCACCACTGTTGCCACTGCTGCTGCTGTATCTGCTGGAGGAAGCCAGAGGGATGGGCAGTGGCTAAGAAGGCGGTGGCAGAAGCAGAGCCACAGGAAGTGAGCAAAGAAGGCAGCAGAGTGTACCCAGCCCTGCCCACTGTTCTGCTCACCTGAGGAGCAGGAGCAGCCCCAGGCCCCACAGTCCCCACCACAATCCCCTGCCCACCAGACAAAGCCCAAGAGTTGTATCCACTGGTTACAGAATGCAAGCACTGTATCCAATGCAGTAAGTGTCTGGGTTTGGGGCCTTTAAAACCATTAGTGGGAAATAATATACAAAAAAAAAAAGGTCCTAACTTAAAAAAAAAAAAAAAAAATTATGGGACCGTGGAAGTATATGCAGTCAGAAATTGCCCGAATGGATATTATGTGGTGCATGGCTGTGTGTGTGTGTGTATATACATATATACACACACACATATTTATGTGTATGTATCTCAAAAAAGGAAACCCTGGTGGTGTAGTGATTAAGAGCTACTGCTGCTAATCGAAAGGTCAGCAGTTTGAATCTACCAGGTGCCCCTTAGAACCTCTACAGGGCAGTTAGTTCTACTCTGTCCTGTAGGTTCGCTAGGAGTTGAAATCGACTCGATGGCAGTGCGTTTGGTTTTTTTGGTTTATCTCAAAAAAAAAAAAAAAAAAGTTGTTGATTTGACTCTAAGTCATGGAGAACCCATGTGTGTCAGAGTAGAAATGTGTTCCATAGGGTTTTTAATGGCTAATTTTTCAGAAGCAGATAACTGGGCCTTTATTCTGAGGCTCTTTTGAGCCATCCAATTTTTTTTTGACAGCAGCTGAGTGGTTAACCAATTGCATCACCCAGGGATATATATTTAACAACGAATAATATGTTTTTTGCTCATAGTAGATATAAAAAAGAAATAATAAAACTTCTACAGAAAAAAGCTGATTTTTGTTTGTTTGATAAAGTCTTTGAACATGTTATTATACACTAACCATATGCAAGGTGTCATGGTTGGTACTTTAAACGATGCAACCAATAAAGTTATTGCCGCCAATGAATTTAACTCTGCTAGAGGAGAAAACAGATGTATTCGCATTTTACCAGAGCACACAAAAAAAGCGAAAATTAGAATATAAATTATTTAAACACCTGCTGTTGAGATTCAAAGGAAAAACAAACAAACAAACAAAAATTTCCACCTGTAAAGGTCATGAACTAAATTTTGAAGTAGGTTGCATTTTTACCTTGTTGATCACTGGAAGAGAATTAGTTGGTGAATAAGCAGAAACCAGATAGAAAATCCTTTTAAATTATGAGGTGTATATTAATGAAAAATATAAATGAGAATGTTTAGGCTGACCATATTGAAAAGGGAGAAGTTTAGTCTGGCTGAAGAATATTAGTCATAAAAGGGGCCCCGGGATAAAATGAGAAAATAGGGTATTGTATTTATTTACTTTTGTAAATTACATATGTAGAGTTTTATCCTTAAGGGATATCCTTAAGGAGCAATGAAAATAAGAGAACTTGCAATGAAAAGAATAAATCTTCATTTCTTTCTTCATAGCCTTTAAAATATTCAATATTCTGTGGGTGCTATCTTGTTACAATTCATGCACTGATAGACTAATGCACTTTCTTCTCTATTTGCAAGAATAAACAGTGAGCAACGACAGCCTTAAATATCTCATTATACAGCTGAAAAAGCAACCAGAAGAGTATGAGTGACTTGGTGATATTCCATACTGAAGTGGGAACTATGATGGATGATGATTACGTAGGATTATATACGTTTCCTATTTACGTACATTCTCGGTTTCCCCCCTTTTTTTCACTAATCCTCCTTAGAAGTTCAACTTGTATAGATTTTTTTTTTCATAATTCCAAAATTGGAGAATTCACAAATATAAGCAAATATAAACACAGTGTGAAAAGACATGTGCCTTAGTTATCTAGTGCTGTTGTAATGGAAGTACCACAAATGGGTAGGTTTAACCTCAGAAATTTATTCTCTCACAGATTAGGAGGCTAGATGTCTGAATTCAGGCTGCTGGCTCTAGGGGAAGGCTTTCTCCCTCTGTCAGCTCTGGAGGAATGTCCTTGTCCCTTCCGAGCTTCTGCTCCTAGTGATTGTCATGTGCCTTGGCATCTCTCTCCCCACATCCCTCCCCTGCTCTCTTGCATGTTTAATATCTTCTATATCAGAAAAGAGATTGACTCATGACATAAAACCAAAAAAACCAAACCTGTTGCCGTCGAGTCAATTCTGACTCAAAGCGACCCTATAGGTCAGAGTAGAACTGCCCCATAGAGTTTCCAAGGAGTGCCTGGTGGATTTTAACCCCTGACCTTTTGGTTAGCAGCTGTAGCACTTAACCACTACACCACCAGGGTTTCCACTCATGACATACCGTACACTAATCCTGTCTGATTAACATAACAAAGGCAACCCATTCTTAACTGCGATTATAACCACAAGCATAGAGGTTACGATTTACAACACATATTTTGGGGGAACACAATTCAATCTGGAAAAAACAAGGAAGCAAAGAGATTTACACCTTAATACACCACAGTTAAACTTTCAAAAGGCTCAAATAGAGAATCTTCAAGAGAAGAGTGATTCATTATGTACAGGGGATTATTGATAAGATTAGCAGCTAACTTCTCATCAGAAATCATGGAGACCAGAAGGCAATGGAATAGTATATTCAAAGTTCTGGAAAAAAAAACATTTCTGTCAAATAAGAAGCCTATATTTAGTAAAAAATACTCTCAAAACTGAAGGAAAAACTATGATACTTCAAGATAATCAAACACAGAAGAAATTTGTCACAAACAAATTTGCCTTATATGAAATGCTAAAAGAATGTCTTCAGACTGAAATGAAAAACATTGGAGAATAACCCATATCTACACAAAGAAATAAAGAGTACAGGTGAAGGTAACCATGGTACATATGAAGGAAAATATGAAAAACAGTATAAATCCATAATATATTAGTATAATAAATAGTATATATACTAAATAGTACATTAATAATACATGTATGTATTATATATATTTATTATAAGTTGTTGTTGTTGTTAGGTGCCTCCCAGTTGGTTCCAACTCATAGCAACCCTATGTATAACAGACCAAAACACTGCCCAGTTCTGTGCCATCCTCACAGTTACACTTCAGCCTATTGTTGCAGCCGCTGCAGCAATCCATCTCGTTGAGGTTCCTCCTCTCTTTCCCTGACACTTTACCAAGCATGATGTCCTTCTCCAGGGACTGGTCCCTCCTGATGACACATACAAAGTATGTGAGGTGTAGTCTCACCATCCTTGCCTCTAAGGGGCATTCAGGCTATACTTCTTCCAACACAGATTTGTTAATTCTTTTGGCAGTTCATGGTATATTCAATATTCTTTGCCAACATCATAATTCAAAGGTGTCAGTTCTTCTTTGTTCTTCCTCATTCACTGTCCAGCTTTCACGTGTGTATGAGGTGATTGAAAACACCATGGCTTGAGTCAGGCGCACCTTAGCCTTCGAGGTGACATCTTTGCTTTTTAACACTTCAAAGAAGTCTTTTGCAGCCGATTTGCCCAATGCAATATGTCATTTGATTTCTTTACTGCTGCTTCCATGGGTGTTGATTGTAGGTCCAAGTAAAATGAAATCCTTGACAAATTCAACCTTTTCTACGTTTGTCATAATGTTACTCATCGGTTCAGTTATGAGGATTTTTGTTTTGTTGATATGTAATCCATACTGAAGGCTGTGATTTCTGATCTTCATCAGTAAGTGCTCCAAATCTTTTTCACTTTCAGCAAGCAAGGTTGTGTCATCTGTATAACACAGGTTGTTACGAGTCTTCCATCAACTCTGGTGCCACTTACCTCATACACTGCAGCTTCTGCTATTATTTACTCATCATACAGATTGAATAAGTGTGGGGAAAGGATACAATCCTGACGCACATCTCTCCTGACTTTAACCACACAATATCCCCTTGTCCTGTTTGAACGACTGCCCCTTGACCTATGTACAGGTTCCCCAAGAACACAATTAAGTGTTCTGGAATCCCCATTCTTTGCAATGTTATCCATAATTTGTTATGATCCAGTAGTGGAACGCCTTTGCATAGTTAATAAAACACAAGTAAACATCTTTCTGGTATTCTCTGCTTTGAGCCAGGATCTATCTGACATCAGCAATGGTATCCCTCACTTCCCATCCTCTTCGGAATCCTGCTTGAATTTCTGGCAGTTCATTGTGAATGTACTACTGCAGCTAATTTGAATGATCTTCAGCAAAATTTTACTTGCGTGTGATACTAATGATATTGTTCTATAATTTCCTCATTCTGTTGAATCACCTTGTTTTTGGAACAGATATAAGTATGGATCTATTCCAGTTGGTTGGTGAGGTAGCTGTCTTCCAAATTTCTTTGTATAGACGAGTGAACACCTCCAGTGCTGCATCTCTCTGTTGAAATATATCTCAATTTGTATTCTGTCAGTTCCTGGGGCCTTGTTTTTTGCCAATGCCTACAGTGAGGCTTGGAATATTCTTTGGTACAATCAGTTTCTGTTCATATACTGCCTCCTGAAATGGTTGAATGTTGACCAATTATTTCTGGTATAGTGACTCTGAGTACTCCTTCCATCTTCTTTTGATGATTGCTGGGTCGTTTAATATTTTCCCTGTAGAATTCTTCAATATTGCAACTGGAGGCTTAAATTTTTTTCTTTAGCTCTTTCAGCTTGAGAAATGCATATCGTGTTCTTTCCTTTTGGTTTTCTAATTTGAGGTCTTTGCACATGTCATTATTACACTTTATTTTGTCTTCTCAAGCTGCCCTTTGAAATCTTCTGCTCTTTAACTTCATCATTTCTTCCATCTAATTCAGTTACTCGATGTTCAAGAGCAAGTTTCAGAGTCTTTTCTAACATCAATTTTGTTTTTTTTTTCTTTCCTGTCTTTCTGATGAACTTTTGTTTTTTTCCTGTATGATATCCTTCCACAACTCATCTGGTCTTTGGTCATTAGTGTTCAATACATCAAAACTATTCTGGAGATGGTCTCTAAATTCAGGTGGGACACACTCAAGGTGGTACTTTGGCTCCCATGGACTTGTTCTAATTTTCTTCAGCTTTAACTTGAACTTGAATATGAGCACTGGATGATCTGTTCCACAGTTGGCCCCTGGCCCTGTTCTGACTGATGATATTGAGCTGTTCCTTTGTGTCTTTCCACAGATATAGACAATTTGATTCCTGTGCATTACTTCTGGAGAGGTCCTTGTGCACAGTAGCCATTTATGTTGTTGAAAAAAGGTATTTGCAGTGAAAAAGTTGTTAGTCTTGCAAAATTCTATCACCTGATCTCTGGCATTGTTTCTGTCACCAAGACGATATTTTCCAACTACCAATCCTTCTTCTTTGTTTCCAACTTTTGCTTCCAAACACCAGTAATTATCAGTGCATCCTTATGCAGCAGTTGGTAAATATCTTCAATTTATTCATCTTTGGCCTTAGTGTGTAAATTGGAATAATAGTCGTGTTAACAAGTCTACCTTGTAGGCATATGAATATTGTCCTATCACTGACAGCATTGTACTTCAAGACAGATCTTGAAATGTTCTTTTTGATGATGAATGCAATATCATTCCTCTTCAAGTTGTCATTCCTGGCATAGTAGACCATATGATTGATCAATTCAAAATGTCCAAAACCAGTACAGTTCAGCTCACTAATGCTTAAGATATCGATGTTTATGTGTTCCATTTCATTTTTGAAGATTTCCAATTTTCCTAGATTAATACTTCAGGCATTCCACATTCTGATTATTAATGGATGTTTGCAGCTGTTTCTTTTTGTTTTGAGCCGTGCCGCATCAGCAAATGAAGATCCTGAAAGTTCGACTCCATCCATGTTATTAAGACAAACTGACAGTTGAGTGGGGGGTTTATTATATCATGTAATAAATATATAAGGAGCCCTGGTGATGCAGTGGTCAAGCATTTGGCAGCTAATCAAAAGGTTGGCAGTTTGAACCCACTACCCACTCCATGAGAGGGAGACGTGGCGATCTGCTTCTGTAAAGATTACAGCCTTGGGAACCCTATGGGACTGTTCTATTCTGTCCTGTAGGTTTGCTATGAGTTGGAATTGACTTGACATCATACTATAACAACACATACACACACATATATGTCTGTAACATGTTTCTTATCAGCTTTAGAAAAAACAGCACAAAGCATTAATTACAAAACTTTATTGACAGGAGAGAACTCAAATTAATAAAATCAGAAATGAAAGTAGAGATGTTGCTGCTGACCTTACAGAAATAAAAGAGATTCTGGGGAATATTATAAATACCTGTATGCCAGAAAATTAAATAACCTAGATAAAATGAACAAATTCCTAGACACATAAAACCACTGCAATTGATTTAAGAATAAGTAGAAAAAGTCCTATAACAATTAAAGGGATGGTATTGGTAATTATGAGTTGGAATCAACTCGAAGGCACTGGGTTCTGGGGTTTATTAGTAATTAAAAAAAAAAAAATCACAAAGGAAAGCTTGGGATCTTTCAAAGCCTTTCCAAAAAATAAAAGAAAAAAAAGCAGTTCCCAAATCATTCTACGATATCAATTTTGCCATAAACCCCAAACCAGAAAAACACAAAATCCTAATTCAATATGGCTGGTATTCTTATTAGAAGACGAGAAGAGACAGAAAGACAGGGAGAATGCCTGTAATAATTACTTGAAAATGCAGGCAGAGATTGGAATGAAGCTTCTAAAAGCCAGGCAGCTCTAGCAACACCAAATGCTAGTAGAAAGACACAGAACAGATCTCCTCGAGAAACTTTAGTGAAAATGTAGCCTTGCCTACAATTTGATTTTTGTAGTATGTTACACTATTTCAGTATTTTTTATCCACATTTTTTAAAATGTCTCTGTGATTCAATCTGAGTATTTTCTTCTGACTTATAGGACAATTCACTAATTCTCTCTTTAACTGTGTGTAATTTGCTGTTATATCATTTTTTGAGCTCTTATATATAATTGAAGTTCATATATATATATATATATGTGTATATATATATATATATATATATATATATATATATATATATATATGTCAAACCCAAACCAAACCCTTTGCTGTCAAGTCAATTCTGACTCATAGCAACCCTACAGGACAGAGTAGAACTACTCCATAGGATTTCCAAGGAGCATCTGGTGGATTTGAACTGCCTAACTTTTGGTTAGCAGCTGTAGCTTTTAACCACTGTGCCACCGGAGTTTCCATATATACATATATATATATATATATATTTTAGTGTAAGGTTTTCACTTAATTCTTTTTGTTTTTTTCATTTCAGTTGTCAGTCAAGATTTTCAATCTTGTGTGTCTTAGATTTGTGAAATCAGTGAGTGTAGTCATTTTAAAGTTCATGACTCCTGTTGCTACCTACATGCTTGTAGGACACTTTCTGTTCTTTAAGGTTTTTCTTTGTGGTCACGTGGTCTTGTTTCCTCACATGCTTGGTTTGTTTTTTTTATTGAGTATCGATTGTTGTAGATGTAAAATTGTAGAGAAAATTTGTGGTTCTGTGTGAAGTTATCTTTGTAAAAAGTTTAATTAAATTTGCTCTTGCCATACTGTTAGCCTAAGGACAATAATCACTTTAATCAAATAAAGGATTAAGTAATTGAAACTGGAGATACGGTCCCTTGAGTACTGATCTGTTTCCAGTTTTTTCTTATTCCCAGTCAAGGGCTTCTGAGACCTACTTAAAATTTGAGTTGTTACCATAACCAAATCTGTACTTCAATCTTGCAGCCCTGTCGGTAAGACAAGTGTTCTGTTAATAAGTTCCCATAAACTGTAGACATCAAATGGCAGCTCTTATTAGAGGTTATGTTATTATTAGTATCGAACACTTCACAAGCACTTATGCTTTATGCTTACCTAACTAGATAAATATTATGACTTTGACTAGAAGCCTATCACTAGGCTCCATTGATATACTATGAGCCCAGAAAAAGTTAATCTCAATAATTGATGGAACTAAGTTAGCGTGTGACAGGCATCACAGATTTCCACCTTGAAAGACTAGGGGGAAGCAGGATCTGACAAGTGGGATGGGGTAGAATTGGGCTTTTGAACATTTTAAATGTACATAGTTATGTAAATGCACATAGTTATGTGTTAAAAAGCAACATTTTCTCTATTGAGTTTTCAGTGTTCAGAATAGAAACCAGAGCAAATTAAAATTATGTAACGAAGCAAAGATGTTTTTCTCAGCAAAGAAATTATTTACCTTGTTTTCTTTCCCCATGATGATTCACATCAGAAGAAAAGATGTAAAACTGCTAATGTAAAATTAGCTAATTAGAAACAGAATGTTGGAACCCATCAGTTCTTGCGTGTTGCTTCCAGTTGCTTTCCTGTTTGTTTAAAAAAAATTTTGGCATAGGAAAAGCTGTCATTTTCCTCCACTTGCTTCAATCTGTATATTATTTGTCAGAAGAAATTGGTAAAGCTAAATCACCTAGCCTACCTATCCCCTAAAAAAGAACCTAGTCATAAAGCCTTGATTTTCATCAAGTTATGATATATAGACTTTACTATTTCCTATCTTCCATCCTAAGCA
Source organism: Loxodonta africana (assembly GCF_030014295.1). Taxonomy (NCBI): domain Eukaryota; kingdom Metazoa; phylum Chordata; class Mammalia; order Proboscidea; family Elephantidae; genus Loxodonta; species Loxodonta africana. Next base: position 124,999,885 of record NC_087346.1, read on the forward strand.
AATTTATTTTTTCTTATAATTTCTATAATGGTATATAATCAATTTCTTCTCAGTGCATCCATAATTGTAAACTTAATGGAATAAATTATTTCATGTATTAATATCTAAAATTTAAAAACCTACAGACCTTTGAGGAGCCCTGGTAGTGCAGTGGTTAAGTGCTTGGCTGCTAACAGATAGGTTGGCAGCTAGAACCCACCAGCAGCTCCACAGAAGAAAGATGTGGTAGTCTGTTCCATAAAGATTTACAGCCTTGGAAACACTGTGGGGCAGTTCTACTCTGTCCTACAGGTTCACTATGAGTCAGAATGGACCCAATGGCAATTCGTTTGGGTTTTTTGGTTTAGTACAGGTCTTTGAGGTCAGTATGCTCATATCGGTAGCGTATTGGTGACATATGCCCACTTGGTATCACATGCTCATGTTGGTATCAGTTGTCATCTATATAGAGAGCTGTTTTATGTTCTGTATACTGAAAAGTGACTTTGCCCAACAAGTGTTTATAAGCTTCTGTTCCTGACAGTAGTTACCCTCACATTACATGTTATCCGCAAGGTAGTTTAATTAATATAATTCAAGTTTGAGAAAGCCATAATCAATCCAATGAAATAACAACACTGTACTTTTTAAAAGGAGGTATAAATGACATCTTTACACAAATATTTTATGTCTATAATACTCTATTATTTGAGCAATAGGCAACGTAATCATTTCTTTCAATAGAGAATTTACCACAGTGCATGGCTTTATCTGACACTCCTTTTTTGTGGTATTCTCAAATCTGTGCCACTGTCATCTCACATTTCTCCTGACTTCTGTCCCATATCCTTGACTGTTTTTACACTTGTTCTATTGAACGAGCTATTGCTATGCCTAGATCACAAAACTTATAAAAGGCCATCATCTTCCACCAACAAACGTGATTCAACTTCTAAATTTATTCTTCCTAGAAATTAAATTTTTTTTAGCAATTAAAAAGAGGAAAGCCCTCAATGAGATGGACTGACACAGTGGCTACAACGATGGGCTCAAACATAGCAATGATTTGTAAGGATGATGCAGGACCAGGCAGTGTTTCCTTCAGTTATATATAGGGTCACCATGAGTAGAACTGACTTGACACCACCTAACAATAACAACAACAAGCAATTAAATTAAAAAAAAATTCTTTAAACAAATGCGCTATCTCTGATTCTCATTATGCAGCATACAATTTTAAGCCATAGGGCCAGCTTTTTTCTAGTCGATGAGTCTGGAAAACAAGGACACTGAATTCTCAGTCTCCAAAGGATCTCTGGAATACAGAGCCTCAGAAAGTTTCTTTGTCATTGTCCATATGATTCTCAAAAAGTCCAAATATTTTCTAAGACTGCTTGAGGTACACGTGAAAATGCTCGGGTTTCTTAAGATACAATTATAATTAACCAGGTACACTGGGAATTTTCATACATGAGCAAGATCACAGGCTATTAGTGATTTGCCACGATCCTTATTCCCCAGAGATAATAATAGCACAGAAGAGCTACTGCGAGCTCTTAGACGTATAATGGGGTTTCTTTTTCTTGTTAAAGTAGAATATAGTGTTTGAGGCAGTAAGTGCTTAATTCATTGACTGATCAAAGATTTAATTGAATTTTGAGTGTCATATATTTGATAATTTTTTTTTCTTCTTGATGTCCTCCCTGTCTGTATCAACATGGAAATTGCTTAGCAGTAGTTTTTACTGCTCCGCTGAATCTTGCTTTTTTGTCTTTACATATATTTTTTTCCTTTTTGTTATGTTCTTGGCTTCTGATTCCAAATAAACATGATTTCTTCCCATTCACACATTCTATAATAGTAAAAAGGAACCAAAATTAACATGGGAGAATCTTAATTTAGAGTTGACTTTGGAGCCATGGGTTGATTATTTTTCCTCCAGCAGATTGTGAAAAGATGTTATAATCTATATTACAAAGGTAGGACTCTCTGGAGAATATGAATCCACTCATAAAAATATGAAACTAGAACCACCTTTCCCCTTCTTCAGTTTAGGACAGGGTGTGGCTCTGTCAAAAGAACACGCTTGAAAGAAGTGGCTAAAGTGAATTTGCCTCTGAGGTCCAAAGACTTCGATTCCCTTTTGTTCTTTTTTTCCTTGATCCTGGTGATCGTGATCAGTGAAAAGTGCCAATAATAATACAGGCATTTGCACTGTTGCAAATTTTTAAGTGGAAACCCTTGCCAACAAACACCAGCTGTACTATGATCTTTTACTGCTGTCTCATTTCACTACTAAACAGCTTCTTTTCTCCTAGCTTGGTAATACATGATGAGGATTTCAGATCTTAGTACATATTTTATTGTGTCTTAAAAATCATACAGTTAGCATAATAAGGACATTTTGGATAAGCAACAGCAGAGAAGAAGAAAAAAAATTATCCTTGTGGCATCGATTTAATTATTTTCATACTCGAAGCACAGGCAAGGATCTTATTTGCATCAAATCTGTTAGAACAATGATCACTTCTGCCAGACACTATTAAATGGTTGTGTAAGCTCACCAACTCCGTAAGATGTCGCTGTAGAATTAAGATCTCAAAGCACTGATATATAAATGGAATAAGCCAAAAAATATATATAAGTTTTAAAATAAAAGCTTTCTGAGAATTTTAATAAGCTGTTGACTTTAAGACCCTTATTATCAAAACAACATAACAAATTTCCTTCTACTGATGCTTTATTTGATTCATCATTTAGGGTTTAGATTTTCCCCCTCCCTCCCCCAAATGGACAAGGCAAAACTTATGTTTGATTATCATGAAAACAAGAGTATTTTTCTAATTCATTATTTTGAATTACTGTATATGAGATGAAATATATATTTCATAAAATCTGACTTTAATTCTATTATCACATTATATATCTAGTATATCACTTTATTCAGAAGTCGTAAAGGAAAGAGATGAGAAACAGCTTTGGAACCCAATGCATCTCATCTACTTGACCAAGTTTCAGCAATGGGGTGGTGCATGTTGAGTAAAAGAAATATGGAAACCAGAGGCAGAGCACATGCAATCTTCATTCTCATGCTTATACTGCTTAAATTCAGATATTAGGACTAAATCTCTTGTGCCTATGAATTCTAATCACGCTCTGGGTTTGTTTATTTTGCCATTTCACACTTTGTGCCCTTTATAGCGTGTTTGGCTTTGGCTACTGAAGCTTCTTGAGAGTAGACTTGCAGACTTCTTCCTTATGTGTAGGACTAATAATACTAAAGCAGCAAAATAAAAACAAGTCTTATACATTCAGAATGGGTTAGCCTCTGGGAATTTTTTTTTTTTAAATCTGTATGAACTTTTGTGAAGTTTGTGAAGTTGGTAGATCAGTATTAAAATCTTCACTTATCAATTAGAAAAAATTTCTGAAGTCACACAGAGAACACCTGACAGAGACAAGAGTCAAATCTGATATTAATTACAGTGTCATGGTTTTTATCCATGACAGAGACAAGAGTCAAATCTGATATTAATTATAGTGTCATCGTTTTTATCCAGGAGGCACTGTCCTTGGCACATAGAGGCAGTGACTAAGTCTGTCTATGTTTTTAATGAATTACTAGATATTACAAGCAGTCTTTTTCTAAACATATATGTAAGGAATCTATGATTTTTGATGAGTTGCTTTCTCTCTGTTGAACTATAGAATACCTCTTCTTACCATCCCATTCCTGGTTGCAACAAATCTACTTCTGGGGATTTCATAAAAACGTATCTTAGGGTTCTTACCAGAAACAGAACTAGTAAGATTATGTTTATACATAAAGAAAGATAGTATGACTAATTGGCTCAAGTGGTTTGTGACTGGCTGCTAAATGAAAATACGGCAGTTCAAACTAACCTAGCAACTAAATGGAAGAAAGTCCTGGCTATCTGATTCTGTAAAGACTACAGCCAAGAAAACCATATGGAGCTGTTCTGCTGTGTAACACATGAGTCACCACAAGTCGGGGACTGGGTTGACAGCAGCTAATAACAAAAATATAGATATATGCATATGTACACACAAACACACACATCTATCTATCTATCTATCTATCTATCTATCTATCTATCTATCTATCTATCATCTATCTATCTATCTATCTATCTATCTATCTATCTATCTATCTATCTGTCATCTATCATTTATCTATCTATCATCTATCTAATCTATCTATCCATTTATCTATGCATGTATACAAAGGGGGAATGAGATTAAAAAAAAAAAAAAAAGGCTCAGGTGACTGTGGAGATTGGCAAGTCCAAAATCTGTAGGTTAGTCAACAGGCCGGAAATTCCTGTAGTCTCGGTCCCAGCATCCATAGTTCAGGTGAAGAGGAGCTATTACTGCAGTCTTGTGTCCCAAAATCTGTAGGTCAGAATAGAAAGAGTGTAGGAGTTCTGGAAAGATGTCTATTTATAGTCTGTGGGCAGAATCTCCTTCGAGAAAAGCCCCTTTTCTCTCTTAAGGTCTTCAGTTGATTGATGGAAGCCCACCCACATGATGGAGGGTAATGTGCTTTACTTAAGGCCAACAGATTTAATTATATATGACTACTTCATAACAACGTCTAGACTGGGTGTTTGACCAAATAACTGAGCCAACTGACACACAAAGTTAACCATTACAGGCATTTTTACAGTTTCTCTATGAGCTGTAGTTTCACATCGACATATCAGAATTCTTAATTGTAAACTGCAGAAATTTTCTCTGGTTAACTTAAGCAGAAATATGATTTACTGAAAGGCAATATGACGATGATGGATCAATAGGAAGGCTGAAGAAACTAACCATGGTGGGAGCTAGAGAAGGCTAGTCACTGTGAAGAACAAAGCAGATCAAGAGTCTTCTTAGAGCACTGCTACTGGCCCTGAGACTCTATACTGCCTTTCAGGCCATAGCTGGGCTCTTTGCTATTCTACCAGACTTAAAAGTACTGTAGACACCCCAAACATTCTCTGAAGGCCCCTACTTTTTTAGTACTCTCTAAAAATATAATGCCTTGAGTTGGAGCCCAAGCTTGACTATGCTTAGGCCATACGAATGACTAAATGTAAAAGCCAGCTCTTAAAATTTTTTTGTAGATGCACATAAGACAAGCTGAGCTATTGTGTCTCTATGACACACGCTTCCAAATGTCCCCTAGGGCTAAGTTATAGTAAGAAACTGAATGTAAAATAAGTAAGGGATTACTTGACACAAGAGTAGGAAGAAATAAAATAATGTTTTTTTGACAACTTTGTGGTTGCCAGGTTAAATGTCCTTCAGGGTCATCTTCTGCCTGACAAGAGAGTGTTGAATGACTAGGTTCTTCATATGTAAGATGAAGAGGTATACTAATTTAACATGGGGATTCTGAATAAAAACTAATTACGACTTAATCTGCAATTTGATTTTTATTCTTCCACAGCAAGTATTCACCATGGTGTAGGCATAAAAGTCAACACTGGAAGTAATAGAATTTAGAAGAGAACTTAATCTCACTTCTGAGATTTTTGAAGGCTGCTTCGAGTTTTCAAGCGCTGATTCTGTGGCCGGGGCTACAACTATTGTGCTTGTGCCCAAGCCCACATTGCCGACAGGCAGAGTGAAAGGCCATTTTTCTCCTTTGACAAATATCTGAATGGTCTTAAAACCACTGTATATTGAAGAATGAGGCACAGCTCCATAAGATGAAAATGAATTTGGAATAAAATTTCAAACATTTTCTTTTCTTAAGCTCTTCTTTTATTTGACAAAGCTTGGCCATGTAACATAAACATTTTGATGGGGTTTATTTTACATAGTATTTAACAACTTATTTATTTGTAGATAATTGCTTACAAATATTTTCATTTTATAAGCAGATCTTTAGTATTAAAGTGCATTTTGTTGTTGCCAGTCGCTGTTGAGTTGGCTCTAACTCAGGTACAACAGAATTAAATGGTAGTGGAAAGTACATTTTATACCTATATAAATTATACAGATTATTCACAAATTACACTTAGTGAGATCTGAAGGTCAAAGCCTTCCACAAACACCCTGGGAAATACGGTAGGGCTTTACCATCACTTTACAGCATTTCAGATTCAGAGGACCTTCCTTCGCCTGTGGAGTTACAAATGTCTGGCATTCTCGCTCAGTTTTAACAAGGTTCACCCATCCCTCCATGAATTTGACAAAGATCAGCTCAAGGAATAAAAATTATTTCAGTTGATTTATTCAGTCTTTGATTTTGTCAGCTGGAAGAATATTTGGAGAAAAAACATTTTGAAGTGGCTTCTCTTCTAAGATGTTGTTGTATGTGTTTCCTGCAACGGAGAAAATACATCATCATCTCGTCAGCAAGAAGGGGTAACACACAGGTTCATTATGTACTTACACTTCTTCTTGTCTTTTATTTCAAAGATCTTATAATTTATAGTTGATCTTCCATTTTGTAGATCTTCAAACCCAGAAAGAGGGGAACAGCATGTCTTTCCCTTTAAAAAAATGGAGTGAATAACAAGGCTAAATTGTATCTTTTACATGTAAGACTCAAATTTTTCTAAACATAAGTTTGAGTCACCTTAAAATATTGCTTGTTTTTCAAAACAGGAAAAGAATACTTGCTTAATGTTCCCCTTATTCAGGATATTCAGATTCTTATGCAACTCTGTTCTTATTGCATATGTCATCCTGGCCATAAATATAAGCCTTTTATATTTGCCTTCTTAATATTTCTGACCTCATTTAAAATAAAATGTAATACTATAGGGAGTTACTAGAAGACATCAGGAAAATTTTCATTTTCTAATTGCACAGGAGAACAGAAAGACTAGCAAAAATGAGTTGAAATTATTAGTGCATGAAGCACAGAGGTGATGCCGATTGGCTGACAGACCTCCAATTTCACACCACTGCAGTACATTCTTTGGTAAATTTAATGGAAGAAAGAACAAACCAAGCAGAAGCAATCTAACACAGCCAAGCAAATGTCTGTTTAATAGATGCCAGTTCTTTAGAAAATGTTAATAACAATGCCACGTGTTCAGATTTTGCAGAGTCAGGACAGAAAATGATTATGTTCCTGTGGGTCACCACATGTTGTCCTTGGCGTCATCATTGTCTTCTGTAGAAAAAAAATGCCTAAGGGTTACCACAGGCTGATAGACGTGGCATGCCAAATTACACGCCGCATCACACCATCTGCCAACCCACAGATTTCTCAAGATGCCACAGCACTACAGTGAAAAACTTATGATTCTGAGTACTTTAGAGAAGACAGGTATTTTCTGATCTACTAGCCCGAATTATTTTTATGGAACTGAAGATAAAGTATGTATGACATGGTGTGAGTGCCAAAGACATCCTAATTAGGGGAAAATTCCAAAAGCCTAACCCTGAAGAGCTCACTAAGTCTAACAGAAGAGAGTCTGAATTCAGCTGGTGGCACTTGTTCTATTCTCATTTTTAATTAGCATCAAGGAGTTTAATTAAAAGTATAGCATATGAGAATCAGAGTAATTGCAACAGCTAGAAGGAACCAAAGATTTCTGTGGTCCAGCTGTGTCATTTTTCCCAATAAGTAAAGGAACATGTGAGGGAGAGAGGAAATTATCAGGGCCTCAGATGGAAACATGTATGTTTGTAGGCTGGCTGGAAAAAATACAAAGGCATATAGAGAGCATTCATTAAGTGCATTTTCATTTTATTCAAAGCTTGCCCTATTTCTGTAGATTGCAGTGATTTGGATACTGAACAAGGAAAACATACAAATGACATAGGTTCTCATTAAGGTGCTATGCTTTCTATGCCTTCTCAGGGCACCTCTATGAAACATGGGTCTCACGGTCAATAGATCTTATTATTTAATTTGCTGATTCATTCACTTATTTATTCATTTAGTAACTATTTTTGAGCAGTATTTATGGACCAGACACTACACTAGGTAGGAAGTAAAATGTGGAGGAGAAAAGAAAGGATGGGACTCATTCACACCAAGGAAAGAACCTCTAGACTTAATTAAGCAGCATCTGGCTGCCTTAGGACATGCTCTACTTTAACTAATATACCACTTCAACTGAATTCTCCACTGTGCAATCAAGCTCCTCACTTGGCTACCGACATGACAGTATTAATGAGTTTTTTATACCCTTCAGCAAGCAGAACTAACCCAGGAGTCAGGAGTTCTGGGTTCTAGTCCTGGTTCTGCCAGGACATTAGCTGAGAGAAACAGGGCAAATCTCCTACTCTCAGTTTGCTGATAAAACGAAACTGGTGAGATTATACAGTTTTTAAGGACATTTACAGCTCCAATACTTCCTGTTTTTATGAGTTTGTTGTGATTGTACCTAAGTGAAGCAAGGTAGCCAAAGTGATGCGGAAGTATATGGGAATGTGAAGGCATTAAGGAGAGGCTCCTTGGCATGGTTTATCAGGGTTTTCAAGTTCAAATCTTTTGGTTAATTAGTTTCTCTGCTCATCTTATTCTTTACCTTGAGGGTATATGTTGAATAATGTGTTGAGGAATATGTTGGGTTCAATTTCAGATCACTGGAATTCCTTCTATGAAGTCAAATTATCTCTTGGGTGAGAAGGTACCTAACAGAATTCACTGTATATGAATTTTTCAGATGAAAACAAAACAAAACCAACAGGCATCTCAGGTGGCCTTTAAACCAGGTAGAAATAAGCTAAATTTGAAAGCAATTCATTATGTATTTCTAAAATTTCTTACTTGTGAGGTAAAATCAAAGATGAAAATCTTTTCTGAAATACATGATAAAAATCAATTCGACAGAAGTTATTGACCACCTATAATGCGTAAGGCGCTTTACTCTGCATTGTGATAGAGGTAATAATTGCCATCATTTATGTGACAGACACTAATAATCGTTGTCATCTACGTGCATTTACTACATTTGAGTTACTGTTCTAAGTTAATTATAGGTACTAATTCATTTACTCCTTACAACCCTAAAGATCTATGATAAATTTAGTAGATATATCCAAAGCAACATGAAGTTGTAGAAGGAATATCCATTCTAGTATCAGATGATTTGGAAAATTCTACTCAATTCATTTGATGCTTGTTTAAGGAATTCTCTGGAAATGGAGGTAGATGAGCCTTTACATATTTAGGAAAAAAAACCTGTAGTGACAAATTAACCAATGTATTCTTTTAAAGCTATAAACTGTACATGCTGAATAGGTGATCTCAAGTGTTCTATCTTCAATAGTTTTTGAAGCTATTATATTAATCTAATGACATGTTATTGGTTTAAGAACAAATAATGATAGCAACAGATGAAGAAATATTAACACTGATAAAGAAAATAAATAAAAGACGGAAGCTGGCCTGTTTTTATAGATTTGTTGTTAGGTGCCATCAAGTTGATTTCAACTCAGAGAACCTTTATACAACAGAATGAAACACTGCCTGATCCTGAGCCATCCTTACAATCGATGTCATGCTTGAGCCCATTGTTGCAGCCCCTGTGTTAATCCATCTCTTTGAAGGTCTTCCTCTTTTTAGTTGACCCTCTAATTTACCAAGCATGATGTCCTTCTCCAGGGAATGGCCCCCCCGATAACATGTACAAGGCATGTGAGATGAAGTCTCACTGCCCTAGCTGCTAAGGAGCATTTTTTTTTTTTTTTTGTACTTCTTCCAACACAGATTTGTTCATTCTTTTGGCAGTCCATGGCATATTTAATATGCTTTGTCAACACTGTCATTCAAAGGCATCAATTCTTCTTCAGGCTTCCTTAGTCATTGCCCAGGTTTCATGTGCATATAAGGCGATAGAAAATGCCATGACATGTGTCAGACGCACCTTAGTTTTCAAGGTGACATCTTTGCTTTTTAACACTCTAAAGAGGTCTTTTGCAGCAGATTTGTCCAATGCAAAGTGTAGTTTGATTTCTTGACTGCTGCTTCCATGGGTGTTGATTATAGATCCAAGCAAAATGAAATCCTCGACAAATACAATCTTTTCTCCATTTATCATGATGCTACTTATTGGTTTAGTTAAGAGGATTTTTGTTTTATGTTGAGGTGTAATCCATACTGAAGGCTCTAGTCTTTGATCTACATGGATAAGCACTTCAAGCCCTCTTTGCTTTCAGCAAGCAAGGTTGTGCCATCTGCATAACACAGATTGTTGATGAGTCTTCCTCCAGTCCTTGATACAGCATTCTTCATATAGTCCAGCTTCTTGGATTATTTGTTCAGCATACAGATTGAATACCTACGATGAAGAGATACAACCCTGACGTACACCGTTCCTGATTTTAATCCATGAAATATCCCCTTGTTCTGTTCAAATGACTGCCTCTTGATCTATATACAGGTTCCTCATGAGCACAATTGAGTGTTCTGGAACTCCTGCTCCTCACAATGTTACCCATAATTTGTTATGATCCACAGTCAAATGTCTTTACATAGTCAATAAAACACAGGTGAACATCCTTTTGTTATTCTCTGCTTTTAGCCAAGATCCATCTGACATCAGCAATGATATCTCTCATTCCACATCCTCTTCTTATTCTGGCTTGAATTTCTTGCAGTTCTCTGTCAATGTACTGCTGCAGCCACTTTTCAATGATCTTCAGCAAAATTTTAATTTCCTGAGATATTGATGATATTCTTTGGTAAATTCTACATTAGGTTCGATAAACCAAAAAACCAAACGTGGTGCCGTCGAGTTGATTCTGACTCATAGGGACCCTATAGGACACAGTAGAACTTCCCCATGGAGTTTCCAAGGGGCACCTGGTGGGTTTGAACTGCTGACCCTTTGGTTAGCACCTGTAGCACTTAACCATTACACTACCAGGGTTTCCGATAGGATTGTAAAGAGAGTTTCTTATATTTACGGTAGCAAAGAAAGGGAATATAGAAAAGAAACAAATGCATGTTAATACAAAGTTCTTTCCAGGCTAAAGAGCAAGAAAGAATTTTAGAAGCAGGAAATATAATTCAGAGAAAATAATACTGAATTAAGAAATAGTATAGAGATATTATGCTCAGATTAATATTTAGATAATCCGTTTTTAAAAGAAATTTACTACCTTTAAGAGAATGTATAACTTAAGATGGCTGAATTTAATTTAAAAATCTTAGGGGAAACTCATTTAGTGTTCATTAAATTTAAGTTAACATTACAAAAGTTTTTGGAGAGAAGATTGCATGATATCTATTCACGAAGCTCATGAAAAAGGTAGAATTTTCCTCATTCAAAACTAGTGCAGCATGGTGATATAAATGCAAAAAGAATAGGAAAAAAATAAAGAAAAGTAAGGATATAAAATGAAGAAATTATGATATATTATTAAACAGGCATATTTTAGCTAAAAATGAAAGACTATTTCTAATTTAGTCTTGATTAAAATTTTTCAAAGCAGTTTTTAATTCTAAAATGTGTTTATTTAATTTTTTAAAAAATTTGTTGTTTTTGTTGAGGATATACATCAAAATATACACCAATTCAACAGCTTCTACGTGTATCACTCAGTGACATTGATTACATTTCTCAAGTTGTGCAACCATTCTCACCCTCTTTTCTGATTTGTCCCCCCTGAGGTGAATTCACCATCCCCTAAGGTTCCTATCTAACCTTTTGAGTTGCTGTTATCAATCTGATCCCATATATTAAAAAAAAAAAATTCTTAAAACAAGGTAACACTCAAGGCAGACATTTTTTATTAGTTAAGATGAATTATTGTTTGGTTTTAAGAAGAGTTCAGAGGATATTTTTGGTTTAAGTTTTAAAGATTATCTCAGGGCAATACTTTCAGGGGTTCATCCAACTTTCACGGCTCCAGGAAGTCTGAAGTCCATGAAAATTGTAAATTCTGTCAGAAATTTCCCCCTTTTGGTCAGGATTCATCTATAGAACCTTTTACCAAATGTTCAGTGACAGTAAGCAGGCAAGATCCAGCTCTTCTGTTGTCATGGCAAAGAAGCAGTTGCTCGTAGAGGCAGTTAGCTACACATTCCATATCCTCCTCCTATTACTAAATCTCCTTTTCCTCTTGTTGCTCCAGGTGAATAGAAACCAATTATTGTGCTATGGATGGCCACTTGCAACCTTTTAAGACCCCGGGCACTAAGCAATGAACAAGGAGGTAGAAAAAGCACTAAACATGCTATTAGGCCAATTAACCAGAATGTCTCATGAAACCATAACCCTAAACCTCCAGACCAAGAAATAAAATCCCATGAGGTTTTGCTTATACATGTGCAGCCTCAATAGCTACACTTTTCCTTTGTCTTTGTTGTAAACAGGCACATAGACAAATGGAATAGAAATGAGAGTCCAAAAATAAATCCATATATTTAAGGTCAACTGATTTCTCACAAGGGCGTTAAATCCATTTGATGGGGAAAAACGGGTCCTTCAATAAATGGTGCTGGGAAAATTGGATTTCCACATGCATAGAAATGAATCCATTATGCACACCATACACAAGAACAAATTCAAAATAGATTAAGGACCTAAATATACAAACTAAAATCATAAAATTCTTAGAAGAAAAAACAGTGGCAATGCTGTCAGACCTAGTTTTAACAACAGATTATATAATAAAATAGCAAAAGCATGAACAGCAAAAGACTAAATAAATAGGACCTTATAAAAATTAAAAACTTTTGTTCATCAAAAGACTTTACCAAAAAGTAAAAAGACAAGCTACCAACTAGAAGAATAGCCATATATCCATATATCCAACAAGAATCTAATAACCAAAATTGATATAGAATGTTGACAACTTAACAAAAAAAAAAATAACCACAAAATGTGCAAAGGGCTTGGATAGATGTTTCACCCAAAAGGACGTTCGGTTGGCCACTAAACACATGAAAATGTGTTCATTGTCATTAGCCACAAGAAAGATGCAAATAAAAATCACACTGAGATACCATTTCACTCCCACCTTTATGGCATCATGCTTGGTAAAGTAGGGCCTCACTGAAAAAGAGTATGACGCTCAAAGTGATAGATTAACACAGTGGCTGCAGCAATGAGCTCAAACAGCAAAGATTGTGAGGATGGTGCAGTACCAGGCGGTGTTTTGTCCTGTCTTAGATAAGTTTTCTGTAAGTCAGAATCAACGTGACAGCACTTGTCTTAGTTATCCAGTGCTGCTATAACAGAAATACCGCAAGTGGATGTCTTTAACAAAGAGAGATTTATTCTCTCAGAGCCTAGTAGGGTAAAAGTCTGAATTCAGGTGCCAGATCCAGGGAATGGCTTTCTCTCTCTGTTGGCTCTGGAGGAAGGTCCTGGTCATCGATCTTCACATGGTCTAGGAGCTTCTCCAAGCAGGATCCTCAGGTCCAAAGGACACATTCTGCTGTGGGTGCTGCTTTCTTGGTGGTATGAGGTCCCCAACTCACAGCTCATTTCCCTTTCTTTTTATCTCTTGTAAAATAAAAGGTGAAGCAGGGCACACCCCAGGGAAACTCCCTTTACATTGGATCAGGGACATGACCTGAGTACATCCCTCTCTAATCCTCTTTAACATAATCTAACCTTGCCTCATTAACCACAAGCAGAGATTAGGGTTTACAACACATAGGAAAATTACATCAATCATGACATGGAGGACAACTGCACAACACTGAGGATCATGGCCTAACCAAGTTGACACATATTTTTGGGGGGGTCACAATTCATTCCATAACTGCCTAACAACAACAGAATGGCTAATATAAAACAAACAAACAGAAAATAAAAAATGTTTTCAAAGATATGGGAAGATTGGTACCTTTACCCATTGCTGGTGGGAATTCAAAATGATACAGCCATTGTGAAAACAGTGTTGTGCTTCCGCAAAAAAGCTAAAAACAGAACTACCATATGACCCAACAATTGCACTTGAAAGCACAGAGTGAAACAGGCTTGTACACCAATGTTCATTGCAGCACTATTCACAATAGCCAAAAGGTGGAAACAACTTAAATGCCCATCAAGAGATGGATGGATAAACAAAATGTGGTACATAAAAACAATGGAATACTATTTAGCCAGTAAGAGAAATGAAGTCTTGACCAATGCTACAACATGGATGGGGCTGGAAGACAGTATGCTGTATGAAATAAGTCAATCACAAAGGCACAAATGTTGTGTAACCTAACTTATGTAAGAAGACAAGAAAAGGCAAATGTATAGAGAAAAAAGTTTACTTGTGTTTACCAGGGGTGGGAGGAAGAGGGAAAGAGAGGGTTAACTGTGATGGGAATATTGCATTGATTATTGTAATTGCTGTCAATAAGTTGTACACCTAAAATTTCTTTTAAAGATCTCTAAAAGTATTATGAACATAATACGGATGTAATTAAATATGTTCAACAACAACAACAAAAAAGTAGTTTAATTAATTCATCAATCAGTGGATTTTTTGCCTTTTGGGGGGCATACAAAGAAATTGCTACTATGATTATCACATCCTAGTAAAACGGAAAATTAGTTAAAACCAGTAAGTACTGAGAAGACAGAACCTTGGAATTGCATCAGATAACTTGATATTGTTTGGCACACACACTCCTCCATTTTTGCCATCAAAATTTTGATAAATGAGACAATCAGAAACTATTTAGTTTTACTTGGATAATGATCAATAAGAAGAAAGCGTATTTAGAGAAAACCCAGCAGCCAGTCAGTTTGATCATCTTCTATTTGGCTTTACAACCTATTATTTTTAAGTATACAAAAATTTAGAATTGTCATAAAAATAGTGTTTTTCTGTTTTATCACTAGGGGAACGCTGAAGAAGATCACTATGCTCGTGATGGGATGTAGTGCAAACTATAATGTGACCCAGATAATGACATGCTCGTGGCAGCTGCAGCTATAGAAATCTCGCTTTACAGTCATGAACAGGTAGCATAAAGTAAGATGGCTTTGCCCCATTAGTGAGATATCCTCCCTTTTTCTGCATGGTCATGCATACTAAATGCATAGGGAGGATAAAAGTTGACCCAAGAAGTAATCAAACAATAGCAAATTTTAAATGAAGCAGACGATGCCACCCTCAGGTTCTGTGAAATCTCCATAGCTGGGAGAAAGAATAATGGCGCCAGGATTCTGGAGGGAATAACGACTTGGATATACAGAAGAGCAAATGAAACTATTCACTGTCTACAACCAAGCCATCATCATATCTTCCCTGGAATATTCAAAAGCCCCAGCTTCTACTCTTGCCCTCTTAAAACTAGCTGTTAAAATAGCTATCAGAGTGATATATTAAAAATGGAAATGAGGTCATATAACTCTTTTGCTTCAAAGTTTTCAATGGTTTCTTATAAAACTCAAACTATTCAACCTAATTTATAAACCCCTTACATGAACTGGTTTTCACTTACCTCCGCAAGTGTATCACTTGCCGCTCCCTGTTTTGCCCAATTTGTTCAGAAGGCCAAGATTATCTTCTTAATGACCTTGAATTCATTACACTCATTTGCATCAGGCTCTTTCTTGCTCTAGGGCATTTGCAATGGCTGTTTTTATTTTATTTTATTTGTTCTTTTTAACAGTATTCCTTTTGATTTCTGTCTTTAACAGGTGACTTCCTGTCAGCCAAGTCTCAGCTTGAAATGTCACATCTTCAGAGAGGCATTTCCTGATCAGTCCATCTAAAGTATTACTGGTATATCTTCATGCAATTTTCTCCTTTTAATTCTCTGTATGAAGATTAGTACTCTCGGAAGGTTTGTTAATTGCTTATTTATTATCTGTATTAGTCAGCTTTGATGTGGTAACAAACAATCCCCAGACACAATCACTTCTAACAATAAAGGTTTATTTCTCCATCACATCACGTTCATGATGCTGGAGACTACAGTGCTGCTCTGCGTCTCTCTGTGGGTAGGCTATTGCTCTATTTTACAAGCTCTTTCATTCCAGGACCCACGTTGAAATAATACTTCTTGTACAGATATGTATATTCTTGTAACAGAGGGGAGATTTATTACAACCCTTAAATCTTCTGCTTGGATATGGTGTATATCATGTCTATTCACATTCTATTGCCAGAACAAGCCACATGGCAAAGACTAAAGTCAATGAGGTCAGAATACATATTTCTTTCATGGGGGAACATGGACTAGTCACATGGCAATAAGTGCAGATTTATAATCCTCTTAAAAGGGAGAAAAGAATGAAAAATTTCAAACAGTAATACAGTTGACTACATAATGTTTTTAGTCACTTGAATATAAATTGCATTAAAGCAGGGCTTTTTCTCTCTTGTTCACTGCACTAACTCTAGAACTCAGCAGGGAACACATATGTGGAGTGAATAATGAGTGAATGCATAAATACTCTCAACCCATCACCCCATTGCCAATTAGCCAAAATTTATGAGGGCTTTATGTCGTGCTTGGAAAAACTGGTGGCATAGTAGTTAAGGTCAGCAGTTTGAATCCACCAAGTGTTCCTTGGAAGCTCTATGAGGCAGTTCTCATCTGTCTTACAGAGTCGCTATGAGTCAGAATCAACTTGATGACAATACGTTTGGTTTTTGGTTTTGGTTTATTACTGTTATAGGTTTGATGGATAAAACAAAATGCTCTATAATATGGGTTTATAATGACTATTAATGATGATTTATTTTCAGACTATATTTTCCATTTATATAAAATGAAATGACAACCAGTTACCTGAAGGTCTCATTCTAGAAACTGCTCTCCACACCTATCAATGAGGCACTATATAACCTAATCTAACCTGTTACCATCTACTGGATTCTGACTCAGAGCGACCCTGTAGGACAGAGTAGAACTGCCCCATACAGTTTCCAAGGAGAGCCTGGTGGATTTAAACCACCGGCCTTTTGGTTAGCAGCCGTAGCACTTAACCACCACACCAGGGTTTCCATAAGAGTAATAATCATGAATTAGCCTGTTTTTTTTTTTTTCTACTATATTTCAGACACTTGTTAAGCTATTTTCCTATATTGTCTCTCATATAATCTTCCTAACAATATTTTCAATGTTTGTTATCCCCATTTGAGGAAAGAAAAAAAAAAAAAAAAACCCCAAGAGCACACAACTGAAAGTGATATGTGGTATGAAGCTGAGATGAGATGTGATCACAGGTCTGATTAATTTAAAAAGAGCCCTTATTCACTACTGTCAACTTCTTACCCATAAGAAATATTTAGCTCAAACCTTTCTCCGACAGAGTGGCTGTTGGGTTTGAAGCCCCCACCTTTTGATTAGCAGCTGGGTGTTTAACCACAGTGCCACCAGGACTCTTTTTTTTTTTATAATTTTTATTGAGCTTTAAGTGAACGTTTACAAAGCCAGTCAGTCTGTCACATATAAGCTTATATACACCTTACTCCATACTCCCACTTACTCTCCCCCTAATGAGTCAGCCCTTCCAGTCTCTCCTTTCGTGACAATTTTGCCAGTTTCTAACCCTATCTACCCTCCTACCACCTCCAGACAGGAGATGCCAACACAGTCTCAAGTGTCCACCTGATACATGTAGCTCACTCTTCATCAGCATCTCTCTCCTGCCCATTGTCCAGTCCCTTCCATGTCTGATGAGTTGACTTCGGGAATGGTTCCTGTCCTAGGCCAACATAAGGTTTGGGGACCATGACCGCTGGGATTCCTCTAGTCTCAGTCAGACCATTAAGTCTTTTTATGAGAATTTGGGGTCTGCATCCCACTGATCTCCTGCTCCCTCAGGGGTCCTGTGTTGTGCTCCCTGTCAGGACAGTCATCGGTTGTGGCCGGGCATCATCTAGTTCTTCTGGTCTCAGGATGATGTAAGTCTCTGGTTCATGTGGCCCTTTCTGTCTCTTGGGCTCATAGTTATCATGTGACCTTGGTGTTCTTCATTCTTCTTTGATCCAGGTGGGTCGAGACAAATTGATGCATCTTAGATGGCCACTTGTTAGCATTTAAGACCCCAGATGCCACATTTCAAAGTGGAATGCAGAATGTGTTCATAATAGAATTATTTTGCCAATTGACTTAGAAGTCCCCTTAAGCCATAGTCCCCAAATCCCTGCCCTTGCTCCGCTGACCTTTAAAGCATTCAGTTTAACCCGGAAACTTCTTTGCTTTTGGTCCAGCCCAGTTGAGCTGACCTTCCGTGTATTGAGTATTGTCCTTCCCTTCACCTAAAGGAGTTCTTATCTACTAACTAATCAGTAAATAACCCTCTCCCACCCTCCCTCCCCCCCTCGTAACCACAAAAGTATGTGTTCTTCTCAGTTTATACTATTTCTCAAGATCTTATAATAGTGGTCTTATACAATATTTGTCCTTTTGCTTCTGACTCATTTCACTCAGCATAATGCCTTCCAGGTTCCTCCATGTTATGAAATGTTTCACAGATTCGTCACTGTTCTTTATCGATGCGTAGTATTCCATTGTGTGAATATACCACAATTTATTTACCCATTCATCCGTTGATGGACACCTTGGTTGCTTCCAACTTTTTGCTATTGTAAACAGAGCTGCAATAAACATGGGTGTGCATATATCTGTTTGTGTGAAGGCTCTTGTATCTCTAGGATATATTCCGAGGAGTGGGATTTCTGGGTTGTATGGTAGTTCTATTTCTAACTGTTTAAGATAACGCCAGATAGATTTCCAAAGTGGTTGTACCATTTTACATTCCCACCAGCAGTGTATAAGACTTCCAATCTCTCCGCAGCCTCTCCAACATTTATTATTTTGTGTTTTTTGGATTAATGCCAGCCTTGTTGGAGTGAGATGGGATCTCATCATAGTTTTAATTTGCATTTCTCTAATGGCTAATGATCGAGAGCATTTTCTCATGTATCTGTTAGCTGCCTGAATATCTTCTTTAGTGAAGTGTGTGTTCATATCCTTTGCCCACTTCTTGATTGGGTTGTTTGTCTTTTTGTGGTTGAGTTTTGACAGAATCATATAGATTTTAGATTTAGGCGCTGGTCGGAAATGTCATAGGTGAAAATTCTTTCCCAATCTGTAGGTGGTCTTTTTACTCTTTGTTGAAGTCTTTAGATGAGCATAGGTGTTTGATTTTTAGGAGCTCCCAGTTATCTGGTTTCTCTTCGTCATTTTTGGTAATGTTTTGTATTTAGTTTATGCCTTGTATTCAGGCTCCTAATGTTGTCCCTATTTTTTTTTTTTCCATGATCTTTATCATTTTAGTCTTTATGTTTAGGTCTTTGATCCACTTGGAGTTAGTTTTTGTGCATGGTGTGAGGTATGGGTCCTGTTTCATTTTTTTGCAAATGGATATCCAGTTATGACAGCACCCTTTGTTAAAAATTCTATCTTTTCCCCAGTTAACTGACACTGGGCCTTTGTGAAATATCAGCTGCTCATATGTGGATGGATTTATATCTGGGTTCTCAATTCTGTTCCATTGGTCTATGTGCCTGTTGTTGTACCAGTACCGGGCTGTTTTGGCTACTGTGGCTGTATAATAGGTTCTAAAATCAGGTAGAGTGAGGCCTCCCACTTTTTTCTTCTTTTTCAGTAATGCTTTACTTATCTGAGGCTTCTTTCCCCTCCTTATGAAGCTGGTGATTTGTTTCTCCATCACATTAAAAAATGACATTGAAATTTGGATCAGAAGTGCATTGTATGTATAGATGACTTTTGGTAGAATAGACATTTTTACTATGTTAAGTCTTCCTATCCATGAGCAAGGTATGTTTTTCCACTTGAGTAGGTCCTTTTTAGTTTCTTGTAGTAGTACTTTATAGATTTCTTTATACAGGTCTTTTACATCTTTGGTAACATTTATTCCTAAGTATTTTATCTTCTTGGGCGTTACTGTGAATGGTATTGATTTGGTGATTTCCTCTTCAATGTTCTTTTTGTTGATGGAGAAGAATCCAAGTGATTTTTGTATGTTTATCTTATAACCTGAGACTCTGCCAAACTCTTCTATTAGTTTCAGTAGTTTTCTGGAGGATTCCTTAGAGTTTTCTGTGTATAAGATCATGTCATCTGCAAATAGAGATAACTTTACTTCCTCCTTGCTAATCCGGATGCCCTTTATTTCTTTGTCTAGTCTAATTGCTCTGGCTAGGACTTCTAACACAATGTTGAATAAGAGCGGTGATAAAGGGCATCCTTGTCTGGTTCCCGTTCTCAAGGGAAATGCTTTCAGGCTCTCTCCATTTAGAGTGATGTTGACTGTTGGCTTTGCATAGATGCCCTTTATTATGTTGAGGAATTTTCCTTCAATTCCTATTTTCGTGAGAGTTTTTATCATAAATGGGTGTTGGACTTTGTCAAATGCCTTTTCTGCATCAATTGATAAGATCATGTGGTTTTTATCTTTTGTTTTATTTATATGGTGGATTACATTAATGGTTTTTCTAATATTAAACCAGCCTTGCATACCTGGTATAAATCCCACTTGGTCATGGTGGATTATTTTTTTGATATGTTGTTGAACTCTATCGGCTAGAATTTTGTTGAGGATTTTTGCATCTATGTTCATGAGGGATATAGGTCTATAATTTTCTTTTTTTGTGATGTCTTTGCCTGGTTTTGGTATCAGGGTTATAGTGGAATCATAGAATGAGTTAGGCAGTATTCCGTTATTTTCTATGCTTTGAAATACCTTTAGTAGTAGTGGTGCTAACTCTTCTCTGAAAGTTTGGTAGAACTCTGCAGTAAAGCCATCCGGGCCAGGGCTTTTTTTTTGTTGGGAGTTTTTTGATTACCTTATCAGTCTCTTTTTTTGTTATCTGTCTATTTAGTTGTTCCACTTCTGAATGTGTTAGTTTAGGTAGGTAGTGTTTTTCCAGGAATTCATCCGTTTCTTCTAGGTTTGCAATTTGTTAGAGTATAATTTTTCATAATAATCTGATATGATTCTTTTAATTTCAGTTGGGTCTGTTGTGATGTGGCCCATCTCATTTCTTATTCGGGTTATTTGTTTCCTTTCCTGTATTTCGTTAGTCAGTCTGGCCGATGGTTTATCGATTTTGTTAATTTTTTCAAAGAACCAGTTTTTGGCTTTGTTAATTCTTTCAATTGTTTTTCTGTTCTCTAATTCATTTAGTTCAGCTCTAATTTTTATTATTTGTTTTCTTCTGGTGCCTGATGGATTCTTTTCTTGCTCACTTTCTATTTGTTCAAGTTGTAGGGACAGTTTTCTGATTTTGGCTCTTTCTTCTTTTTGTATGTGCGCACTTATCGATATAAATTGGCCTCTGAGCATTGCTTTTGCTGTGTCCCAGAGGTTTTGATAGGAAGTATTTTCATTCTCATTGCGTTCTATGAATTTCTTTATTCCTTCCTTAATGTCTTCTATAACCCAGTCTTTTTTCAGCAGGGTATTGTTCAGTTTCCAAGTATTGGATTTCCTTTCCCTAATTTTTCTGTTATTGATTTCCACTTTTATGGCCTTGTGGTCTGAGAAGATGCTTTGTAATATTTCGATGTTTTGGATTCTGCAAAGGTTTGTTTTATGACCTAATATGTGGTCTATAGAAAAAAAAGTATACTTTGCAGCAGTTGGGTGGAGAGTTCTGTATAAGTCAACGAGGTCAAGTTGGTTGATTGTAGCAATTAGGTCTTCCCTGTCTCTATTAAGCTTCTTACTGGATGTCCTGTCCTTCTCCGAAAGTGGTGTGTTGAAGTCTCCTACTATAATTGTGGAGGTGTCTATCTCAGTTTTCAGTTCTGTTAAAGTTCGTTTTATGTGTCTTGCAGCTCTGTCATTGGGTACATAAATATTTAATATGGTTATATCTTCCTGGTCAATTGTCCCTTTTATCTTTATGTAGTGTCTTTCTTTATCCTTTTTGGTGGATTTAAGTTTAAGGTCTATTTTGTCAGAAATTAATATTGCTACTCCTGCTCTTTTTTGCTTATTGATCGCTTGATATGTTTTTTTCCATCCTTTGAGTTTTAGTTTGTTTGTGTCTCTAAGTCTAAGGTGTGTCTCTTGTAGGCAGCATATAGACGGATCGTGTTTCTTTAACCAGTCTGAGACTCTCTGTCTCTTTATTGGTGCGTTTAGCCTATTTATATTCAGCATAATTATACATAAGTATGTTTTTTTATGTGTTTAGTGCTGTCATTTTGATGCTTTTTTATGTGTGTTGTTGACAATTTCATTTTTCCACTTACTTTTTTGTGCTGAGACGTTTTTCTTTGTAAATTGTGTGTTCCTCATTTTCGTAGTATTTGACATTATGTTTGCTGAGTCGTTATGTTTTTCTTGGTTTTTATTTTGAGTTATGGAGTTGTTATACCTCTTTGTGGTTACCTTAATACTTACCCCTATTTTTCTAAGTAAAAACCTAACTTGTATTGTCCTATATCGCCTTGTATCCCTCTCCATATGGCAGTTCTATGCCCCCGTATTTAGTCCCTCTCTTTGATTATCGTGATCTTCTACATATAGACTTCAATGATTCCCTGTTTTGAGTGTTTTTTTTTTTTTTTTTTTAATTAATCTTAATTTGTTTTTGTGATTTCCCTATTTGAGTTGATATCAGGATGCTCTGTTCTGTGACCTTGTGTTGTGCCGGTATCCGATATTATTGGTTTTCTGACCAATTTCCTTTAGTATTTCTTGTAGCTTTGGTTTGGTTTTTCCAAATTCTCTAAGCTTTTGTTTATTTGTAAATGTGTTAATTTTGCCTTCATATTTGAGAGAGAGTTTTGCTGGATATATGATCCTTGGCTGGCAGTTTTTCTCCTTCAGTGCTCTATATAGGTCATCCCATTGCCTTCTTGCCTGCATGGTTTCTGCTGAATAGTCTGAACTTATTGATTCTCCTTTGTAGGAGACCTTTCTTTTATCCCTGGCTTCTTTTAAAATTTTCTCTTTATCTTTGGTTTTGGCAAGTTTGATGAGAATATGTCTTGGTGATTTTCTTTTTGGATCAATCTTAACTGGGGTTCGATAAGCATCTTGGATAGGTATCCTTTCGTCTTTCATGATGTCAAGGAAGTTTTCTGCCAATAGATCTTCAACTATTCTGTCTGTGTTTTCTGTTATCCTTCCCTGTTCTGGGACTCCAATCACACGCGAGTTATTCTTCTTGATAGAGTCCCACATGATTCTTAGGGTTTCTTCATTTTTTTAATTATTTCATCTGATTTTTTTTGGCTATATTGGTGTCAATTCTCTGGTCCTCCAGATCTCCCACTCTGCATTCCAATTGCTTGAGTCTGCTCCTCTGACTTCCTATTGCATTGTCTAATTCTGTAATTTTATTGTTAATCTTTTGGATTTCTACATGCTGTCTCTCTATATTCTTGCAACTTATTAATTTTTCCACTATGTTCTTGAATAATCTTTTTGAGTTCTTCAACTGCTTTATCAGTGTGTTCCTTGGCTTTTTCTGTAGATTGCCTTATTTCTTTTTTGAGGTCATCCCTGTTGTCTTGAAGCATTCTGTAAATTAGTTTTTTTTATTCTGCATCTGGCAATTCCAGGATTGTATCTTCATTTGGGAAAGATTTTGATTCTTTAGTTTGGGGAGTTGTAGAAGCAATCATTGCCTCCTTCTTTATGTGATTTGATAGCGACTGCTGTCTCCAAGCCATCACTAAGATATTGTAGTGATTTATTCTATATTTGCTCACTGAGTCTTTTCTTGTTTTGTTTTCTTTCAATATACGTAGATGGGCTACTGGATTGTGCTGTCTTGATTCTTGTAGCCCTTGACTCACTTATGTCCTATTACCAGCTGGTTTGGGCTGTTACCATATATATATGCCTGAGTCCATTCACTATTCTTGAGTAGAATCTGATTTTGGGTCATCAAGTGTGTGGTGCAGACTGTCACCTATCCACCTAGAGAAGTAGTGGCGATAGTTGTGTTCACCAGATTCTAGTAGCCCCTGTGGTTCACACTCCAGGGCGGGCAGGATGCTCACAGGCTTCCTTCAAGTGCCAGCGATGTAAGTGTGTCTCTATTCCTAAAGTACCTTGGTGGGTGGGCTCTGCAGCTGTACCTTAGTCCCCCAATGCAAGTACCTCTACAGACTGGTAGGTGTCACCCTCCTTAGACCCCTAAGGCAGGAGTCTAGATGGTCTGGGGGGAGCTTCAGCCCTCAGTTCCCTGTTGTGGGTCAGTGAGGTCTCTGTTGAATAGGCAGAGATATCAGACCTGGGAAACTTGTCTTTCCAGTAATCCACTAAAACAATTACAGTCAGATCCCTATCAGAAATGCCTTTGCATTATAATAGCCACCTTGTTCCCTGTGGGGATGAAAGCCCGAGACTATAGATTGCATATGCTTGGCTGGAGCTGGTTCTGTGTTTTTAGTCCAATTAGGGAAGGATTTTCAGTCCCTGGGTTTTTTGTAGCTGCTTCTCTCAGGCCAGGAGAATGGGTTAGGAGAAGACCTAAAAAAAAAAGAAAGAAAGAAAAACCGCAGCACAGTTCACTCTCTGGCTCAGGAAATTCCAATGTTAATGAAGCCACCTGGGAAGGTGAGGGGTGGGTTCAAATAAATAGGAGAGAGTATCACCCCGGAATATAGACAAAGTTACTTATCTTGTTTGGGATGACTGTTTTATCTGAGATTCCCAACGGGAGCGTCGACTGTGTGCATTGGCTGGGTAGAGATTGCCCCCGAGGATCAGGCCCATGTCCTGTGCTTGTGCTGCCTCTGAAGCTGTGGTTAGTTCCTCTGCTTCTAGTCCAAAGCCCAGCACCAAGGTTCCCCGGCTGGGACGCCACACTCCTGGCTCCCAAATCAGTCATTTCCTCCTGGTGACTTCTCCTCCTGTCAGCCGGGTCGCTGAGCTGCCTGCGTGCACTGGCTAAGCATCCCCCAAGGTCAATTCTGGGGGCTAGGGCTGCGCCCTGTGTTTGCGCCATCTCAGGATGCTGTGCTCAGCTCCCCTGTGCCCAGTCCAAAGACCGGCACCAAGGTTTCCTGACTGGGATGCTGGCTCCAGGCTCCAAAAACAGTCGCTGCTTCCCCGTGGTTGTTCGTTCTCAGTCTCTGTCACTCAGGTCAACTCTTTAGATCTGTGTTTGATGGTCAGGGTTTGTAGATTGTCACTTATGTGATCAATTCACTTGTTTTTCTGAGTGTTTGTTGCAAGAGGGATCCGAGGTAGTGTCTACCTAGTCAGCCATCTTGGCGCTGCCTCACTGGGACTCTTGATTAAAAAGAACCCTTATTCGATAATGTCAATTTCTTACCCATAAAGAGCTATTTAGTTTCCCAGTGAAAAGAAAATTGTATGTTTAACAAAGATACTGATTATTTTTATCAGAGACAGCAATAACTATATAACATTACATTGTATAATAAAATGCTTTATTATAAGAATGCATTTCTAATTATTCTCTGTTATAGCTAGCTGAAGGAGCCCTGGTGATACAGTGGTTTAAGTGCTTGACTCCTAAATGAAAGGTTGGCAGTTTGAACCCACCAGCCACTCTAAGGGAAAGAGATGTGGCAGTCTGCTTCTGTAAAGATTATAGTCTTAGAAACTCTATTAGACAGTTCTATTAACTCTCTTCTATAGGGTTGCTATGAGTTGGGATCCACTAGATGCCAAAGGGTATAGCCAACTGGGAATGTTCATGAATGCAATGCCTGTTTATATCATTACATTCAGAGAACTATACCCTGAGCCTACTATATCATCATCTACATTTTGTCAAGCCTGGTGGCTTCAGCTAAAACCCAGCTGCCCCCAAACTATACATATTTGATTAAGTGTGAACTTAAGACTGGCAATAACAATAATGACAACAACAATGTAGTGGAAAGAAAAATAAAAAATAGAAAAAGAAAGATTAACACAAAGCATCCCAAAGAAATTTTCAAATCTCATCTCAACAGAGCAAAAACACAGAGTGGTTTTAGATTTTACTGCCTGAAAATAAGAAGTAGGCTGGCTCAAAAAAGATTTAATATTGGCATTCTTTGAAAATCAAACCAACTCTTTGTTTAGATAATATTGTAAAAGAAGACTATGTAAACTAAGTTGTCAGCATTTTCTTTTTTTTTTTTTTTTTTTTTTACAGTAAGACAGGTGCTCTTATGATTTCTGTGTGATTTAACTCTATTAATATTAAACTCACCTGTCTGGATTCTCACTTCAGTAACTCCTTTGTAATGTAATTTAGTAGGAAAGATGAAGAGTTCCTCCTTACTCCTATTTCTTAAAACAAGTCTTTCACTCCGTGAAATAATGGACATCATCTGAAAGAAACTATGGCGATGTGATAATATTGGGGTTGTGGTCAATAATGGGGTGTACCATTTTTCTTTGTACTGTTAGGAACCGTAGTCAAATGCTTAATGAGTCTGTCAGTGAAGAAAGAAATAGGGAGTTCAGATAAATGCCTGGTAGAGTAACTTCCTTGTAGCCAACTCAATGGCAGCTAACAAGAGTAATCTCTCCACATTTTCAAAGATTAAGTCATCTATCAAACAAATTCCTGCTGATTTTAATATTTAAGAATTTTATTTTTCAATTTTTTCCAACTACTTTTTATTCACAGATGTTTGTGAGGAAATTGGGACAATATTCTTCCAAAAAATGTTAGTATTGCTCTTTTAAAAAGAAGTGTGTTTCTAAATTGGGCTTTTTTCATATGTACATTGAAAAATACAAAGAAAAGGGAAAAATTTTTTTTTTTGAATCCCTGTTATAGCCTGGGCAATTTTGCATAGCCTAGATCATTTAATCTTAAAAACAAACAAACATATGAGTAGGTATATTCAAGTTCATTTTTGCAGATGAGGAAAATGAGTCTCAGAGAAGTTATGTTATGGGAATACAATAACACTAGTCGAATCAAGTCTTCTCATTTCCTGTTCATGAGCATTTTGATGGCCGTTGGAGAAATGAGTCTGGAGCTGTTTTTAGCCTTTGTTCCAAATCATCTGTGTCATAGAAACACAGATCAGTCTAAGGTGATCACAGACAGAAAATTCTTTTTGGTGTTGCAGAGAAGATAAATTTCCTAATCTCTCTAGGGAAACCCTGGTGGTGCAGTGGTTAAGAGCTGCAGTTGCTGGCCAAAGGTCAGCAGTTCGAATCCACCAGGTACTCCTTGGAAACTCTATAGGATCCTATAGGATCACTATGAGTCAGAATTGACTTGAGAGCAATGAGTTTGTTTTTTTTGTTTTAATTTCTCTAGACTGCAATGAAAAATACACTAGCCCCTTTTCACCAAAGAAATATGGCTCATAAATGTGACAGAGAAACAAATAATAATAAAAAAAAAAAGAAACAGAATCATGATATCAGAGAGGATTCAAGTAAATTAGAAAAATTCTGGACAAGTTTTTAAGAAAATGTAACAGCAGGAAGAGAAATACCCATTAGCTTTGAGAAGTTCTATGTCAACGTCAGTAGACGATAAAGGAGGAAAGAGGAGTAAACTATGAAAAGAAAGGTGAGTACCAGCTTTCATTAGTGCTCTAAGTGACCGTGGTGAAACTGTAGTGGTGATCTTCTGTAAGGCTTGAAGTAAAATAAAATATTGGACAAGATTTTGAAGTTGTCATACAAGGGTTATTAAAGTGGCCTGTAACAAACATAATGTCAACCAATTTTAATGTTCCTTTTTGGAGAATAGAGAAGGTCATATTGGAAAAAAAAAAAAAAAAGAAACTCTTAGACCATATAGACTGAACAGTAAGGCAAAGGAGACAGAGGTTCTGAGGGATAGCAATTGACTTGTTGAATGAAAAGGAAGACAAAGTTTACTAAATTGCAGTTTTTAAAGTGGAGATAATTTGAGTTGTTGTACTTTAAGTACACCAATTAGGGAATGCCATAAAATGAGGGCAATCACATAACTGACGTGAATGAAAAAAAATCAAGATATAGTCTGTCCATCAATAAGAGCTTTCAGAGTAGCTAAAGGAGATGAAGAGAAAATAAGAAGGAAGAACATGAAAGTCAGTTGATAAAATTATTTAGAAAATATTAGAATTGGTCTTACTCTGCAATTGCTACTGTAGCAAAAATAGTACAAGTAACCCCAACTTGTTGCCCTTGTATCAATTTCAACTCATAGCAATGCTATAGGACACAGCAGAACTTCCCCCACAGGGTTTCCAAGGCTGTAAATCTTTCTAGAAGCAGTCTGTCACATCTTTCTCCCCTGGACTGGCGGGTGGGTTCAAACTGCTGACCTTCTAGTTAACAGCCGACAAGTCGGTGCCTTTGAACAACAAAAGTTTATTTTCTCACAGTTTAGGAGGCTAGAAGCCTGAATACAGAGTGTGGCTCCAGGGGATGGTCCTTCTTCGTCTATTTCAGCTACACGTAGCCTTCAATCCCTGGAGTACCTGGACTTGGTAGACTCATCTCCCTCCCTTGTCTATAGTTGTTGTTAGTTGCTGTTGTGTCATTCTAACTCATAGAGACCCTAGGTATAACAGACCAAACACTGCCCAATCTCACACCATCCTCACAATCATTGCTGTTTGAGGCCATGGTTGCAGCCACTGTCACTTCATCTCATTCAGGGTCTTCCTCTTTTTCACTGACTCTCTACCTGACCGCTTTTATGAACAAAATATTCTATGTTTGCAATTTTTTAGTGATGTAATTTTTTTTTTTTTTTTTACTAACGAAATACTTGCTGAATCACTAAGTGTTGTTAATCTTTTGTTATGTGATATGGTTTCTTATTAGTATTATGTGGTACACATATATATCAATAAACTCTGGAAGTAAAATAGTTGCAATGAGGCAGGGAAAAATAATTTTTTCTTATCATTTTTTTTTTTTCATTGAGTGGAACTTTTGAAAACAAGGGGTAACACATAAAGGCATCATTGTATAATTGCTGTTACAGCTGATTGGCTAATCACATCAGATCCCCTGATGGAGGATGATCACATTACGGTGTAACTGCCAAACCACATCATTACATAACTGCCAAACCACTGTGAATCATGACTCAGCAAGGTAAACACACAACCTGAAGCATCACAACAAGATAATACAAATATCATACCTCCAAACCAATATGAGAATACACAAGGAGAGACATTACATAATTACAGCCTCTTGTAAAACTAAAGATCCAAAAGCAAGTGCTGTCATGGGAATATTACCACTGCAATAAATTACCTCTCACTGCAAAACAAGTACTTAACACAGCTCAGAAACCTGAAGATCAGTCTCTGAAAATTGCAGGAAACTTACACGCAGTACAACAAGGAAGCTACAATGTGTGCTTACGTTGTATTTCTCCTAAAAGAAAATTTTTTCTTATGCATATTACCTAATCTCAAAAACACAAAGAAAACCATAAATATCACATAAGTCTTATCTCGATGTTCAGAATTCCAAATGGCCAGAAAACTTAAGTGGTACTTATTTGTACCTGTGCACTTGAAGTACATCAAGGAAGCCTGTTTACAGTGTTTTGCACATGAAAGTAGCTTATGCACTTGAATATTGCCTAATACCAGATACTGTACATGCCAAATAACACAAAGGAAACAGTCCATGTATTTACAAGTGTTATCTCTCTGTACAGAGGGAAAATAAGAAAAAAGTCATTCACTGTCGATTCTAATGGCTGCTGCACCTCCTGCAATAACCTCTTACCACGACAACATGGTACTGAGGAATTTCGTTCCAGTTCTTGAAGCTACAAAATCCCTGCTGTGATGCCAGCATATATTACAAATGCTACACAAGCATACATATAAATATGAGTGGTATATACCTATATACCAGTACACATGAAAGCACTATTATCAAGCATGATGTCCTTCTCCAGGGACTGGTCGATCCTGATGAAATATTCAAAGTACGTGAGATGAAGGAAGTCTCAGCATCTTCGTTTCCAAGGAGCATTCTGGCTGTACTTTTTTCCAAGACTGATTTATTCCTTCATCTGGCAGCCCATGATACATTCAATATTTTTTGTAAATATTATGATTCAAAACATCAATTCTTCTTTTGTCTCCCTTATTCATTGTCTAGTTTTCACATGCATGTGAGATGACTGAAAACACCACGGCTTGGGTAAGGAACATCTTAGTCCTCAAAGTGACATCTTTGGTTATTAACACTTTAAAGAGGTATTTTGCAGCAAATTTGCCCAATGCAATATATCCTTGGATTTTCTGACTGCAACTTGAATGGGCATTGATCATGGATCCGAGTAAAATGAAATCCTTGACAACTTCATTCTTTTCTCTATTTATCGTGATGTGGCTTACTGGTCCAGTTGTAAGAATTTTTGTTTTCTTTATGTTGAGGTGTAATCCATACTGAAGGGTATAGTCTTTGATCATCAAGCCTCTTCACTTTCGTCAAGGAAGTTTGTGTCATTTGCATAACACATGTTGTTAATAATTCCTCTTTCAATCTTGATGCCCCGTTCTTCTTCTATAGTTCAGCTTCTTGGATTATTTCCACAGTACATAGATTGAATGAGTATGATGAAAAGATACAATCCTGATGCACAGTTTTCCTAACTTAAACAATGCAGCATCCCCTTGTTCTGTTCAAACTGCTGCCATTTGGTCTGGGTGTACGTTTCTCATGAGCACAATTAAGTGTTTTGGAATTCCCATTCTTCCCAACATTATCCATAATTAATTATGATACACATAGTCAAATGCCTTTGCATAGTCAATAAAACACAGGTAAACATCTTGAATGTAAGCAAAATGGATGTCAGAAGAGAGTCTGAAAGTTGCTTTTGAATATATAGTAGCTAAAGTGAGTGTAAGAAATGATGAAGTAAAAGAGCTGAACAGAAGATTTCAAAGGGCATCTTGAGAAGAAAGAGAAAAATATTATAATGAATTGTGCAAAGACCTGGAGTTAGAAAACTAAAAGGGAAGAACGTACTTGGCATTTCTCAAGCTGAAGGAAGTGATGAAAAAATTCAAGCCTCACGTTTCAATTTTGAAGGATTCTATGGGCAAAATCTTGAATGACACAGGAAGCATCAAAACTAGATGGAAGGAATACACAGAGTCACTGTACTAAAAATAATTGGTCAAAGTTCAACCATTTCAGGAGGTAGCATTTGATTCAATAACCAATGGTGCTGAAGGAAGAAGTCCAAGCTATACTGAAAGCACTGGCAAAAACAAGGCTTCAGGAATTAATGGATTACCAATTGAGATGTTTCAACAAATGGGTGCAAAGCTGGAGGTGCTCACTTGTCTCTGCCAAGAATTTTGGAAGACAGGTACCTGGCCAACCCACTAAAGGAGGTCCCTATTTGTGTCCATTTCGAAGAAATGTGCTTCAACAGAATGAGGAAATTATAAAACAATATCATTGATATCACATGCAAATGAATTTTTGCTGAAAATCATTCAAAAGTGGATGCCGCAGTACATCAACAGGGAACTGCCAGAAATTCAAGCTGGATTCAGTAAAGGATGTGGAACTAGGGGTGTTGCTCATGTCAGTTGGGTCTCAGCTGAAAGCAGAGAATACCAGAAAGATGTTTACCTGTGTTTTATTGACTTTGCAAAGGCATTTGACTGTGTGATCATAACAAATTATGGATAACATTGTAAATAATAGAAATTCCAGGACACTTAACTGTGCTTAGTCAGAACTTGTAAGTAGACAAAGAGGTAGTTATTTAAACAGAGAAAGGGGATACTGCATGGTTTAAAATCAAGAAAGGTGTGTGTCAGGGTTGTATCCTTTCATCTTACTTATTCAATCTGCATGTTGAGCAAATAATCTGGGAAGCTGCACTATAAGAAGAATAATATGACATCAGGATTGAAGGACAGCTCATTAACAAATTGTGATATGCTGATGATACAACCTTGCTTGCCAAAAGCAAAGGGGACTTGAAGCACTTACAGATGATGATCAAAGACTACAGTCTTCAGTATGGGTTGCATCTCAACATAAAGAAAACAAAAATCCTGACAACTGGACCAATAAACAACATCATGATGAATGGATAAAAGATTGCCTTTGTCAAGGATTTTATTGTACTTGCATCCACAATCATTGCCCATGGAAGCAGCAGTCAAGAAATCAAAGGACATTTTGGGCAAATTTGTGTCAACAGACTTCTTTAAAGTGTGAAAAAGCAAAGATATTACTTTGAGGAATAAGGTGCGCCTGATCCAAGTCGTGATATCGTCAATTGCCACATGTGCATGGGAAAGCTGGACAATGAATAAGAAAGACTGAAGAAGAATTGAAGCCTTCAAATTATGGAGTTGGCAAAGAATATTGAAACTACCATGGAAACACTGGCGGCATAGTAGTTAAGAGCTATGGCTGCTAACCAAAATGTCGGCAGTTAGAATCCACCAGACGTCCCTTAGAAACCGTATGGGGAAGTTCTACTCTGCCTTGTGGGGTCACTATGAGTCGGAATCCACTCCACGGCAATGGGTTTGGTTTTGGCCAGCAGAACGAACAAAACTGTTTTGGAAGAAGTATAGGCAGAATTCTTCTTAGAAGTGAGGATGGCGAGACTTTGTCTCACGAACTTTGAACATGTTATCAGGAGGGACCCGTCTCTGAAGAAGAACATCGTGCTTGGTAAAGTAGAGGTCAGTGAAAAAGAGGAAGAGCCTTGATGAGATGGATTGACACAGTGGTTGCAACAAGGGGTTCAAACATAGCAATTATGGTGATGGCACAAGACCAGACAATGTCTCCTTCTGTTGTACATGGGTTCACTATGAGTGAGAATCTACTGGCCAGCACCTAATAACAAACAACATCTTTCTGGTATTCTCTTCTTTCAGCCATGATCTCTCTGACATCGGCAATGATATCCCTTGCTCCATGTCCTTTTCTGAATCTGGATTGAATTTCCAGCAGTTCTTTGTTGATGTACTGCTGCAACTATTTTTGAATTATCTTCAGCAAAACTTTTCTTGTGTGTGATATTAGTGATAAGTTAGATAATTTATGCATTCTGTTGAATCACCTTTCTTTGGAATGGGCAAAAATATGGATCTCTTCCAGCTGATTGACCAGGTAGCTGTCTTCCAAATTTCTTGGCATAGATGAGTGAGCATTTCCAGCACTATCTGTTTCTTTAATCATCTCATTTGGCATTCTGTCAATTCCTGGAGCCTGTTTTTCGCCAACCCCTTCAGTGCAGCTTTGACTTCTTCCATAGACAAAAAATATTTAAAGAATTTAGAAAGCCGATATCAGATACTTTTTAAAAAAGAAAAGGAAAAATGTTCTGAAGGACTTTGTAGTATACCAGAAGTAGCACCTCAAACTTGCATTTTTAATAGCATTTGAACCACTCATCCTGTGTGTAATTAACTGAAGTATTTTTATCAGCTGTATTATCCATCATGTTCCATTGTAGCAGAATAAGAGGTCATGGGGACTGGGGTTAAATACGTCTTTGGTATTTACCAATGCTTAACACAATCTGGGTATGCCATAGACATTAGTTTAATAGAACTGAAATATCCCTTATTGACTCCACCCAGAAGACTGAAGTTAGTTAGACTACTTGAATTGTGATTCTAGGTAGTGGTATTTCATGTGCTCTACTACCTGCCCCCCCAAAAAAACTTTTTAAATTTTATTTTTGTAAGAAAATTGATATTCAAAGTTGCTAGCTGGAGAGATAAGAAAGCAAGGCGATTTACAGTGGACATTTTTTTTTTCTTTGTAGAAAATATCCAGAAGAGCTCTTTAATTCATATATTTAAGGATACCATTCACTCATGACTCTTGCATAACTCAGTCCATAGTAGTAAAGTATCTCAAATTGTGATGTTGATTATTATGGACTTTTAAATGAACAAAGCCTACCTCAGGGGGTTAGAATGAGTGTTTCTGAGTGAGATTATTTTAATATAAAAAATAATTGCATTGGTTGAACAGGGGAAAAGCAATGTGTTGAAAATTTCAGAAGGTATCAAGCCCTGGCCCTTAGATCTGAAATATGGCAACAGGATGCAGGCTCAAGAGAACGAGAGATAAGAGAGTGTCAGGGAACCAAGACTAGGGGGTCAGACAGAGTGCTGGGACCAAGTGTGGCAAATTAACTTTCAGAGACAATGATGATAAATGATGATAGGTACCCATTTTTATAAGTTTCTTTTATATAGTGTAATTTCCCAACGATATCTTCAAGGAGTTTTTTGTTATCATTGTCTTAGAGAATAAAGAAAGAACTTGTGCCCATTTTTACAAACAAAGGATGGGCAAACAAACCACACAGGCATGATTGGAGAGAAAGGAAATGTCCAGAAATCATGAAAAACAGCTTGAGACAAAAATTCAGGGGAAGGCGTAACAAGTAACAACTAATATATGTAAGTGCTGCCTAGGAATTCTCAGAAAAATTCTGAAAGATGGATCCAATGCAACAGATTGGGACTTTATTTATTTAATTTAGATATGAAGAGTGGTATACACAAAAATTAAGGGACATGTGGTGTGTATGTTTCAGGGTACCAGCTGAAACTACCATATTTAACATGTTGCTACAGACACAATGTATGAACAGAAATTCAAATACTGAACATATCAAGAAGTCAAATAATGATTCAAAAAATACAAGTTCATCCCCCTTTTGCATCTTCTGTTTTTATTTCCCTCCAGTGATTGGCTTCTTAGAGACAATCTCACATAACATGACATCTACTTTTCTACTCTAACTCTCTTCTTGTGGCGGAATCTCCAGGAGGATATCACTAGACACGCTTTAGAATTACAGCCCTCAGGGACCAAAACAGATTGAAATATACATTAAAAGAAAAAAAAAAAAAAACTCGTCTATTTTAAACATTTCTTAATTAGGATAATGTGCCTCTGTAGCAAGCTACTAAAATATACTTACTGTATATTAAAACTACTAATTAATCCTCAAAAATGTGTTAGAATATAATTGTGAAGTTTCGGCAACTTAAATAAGCTTCTCAGATTACTTGTGCTAATGGGGGAAAAATTCAAGAGAAGAGTATTCTTAGGCATTAGGTAATATTACACCATTAAATTATCTCTCTCTGTCTCTCTCTCTCTATATTATATATATATATTTTATAAATATATATCTATCTATTTATGAGGAAACCCTTATGGCGTAGTGGTTAAGTGCTATAGCTGCTAACCAAGAGGTCAGCAGTTCAAATCCGCCAGGCGCTCCTTGGAAACTCCATGGGGCAGTTCTACTCTGTCGTATAAGGTCACTATGAGTCGGAATCGACTCGACAGTAGTGGGTTTTTTTTTTTTATCTATTTATGCGTGTGAGTATATGATATGCATACATGTGTCAGTGTGTAAACTGATAGACTCGAAGTTATTTGGAGGAGGAAAATTTACTGTTACACAAATGTACTCTAAAGATTTATAATTTTGGTGGTAACAGTATAGAAAACACTGGGAACACTTGTAAAGTATACACATTACTTTTTTACTTACACTGTAGCCTACACATACACACCACACACAGAAATATCTAAATGTATATGTAAACTTTTTTTTTTTTTTTCCCCTAGAGTTTCTGTGTGGGATGCAGCAAAGACTTGATGATTTCTTCCCCACTTTCAAAACACTGGAGGCTCTTTTGCATTTGTTTCAGTGTCCAAAACTATCATAACCATCCTTTATCCATCTCAGCCTTGCTTTTTTCTACCTTTCTTCTTTCCTCTTGGGTTATCCAGAATCAAAATGAATAACTTGCAGAATGGCAGAAGTTTATGGACCTACACTAATGTTGTTTGTCCTGAATTTTATAGTTTTGTTAAGGGCATTATGCAAATTCATCATATCTTAGAAGTAGTAATCTTTCTTAAATATACATAGCTTCTTTATTTTCTCCAACCTTGCCCTTCATCTAGAAAGGCAATAAAAATTAAGGTTTGTTCAAAATTTCCCCAGAGCACAGTCTGACCATTAAGTCATACATTCTTTGCTCAGGTCTTTATGTTATCTTTCTCTCACGATCTCAGTTTTCAATTCCACTGTAGTTGTCTTTTCAGAAATGATTGTGTCTTAGTTACCTAGTGCTACTATAACAGAAATACCACAAGTGGATGGCTTTAACACAGAGAAACTTATTTTTTCACAGTGTAGTATGCTAGAAGTCCAAATTCAGGATGTCAGCTCCAGGGGAAGGCTTTCTCTCTCTGTTGGCTCTGGAGGAAGGCCCTTGTCATTAATCTTCCCCTGGACTAGGAGCTTCTCAGCACAGGAACCTCAGGTCCAAATGACGCACTTTTCAGTTGGCTCTTGTTTCTTGGTGTTATGAGGTCCCCATGTCTCTCTGTTTGATTCTTTGCTTAAGACACAATTTAATCTTGTAGATTGAGTCCTGCCTCATTAACATAACTACCACTTATCCCATCTTATTGACATCATAGAGATAGTATTTACAACACGTAGGAAAATCACATCAGATGAAAAAATGGTGGATAATCACACAATACTGTGTGCCAAATAGATACACGTATTTTTGGGGGAACACAGTTCAATCCAGGACAGGTTGCATATCATAAAAGACACAGGTAAAATTCATTGAAAGGAAAAATTGTTACCTGGATATATTTTAAAACCTCTTTTATCTTTTTTCAACTTTGGGGGTATTTTTTTGACTCACAGACCTGGAACCTAGTAGTCCAAATTCTGGGTTATGGCAGGATCGTGCTCCCTGTTCCCTCTGTAGGAAGACCCTTCCTTGTCTCTTCCAGTGTCTAGTAGTCTGAGGTATTTCTTGTCATTCCTTGGCTTTCAGATATATTTTCACATGGCTGTCTTCTCCCTGTGCTTCTTTCTGTGTTTGTTGTCTTTCATAAGGAGAGTACACAAATTGAATTTGGACCCACCCTGCTCTGGCATGGCCCCATATTAACCTAATTACCATCTTCAAAGAAGCTATTTCCAAACAAGATCATGTTCACAGGTATGCTGTTGAGGAGTCAACATTTCTTTTGGTGAAGGCACCCTTCAACCCACAACAGTATCAAGGATAAAATTTTACCAAAACAGATTTGGACACTGCCAAATTAAACACATACTAAAATGAGAAACTCAAGTTGCAAACAAAAATAAATAATTTGGAGCTAAGTAAGTGCAACCAGTCCTCAAGTGGTCTTTGGTGGCCCAGAAAGCTCTCCCTGAGGAAATTAAATTTGGTTCCAGATGCCCTCAAGTGGTCTTTGGTGGCCCAGAAAGCTCTCCCTGAGGAAATTAAATTTGGTTCCAGATGTGAAACATGAGCACAAGTTAAGTAGGCAAATGACATTGGGATCAGAGAACATTCCAAGTACAGGGATTAAAAGCACCTAAATTTGAAAGGAACATGGTAGCATCAAGTAGAGAAAGTACACAGATGCTTTAGTGCAGAGAAACCAGAAAACAGAAGCAAAGAATGAACCTGAAGAACTGGATTAGCTCAGAACAGGCAAGGGGCTTGTTGGTTATGTTGGTATTTGGTCTTGATTCTATGCGCAGTGAAGTGGTATAAGTGAGGGAAGGCACACTTTCACCGTGTGTCGAATCAACCAGGGTTGTAACTCAGTTTGTTTTATTCACTCAATCACTATTTTCCATTATTTACAGAAAATTGAGTACATTAGAAACCCTGGCTACTTCTTTCCTTGCTAGGCTAAGCTAGATCAAAGTAACCACATTCTCTTGAATAATTCAAAGAAAATTTTCGGACACGTTTAAACTCAACAATACTGTGGAGAAGAAAAAGACTATAAAGTGCTAATTATACCCTGAAATTACACATGGATTTGCTCATATTTTTAAAACGGGAGTTATACCACTTTCTACTTGGAAATGGTGGATTATCTGTGGGGAAAAAAAATGCTGGTAATTCTATTTTGATGAGGTACACACAAGGGGGAAATGAGTTTCATCCACTGAGTTCTCCTTTTCCAATCTAAGCTGAGAAGTTAAAGAACCATACAGATTGCAAGCAGTCTGGCTGAACAGCTTCTGCGTTAGAGTTAGTGCCTTGAAGCAATTGCTGACTGCACTAACTGTTGGGCAGACTAAATTCTGAATTTGTTTCAAAGCCTCTAGAGGCAGAGAGAGTTTTATTATGTTAATTCAGGTCCACAGAGACTTAATTTTCCCTCATTATCTAAAAGTGAATACCCTAGAGTAATACTCATCAGAGAGAACAGAAGGGGAATATAGAATTTTAATAAATAAATAGACATATAATAATAGGAACATAGGGGATGAGGTTCATGTGTAACCTCCCTGAAATAAAATATGGGCATTTTTATTTGCTCTGTAGCATTTTCAGAGCAAAGGAAATCTTAAGAATTTATTATAGTCCAAGTTCAAAGAAGCATAATTAAAAAATATATATTTTATTACTTGAACATTAAATCTTTTGCCCAGTTATACTAAATACCTTATGACAACTACCCAGTTGTTTTCTATAGCATTTTGCCGCCATAATCGAGACTGCTAGGAAGGTTACAGATGGATAAGAAACAACTATTAATCCATGATGAGATTATGAAAAAATTGTTGAGGACATGTTTTTGGACTTAAATTACTCCCAAATAAAGAATTTGGTGCTTCCACAAGCTTCAGATAAATATATGTAACAACGAGAAATTGCTAAAATAAGCATGGGGCAGCAGGGGGAGGGAGGGATGGAGGAGAGAAGTTAGCACTATTATAAAAAAAAAAGTAGCAATTAAAAAAAAAATCATACTTCACCCATGTACATGCATCATTCTTGCCCATAATATTCTTGTAAGTGTTCTCCATAGAATGATAATTAATGTTTAGTGGGTAAAGTTTCATGAATGATATATCATAACATGTACACTACTAACAGGTACATGTGTCTTCTGACAATAGTCAATAAATAAACTAGATAAATTGAATAGGGCTATAAAAGCACTAATAAACAGTGTTAATTATAACTATTAGTTCAGCAGATATTTATACATTCTTAATATTCAGCTACTTAAGCAACAATAGGCTGAAGCTAACAACAATTATGAGGAAGGCACAGGACCAGGCAGTGTTTCGTTCTGTTGTACATAGTAGTTGCTATAAGTCGGAACCAACTCAACTGTACCTAACAACAACAAAAATATTAAGCTGGCCAACTGACTGCAACGATCCATATTTGTGCCCATTCCAAAGAATGGTGTTCCAAAGGAATGTAGAAATTATCGAACAATATCATTAAATTACGCACAAGTGAAATTTGCCTGAAGATAATTCAAAAATAGTTGCAGTAGTACATCAACAGTGTTGTTGTTCTTAGGTGCCATCAAATTGTTTCCAACTCATAGTGACCCTATGTACAACAGAACAAAACATTACCCAGTCCTGCTCCATCCTCACAATCATTGTTATGCTTCAGTCCATTGTTGCAGCCACTGTGTCAATCCATCTGGTTGAGGGTCTTCCTCTTTTTTGCTGACCCTCTACTTTATCAAGCATGATGCCCTTCTCCAGGGACTGGCTCTTCCTGATAACTTGTGCAATGTATGTAAGACATATTCTGTCCATCCTTGCTTCTAAAGAGTATTCGGGCAGTACTTTCCAAGACAGACTTGTTCATTCTTTTGGCAGTCCATGGTATATTCAATATTCTTTGCAACACCATAATTCAAAGACGTCAGTTTTTCTTTGGTCTTCCTTATTCATTGTCCAGCTTTTGCATGCATATGAGGCAATTGAAAATACCAGGGCTTGGGGCAGGCGCACCTTAGTCTTCAGGGTGACATCTTTCCTTTTCAACATGTTAAAGAGGTCTTTTGCAGAAGATTTGCCCGATGCAATGAATCTTTTGATTTGGTGACTGCTGCTTCCATGGGTACTGATTGTGGATCCAAGTAAAATGAAATCCTTGACAACTTCAATCTTTTCTCCTTTTATCATGATGTTGCTTATTGGTCCAGTTGTGAGGATTTTTGTTTTCTTTATGTTGAGGTGCAATCCATACTGAAGGCTTTGGTCTTTGATCTTCATTAGTAAGTGCTTCAGGTCCTCTTCACTTTCAGGAAGCAAGGTGGTGTCATTTGCATAACGCAGGTTGTTAGTGAGTCTTCTTCCAATCCTGATGCCCTATTCTTCATATAGCCCAGCTTCTCAGATTATTTGTTCAGCATACAGATTGAATAGGTATGGGGAAAGGATACAGCCTTGATGCACACCTTTCCTGACTTTAAATCATAAAATATCTCCTCGTTCTGTTCAAATGACTGCTTCTTGATTCGTGTACGGATTATTAATGAGCACAATTAAGTGATCCAGCATTCCCATTCTTTGCAATGTTATCCATAAATTGTTATGATCCACACAGATGAATGCCTTAGCATATTCAATAAAACACAGGCAAACATCTTTCTCACATTTTCTGCTTTCAGCCAGGAGTCATCAGGCATCAGCAATGAAAACCCTGGTTCCATTTCCTCTTCTAAATCTGGCTTGAATTTCTGGAAGTTCTCTGTTGATGTACTGCTGCAGCCACTTTTGAATGATCTGCAGCAAAATTTTGCTTGCATGTGATATTAATGACATTGTTTGATAATTTCTGCATTCAGTTGAATCATCTTTCTTGGGAATATGCATAAATATGGATCTTATCCAGTCAGTTAGCCAGGAAGCTGTCTTCCAAATTTCTTGGCAAAGACTAGTGAGCACTTTAAGTGTTGTATTCTTTTGTTGGAACATCTCAGTTGGTATTCCATCAATTCCCAGAACCTCATTTTTTCCCAATGCCTTCGGTGCAGTTTGGACTTCTTTCTTCAGTATCATTGGTTCCTGATCGTATCTTACCTCCTGAAACGGTTGATTCTTTTTGGTACAGTGACTCTGTGTATTCCCTTCATCTTCTTTGGATGCTTCCTGCCTTGTTTAATATTTTCCTTATAGAATCCTTCAGTATTACAACTTGAGGCTTAATTTTTTTCTTCAGTTCTTTCAGCTTGAGAAATGCTGAGCGTGTTCTTCCCTTTTGGTTTTCTAGCTCCAGCTCTTTGCACATATCATCATAATACTTTGCTTTGTCTTCTTGAGCCGCCCTTTGAAAAATTCTGTTCAACTCTTTTGCTTCATCATTCTTTTCCTTTTAATTTATCTATTTGACGTTCAAGGGCGTGTTTCAGAGTCTCTTCTGACATCCGTTTAGGTCTTCTTTCTCTTCTGTCTTTGAATGACCTCTTGCTTTCTTTGCTTATGATATCTTTGATGTCATGCACAACTCATCTGATCTTCATTAGCATTCAATGTGTCAAATCTATTCTTGAGATGATCTTTAAATTCAGGTGGAATATATTCGAGGTCATTCTTTGACTCTTGTGAACTTGTTCTAATTTTCTTCAGTTTCAACTTGAACTTGTGTATGAGTAATTGATGGTCTGATCCACAGTCAGCCCCTGGCTTTGTTCTGACTGATGATACTGAGCTTTTCCATTGCCTCTTTTCACAGATGTAGTCGATTTGATTCCTGTGTATTCCATCTCTTGAGGTCCATGTATATAGTTGCTGTTTATGTTGGTGAAAAAAGGTATTTGCAATGAAGAAGTTGTTGGTCTTACAAAATTCTGTCATATGATCTCAGGCATCATTTCTATCACCAAGGCCATATTTTCCAACTACCAATCCTTCTTTGTTTCCAACTTTCCCATTCCAATCACCAGTAATTATCAATGCATCCTGATTGCATGTTTGATTAATTTCAGACAGCAGAAGTTGCCAAAAATCTTTAATTTCTTCATCTTTAGCCTTAGTGGTTGGTGTGTAAATTTGAATAATAGTCATATTAACTAGTCTCCCTTGTAGGTGTGTGCATATTATCCTATCACTGACAGCATTGTACTTCAGGATAGATCTGGAAATGTTCTTTTTGATGATTAATGCAATGCCATCCCTCTTCAAGCTGTCATCCCTGGCATAGTAGATCATATGATTCGAAATGACCAATATCAGTCCATTTCAGCTCACTAATGACTAGGATATTGATCTTTATGCATTCCATTTCATTTTTGGCAATTTCCAATTTTCCTAGATTCATGTTTTGTACATTCTAAGTTCTAATTATTAATGGATATTTGTAGCCCTTTCTTCTCATTTTGAGTCATGCCACATTAGCAAATGAAGGGCCCGAAAGCTTGACTCCAACCACATCATTAAGGTCCATCTACTTTGAGGTGGCAGCTTTCCTCCAGTTGTATTTTGAGTGCCTTCCAACCTGAGGGGCTCATCTTCTGGCACGTTATTAGACAATATTCTGCTATTATTTATAAGATTTTCACTGGCTAATTCTTTTCAGAAGTAGACGGCTGGGTCCTTTTTCCTAGTCTGTCTGGAAGCACAGATGAAACCTATCAGTTGTGGGTGACTCTGCTGTTATTTGAATACCGGTGGCACAGCTTCCAGCGCCACAGCAACACACAAGCCCCCACAGTAAGACAAACTGACAGAACTGCCAAAAATTCAAACTGAATTCAGTAGAGGACATAGAATGAGGGATAGCATTGCTGACAAATTTAATCTTTTGTCTGTTTATCATGATGCTGTTTATTGGTCTAGTTTTGAGGATTGTTGCTTTCTTTATGTTCAGGTGTAGTCCACACTGAAGGCTGTGGTCTTTGATCTTCATTAGTAGATGTTCCAAGTTCTCTTCACTTTCAGAGAGCTAAGTTGTATCATCTGCATATTGCAGGTTGTGAATGAGTCTTCCTCCAATCCTGATGCCCCATTCTACATCATATAGCCCAGCTTCTCAGATTACTTGCTCAGCAAACAATTGAATAAATATGGTGAAAGGATACAACCATGACACACATCTTTACTGTCTTTAAACCATGTAGTAGCTCTTTGTTCTGTTTGAAAGATTGGCTCTTGATTTATGTACAGGTTTCTTATGAGTACAACTAAGTGTTCTGGAGTTCCCATTCTTTGGAGTGTTATCCATAATTTGTTATGTTCAAATTATGATCATAACACAGGGTCTATAAAAAAAAAAAAAAAACAAAAAACACTGCCATCGAGCTGATTCTGACTCATAGTGACCTATAGAACAGAGTAGAACTGCCCCATAGAGTTTCCAATTAGTGCCTGGCAGATTTGAACTGCTGAGCTCTTGGTTAGCAGCCGTAGCACTTAAACACTATGCCACCAGGGTTTCCTAGGGTCAAATAGTAAGAAAATGTGAGAGAACTCTAAATTCTGGGAGTGGTCCCAGATAAGAGCTAGAAGACAATAGGGTATCAGTCCTACAGTCATAAAGAATTAATTTTTTCTAACAACCACTTAAGCTTAATAGGGCTGTAGGAAGAACAACAGTCTGGCTGACACCTTGTTTGCAGCTTGTGAATCCCAGAACAGAGGAAGTTATTCAGCTGTTCCCAGGCTTCCAGTCAACAGAAACTGGAAAATAATAAATGTGTATTGTTTTTAGCCACTGAGTTTGTGGTAATTTGTTATGTAGCAAAAGAAAACAAATAATGCTGTTCTCTGTGCAAAATCCAAAAGATGAAGACACGCTTTGGTTCCTTTCCTATCAGCAGTCCCTTCAGGCTGCTGCCAAGCCACACATTCTTAGCTCATTGCAATTTCTTTGGTTATTCCCTACCAAATCCCACAAGCTGATACTCCCTTGAGGACCACCTCTCTTTGGAATCTCAGTTGAGTAGTGTCAGGCTGTGAGCCACTCCTCCTAGGAGCCACAATATTGCTTATTTCTCTCACATTTTGATTTTCTTTAAGAACCTCTTCCTTCAAGAATCAATCAAGCTCCTTTCCCAGGATTCTCTGCAGTTGCTATCACAAGCAAGCTTGCTGTTTTTGTCTTTGCTAGGGGTTAATCATGGAAGAAACATTTGTTGCCTTTCTGTCATGTAGCTAGTGATTGTTAAGTCTCATTTAAACTTGTGTAGTTTATTTTCTGAATAATTAACTTTTCAGGAGTTATTCATTTCAGTATTAGTGTCTCACGGGACATAGTTTCACTTGATTTAGGGGTTTATTTTTGTTGCTACTGTTGTTGTTGCAATAGTGGTGAATCCAGACACATTTTTCAGTTTCTCCTTATATGATCTCACTTCAAGAAGCAGAATTTAAGTATCAAAAAGTAATTAAAAGAGGAAAGAGGCAAGGTGGGAAAATAAATTTTAATTTCTTACTTGAGTTGTTCATTAAATGTTATGTTAAATTGTCTTCTCTAAAAATGTATATTGAAGTCCTAACTAGTTGTATCTGTTAATGCAATTCTTTTTAAATAAGGTCTTCAGAGATATCATCAGTTAACATGAGGTCATATTGGAGTAGTTTTGTCTTACCTCAGGACCAATCAATCAGAGTGCTGTTCTTATAAAAGGGGAAAAGTAACAGAGAAGAGAGGGAGGAGGGAAGAATGCCCTGTGAAGACCCATCCACAAGCCAAGGAACATCTGAGGCTACCTGAAGCTGAGAGAGATAAGAAAGGATCTTCCCCCGAATCCTTCAGAGAGAGCATGGCCCTCCTAACACTCTGAATTCAATCTACTAGCTTCCAGAACTGGGAGATGGTATATTTCTGTTGTTTTAAACCAACTACTTTGTAATACTTCATTACCACAGAC
Source organism: Loxodonta africana (assembly GCF_030014295.1). NCBI lineage: Eukaryota > Metazoa > Chordata > Mammalia > Proboscidea > Elephantidae > Loxodonta > Loxodonta africana. Next base: position 125,044,332 of record NC_087346.1, read on the forward strand.
CTAGGTAACTGATAAATTAAATATTTCAAACGACCTAATTCAAACTTTTCCCAGGAACACTTTTTTTTTTTTTTTTTTTAATTCCCCAGTCCTCTCCCAATTCATATTACTCAAGACTCATTCTCCATGGCCATCACTCGACCCCAGTCATCTGAATCTGAGCCAAGTGCTCCCTTCTCTTCTCCTTTCTCCAGAACCTATTCTTAGTTTTTCTGGTTTTATGTCTTTCCATCAGATTTCATATTATGGTTTTCAATATTTCACAATCCCTCTAATACTCTTCTCAAAGAAAGAATGGGGAATGTGTGTTGAGAAGTTGCTTGAGTAAACTAATGTTTTGTTTGTTTGTATCCAATAGATGATAGGTAAACAGTAAACCAGTTGCTTTAAGCTGACTCCAACTCATGGTGTCCTCATGTGAGTCAGAGTAGAACTGTATTCCATAGGTTTTTCAATTGCTGATTTTTTTGGAGTAGATTAACAAACCTTTCTTCTGAGGCATCTCTGAGCAGACTCGAAACTCCAATTTTGTGGTTAGTAGTTGAGCTCTTTAAACATTTGTACCACCCAAGGACTCCATACCCATTGCCATAGAGTCAATTCTGAATCTAGAGGAGGTATTTAAAAAAAAAAAAGTTGCCCTCAAGTAGATTCCAACTCATAGTGACCATATATGACAGAGTAGAACTGCCCCATAGGATTTCCAAGGAGCAGCTGGTGGATGTCAACTGCCCACTTTTGGTTAGCAACTGAGCTCTTAACCATTGAGACACTAGGGCTCCAGAGGAGGCACATAGGCTGGTAATTTCTTTCTTTCTTTTTTAACTTTTCTTTCTTTTTTCAGTTGTGCTTTAGGTGAAAGTTCCAAGTTCAAGTTAATTTCTCATGCAAAAATGTATACACATATTATTATGTGACATCAGTTGCAATCTCTATAATGTGACAGCACATTCCCCCTTTCCACTTCGAGTTTCTTACGTTCATTCAATCAGTTACTGTCTCTTCCTGCCTTCTCATCCTTTCTCCAGACAGGAGCCACCCATTTGGTCTCATATATCTGGTTGAAATTAAGAAGCACACTCTTCACAAATATTATTTTATGTTTTATAGTCTGGTCTAATCTTTGTCTGGGTTTCTGGGTAATTTTTGTCTGGAGAGCGAGCTTCAGGAATGGTTTCAGTTCTGGGTTAACATAGTGTCTGGGGGCCATGGCATCCAGTCAGACCATTAAGTCTGGTCTTTTTACGTGAATTTCAGTTCTTCTCTGCACTTTTCTCCTGCTCTGGCTAGGGCTCTCTCTTGTGTTCCCTATCAGGGTGGTCATTGGTGGTCACCAGGCACCAACTAGTTCTTCTGGTCTCAGGCTTGTGGAGTTTCTGGTTTATGAAGACCTTTTGTCTCTTGGGCTTGTATTTTCCTTGTGTCTTTAGTGTTCTTCATTCTCTTTTGTTCCAAGTAGGTTGGGACAAATTGATGCATCTTTGTTGGCTGCTTGCTAGCTTTTAAGACCCCAGATGCTACTCACAGAAGTGAGATGTGGACATTTTCTTAATAAATTTTGCCATGACAGTTAATCTAGACGTCCCCAGAAACTATGGTCCCTGGGCCCTAGCCCCAGCTACTCTGTCCCTCAAAGTGTTCAGGAAACTTCTTAGCTTTTGCTTTGGTCCTATTGTGCTGACTTCCCCTGTATTGTATGCTGTCCTTCCCTTCACCAAAGTTGATTCTTGTCTACTATTTAGTTAGTGAATTCCCATCTCCCTCCCTCTCCACCCAAGTAACCATCAAAAAATGTTTTCTTCTATGTTTAAACCTTTTCTTGATTTCTTATAACAGTGGTCTCATACAATATCTGTCCTTTTGCAATGGACTATTTTCACTCAGCATAATGTCTTCAAAATTCATCCTTGTTCTTTATTGCTGAGTAACATTGTGTTTATGTACCATAATTTGTTTATCCACTTGACTGTTGATGGGTACCTAGGTTGTGTCCTTCATTTTGCTGTTGTGAACAGTGTTGCAATAAACACAAGTGTACATATATCTATTCTTGTGAAGGCTTTTATTTCTCTAGGATATATTCCAAGGAGCGGGATTGCTGGATCATATGGTACTTCTGTTTCTAGCCTTTTAAGGAAGCACCAAATCATTTTCCAAAGTGGTTGTACCATTTTGCATTCCCACCAGCAGTGCGTAAGTGTTCTAGGTTCTCTACACCCTGTCCAACATTTATTAATTTGTGTTTTTTTGATTAGTGCTAGCCTTGTTGGGGTGAGATGATATTTCACTATAGTTTTGATTTACATTTCTCTAGTGGCTAATGATCATGAGCATTTCCTCATGTATCTGTTAGCCAAATGAGTGTCTTCTTCGGTGAAGTGTCTGTTCATATCCTTTGCTCATTTTTTAATTGGGTTATTTTTCTTTTCCTTATTGAGGAGTTATAGCATTTTGTAGGTTTTATAGATCAGATCCTTATCAGACACATCATAGCCAAAATTTTTTTCCCACTCCATAGGTTCTCTTTTCACCCTTTTCTTGAAGTTTTTGATGAACATAAGTGTTTGATTTTTTAGGAGCTCCTAGTCACTTAGTTTCTCTTCTGATGTTTGTACATTGTTATTTATGGTTTATATTCTGTTTATGACATGTATTAGGGCTCCTAGCATTTCCCATATATTTTCTTCCATGATCTTTATAGTTCTGGATTTTATACTTAGGTCTTTGATCAGTTTTGAGTTAGTTTTTGTACATGGTGTGAGGTATGGTCTTGTTTCACTTTTTTGCAGATGGATATCCAGTTATGCCAGCACCATTTGATAAAGAAACTGTCTTTTCCCCTTTTAATGGACTTTGAGCCTTTGTCAAATATCAGCTGCACATAGGTGGCTGAATTTATATCTGAGTTCTCAAACCTGTTCCATCAGTCTACGTATCTGTTTTCATACCACTACCAGACTGTTTTGACTACCATGGTTGTATACTAGGTTCTAAAATCAGGTAGTGTTAGCCCTCCACTTTGTTTTTCTTCAGTAATGCTTCAGCGAGGCCTCTTCCCTTTCCATATGAAGTTGGTGATTTGTTTCTCCATCTCGTTAAAAATGTCATTGGAATATGGATCAGGATTGCATTGTGTCTGTAGATTGCTTTGAAGAGAACCGACAATTTCTCAGTGTTTAATCTTCCTATATAGATACACAAGGTATGTTTTTCCAGTAATGCAGCTCTTTTTTGGTTTCTTGCAGTAGTGTCTTGTAGTTTTCTTCTTATAGGCCTTCATGTCTCTGATTAGGTTTATTCCTAAGTATTTTATCTTCTCGGGGGCTACTGTGGATGATATTGATTTGGTGATTTCCTTTTCCAAGTTCTCTTTGTTAGTGTAGAGAAATCTAACTGATTTTTGTATGTTTGTCTTGTAACTTGATACTTTGCTGAAATCTATTAGTTCCAGTAGTTTTCTTGTGGATTCTTTGGTTTTTCTGTATAAGATCATATCATCTGTGAATACAGATACTTTTACTTCTTCCTTGCCAATCTGGATTACTTTTATTTCTTTTTCTTACCTTATTGTTCTGGCTAGGACCTCCAGCAAAATGTTGAATAAAGCTGGAGAAAAAGGGCATCTTTTCCGGGTTCCCGTTCTCAAGCAGAATGATTTCAGACTCTCTTCCTTTAGAATGATGTTGGCTGTTGACTTTGAATAAATTCCCTTTATTATGTTGTGGAATTTCCTTTCCATTCTACTTTGCTGAGAGTGTTTATCATGAATGCATGTTAAACGCTGTCAATGCCTTTTCTGCATCGATTGATAATATCATATGGTTCTTATCTTTTGTTTTATTTGTGTTATGTAATGGATTACTTTTTTTTTTTTTTTTTAAATGTTGAATCCCACTTGGTCATGGTGAGTTATTTTTTTGATATGTTGTTGAATTCTACTGGATAGAATTTTGTTGAGGACTTTTGTGTCTATGTTCATGAAGGATATTGGTCTATAACTTTCTTTTTTTGTAGTGTCTTTACCTGGCTTTGGTTTTGAGGTTATGCTGGCTTCATATAATGAGTTCAGGAGTATTCCTTCCTTTTCTGTGCTCTGAAATACCTTTAGTAGTAATTGTATTAACTTTTCTCTGAAAGTTTGGTAGAATTCTCCAGTGAAATCATCAAGGCCAGAGCTTTTTTTTTTTTTTTGGTGGGGGGAGAGTTTTTTTTTTTATTACTTCTTCAGTTTCTTGTTATGGGTTTATTTAGTTTTTCTGCCTTGGTTTGTGTTAGTTTAGGTAGGTAGTGTGATTCTAGAAATATGTCCATTTCCTCCAGGCTTTCAAATTTGTTGGCTTTTTTTTTTTTAAATAATATTCTGTTATGATCCTTTTAATTTCAGTTGGGTATGTTGTGATGTCAACTATTTTGTTTCTTATTTGGGTTACCTGCTTCCTCTCCCATTTTTCTTTTGTCAGTTTGGTCAATGGTTTGTATTCTGTTAATCTTTTCGAAGAACCATCTTTTGGCCTTATTGATTCTTTCGATTGTTTTTCTATTCTCTATTTCGTTTATTTCTACTCTAATTTTTACTATTTCCTTTCTTCCGGTTTCCAAGAACTTCTTTTGCTGCTCTGTATCTATTTCTTCAAGTTGTAGGGTCAATGTTTTGATTTTAGCCCTTTCTTCTTTTTGGAAGTGTGCATTTATTGCTATAAATTGACCACAAAACACTGTTTTTGTTGTGTCCCAAAGGTTCTGGTAAGATGTGTTTTCATTCTCATACGATTCTATGGATTTCTTTATTCTATTCTTAATTTCTTCTGTAACCCAGTAGTTTTTGAGCAAAGTTTTGTTCAGTTTCCATGTTTTTTTTTATTTTTTCCTTGCCGTTTCTGTTATTGATTTCCACTTTTATGGCTTTATGATCAGAAAAGATGCTTTGTAATATTTTGATGTTTTGGATCCTGTTAAGGTTTGCTTTGTGGCCTAATGTGTGGTCTATTCTGGAGAATATTCCACATACATTGGAAAAGAAAGTATAGTTGGCCCACAGAAGTCTAGCCAGGGTGAATGGCACTAGAAGACCATGGACCCTTTATGCCAGTGCATAGGCAAAGGGGCAGTGCCTGCCATGATTTCCTGGCTTCCTGACTTAGGGGGCAAGGTGATTTCTTAATGCCACGAGACTTGTTTGGGTGCAGATAGTCCTGAGTTCCCGGCTTAGGGGTCTTGGTGGTATTTTTTTGTTTTTTCAAGCTGTGAGGCTGGTTTGGGCCTGGACAGCCCTTAGTTCAAGCATAGGGGGCATTTCAGTTGTTGAATACTGCTGGAGTGGTATCGGAGGGGAGGGGGTTGAAGAGTAGCAGAGGAGGGTGAGGAGTGGGTGAGGGGAAAGGGGCACTTCTCTGCTGTAGAAGTCCTCGAGGTTATTTTGATCCCACGTGATAGGTTAGGTGCTTGCAGTTAACTTTGGCAGGTGTAACACTGATTTGCCCCAGGCTCTGGAGGCTTGTGCAGACTTTCTGCCACATTGTCTCTCCCAAAGTGGTGAAATGTGTCCCAAGCACTACTGCTTGTCTCAGCCTGTGTGTGCTGGCAAACCCAGACCACAGGGTGCTAGCTACCTAATGACTGGTGCTTCTTTGCTGCTTCTGAACTGTTTCTCCCTTCCCCTGCCACTCAGTCCAACTACTCAACTTTGTCTTTGATGATCAGTGCTCCCAGACTATCATATATAATTGAATAACTTTTTTTTTTTTTTTTTTTAGTTTTTGTTGTAAGAAGGACCACAGGAAGTGTCTGACTATTTTGCCACCTTGGCCCCACATTTTTAAACATTTGTTGTATCAGTACATTAACTTAAAGTTTCTGAATTAAAAAAAAAAAACACCAAACCCATTGCCATCGAACTGATTCTGATTCACAGTGACCTCATAGGACAGAGAAGAACTGCCCCATAGGGTTTCCAAGGCTGTACTCTTTACCAAACATCTTTCTCCAGTGGAGCAGCTGGAGGGTTTGAACCACTGAACTGTTGGTTAGCAGCTGAGCTCTTAACCACTGTGCCACTAAGGGTTCTGAATTTCTAAATTAGTACCTGATATTTTTTTTAAAAGGATTTAGCATTTGAATCAATGTCTCTGGGACACTTTCTTCAACATTTTATAGCTATCAGTATTGCTTCTCATTCAGGAAATGAGTGAGTTATATATTTCCCTCTCAATTATATTAACATAGTGTAGTTTTCAGAAGCATGAATATACATAGATTGTTCCCTCTGGTATATTTACAGAGAGCAAGAAACCTAGAATGGACCATGGAGCAATACTGACCTATTTCACATCCTCATTCAGATAACCTGATTTTCCATGCATTTCCATAAAATTCTTAAGCTACAAGAGCTTAACTGGAACCTGGTTTAAGTTGTGTTGTTCGAATCTGTACTTTTCATGTACAGTATGTTGATATAAACCAACAGGGGTTTATAATGAACAAAAAAAAAAAAAGAAGAAAAAGAAAAAAGAAACAAATGAACAAAATACTATCAGAGTGCAAAATGTTAACCTGCACAGTCAGGAGGCATTTCTTTTTTGCTCACTTTCTTCTGAAGTGTTTAACTACTGGACTCATAGAAGTCAAACTCTGCATTGATAATAAAATACATTTGTAGGTAGGAGGAATGAGAACAGCGATAACATCAGTTAACATACACACACACAAGAAAAAGAAATACCAAAACATTGAGCTGATCATATAAAAGGCCTTTAAATATTTTATATGACGTTTCGTGGTGTTTAAGACATTGACTTTCCCATATACATACATGTATGTATATGTATGAAGCCCCGATGGCATAGTGGTTAAGAGCTCAACTGCTAACCAGAAGGTCAGCAGTTCAAATGCACCAGCTGCTCCTTGGAAACCCATGGAGCAGTTCTACTCTGTCCTATAGGGTTGCTATGAGTCGGAATCGACTCGACAGCAATGTTTTATGTTTTTTGTTGTAGTTGTACACATATATGTATGTTATATATACAGACATTTGTATCTATATATTTTGTGAACTATTGTATTAACTATGTGAATTACACACTGGATGGCAGGATACCGTTTGTAAAACAAGCAAGCCTGTTGGGTTTAATCAGCACAAGCAATAAGTCTCTTTAAGCCTGCTACTAACAGCATTTTGCATCTTATATTGGTGGTTATTTGAAGACTGAATTTTTAAAATCCATTGCTGCCACTTTCCTTACAAGTGTTGATACAGTAATGTTCTGACTGACCTACATTCTCCAGTTTACTTTAATATTGTGCAGTCCCCCTTCTTACTACTAAAAAAGTAAAGTTGGAAGATTAGTCGTTTCCCACCCCCCCACCCCAGGACTTCTGTCCTATAGGGTCATTATGAGTCAGAATTGACTCAATGGGTAATGGTCATATTCTTTTCCAAAACGTTCCATTCTGAGAGACCCCTCTTTGCTTGGATGAAATAGATACAGTAGCCTGCATATCTCTGCAATTTGGTAACAGCCTCAAACAGAGTTATCCAGTATGAGCTACTGCACAAGGACGCTCTCTTCTTTTCTTGGCACTAGAGGCTGTACTTCACTCAGGACTGGAGGATCTTCAAGGAGCATATAAGTATCTGTGTGTGTGAGAGACAGGGACAGGGAGGCAGGGCTTCACTTTCTTTTAAACAAACTGGTCTGCGCAAAACATACTAGTCAAAATTTTACTTCTGAACTCCAATATCGCTTTTTTCATGGGTTAAGGGTTTTTTTTTTTTTTTTACTTGAATTTATGATTCTATTTCTTGTGTTAAGATGGTACTAGTGCAGATGATTTGCTGAGTATGTGTGCGTGTGTGTGTCTGTGTGTGTCTGTGTAAAGGAACAGTTATTATTCACGGTTTTCAACATTGTCCATAGATCAAATGCAACCTGTGTTTGCAATGGCAATCTCTATTCATAGAATGTGGCCTAGACTGTGTGCTGCCTCCTCAGTTTGTGTTCTTTCCAGTACTTTTACTGAGAAGTCTCCTTTTTTAGATTTTTCTGCCATAGGTATATATGCTTACATATTTGTTAGCCTACAGATGTCCAGTTCTTACTGTGTAGTTAGTCTCTTAAGGAGAGCTGTTCCATTTGAGATCACTGTAGAACCCAAGAATCAGATAGTTATCAGGTTTCTTCATGGAGGCAGTCAAGAATATGAAGAGCAAATTAGTAACCAAAAAATCTTGAACATACTTCCACCATCAAATATTTATCACGACTTGGGAATGCTACTTTATATCAATGTGACTCATTTCTCTATTCTGTAAAATGGCTATAATGCTGAGTACCTACCTTAAAGTTTCAATTGTAATATTCCAAAGTGGAAACAGGCAATTAAATGTTACAACTGACAAATGTAATGAGTCTAGTAAGAATCTAGAAGTTATCAGGAGAGAAATACCTTAAAATTACAGTGGAAAGAACTCTGGACTGTGTTGGGAGATGATTTTCTATAAATCTTTAATGTTTCTGCACTTCTTGTGGGTGGAGACACTGATTCCATTTTTTTCAGAAACTCTTTTCAAGGATCTTTATATAACAAACTCAGAAGCTAAAGATGACTCCCTCTGGAACAAAGAACTTTCTTTTTATTTTTGTACTCTGCAGTATAATAAAAGTAATGCCTCCATCTAAGGAAAATCAGGCGGGCTTACTGCCCATTGTAAAATATTTGGCTTCCCTAAACTCAGGGCTGTAACAAAATATACTGCATGACTAGCCATCACCTGGCCTTCTTCATGTCACCCTGTACAAATTGGAACTCAGGAAACAAGCAAAAATGCTCCCACACTCCAGCTACTGCTTTCTTTGAGTAATAAGCTATCCTTTGCCTCTGATCCAGGAGCCTCAGTTCTTCTGCCAACATTCATGAAACTGTGGCAGATCTACTTAAGAACTTGTAGGCAAGTTAAATCTCTAACTTTTCAGTTTTGGCAGACTGGGACCTAGATTTTACCTCAGTTTTTATGATCAATATCTATTTAAATTAGAGCAACTCACTTAAACTGATCAAGTCTCGAATTTTCCGTATCATAAAATTAGGGTTTTGGCTTAATGTTTTCTAAACTAAAGTTTTGATAGACAATGTTCCTAGAAGCGCACTTCTTGACAAATGGGCAAAGAGATAGAAAGAGATGGATTTGTACTTCCTGAACTCCTTCTAATGGGTGATCTCAATGTTATTTAGTAGATATGTAATTTGTGGAAGTTGAGTAACTACAATACGTTGATATTTTATAAATATCTATCATAAGAGCTATAGGTTTCCAATTTAATTTGGCAAAATTAATTCTCAGATTTAATTCTATCAATTAAATACATATTCATTTGCAACTTGGCACATAGTTACAAAAACTGTACAAACGTTTTATAAATTTCTAGATCTCTTTCCTTTTATTTATTTATTTTTTGCTTCAACAGTACCTTGCATGAGAAGTACATTAAAAAAAAATTGTAATGATATTTCAGTGGCAGGATTCAGCCCACAACATAATTAAGATCAGGCAAAAAGAACACTCCAAGGACATGACAAAAAAAAAAAAAAAAAACATGAAAAATAGATGAATACCAATGAACAAATAGCAAAATGCTAAATGTAAACCCAAAGACTACTGCTCAGTACTTTGTCCAAACACCAAATGTAAATTATCCAAACACTGAAATTATAAGGCAGAAGTTACGATATTCAATAAAAAGCAAGACCCAGCTATGTATCGCCCAAAAAAAAAAAAAAAAAAACTTTACGTATCAAATCAGAAATAGATTGAGAGTTTTTTTTGAAGTACTATGCTAAAATCTAAAGAAAGCTGAAATGGTTACATTAATGTCAGACAACATAGGTTTCAAAGTAAAGAACAACACTAGGGATAGAGAGAGACATGAAATAAAAATTGATAGAACCAGAAGGAGACATAAATAAATTTACAGTTATAGTTGGAGATGCAACACTGAAAATGGATTGTAGACCTAAATCTAAGAGTGAAAATCATAAACTTTCTAAAAGGAAACATAGGAGAAAATCTCAATGACCTTAATTTTGGCAAAAAATTTCTTAAATAGATAACAAAAGCACAAACTTTTTGGGTTAGGCACACCTTAGTCCTCAAAGGATATCTTTGCTTTTTTAACATTTTAATAATGACGTGTATTTTCAAAAATAAAATGCTTTTTATTAAACATAGACACATTAAATAAATGAAAATGCAAACTACAGATTGGCAGACAGAATTTTCAGAACATACAGGTGATGATGATTTTCTGTCTGGAGTATATAAAGAGCTCTTACAATGCAATTACAAAGCCAGTAACCCAGTTAAAAAGGGGCAAACACTTCACCAAATAATCTATACAGTCAGTAACTAAGTATTAAAAAAAAAAAAATTCAAAATTGTTACTTAGAGAAATGCAAATTAAAACCACAATAGGTTTCTATTACACTGACTATCATAAGTAAAAAAGACTCAGCCTGTCAAATGCTGCTGAGGTTATAGGTCGTCTGGAAATCTCAAACACTGCAGAAAGAATGAAAAGTGGTGCAAACGCTTAACAAAATTGTTTGGCAGTTTTTTAAAAAGTTCAGTATAACCTTCCATATGACCTAGTCAATCCACTCTTAGGTATTTACCAAAGAGAAATAAAAATAAACGCCCATACGAAGGTTTTTACTTGAATATTCACAGCAGCTTTATTTGCAATAGGCCCAAACTGGAAATAACCCCAAGTCTATCAACAGGGGAGTAGATAAATTCTGGTACATTCATACAGTGGAATACTAAACCAGTACCAGTCGCCAACAAGTCGGTTTTCACTTACGGTGACTCCATGTGTTTCACAGTAGAATGTCTGATTTTTCAAAGGTAGATTACCAGACTTTTTTTCCGAGGTGTCTCTGGGTGCGTTCGAAGCTCCGCTCTTTCAGTTAGCAGCCAAGCACTTTAACCGTTTGTTTCACCCAGAGACTTCAATGAAATACTACACAGCAATAAGAAAGAATCATCTATTGATGTGTATACCAACATGGATGAATCTCAAATGAGTTATACAGAGTGAAAAAAGACATCCAAGAAAAGAGTACAAATTCTAGAAAATTCAAACTAATCTACAGTGATAGAATGTAGATGAATGATTTTCTGAGGACTGGGCAAGAGGCATGGGAGGGGATGGAAGGAGGAATTACAAAGGGCATTAGGGTATATCTCTGAGTGAGGTATATATTCATTACCTCATTTGTGCACTTTAAATTGTATACTTCTAATACGTGCAATTTGTTGTATGTGAATTATACCTTAATAACCTGTACAAAAGTGAATAACTACTCTGGGCATAAGATCTGGTCAGAATTAAGCATTACATTCTGAAAGGAATTGACTCCTGGGTGATCTAGATTCTTCTACACTGTTCATACAAAGGTAAAGTATATGCAGCCTTAGTTATGTAAGTTAACAGAGTCTCTAGTGTTGCCCAGAGATGAAGACTACTGAAGTATTTTTAGAGCCATCTCGGGTGTATGTGCTTTAAATTAAGATATTCTATCAGTAGCAGAACATCCCTTGGGCATATATTCTCTCTTAGAGAAACTAACCATCCCTACATAATAAAATCTATACACACACAGTCGATGTCTAGGTATTTTAAAGTAAATTAAAAAATGACAAAATCATGCATTACCTAACTTATCTTAGCCTTTTTCATCTCAAAAAGGATGTGATGATACTATTAACACTGCTGTGAAGAGTAAAAGACCTAATCTATACAAAGCATTTTTTATTCAATACTTGTTATTATTTAATGTGGATGAAACTGCTTTACTATAGCAAGACAAATCAGCTCCTGAAATAGTCTTTTTCTGCTCTTGGCAGTTCTGGGAGTTTCAACAGTTGTCTAGGGATTGCCTCTATGGCTTCAACAGGGCTGTTATTCAGGAGCAGGGTGGATTTTTTTTTTTTTTTTTTTTTAATTTTCCATCTATTTTCTTTTTCTTCTTGACTTGGGAGAGTGTGCTGTTTCTTTTATGTAATGTTCAGCAGAGGATAACAGGGGGCATTCACTTTTGTGGCCAAATGATTTTCAGCCTTTTTGCATATTAGAATCAAATAAGAAGTATTTTAAATATCTCATTGGACCCCATCCTAGATCTTAGAAACTCAAAGGACGTGGTCCAAACCTCAGTATTTTAAAAAGCATCCTGGGAACTTCTAATGTCCAGCAAAGATGGAGAATGATAAAATAATACTTTCTATTAAGAACATTACTAATTCGCTACATAAGTACTCCAAAATCTTCTATGGAATTAAAAATTATATATATATACACACACACACATACTTGTGTATGCTTGTATAGATACATATGTGTTTGTGTGCATATATATGTGTATATATCTATATTAGAGAGAGAGGAAGAAAGCTTTTCCTCTAAGTAAGATATGAAAATTTGCCAGAACCAAAAGTCAAATAATAAATTGGAATACTGTTATATTGTGATACAAATTTTTAAATCACTGTTTTTTCCCACAAGTGAACTATTATTTTCCTGACGTGTTCATTATTGACTCTCTATAATTTACTTATGTTTCCTAAAGAGCTAATAATATAAGGTGATAGCACATCAGATCACTTTTTTACTTTGTATTTTTAATCATCTAGTAAATTTATTAAAGCTCACAGTGAGTACATCAATCTCCAAACTAAAATTAAATCAAGAGGAGTCAAACCTGGGGACGGGTAGCAGATGCTAGCCATTCCAATTAATTGTCAAACAGCATATGCAGAGAGAGACAATCTCCAAGGCAATTAAGACATAAAACCACACAAAGATTTGATTTTATGTTGGTTGAAGTCAACACCTTGAAATGCACTCTGGAAAAAAAATTGAAAAAAAAAGGAAGCCATTTCAAAGAATACATTAGTGTAAGGTGTCATAACCATGATCTACAGTATTACCATTGGCGTACTGAGGGTTAAAGACTAGATCAAACTTGGGATTATGCTATTGATAAATGGACTCGCCTTTACAGAGAATGCAAAAATACATATATGCAGTACTCAGTGGCTGTGAGTGAGCTATTTACCGATGTCAGTGAACTAACATATCATATAAAATAATTGTGTTAGATGGTCTCTAAATAAATGTGCATACCTGTATTGAATATTGATACCAATGCTAACTATATATGTGACTTTGGTCAAGTTACTTTATTTTCCTGAACCTCAGTGTTCTCATTTCTGCAATGATTAAATTAACACCTAGAAACTAGAGTTGCACAGGAGCCCTGCTTGCACAGCAGTTAAGAGCTCCGGCTGCTAACCAAAAGGTCGGCAGTTCAAATTCACCAGCTGCTTTTTGGAAACCCTGTGGGGCGGTTATGCTTTGTCTTCAGGGACACTATGAGTCAGAATCAACTCAATGGCAATGGGTTTTTAGAGCTGCATGACAATGACATAAAATAAAATTGTATAAGGATTGCATAAAATGAAGTAGATTAATTGGAGAGTGAAGTGCTTGACATATAAAATGTGCTAGATGTTGCTGTTGTTGTTAGGTGCCATCAAGTTGGTTGCAACTCATAATGACCTTCTATAGAACAGGGAGGAAACACTGCCCAGTCCTGCACTTTACAATCATTGCTATGTTAGAGCCCATTGTGGAAAAAAAAAAAAAAATTGTGGAAGCCAGTGTCAATCCATCACTTAGACAGTCTTCCTTTCTTTCATTGATCATCTGCTTACCAATCAGGATGTCCTTCTTCAGGGACTGTTCTCTCCTGGTAATATGTCCGAAGTGGGTCTTATCACCTTCAGTCCCAAGGAACACTCTGGCTGTACTTCTTTCAAGACAGACTTGCTCATTCTTCTGGCAGTCCATAGTATATTCAATATTTTTGCCAACACCTAATTCAAAAGCATCAATTATTCCTCAGTCTTCCTTATTCATAATCTAGCTTTTACATGCTTATGAGATGATTGAAAATATCATGGCTTGAGTCAGACACACCTTAGCTCTCAAAAAAGCTCTTCTTTGCTTTTTAACACTTTAAAGCAGTCTTTTGCAGCAGATTTTCCCAATGTAATACATCCTTTGATTTCTTGACTGCTGCTTCCATGAATGTTGACTGTGGATCAAAGTAAAATGGAATCTGTGACAACCTCAATCTTTTCTCTGTTTATCATAATGTTGCTTATTGGTTCATTGTGATGATTTTTGCTTTCTTCATATGGAGGTGGAATCCATACTGAAGGCTGTGGTCTTTGATCTTCATCAGTAAGTGCTTCAAGTCCTCTTCACTTTCAGCAAGCAAGATTGTGTCATCTGCATAGCGCAGATTGTTAATGAGTCTTCCACCAATCTTAATGCCGCATTCTTCTTCATATAGTTCAGGTACTTGGATTATTTGCTTAGCATACAGATTGAAAAAGTATGGTCTAATGATGCAACCCTGACACACACCTTTCCTAATTTTAAACCATGCAGTAGCCCCTTGCTCTGTTTGAACAACTGCCTCTTGTTCTAAGTTCGGGTTCCTCAGGAGCACAATTAAGTGTTCCAGAAGTCCCATTGTTCAAAATGTTACCTATAATTTGTCATGATCCACAGTCGTGTGCCTTTGCATAGTCAATAAAATACGCATAAACATCTTTCTGGTATTCTCACTTTCAGTCAAGACCCATCTGACCTCAGCAATGATATCCCTGGTTCCACATACTTTTCTGAATCCAGCTTGAATTTCTGGCAGTTTTCTGTCGATGTACTGCTGCAACAGTTTTTGAATGATCTTAAGCAAAATTTTACTTGTGTAAATATCGGGGATATTCTTTGGTAATTTCTGCATTCAGTTGGATCACCTTTCTTTGGAATGGTGCTAGATAAATCTTAATAACTATTTCTTTTTTATGAGAAGTAGAGTAAGAGAGAGAATGCAGATAACATTAAAATGAGATTATCAATGCCAATACTCAACAACAACTTAGAGTACTTTGAATGTTAGTATAGAAAGCCAGGAAATAAGGGGTATGTAAAGGAATACCTGGGTGGCGCAAATGGTTAGATACTTGCCTGCTAACTGAAAAGTTATTGGTTTGAACCCACCCAGAGATGCCTCAGAAGAAAGCCCTGGATGTCTGCATCTGAAAAGTCACATCTCGAAAGCCCTGCAGAAGGTAGTTCCACTCTGACACACATGGGTTTGCCAAGAGTTAAAATAATCTTGATGGAAACTGATTACTGGTATTTTTAAAATACCCATCGTCAATGTCAATAAAAGAAAGTCAAGGCGAAAACATTAAGAAATCAAAAACCATTACCAAATACCACTAATACCTTAATTACAGTGTAATCTTTTAAGATCAGATTGAATTCGTTTCTCCATTAAAAATCCAGAATTAGATACTAAAATATAACCCATCATTTCATGGATCAGTTCATTCCCCTCTGCATCTGATTTGACAAGTAAACTATTTCCTTTTTACTTCAAAGAGTTTCCAAATGGTAAAGTGCGCCATTATCGTCCATTATCCATTAACCACCCAAATGATGCTCCTTCTAAGGCATTCCATCACTAATAAAATTTCTTTTCACGGTTAAATTTTAAACCTCTTCACATTTAGCGAATTGAACTCTTCCTGTCCCTTCCCTTACTTGTCAATATTAACTTCTGAAACAATGAAGATAAGAAATAAGGCACTAAAATATCTGTTATTTCTCTAAATCTCACTAAGAATTCTGTGCATCAGAACAGATAGTTATATATATGTGTGTTTAAAAAAAAAAAGAATACAGTCTAAGTTGCTTATTTTCAAATAGATTCTATTTTTTAAATGAAAACATTGTGGAAAGTCAGTATGCAAAATTTACAAAAGCAAAGCTTCTCAGATTAAAAATGAGGTCTTTTCCACATGTCATCACAGACCCTAATTTTGTCCCATGTGGTCCCATCACTGAATCCCAGGGATCTTCAGGAAGCACAGTTAGATACGGGAACACTGTTGTCATCGTTAAGTGTCATCGAGTTCATAGCAACCCTACAGAACAGAGTAGAACTACCCTATAGGGTTTTCAAGGAGCCGCTGGTGGATTTGAACTGCTGACCTTTTGGTTAGTAGCTGAGCTTCGCCACCAGGGCTCCGAGAGGGAGTGTTGTTTGAGTCTTGAATACCATGGCCAATGAACAGAGAAATTTCAAAACAGAAGTTTATTTGTTCACTCTCGGTTTAGAATACAAGTAACAATTAGCCACTTGGATTTATCAAAGTTTAGATAAAGCTTTTCTCTGTATCTTAACTAAAAATCCTAGATTCAACTTCTGAGAACAGCTATTTGCTTTTCCCAGTCTAAACAGAAAATATTCTACTGTCAGCTCTGAACTTCCTTTTGGCTCAAACTGAACGAAAACATGAGAGAAAACACGTGATGGCATGCATCCCACCTTGTAATCACATCTTGCCAAGCTCCAGAGCATGCAAAAATACAATCTTCCCACACACTTCCTGAAAATCTTGGACCTTTTCATGAGTAAATTTTGTCATTAAAAAAAAAAAAAAAAAAAAAACGCAAAACTGAAGAGCTTTGTTGTAACAGAAATCAACTGTTTGAGCAACAAACCCTCAGAAAAACAAGAGTTTTGTTAAGAAAATGAGCCATTCTTAAAATGGTTTTCAGTTTAAATGTTGCAACGCGCCTTTTTGTTGATACTCTTAAAAAGGCTTAATTAGGGCTTATTATTTTTACACTAATTAATGAGCAAGTTAGTAGCATCTGACATTTACTGGCAAATATTCTAAGCTGAGCTTGTGCCATGTAAATTTCTCTTTCCATGAAGAGCACACGTCTCTATTGTTTTTTCATTGCAAGGTATTTGTTGATCTTCTCAAACAGACATTCCACACAATGGATAATCAACTGAATAAATTTTGGAGGTATTTTCTATGTGCGATAGGACATTGCTGCAGAGTTTTCTTTGACATAAGCATTGTTCTTTGAGGAAGCTCCTGTTTGCATTTCTAGTACAGTCTCAAGCACCCCTTGTGTGGTTGTTTTTAATAATAATTACCTCTGTTATGTAGGTAATACAGAACTCCCAAATACACAATTTCATTAGAGATTTTAAGCAATCTTTGACGTTGGAGTAGTTGTTAGGTGCCCTGGAGTCGGTTCTGACTCACGGCGATCCCCTATGTACAACAGAACAAAACATTGCCGGGTCCTGCTCCACCCTTACAATCGTTGCTGTGTTTGAGCCAGTTGTTATCAAATATTACAATTTTATTTTTCTTTGTCAGGAAAACTTTTGAAAAAAAACTTTAAGATAGGCAAAAAGAAACCACTGAGAGTCCTGCCTGTGCACCCTTTCTGAGTTATCTCATTCTATAAGGGACTACGTATTTCATTGTCTTTGATCTGTTTAAAACTCTTTAATTTGTAGGGGGAAAAAAAAAAAAAAACAGACCTGGCAATGATGCCTGTCCTTAGAAATACAAATAAATTCATCCAGTGAAGGCTATTGATGATTGCCCTGTGAATACTGACCGTTTTTACATGTGTTTTAGTACGCATTCCATTGTTTTGGATTGGTTATATATTTGAGTTCTTTGAATTATTTTTGAACTCAGTTGTAGTGTCTTATTGGTTCCTTCATTTATTAAGGAATGCATGGGTCTTCTGTTTCTGCATGACCCATAAAATTTAGCACCTTAAAACAACATTTATTATCTCATAGCTTCTGTGAAGTCAGTGGTCTTGTATACCTTAACTAGATCCTCTGTTCAGTCTCACAAGGCTATAATCAAAGTATAAGCTCAAGCACTGGTCTTACCTGAGGCTTGGAGATGACTTGCAAGCTTACAGTTTATTGGCAATATTCAGTCCTCTGTTTGAGTAGGACTGAGACTCTCAATGCCTATAAATTTCTTACTATTCCCTGACATGTAGCCATTTCTATAACATGCCTCCTTCTTCAAGGCCAACAGTAAAATGTCTCTGCTCCTTCAAATCTCTCTGACCTTTCTTCCACCCAGGACCTCTAGACCCTCTTTTAAAAGGGCTCACCTGATTAAGTCAAGCCAGCCCAAGGTATGGTGGCTAAAGAGTTTTAACATACACCTAATCAGAGTTCCAGAGACAGAACGGGAATGGTAAGGATTTTATATTAAAAGGGATAATGGCTGAAAAGTTTCCAGAATTGTTGAATACACCAAACATTAAATCTAGAAATTTTAAAGAATTCAACGTGAGATAAAAAGAAAAACATTTTACATTTGTTTCTCATCATGGTTAAACTGCAGAACACCAAAGAACACAAGCTGATATGAAATGTGGTCAATAATAAAGGATCACCCTATGGGGCACCGTTCTACTCTGGCACATACACGGAGTACCATGAGTCAGAATCAACTTGACGGCAACTGGAAAAAACAAAACAAACAAACCAAAAAACTAACTTGCAATGTAATGACAAATGGATATAAAAGTAATTTCTCTATAAAAAACAGTAGAATAAGATCATCGAAGTTGAAAATGGAAAGTAAAGAGAAGAGGGGTGTGAAATGTGGATATCTAATAGAAAGAAAGCCCCTGGATGGTAGAAAATGGTTAACATGCTTGGTTCCTAGCTGAAAGATTGGTAATTCAAGTACACCCAGAAGCTCCCTGGAGGAAAGGCCTGGTGATCTAGTTCCAAAAAATCAGTTATAAAAATCCTATGGAGCTTGGTTCTACTCTGACACATATGAGGTCACCATAAAGTTATAGTCCACTTGACAACCAGGACTTAATATGGCTGAAACTGACACCTAATATGGATGAAAGACATGGACAAATAACGGGACTCCTGTCCACTTCAATTTCTAATACGTCCTCCATAATTTAGTCTGATGTTAATTATGAATTTTTTTTTCCATGTGTATGTGACTTTAAAAAATAACAACTCAAAAATGGCCTAATTTCCTACCTACCTAATGAAATGGAAGCCTATGTACAATTTTACCTATATAAATACAGGAATAAAAATACACAATGTTGCCACCAAAGTTCTGTCTATAATATTTGGATATGCTAATATTATGATTTCCCTAATAATTTTCTCAGATATTTCACTATATTGTATAGGATAAAAATATAATCACTTTTTTATACATTATAAGGCATTGTATGATGTGAACACAACCCATGTTTATAAACTCAACACTTATGTCTGTTCATAAATCATGCTCTAGTGGCTGAATATAGTATATTCTCTTAATAATAAAGACTTAGTACAAATGACCATCACCCACCCACCAGTTTGCTGTACTGTGGTGGCTTGTGTGTTTCTGTGATGCTAGAAGCTACGCCACCAGTATCTCAAATACCACCAGAGTCACCCATGATGGATAGGATTCAGTGGAGCTTCCACCCTAAAACAGAGGAGAAAGAAAGGCCTAGTGATCTACTTCCAAAAATTAGTCAATGAAATCTTTACGGATTACAAAATATAGTCTGATATAATACTGGAAGATGAGCCCTCTGAGACATAAAATACTCAAAATACACATAACAGTGAACTTGAGTATGCCAGTAATCGTAGAGATGGCACAGAATGTGGAAACATTTCATTCTGTTAGACATGGGATTGAGGTGAGTCAGAGTTGACTTACAGACAACTAACGGCAGCAGCAAGCACAATTGGAAGTATATATCTGGATATCACATATTCTTTATGTATGTATATTTACGATGTACATTTACAAGTATGTGTATACATAATATGTGTGTACTTGTATATGTATTATTTATATGTACAGGTCACTATGAGTCAGAATCAACTCGGTAGCAATGAGTTCATGTTTTTCTTTTTGGACACTTCATTTGTTACATATAAAATTTATGACATGTAATTATATTTATCTGTAGCTCGATAGATATGCAGATAAAAATGTAGAAATAGATACATACTCACATACACACAGACTCTAAGACTAGACCTGGAGCATTGTTATTTGTTATTAATATCATCATCAATCAATATTTCAATATTTTTATAGAGGCAACTTTGGGTTTTGATCTTTTCTTTTGCTTATAGATTACTCATTTCCATGAATTTTACTAGCCCACACTAGTCTACAATGAATTTTTGTTAACTTGTTTCAAGATCCATATATTCAGTTTCAATTTATTAACTTGTTCATAGATTGTTCTTTAGTTTATTTCTTCCTCCAATGTACTGCGTTCAATGCCAGCTGCCTGTTTTACTTATGATCTAAGGTAAGCTGTGCTTTTTGTGCTTTTTCTCTGTTTAACTGTGGTTACAAGCGCAAGTCAAGATGATTCAAATAATTAGCCATTAAACAAAAGAGCAACACTTGCACTTTAAGGTAAATTACGTTAGAAATGAGCCAAAGAGTATTTATAATTAGGTAAATCTATATTAGGTGCCATATCTAGCTCTCCTTTAAAACCATGGAGAGCAGCAAGTATAGAATTAAAAAAAAGAAAGAAATTTTGGAAGTACATTTCAAATATAGTAGTAGTGGTGCATATACACTAAGGAAAATGGACATCCTTTTACCTATTTCAAAACTATATGATTCCTAAGAAATTAACCATTCTATTGAACAACGTGTGAGTGGCACAGTGTACAGTTTTACACCTCATTGTGCTTGGGTATTCAAAAGTTGATGGAATTTCTTCTCCATTAAATTTTCACCTATCCTTAAACTACTAAGTTTTCTTAAACCTTGATAAATATTCCCAACACTGGAGCCTCTACTAAGAGTGGTAAGAGATGCTGTTTTGTATGATTTCTTCATAAAACTGCAGGGTCCTTTAGCTTAAATACGTTCAATGGTTATTTCCTGAATTTAATTTTGATGAACTGAACAGTATTTTTCATTCATTGTTAGTGTTAGTAAGTTCCACCTTAATGAAATACACTAAAAATAAATTTACCAGTAAATGAATTATACAATGTAGAATTAATGTCTACCATTCACATAATCATTTGTCAATACAATTCAAGTATGATCAGAATACAAAGTAGCTTTCATAAGAAAATGGTTCTAAAATTTAGTAACAAAGTTTCTTGATGTTTAAGTTGAGAATTTCCTTTCATAACTATTTCATTAACAGTCTCTTGTTTTAGATCCATTATCTTTCTCCATTCTAGTTACAATTCTTCTCCTATTTTCTTTTTACAAAGCCATTTTAAATGTGTATGTACCTCAAAGGATGAAGTATCCGCAGGGATTTTTTTTTTTTGACCCTGTTTTTCATCATTTCATAGAAATTTGGGAAGAGAATGAGATGCTACTTTTGCCTAGTCATCTGAAATCATCACAATCATAATCGCAAAGGCAGTCCCGTCTTGCCCTCAGGTTAAGAAAATCTCCTGTTTTACATGAAATGTAAAAATGTTATATTTTACATGTTGTATTTTGCATTGTAAAGATTCCAGTCCCAGATTTTCTACAAGAAGACAGAATATGCTTTTTCCAATTAGAAAATGACTTTTGAAATTTTGCCCCTCAAAACCCATAAGCATTTTGAGACTTACCCTTCCTTTCTAATGGAGGGCTATTGAAACATAAAATATTCTCACGTTTAAAAATATTTAAATGTAATTCTATCTGACGTAATAAATTGACTAATGTTTTGTTAAGTTTTCTACAACATGCTATTCTTGTGACTGCCAGATTCAATATATCCACTCAGATTTGAAAATACTCTCAAAGTAATTTTTGCCTAAAACATTATGCTTTTTTGTTTCACTCTTATTGAAGCCCTTGGTCTTTGAGAGGCAAGCGTGGAGGAAAGGATTAAAAATAAATACTCTTATTGCATGATTACTGCTTCATGAAAGAAGTTGACCACAAGCATGGAGTCAGATCTTTATTTGAGTTCTGGCATTTCACTCAATAAAGGTAGTTGTGAGCAAGTCAATTAACCTCCCTTGTTTTCATGTGCACAATGGGAATAATAATTCTAATTAATACAACACATTTATTATACTACCATATGAGATTTGGTGTTTAAGACTTATAATAATGTAACTCATTGTGATTGTTATTGATAGAGTCTGACACTATATTTGCAAGGGTCCAGTTATCTTCTCATCTTCTACTAGAGATTGAGCAAGTACCACAAGGTCCCTCAACTAAATATGTATGTCCTGTGGATTTATCCTTGACTCTTGTTTTTTCTCTCATACTTACCTTCTTCCAATTCAGGAGACCCTATTTTCAAATTTTCGTACATCCATCTTCTCCTCTCTGGGATCATTTCTAAATTCTGGATCCAAACAGTGATTTCTTGCCTAGATTATTGCAATTGCTTGCCAACGGGTATACTTGCCTCACTTTTAACTCCTTATAGTCTATTTCCTACACCATATCCAGAGATAGGTTCACTATGAGTCGGCAAAGTTTTCTTTTTTTTTTAATTCCAGAGAGGGACTTTTATTTATTTCTTTGACTGATAATTATTTTTTATTACTTAATTAAGGATATTCTTGAATGAATTTTTTTATCTTTTTTTGTACTTTAGATGAAAATTTACAGAGAAAATTAGTTTCTCTAAGCAATTTATACAATATATACATATTGTTTTGTGATATTGTTTGTCAAACACACAACATACCAGCACTCTCCCCTTCTCAACTTTGAGTTGCCCATTACTAGCTTTTCTGTCCCTTCCTGCCTTCTCTTTCTCGTCCTTAAGCTGGTGTGCCCGTTTAGTCTCATTTTAAGAGCCTGTCTAATCATTGGCTGAAGTGTGAACCTCAGGAGTGATTTCAATACTGAGTTATAACGATGTCTGGCAGTCATACCCTAAGAGTTTCTCCAGCATCTTTCAAACCAGTAAGTCTTGTCTTTTTTTGAGTTAGAATTATTTTCCTATGTTTTTATCTAGCTCAGTCCTGAACCCTCTATTGTGATGCCTGTCAGAGCAGTCAATGGTGGTAGCTGGGAACCATCTAGTTGTGCTGTACTCAGTCTGGTGGAGGCTATGGTAGTTGTGGGCCATTGGTCTTTTGGACTAATCTTTCCCTTGTGTCTTTGGTTTTCTTCATTCTTCCTTGCTCCAGATGGGGTGGGACCAGTGGAGTATCTTAGATGGCCATTCACGAGCTTTCAAGGCCCCATAAACTGATCACCAAAGTAGGACATAGAACAATTTGTTTATAAACTGTGTTATACCAATTGAGCTACATGTCCCCCGAGACCCAGTCAATCATGAAAGGAAAATACTGTACAAGACTGTTATTATAAAAACTTATGAAAAGGTTTACACACAGAAATAAACAATTTTTGATGGTTTTATGAAGGGGAGGATGGGGAGGGAAAAACAGAGAAAGCCTTTTAAATGTAAGGTAAATCATGCCCTATGCTTACTGAAAACTTAGTAAATAATTTCACCCTTTCTCAGAATAAAAGCCAAAGTCATTATTATGATCTATAAAGCCTTACCCACGTGTTCCCTCTCCAAGCTCATCTCCTATGACTGACTCCACTTCAACTACTCTGGCTCCTTGCTGTTCCTAGAACAGGCCAGGCATGACCTTGCTGATGTGTTTTTGTGGTTTTGGTTTCCTCTTGACTTGTGCCCCCTACCTTCCACATCACCTTCATCATCACATACTTTAGGTCTTTGCTCAAATATCCTTTTTTCAATAAAGACTTACCGACTTCACTTACAATTACAACTTTTTCAACCCAGTAATGTCTAGTCCCATATGCCAGCTTTATCATTTCTTCTCCATACTGCTTATCAACACCTAGTGTGCCATGTGCTTTTCTAATTAATTATTGAATGTGAAGTTGACAGATTATTGTCTGTTTTGTTCACAGATGAACAATATTAACAAATGGATAAATGAATGTTGCAAGGAAAGAAGTGTTTTTCTTTTTCCTAAAGCTCCTGTTTTCTATTGCTGCTGTAGGAAATTACCACAAATTTGGGTAATTTGACTTAGAATAGTACATATTTATTATCTTACAATTCAGTAACATGGGATCACTGACCTAAAATCAAGGGGTAGCACATCTGTGTACCTTTATGCAGACTTTAGGAGCAAATCATTTTCCTTGCCTTTTCAATCTTCTGGAGGCTGTCCACCTTCCTTGGTTCATGGCGCCTTTATTGATCTTCAAACCTGTACATGTTTTATCTCTTGGACCTTTATTCTCTAGCCATATTTCCTCTTAACTCTGACTTCTTTTGCCTCCTTCTTCCAAATTTAAGAACTTTTGTGATTACATTTGGACCACCTAGATGACTCAGATTAATCGCCCTATTTTAAGGTCAGCTGATTAAACCCATTGCCATCGAGTCAATTCCAACTCATAGTGACCCTCATACTGGTTTTATGCATCTCCAGCAAATGAAGCTTGTAGCATAAGCAAAACTTTTTTTGAAAACTTCCTCCTTGAACTCTCGCCTACCTAGGGTTCTTGGAAATAGTCTTCCCCGTTTTTTTTTTTTTTTTTTTCCTGTTACCCTGCTGAAGGATTCTTGTCATTTTTCTTTTCAGATCTCTGTTGATAAATTCTGTCCTAAAATGTGAAGCTTCTTCAGGGTTCTAAACTTGAGCTTCTCCCTGGGCTCCTATCTTCACATTTGTGGCTTCATCTCTGACGAGCATTACAATTTTTTGTTCTAGCTGAGGATTTCTTTATGTATGTTTATATATAATTATTGTAATTCGTTATGGACTCCCCAAATCTTTTTCCTGCTCTATATACCACCATTTCTTAATGGCATCAAGATGCTCCAAATTACCCATACCAAAAACATGCAAGTCATTTTGCCTCGATTATTTTATACCTATCCACTCTTTGATTTGTCTCCTAAATTTTTATTTATAACATTTTAACCTCTTCTGAATACTTTACTCTTGGGTGCTTTTTCTCTACTGATTTATTTCAATGCTTTGTCATTTCTCTCATATCTTAGTATTAGTTTTCCTTGCCTCCAATCTGCCTTGTTTTATGTTTAAATATTCATGTATCACCAGAGTAGCATTTCTAAAAAAAATTCTAATTACATCATCAGACTGTTTAAAACCTATGATAAAGAATCGACTTGTTTTGGTATGATATATGAACCTCTCATGGTCTGGTTTTGTTTTTCATTCCGATCTCCACTTCACTTATTTATTCCTGCTACACACAAGCTCCATTCTTGTGAACTACTTGGAGTTCACAAGTATGCAACATAAGTTTCACAGACTGTTCATTATTTCTAGAATTTTACTCTCCTTCAAAATTGAGTTCAACAATCATATCCTCTGGGAAAACTTTCCTGAACAGTCTATAGAAAGTTATTTATTTTCTAATCTTTATTTTTCATTTTTCTATTGGAAACTGATACCAACAATATTTTAATGCCCTTGTTATTTACTTTTTCACTTCTAGACAGTCTCATTAGCAAATGGGCTATTATTTTTGACTCTTGATCGTTTAGTCAGGCTCTCAATACAAAATACTAGCTTAGTGAATCCTTGTTTTATTTCTTTCTTCTACTACAAAAGTGAAAAAACAACAGACCTGATAAGCGGTCTTATGGAATGGAGAGCAAGGATGATGATATCTTACAAACAAATCAATGATCTTTCTTCAACTCCCATAGCACATGATCAACACCTTATTCAAAGACACCAGCCTTATCAGTTCTATCCTTTTAACCTCATATTTTAAAATGTAAATCTTTGTAATTACACTCTCTAGTATCAGTTCTCAGCTAGGGTGGCTTTTCCCTCTTTGGCATATTTGGCAATGTCTGGAGAAATTTTTGATTGTCCCAACTGGGAGTATGTTACTGGTATATAGTGATGATTGCTGGGTGTAAACTGCTATACACCCTACAGAGCAAAACATCTTCCAATGAACAGGACAGCACTATACAACAAAGCTCTGGCCTAAAATGTCAATAGCACCACTGTTGAGAAACTGCTTTAAAGTGAAGGATATGTCACACTCAAGGCAATATATAAATAGAATATTTTAATTGATTTCTTTTGGTATTTAAATACACTTATGAGCTTTTCATTTTATGCTATTTTTATATAGCTGCAAGAATAAAAGTTCCATTTTCTTTATCAAAGGATAATTAAAACACAATTTTCAGTACAATCTTTCATCTTTCATTTTCCATATGTATTTGATCTATATGTATATCCCAGTGCTTTTTTCTAATTTTTGTGCATTACTTTTATAAAAACTAAACTTTATTTTAAAAAATTAATTTGGAAATTAGCATCCAAGAAGAGCTCATTTATTTCAAAGAAGGAAAAATGCATTATGCCTTAAGCTGTCTTCCAGAGATGTTATTACAATATCATGTGAATAAAAATTAATTAGTGCTTTGTTCCTATGCTAGTCTTTCTTATAAGCTGTAAGTAGAGATCATTTCCTCTACTATACGTATGATAAGAAGAATGAAACATAGCCTTATTTCTGGTTTAGAAACAATAAATGACAAGGGAGAACAGTCTTCTTTACTCCCCACACCTGTATTTATTTCCTTTTTCTCAAAGCTTCCTACATATATTACTGAAGGTGACACATTCATGCAGGAATACTATGGAGAACTTTAATAAAACATTAAGATAAGCAAAAGGGAGAGAAAGATTAGGTTTGGTCCTATCCTTCTGTGATTTATGAGTCCTATTTATAAAAGAACTTGCTGATTGCTTATGGCCTACAGAACTTCACACTCTTGTTTGATGTACTCTGAAGACATATGCGCCATTTATACTACAAAGTAACATCTAATATTTTTTTGTTCATTTAGTGAAATCATTTATTATATATGCAATTTTACAGATAGATAATGAACACAGTCTATCTCTACTCTTTTGGGATGCACAGTCACATACAGAAAACAGAAAATACATGGACAATAATTACACATTATGGTAAATGCTATAGAAGCACACTGGAAGGTATGATAGATACTCTAGGAATCCTGCCCAATAGGAATTATCCTGATGGAAGCCAGTTTAGGTTCAGGAATTGGTGGCCAATGTATACAGGAAAAGTGGTCCCCTCTCCAGCTCCTGCAGGGAATATTGATTTAGCAATGCCCATAATAATCATCCCTTTTCCTTGTCAATGACTGGCTCAGGCAGTATCCTATAACATAATTGTGACTAATGAGGAAAAAAGCTGAAGTTTCCTATTGGAGGTTCTGGGGAAGTATTTTCTTTGCGATAGAAAGAAATAAGGATAAAAAAAAAAAGTTTCTGTTTCCTCTGCCAACTGGGCTTATGAAGACATAACTGGATCTGTCTTTTGCAATCATTAGAACACTAATTTGCATTTAATGGTAGAATAGAGAGGTGAAAGGGGCTAATTTTTGATAAGCTGGTTCTGCCTTATACAGGCTTATTTCATCAACTTTTCTTTTGAAGCTGATTATGATTTTATCTTCTCTTTTTTTGCAGCTGAATGCATCATGACCGATATAGAGAGATACATAAGAAAAACTTGGAGAGATCAGGTAAGGCATTTCAATGTCAATACAATCTGCCTTAACCACCAGACCACTTCTGAATACCATTGTAACTTCCTGTCCTGTACTACCAATGTTTATTACGGAAATTCAGGAATTGAAGCTGAATAAGGAGTACCTATTGGGCCAAACTGCAATGTCATAATTTATGGAATATTTTAAAATCCAAAACTCTATAATATTGAGATATTTAAAACCTAAGAAAGAGAACAATTAAATAGCTAACCCATATGTGTAATCACTAACTTAAAAATTGTTCTGAATGATACTAAATATTTAAGGACATTAAACTTCTAGAAATAGACAACAAAAGAGCTGTCTCACAAACATAAACAGGATTACCAAACCTGAGATATTGCAGCTACTGCATAAAATGCACTTGAAGTGAATTATATAGCTTTGCTCCTGAAACTCTCCTAGCCATAAAGTAAGTGGGGCAGGAAGATGTAAGAAATTGCCTGCAATGAAGGAGATATTAAGACCTACAGAGGAAAACCCTCAAGGAGATGGAATGACACAATGGCTGCAACAATGGGCTCAAGCATAACAATTGTGAGGATGGTGCAGGACCAGGCACTGTTTCCTTCTGTTGTACGTAGAGTCTCTATGAGTCAGAATTAACTCGAGGACACCTAACAACAACAACACTCCTACAGAGTAAGCTTACAAATATTCCATTACTTCCATGACTTTCTCAGGGGCTGTTTCATATTTCTTTTACATAGGAATATTTAAAGTCAGAAAGCAAAACCTTTTTATAGTTCCCCTTCCTTGTTGCATACTCTTTTAACAACTCTGGTGGTCTTACTCTGGACCCAACTGGAACTTGTCCAATTATTGAAGGGCTCAGCCCCAGTTCCAACAAACATGCTGCGGGTGTCCCCGCAGCCACTTTAACTACCGTGGAAAATTGACTCGTTGATACAGTGAACATATATTTTGCCATCTGAATTAGGCCACTTCTGTAATAGAAAGACAGTTGTTAATTTAACTGGAATTACCAGCATCACCCAAGGCTGTCCAAGGCTCTTCCAGCCTACCTTTGAAGAACATTTTATTTCAAATCCTTAGATAACATTGTTCTCTCAACTCATAGTTTTTCAGTACAAAGCTACATCCTGAAATGTTCTGAAATAGTCAATGGAATAGATTTTTAAAATGATGAATTAATTGTTTTGGAAAATTGACCAACATGTGTGTTATAATTAGTGCTATTGGCAGTCAGCATTTGGAAAGACCAAAATTGATTGGAATTCTTGAGAAAACTTTATGGAAAAGGTAGGATTTGAAATAGACCTTGTAAAATTTATTGGGCTAGAGAGGTAAGAGAAGGATAAATTACTGTGGGGTGGAAACAATGCAAAGAGAGGGACAAGGAATCTTATTAAAATCATGCTAATCGATTAGAACTGTGACTAGAAATTCACATCATAGTCATAAAAACATACAAATGTTTATTGATTTATGTTGTGTACAAGACTTTGCTTGCCATTTGACCTTTATTCACATAAACAATCATTTTTTTTAATAATTTTTATTGTGCTTTAAGTGAAAGTTTACAAATCAAGTCAGTCTCACACATAAACTTATATACACCTTACTACATACTCCCATTTACTCTCCCCCAATGAGTCAGCCCGCTCCCTCCTTCCAGTCTCTCCTTTCATGACTGTTTTGCGAGTTTCTAACCCTCTCTACCCTCCCATCTCCCCTCTAGAAAGGAGATGCCAACACAGTCTCAAGTGTCCACCTGATACAAGTAGCTCACTCCTCATCAGCACCTCTCTCCAACCCATTGTTCAGTCCAATCCATGCCTGATGAATTGTCTTCAGGAATGGTTCCTGTCCTGGGCCAACAGAAGGTTTGGGGACCACGACCACCAGGATTCTTCTAGTCTCAGTCAGACCATTAAGTCTGGTCTTTTTATGAGAATTTGGGGTCTGCATCCACTGTTCTGCTCCCTCAGGGGTTCTTTGTTGTATTCCCTGTCAGGGCAGTCATTGGTTGTGAATGGGCACCATCTAGTTCTTCTGGTCTCAGGATGATGTAAGTCTCTAGTTCATGTGGCCCTTTCTGTCTCTTGGGCTCATAATTATTTTGTGACCTCGGTGTTCTTCATTCTCCTTTGATCCAGGCGGGTTGAGACCAACTGATGCATCTTAGATGGCTGCTTGTTAGCATTTAAGACCCCAGACACCACATTTCAAAGTGGGATGCAGAATGTTTTCTTAATAGGATTTATTTTGCCAGTTGACTTAGATGTCACCTGAAGCCATAGTCCACAAACCCCCGCCCTTGCTCTGCTGACCTTCGAAGCATTCAGTTTATTCAG
Organism: Loxodonta africana; assembly: GCF_030014295.1. Classification (NCBI taxonomy): domain Eukaryota; kingdom Metazoa; phylum Chordata; class Mammalia; order Proboscidea; family Elephantidae; genus Loxodonta; species Loxodonta africana. Next base: position 125,074,183 of record NC_087346.1, read on the forward strand.
GAAACTTCTTTGCTTTTGGTCCAGTCCAGTTGAGCTGACCTTCCCTGTATTGACTGTTGTCCTTCCCTCCACCTAAAGTAGTTCTTATCTACTAGCTAATCAGTAAATAACTCTCTCCCACCCTTCCTCCCTCCCCCCTCTCTTAACCACAAAAGAATTTGTTCTTCTCAGTTTAAACTATTTCTCAAGATCTCATAGTAGTGGTCTTTTACAATATTTGTCTTTTTGCATCTCACTAATTTCACTCAACATAATGCCTTCCAGTTTCCTCCATGTTATGAAATGTTTCACAGATTCATCACTGTTCTTTGTCGATGCATAGTATTCCATTGTGTGAATATACCATAATTTATTTTTCCTTTCTTCCGTTGATGGATACCTTGGTTGCTTCCAGCTTTTTGCTATTGTAAGCAGTGCTGCAATAAATATGGGTGTGCATATATCTGTTCGTGTAAAGGCTCTTATTTCTCTAGGATATATTCCGAGGAGTGGGATTTCTGGGTTGTGTGGTAGTTCTATTTCTAACTTTTTAAGAAAATGCCAGATAGATTTCCAAAGTGGTTGTACCATTTGACATTCCCACCAGCAGTGTATAAGAGTTCCAATCTCTCCACAGCCTCTCCAACATTTGTTATTTTGTGTTTTTTGGATTAATGCCAGCCTTGTTGGAGTGAGATGGAATCTCATCATAGTTTTAATTTGCATTTCTCTAATGGATTATGATCTAGAGCATTTTTCTCATGTATCCATTAGCTGCCTAAATATCTTCTTTAGTGAAGCGTGTGTTCATATCCTTTGCCCAATTTTTAATTGGGTTGTTTGTCTTCTTGTGGTTGAGTTTTAACAGAATCATATAGATTTTAGAGATCAGGCACTGGTTGGAGATGTCATAGCTGAAAATTCTTTCCCAGTCCGTAGGTGGTGTTTTTACTCTTTTGGTGAAGTCTTTAGATGAGCATAGGTGTTTGATTTTTAGGAGCTCCCAGTTATCTGGTTTCTCTTCGTCATTTTTAGTAATGTTTTGTGTTCTGTTTATGCCTTGTATGAGGGTTGTTAAAGTTGTCCCTATTTTTTCTTCCATGATCTTTATCATTTTAGTCTTTATGTTTAGGTCTTTGATCCACTTGGAGTTAGTTTTTGTGCATGGTGTGAGGTATGGGTCCTGTTTCATTTTTTTGCAAATGGATATCCAGTTATGCCAGCACCGTTTGTTAAAAAGACTATTTTTTCCTCAACTGACACTGGGCCTTTGTCAAATATCAGCTACTCATATGTGGATGCATTTATATCTGGGCTCACAATTCTGTTCCATTGGTCTATGTGCCTGTTATTGTACCAGTACCAGGCTGTTTTTACTACTGTGTCTGTATAATATGTTCTAAAATCAGGTAGAGTGAGGTCTCCCACTTTCTTCTTCTTTTTCAGTAATGCTTTACTTTTCCGGGGCTTCTTTCACTCCCATAAGAAGTTCGTGATTTGTTTCTCCATCACATTAAAAAATGTCATTGGAATTTGGATTGGAAGTGCATTGTATATATGATGGCTTTTGGTAGAATAGACATTTTTACTATGTTAAGTCTTCTTATCCATGAGCAAGGTATGACAAACAATCATTTTTGATAGGTGGAGGAGTTATGGTTATTTTTTTAATCATAAAGAAATAGAGTTGGACAGAATCCGTTATTTACCCAAAATGACACAAATTTATTGATGAGGCCAAAAGAAAAAAAAAAAAAAAAAAACACATACTTTTTATAACTTCAAATCCAGTGCTCTTTCCACTCTGTAACTTTACTTCCCTAGAAGTCAGGAGACAGTATTAAAAAATAAATAGATAAAAATGAACATAACCAAATCTGTTGCCGTTGTGTTGATTCTGACTCATATCAACCCTACGAGAAAGAGTAGAAATGTCCTGTAGAGTTTCCAAGGCTGTAAATCTTTACAGAAGCAGACTGCCACATCTTTCTCCCATGGAGCGGCTGGTAGGCTTGAACCATCAACTTTCATTTAGCAGTCTAGCTCTTAACCACTGTGTCACCAGAGCTCTTTAGGAGAAAGGATTGAGAAAAATCAGGGAAATAATTTCATAGTAGTTTTGAGTCTGAAAAAGAAAAATGAGGTACTCATGGAAAAAAAAAAAAGGAGATTCAGGAATAGAGATTAATATGAGCCAGAGTAAAGATCTTGAGGGATGAGATGACAAGAGGTGGGCATTGGTTTGTCAAAATTTTGGTATTAAGCTTATAACAACAAAACGTGTCCAGGAAATGTCGGGCGTAGAGGACCAGAATATATTCAATTGCCTATTTAAATGAAGACCAATTGAGGATACATCTGTTTAATTTGAGAAATATTTTGGTCTAGTGGACAGAATCTAGACTGGGCTCCAGTCCTGGTTCATCTATTGAATCTGACAGACTTTGAACAGTTTGCAATAGGCTAGGAACTGCAATGGATATACTGTCTACTTGCCCTTTTTTTTTCCTCTGTAGGCCTTGGTCTTTAACTTAGTATGTTTACAAGCTGGACTTTGGGAAAACTGAAAGTCTTCTCTCAAATGTTATTTATCTCCATTGAAAAAGTTTTGTGACACATAAAATGTGGATGGGAAAAGCACGTAGTATAGAACAAATAAAATCCTGTGTATTAAGGAGAAAAGCACATAAGCAAGAGGGTGTTTATCAGTTTATAATCATGGCTACTGAACTCTTCAGTGAATTTGTTAAAATATAATGATAGGTTGTGCATGATTGTGTGCCCTCATTCTGCTGGTTAGCTCACGATTGGACAGCATAAATCCCTTGTTTTCAGATGCACAAGGAAAATGATGATATTTCTTGCATGAGCAATTTTATGGTTCATTGCTCCTAATTGCGTACTTAAGCTTCACTCTTTGAAAGCCTACAATGTATTACAAATAAAGGAGGTCAAAAAAAGGAGATCTTGCAGAGAAACACACACACACACAAAAAAAAAAAAAAATCTGAAGAAAAGAAAAAGAGATCTGCAGCTTGAAGGAGCAACTCATTTAAAAAAATACGCTCATGCATCTGAATTAAGTACGAGACTAGCCTATAGGTGATTCCAAAAAATAAAATAAAATTGATTACACAAAAGAGTAGTTGAAAGAAGTAACAAACTGCCAAAGTCAATAATAAAGCAAAGCGGTATAAATCAGCTCAAGAGGGAACTGAATCAATTTATAGAAAAGAAAGAAACCAGAGCTATTGCTTTAATTCTTAAGGCAAGAAAAATATCTAAATCAAGCCTTCAGTTTATCAAAGCCAGCACTGTATTTTGAACCATTCCTTGCTATTGTTAAAATACTTTAGTAATTCATTTTATGTTGGTATCTATACTACACTATATTCTTTGTTTTTCTGAACTTATCCTAAGGTCTCTAAGGGCAGCCACTTATGATTTTTTTTTTTACTTGTTTTATTCCTGGAACCCAAGGTAATGGCTAGATTTTTACTAATTATCAAATGAATTGATAAGTAAATGAAAAAAAAATCATAGAATGTGAGTCATTTGACAAAAAGATTTACGAATACTTGGACAAACTTTAGCATACAACAGCTAGAGTCTTTTATTATCATTCCAATATAAAACCTGTAACACTGTGGCGTAAAGCAAATTTTATCCTTGGGACCAACATAACTTTTAATTCTGGTATGTCAATTCTTGTTTACCTCTACCCTTCAGGATTTTAAAGCAGTTACTTGTTCATAACTTTCTCTTTCTTTCTAAAACAACTGTTGTTGTTGTTACTAGGTGCCACTGAGTCAGTTCTGCCTCACAGGAACCCTATTGATGACAGAACAAAATGTCGCCTAGTCCTGCACCATCCTCACAATTGTTGCTGTTTGAGCCCATCGTTATACAGCCACAGGGCCAAGAAATCTTGTTGAGGGTCTTCCTCTTTTTCCCTGACCTTCTATCTTACCAAGCATGATGTCCCTATCCAGGGACCGGTCCCTCTTGATAACATGTCCAAATTACCTGTGATGGAGTTTTGTCATCCACACTTCTAAGGAGAACCCTGGTGCACTTCTTCAAGGGCAGTTGTTCTTTCTTCTGGCAGTTCTTACTATATTCAATATTTGTAGCCAACACCATAATTCAAAGACATCAATTCTTTTTCAGTCTTCCTTATTCATTGTCCAGCTTTTCCATGCATATGAGATGATTGGAAATACCATGTCTTGGGTCAGCTGCACCTTAGTCCTCAAAGAGACACCTTTGTTTTTCAATGCTTTAAAGAGGTCTTTTACAGTAGATTTCCCCAGTGCAATACATCATTTGATTTCTTGACTGCAGCTTCCGTGGGTGTTGATTTTGGATCCAAGTAAAATGAAACCCTTAAGAGCTTCAACATTTTCTCCGTTTACCATGATGTTGCTTATTGATCCGGTTGCAAGGGTTTTTGTTTTCTTTATGTTCAGGTGTAATTCACACTGAAGTCTGTAGTCTTTGATTTTCATCAGTAAGTGCTTCAAGTCCTCTTTGCTTTCAGCAAGCAAGGTTGGGTCATCTTCATACCACAGGTTTTTAAAGAGTCTTCACCAAACTTGATGCTGCGTTCTTCTCTGTATAGCTCAGATACTCAGATTATTTCCTCAGTATACGTATTGAACAAGTACGATGAAAGGATACAACCCTGACCCACAACTTTCCTGATTTTAAACTATGCAGTATCCCCTTGTTTTGTTCAAATGCCTCTTGGTCTATGTACATGTCCCACACCAGCACAATTAAGTGTCCTGGAGTTCCCATTCTTTCCAATATTATCCATAATTTGCTACGACCCACACAGTCCAATGCTTTTGCATAGTCAATAAAACACAGATAAACGTCCTTTCCATATTCTCTGCTTTCAACCAAGATCCATCTGATATCAGCAATGATATCCCCTGTTCCATATTCTCTTCTGAATCTGGCTTGAATTTTTGGCAGTTCCCTGTCAATGACGTACTAATGCAAACCTTTTTTGAGTTATCTTCAGCAAAATTTTCCTTGTGTGTGATATTATTGATACTCCAATAATTGCTACATTCTGTTGGATCATCTTTCTTCAGAATGGGTACAAATACTGATCTCTTCCTGTTGGTTGGCCAGGTAGCTGTTTTCCCAATTTCTTGGCATAGACAAGTGAGCACCTTCAGCAATTGATGAAATCAATTGGTATTTCATCAATTCCTGGGGCCTTGCTTTTTTCAAGTGCCTTCAGTGAAGCTTGGACTTCTTCCTTCAATACCACCAGTTCTTAATCATATGTTACCTCCTGAAATGTTTGAAGTTAGAGCAATTATTTTTGGTACAGTGACTCTATGTATTCCATCCATCTTCCTTTGATTCTTCCTAGGTCATTCAATATTTTGCCCATAGAATCCTTCAAAATTGCAACTCGAGGCTTGAATTTTTTCTTCAGTTCTTTTAGCTTGAGAAAGGTTGAACATGTTCTTCTCTCTGGGTTTCTAAACCCAGGTCTTTACACATTTTATTATAATACTTTACTTGGCCTTCTTGAGCCACCCTTTGAAATCTTATGTTCAGCTCTTTTACTTCACCATTTCTTTCTTTCGCTTTAGTTACTCCTGCATTTAAGAGCAAGTTTCACACCCTCCTCTGATGTCCGTTTTGGTCTTTTCTTACTTTTTTTTTTTTTTTTAATGACCTTTTCTTTCTTCATGTAGGACGTCCTTGATGTTGTTCCACAACACTTCTAGTCTTCGGTCATTAGTGTCCAATATGTCAAATCTATTCTTGAGATGGTCTCCAAATTCAGGTGGGATATACTCAATGTTGTATTTTGGTTCACGTGGACTTGTTTTAAAGTTCCTCAACTTCAGCTTAAACTTATATGTGAGCAATTGGTGGCCTGTTCTGGATCCGGCCTCTCGTCTTGTTCTGATTGATGCTATTGAGCTTTTCCATCATCTCCTTCTACAGATGTAGTCATATTAACCCATTGCCATCAAGTCAATTCTAACTCATAGTGACCCTATAGGACAGACTAAAACTGTGCTATAGCATCTTCAAGGAGCAGCTGGTGAATTCAAACTGCTGACCTTTTGGTTAGCAGCCGAACTCTTAACCATGGTGCCACTAGGGGAATAGTAATTGTTCCATTGCTCTTCATAAATTGATATCAACTCTTGCTGCCATGCTTCCTTAGTGAGTATATGGAAAGGAAAATGAGCACTAGGTTCCTTGTTTTTATTAAAAACATTCCTTTTGTTTTGAGGTTCTGATAGTTTGACAGAATTGATATTGTTTCCTAAGATTCTCATTTGTGACTTACTAGAACACTGGGGAGAAAAGAGCCTAGTAAATTTTAGGAGACCGTTTTTAAAATAAGACCATAATGAAGCTCAGTAAATTTGCATATTCTCTGGGCTTCACTACACAGAATTAGTTTTTAAAGTAATTTCATAATAAAGTTGGCTTTCATCTTTACTAATTAATCTCCAATTTGCTTTTCTTTAATTTTATTAGCTTTCAGTTGTAATAAATCTAAGTGGTAGGAGACTACCACTTCATTTGTAGGATTTCATATTATAAGTTGTACTACTTAGTTCATTAATGGTAACCGCATTGTAGAAAATTGTAGCCTTTGTTTGAGGGCATTTTAGGTTAGATTATTTTGTTAAGATCTAAGCCTTACAATGTTTTTAGTTTACATATATGTTCAGCTCTTTAGAAAACTGAAAACTTCATGCCTACCCTCATGTTCATCTGCCTAAGACTTGAGGAGCTGTTTTCTCTAGAAGATTATCTACATTTAATAAAATCACCAGAAGACCAGTCCTATGGTTATAATCTGTTCATGGTATTAACCACTTTGAAAAATATATATGTAAATAAAAACTTAGTCACCCTTCTTTTTATTTCTTTTTGTGAACATATTTCTAAGAAACAATAACATATTAGTATAAAAAGTCCAAAGATAAGAAAGATGCCTCAATCACTTGTTCCTATACAGTTTAACTGTGTCAAGATTTGAACTGAAATTTCTAGTTTATTCTCCATTACAATAAAAAACATGTGTTATACTGCTTTTGTTTCAGTGGCAGAAACTTTACCAGAAAATTTACAATGGAGGCCTTTGTGGAACCTAAATTCTAAGACAGTTCAACAACTGTGTAACTAATATGCTTGTAAAGAATATTCCGAAAGCTAAAACCCATTGCCTTGAGTCGATTTCGACTCATAGCAACTCTATAGGACACGGTAGAACTGCCCCATAGGGTTTCCAAGAAGTGGATGATGGATTCAAACTTGACCTTTTGGTTAGCAGGCAACATTTTAACCACTGTGAAAGGAGGACTCCATTGTGAAGAATACAGAGTTGCTAAAATAAAACAACACAGAAAGAATGAAACCAATTTTCAATGACTAGAATACATCAAAAGTATAAATGCATTTTAGGTATGAGGTAAGAAAAAAAAAAGCAAAAGATTATTTTATGCCTACCAAGAAGTATATGGCTGTCCAATAAATTTAAAAGCTGCCATAAATTCTAAGAACTATTTCTTTTGCTCACAATCAGTTTTCAGTTATGTATGCTAAAATAGAGGGATTAGGGGCAAAGGAGATTAATTCATACCTCTCATCATTATTCCAGCTAAGATAAGAGGAAGGTGAATAGAAATTTGTTGTAACTTAGGAAAGACTGGGTAGTTAAAATCTTTATGTCTCCTCACTACAGTCCTTGTATATTTTCCAGGTGAAATAGAACTTCATGCTGCAACGAAACCTGTGAGAACCAGGATCTGATCAGAATGTCTTATTTTTTGGGTCTCACAAGTTTCCCTCCTCTAACAGGGTGCAGTCTTTCTTTCTCTAGTTTTAGTGGAAAATATTTTAGTTTTCCTTCTCTGGCATCTTTGCTTTATACAGATTCCAGCTTTGGGAAGTTTTACCGTATTAGTTTGCAAATTTTGATAGTACACAAGGATTATAAAGAGCATTAAAATAAAGTTTTATTTCACATAGTTTTTCTACTGTCCTTGACCACCAGCTCCATTCTCCATCCTACTCTGCACTTCTGTCTGATTCAATTGTCTGCCTAGTATGAAAGGCATTTTCTGAATTCTCACGCAGGTCAACTTACAGTTGCGCTTCACTATGAAAAGAAATTGGGCTGTTTCTTCTCCAATCCCACCTTGCTTCATCTGTTGTCCTCAAACTGTCTGTGTCCTCTATGACTATAATTTCTTGATGGAAAACCCTTCTCACTATTACTAGTCCCTAGAAAACTGAATACTCCTGTTTGTTTTCCTAAAGCTTGCTCAAAATGTCTATAAGTAATACCTTCATTGAAATAGCTTTAGTTGAGCCACCTGAGTGGAACTTTGCTCCAAGACCCTGACAGATAGAGCAGTTGGTTGCAAGGGTAGCGTTACAAAACAGAAGCTTGGATGTGATTCTAGAATCAGATTGGTCATATATTAGTTAAACACATACATGATATCTTTGCTGGGTAAAGTGGAACATGATAATCTGTTATTCAGTGGAAACACAATTACTGAAATTATCACTATTGGTGACCAACTAAGGTCCCTATATGGTACAAACGTTTTGTGCTTCACTACTAGGAAAAGGTTGGCAGTTTGAACCCATCCATGGGTACCACAGAATAAAGGTCTGGTGATCTTCTTCAATTAAGATAACTGACAAGAAAGCCTTTTGAAGCACTTCTACTCTCTAATGCATGGGGTCACCATAAGTTGGGATCAACTCAACAGCAACAAGTCCTTTGTGTGTGTGTGTGTGTTTGTGTGTGTCTGTGTGTGTGTGTGTGTGTGTGATTCCAAAAACTGTGGAGTGGAATGTCTGCCTCTAACTATGCAGAGGAATTTAAAAAAAAAAAGAAGAAAAAATCATATAAAAGCCTGTTGCCGTCGAGTCAATTCCCAGTCATAGTAACCCCATAGGATTCCCCAAAACAACTGCCCCATAGGGTTTCCAAGGAGTGGATGGTGGATTCAGACTGATGACCTTTTGTTTAGCAGCCAAGCTCTTGACCACTGAGCAACCAGGGCTCTAAAAATATAATATAAGAAACTTTAATTCAAAATTGCAGATATGAGTAGAGAAGCATAAAGCTTCCATGATGGACTTAAGACAATCTCATATCTCTTATAGTTGAAAAAAAAGGCATGGCTAAGGACCAGGCTCCACATCAAACTGTCCAGGGTAGGAGTTTCAAGACCAATTAAATTACAATGTCTGAGTATCTTAGTCCTAGAATAGAATACCAGTTGGGAAGAAGTGGGTCTTGGAGAGTTACTTTCAGGACACTTTGGTACATACAAACAAAGCTGGGAAAATTTACCCAAAATATTTCTGAACTCTATTTCCAGTAGAACAAGACCATCTTCTGCTGTCTGATGAAACTGTTATTCCTTTTTTCCAAAAACCTATTAATGACTTGACCTGGGGCAGTTGTTTTGCAAAAGTTGCCTATTTTCTTCAAGATAATCCCTTATTGCCTCTGATCCCAGACTCCAGACTGAGAAATTTAAGGTATCTAAAGGAATTTTTTTTTTTTTTTTTTTTTTAAAGGAATAGCTAGCCTATATGCCAAAGAAACTGCAAGATCTTCCCGGCTCTAAAGGCGTTAAATCAAATAGCATGACCTATGAATTGGATGGGACAAAAGTTAGCAAAACAGTGTTTTTAATGTAGGATTTGATGTTTAATATGTTGTTGCAAACACTTGAAGGTGGCTTTAAGAGTTTGATTGTTTAGCAGATTGAATCCTGAAATACACAGTGGCCTAGCCCTGGTGACTCAATGGTTAAGCTCTCAGCTGCTAACCAAAAGGTCAGAGGTTCAAACTCACCAACAGCTCTGTGGGAGAAAAGACCTGGTGATGTGTTCCTGTAAAAATTCAGCCTAGAAAACCCTATGGGGCAGTTCTCCTCTGTCATATAAGGTTGCTAGGGGTTGAAATCAACTCAATGGCACACACCAACAGAGTCAGTGAGGCTAAAATGTTAGAACTTCTTGGCGTAATACACAAGATGAAGTTTGAAGACTTAGTGAGATGGGTATGTTGTAATTTATCTGAGTATTAGTCATCCTCTGACCATTCCTCTTGGGAAGTCCTGGAAGATAGCACCTCCTTCCCCAGAACAGTAAGAAACACTTCTTTTTTTTTTTTGTCCGAGGGACACAAAAACCAAAAAAATAAACCAGTTGCCATCATGTCAATCCCAAATCATAGCGATCCCATGTGTTGCAGGGTAAAAATGTGTTCCATAGAATTTTCAAGTCTGTGACCCTTTGTGAAGCAGATCACCAGTCCTTCAAAGATATCTCTGGGTGGATTTGAACTTTTTGGTTAACTGCCACACATTTAACCACTTGCACCATCCAAGAACACCAACATCCATAAAAAGCTCTGTGGTGCGTGTCCTCTGTACCTTAAAGATGAAAGTAGGTGATGCTATGGAATTGGGATCACTGATTTCAACAAAAATAACGGTATCCCTGAATGATGTTGACCAGTTGGCAGTGTATAACAGTCACAAACCAAGTGGTAATAATTACCATAATAAATCTCATGGACAAATTTTCAATCAGATTGTTTGACCAAGATGGCTCTACAAAGAGGTCTAATTTATCACAGTGTTTCTAGGAATAAAATAGACAGGCAAACTATCAATGTGATACTTTACCTTTGTAAGTGGTAAATTTATATCTGGTGGGCACAAACCTAACTTGAGTCAACATAGGAAGGATTCACAGCTTCTAACATAATTTTCAGACCTAAGTCAGTTTACAGACATGGAACACTTTGAGGAAGGGGTAAGTGGTTCCTTTTAGAAAATGACTCAAAATCATGGCCACGAGTATATACATTGACATTTCCTCCAAATTTTCCAACAGGGTCATTTACAGTACAAGGTTTAGAATTTCAAATATATTTTTGGAGAGCACAATTCAGTCCATACCAGCTACTTAATCTTCACCTGGTGTGGATAGCTTTACACCTTCATTCTTACACTTTACTATGTCAAGTCTCCTGCACTTTGTTATAATGCAGTGGGGAGAGATTTCAGTTATCTTGATACACCTGTTGATGTGAGAAGAAAGCAATATGTACCACATCTCAGTGGGCTTCTCTGACTTTTCTAACAAGTGATACATGGGGATGGCGGTCTTGAATAAGGAGGGAGAGGGGCTCTGCAGCAGGTCCAGACTTCAGTGCAAGCTGTTCTGCCCCTTAAGCTTACAGATGACAAGGCGGTACTAGATGAACCTGTGGCAGATATGAACACTGTATGGTGCCTCACTGAAATTCCACTGGAAAAATCACAGTACAGACTCCTAGAGTGTTGGAGCAAAGCCACATATTTGGAAGCATATCCTGGCTTAAAACTGTGTTCTGGTAGAAATTCATTGCTAGCTCTGGGACATGATGGGCTTTAATACTTGTACTGTTTAATGTAAGCTAGGAACTATAGGACACACCAAATCATTAAGTTGGGGCTATGCTGAAGCATGGTATTATTAAAAGCAAAAGATTATACAGCAGCAAGTTCAAGCAGCTCAAAATTCACAACTAAGAGTCATAAGCAGGTGTTTCAGACTACTGTTGTAACTAGTCCTAATGTTTTGCCATCTCCTAAATCAACACTTACAGCTTCTTTACTTTTCACAGGAAAAGCAAAAGCTTGGAATTACAGATGCTCTGCGTGGTATGCTGGCACCACACGGCATGCCCCTCTCAGGTGATGCAATGAAAGACAGTAGTAAACAGGAAATTTTCCAGAGGGAGCATTTTTCACTACCAGACAGCTTGTTTTCCACAGAAGAAGAAAATATGGCCAGAGGAATTAATCTATGCTATTTAATACCTAGCCATTCTGTAACATGTTTAGAATAAATTTAAAAGGTGAATGACAAAGAAGTCTGAAAATAGGATGGACTTCATTGAGTTGGCAACAACTGAGATCTTCCACTCTTAGGAATCAGTTAGATAAGATGACCAGTCCTCTGGATGCCAATCTTTTATCCCCATCTCCCCTGCTGCTTGTTAAATTCACTCAGGTACAAAGCAGTCATAGCAACAGACTAAGCATGATTTCAACAAGATTTATTTCACCTAACCAAGACTGATCTGACAACCACCCTTGCCGAGTGACCAACTTGCAAACAGCAGAAAGCAATATTGAACTCTTTATTTGACACTATTACTTAGATGGAAGTGTTAAGCACGTAGTAAAAGATGATTACATTGAACTCCTTTATTCATGGAAGAGGCAGGCATTCATCCTCATGGGGTTAGATAAATAGTCTAAATATAGTTTTAAGTTCCATTTTTAAACAATTTTGCCAGTACTATCATTTGTATGCTTACAGAGAGTTTCATTCATTCTCATGTTAACCACATACATCATTGGCTCTGACCTAGGAACTCATTTTATCATGACATGGGTGTGAGGCAATGGACCGATTGCCATACAACTCTTCTTACCATGTACCTCACACACAAAAGCAGCCAACCTGATAGAGGAGTGAAATAGTGTAATGAAAATACAGTTATGACACTAGTTAAGAGACATCATTTTGAGACTGCAGGACATTACGCTATAGAATATATGTCTTAAGCCAGTAACCAATGTATAAGATTGTTTCTTAGTCAGAATTGCAGGAAATGGTTACCAAGAAGTGAAAGTAGGAGTGGCCCTAATTATTATTACTATTTTTTTTTACATTTCCCTTCCACGTAACTTGGTGAGTTTGAAGTTCTAGTTCCCAGAAGAAAAATTCTTCCAACTGGAAATAAAATTATAATTTTATTAAACTGGTTGCCAAAACTGCTCTCTGAGCACATGGGGCTTTTCATGGATTGAAAATGCAAATGAGAAAATTTATGTTCTCTATAGGGTGAATGCTATTGATTACCAAGGGGGGATTAGATTGCTGGTATATGGGGGGGGGGAGACAAAGAGAAGTAACTCAATAAAAATACAATCAATAAGGGGTAGATCTTATAGAAATGGAACTTTGAGTTACCTCATAAAGTGCAGAACCTGATCAAGCCAAGATAGTGGCAGAGGCAGGGTAAATATGGAATGGTACAACTGATTTTTACATGTAAGTCTGGATTTTTTTTTCCTATATTTCAGCCAAAACTGTAACAGATTGAAGGCAGAAGCATATATGTGAATATAGCTGTCTACTATTAAACAAGACATTAAAGAGATTTGGAAACATGTGAAATGATACCATTCTTTTTCAGTAATTATTTCTTTTTGAAAAAATGTGATTTTTTTCTCATGAAAATTTGTTGTATATGTTTATAAGTAATGGGCTTTTATTGTTTGCTTTAAATTAATAAATAATTATTGTAACATTCAGTCAACTGTAATTTTTAGTAAGTAAATATTGGTAGATCTAATGCACATAAAAAAAAAAAAATGTTCTTTGTGGTCCTCAATGCTTTTAAGTATGAGAAGGGGTCCTGAGAGCAAAAAGTTTGAGGACCATTGAATTAAACAATCTGAATAGAACTTTGTTTCTTGACATGTTCCTGACAGATATCAGTAATTACTATATACTATATAGATCAAGGGTTTTACAATGAACAAATTTCCTTTCAGTTTTATGGAAGGATCATATTTGCACAAAAATGAAATATAACCAAAAAACTTTGTGCTATACATGAGGGCGAAGACTCAGTCTAAGAAAATGCCTCAGAGCTAAGACTTGAGAATCATTAAAGTAAGCGAGAGTCTCTTTGTCCTAGTAGACTAATAAATATGATGCTAAGACTAGTAACAACTGATTTTAATTCAATTTTGAGATAAGGAAGACAGTAGAATAACATCATCTCATACCCACGAACATATCAACAGTAAATACAGTGGAATTATTTTGGAGAACAATACAAAAGAAATTTTGTTAAAATGATAATCCTTTGTTTCAGATGATTAAAATAATTTATATTTATCACTGTTAATATGAGATTATAAATATTATTTGGAAAAGAAAAGTTCAGTCAAAAAAAGTAACAAGCTCAAAGTCCCACAGCCAGGAAAGGGTGAAGCCAGCATTAAATAAAGGATGTATGTCCAAAGCCTTGGTCATTTTATCTTATGTAACATAATAATTATATCATAACACATCAGAATTGCCCCATATTTCCATTCTGTATATAACGTATGCATTGAATTATAACTTTTAATTTCTTTATTAAAATTCTATACTACATACAGTGAAAAAATGATAGGCTGTGTATTAGAGTTAAGTTTGTATTTATGTGCATTGTGGACTTATGAAAATGGAAAAATCAGTAAGTCCCAATGATATACTATGCCTTCTACAAGGCAAGGTTAAGCAATATTTGCACCACAGTGACATCCTAGTGGAAAAACCTAAAATAGATTATAAATGGAAAAAAAAAAAAAAGGATCTTGAATTCTAAGCATATTTAGTGGAAAATAATGAGGTATATAGCTAAAAATAAAAGACAAATTACTGTATTAGTATTTAGAGAGTTGGCCTAGATAAGAACCACAGCAAAAACATAGTCTCCCAGATTTCCTAAAGGTCTTATAAAAGCATTTTCAAATTCTGAATTTCAGGCACCCATGACCAAAACAGCCTTTTTCCCTCTGCCCTCTGTCACTAATGTTTGACATTCTTTGAGTAGAGCACCAGGGCTGTAGTCTATCACCACAGGCATGAGAGAGCAATAGGTAAGAACAGTGGCTGAAGTTTAGCTTGCCTGGATTAAGTCAAGCTGTACTGCTTACTAACTGTGTGACTCTGGGCAATTTACCTGAACCATCTTGTGCCTCAGTTTTCTCGGGGATTAAAATTGGCATGGTAATAGTATCTGCCTCATAGCTATTATCTATTTAGCAGAAAATTAATTAACCCTGCGACAAGTTTAAATGACTTCAATTTTAATTTTCATATGAACACATTATGGTAGATAATTTTGTGGGAGCAAGTTTGATGAGAGAAAATAAAAAGAGAAGCGAAACCTTTAATTCTTGAAGTTAGGGGAGATTACAGAAACATACACAACAGAATGAGTCCTAAGGATGTTAAAAGGGATTAAAAATGCATATATACATATGTATTTTTAATTGTATATATGCATATATGTAGTTAAAAATAAAAATATAAAAAGGCTTCATGTATATGTATACATATACATAGTGCCTACCCGCATACATGCATAGGTACATACATGCGTGTACACACACACATAGTCTATCCCTATATTTCTTAGTAGGTAGTAGTTTGTACTACAAAGTCACATGAACACTGACTTAATACACTGAACTGTTGGTTTAAGAGGAAATACAGTATTAGGTTCTTATGAGTCTCTCGTCACCACATTTTCATTAACAGATCAATATATGGAAACCCTGGTGGAGTAGTGGTTAAGAGCTATGGCTGTTAACCAAAAGGTTGGCAGTTTGAATCCACCAGGCACTCCTTGGAAACCGTAGGGCGGTTCTACTCTGTCCTATACAGTTGATATAAGTCGGAATCGACTCGATGTCAATGCGTTAGGTTTGGTTTTTGGTTGATCAATATATAACCCAGTTTTACGTGTGTGTTTCTGTTTAACGATACCTTATTCATTATATATTGTTGATTCATTAACACAGAATTCATGGCCAACCTCACTATAACTCTTGCCTAAGCAAAGAGTATCTAACACATGTATCTTTTCCAGAAGATACACCGCAGCCTTCTAACAATTAGGGTTACTAGACAGCACTTTTTTACTATTTTGGGGGGATGAATTAAACAGCAAACTCACCAACAAAAAGCACAAA